>NW_027206224.1:2540000-3140000 GCF_024711535.1 Dipodomys merriami | reverse complement strand
TTGTAATACTTTCTATAACTTTTGATCTCTCTCTTCTCCCCCTCCCCCCTACCATTTCAGCCTATTTTATCAAACAAAATCACTGTGTGTTAGTGCATTTAGGGTAGAGACAGACCAATCAAGATATTTGGGATGCCATATTACTAGGATTGTCTACAGACATTTTTTCATATTTATTTAATTTTACATTGCTAAAATGTTAATGCATTTTCTGGACTACCTTTAAAACTCTAATTTCTTTATCATCAGATACTGGGTTTCTTTACATGGAAAGCTTTCAAAGACCTATCTGAATATAAATATAAAAAGACAACCTTTTTTGGTTGGGATTAGTTACCTGTAAGTAGAACCCAGGGACTTGCATATGCTAGGCAAGTGATCTACCACTATGCTGAATATATCTGGAGTCTCTGATTATAAATATAAAAGTTGCCAGGCATCAGTGGCTCATGCCAGTAATCCTAGCTACTCAGGAGGCTGAGATCTGAGGATCATGGTTCAAAGCCAGTCCGGGCAAGAAAGTCTGTGAGGCTCTTATCTCCAATAAACCACTCAGAAAACCTGAAGTGGCGCTGTGTCTCAAGTGGTAGAGCGCTAGCCTTGAACTGAATAGCTCAGGGACAGCACCCAGGCCCACAGTTCAAGCCCCATGACCGACAAAAAACAAAAAAAGTAATATGCCTCAAGCCAGAAAGCTTCTGAAAAGAAAATCTGTCATTCTAGCTCTGCATATATAGCACAAATAGGAGGATCAAAGTCCTGGACAAAAACCTTATCCAGAAGGGGGAGAAAAAAACACTTAGTTTTATTTTTAACTCAAGAAAAAAGGAAAGCCAGGCACAGATGGCTCACACCTATAATCCTACCTACTCAGGATGCTGAGATGTGAAGATCATGGTTCAAAGCCAGCTGAAGCAGGAAAGTCCATGAGACTCTTATCCTCCAATAAACCACCAGAAAACCGGAAGTGGTGCTGTGGCTCAAGTGGTAAAACCTTGAGCTAAATTGCTGAGGGACAGTGCTCAGGCCCAAAGTTCAAGGCCCACAATGGACAAAAAAATAAGGGCTAGGGGTATGGTCATACTCCTGCCTGCCTAGAGTGCCTGCCTAGTAAGTGAAAATCCATGAGTTTAAACTCCAGTCCCATGAAAAAAATTACAGGATATTTATGTTTATTATATAACATATTAAAAGATTATTGTGAATTAGAACATCTTATTAAATTACTCTCAATTTTCCTTTTTTTTCTTTTTTTTTGGTGCCAATGTTAGGGCTTGAACTCAGGGCCTGGGTGATATCCCTTAGTTTTTTTGCGAAGGCTTTCACTCTCCATCTTGAGCCATAGTTTCAGGTCGGACTTTTTAGTGGATAATTGGAAATGAGTCTCTGAGATTTGTCTGCTGGGCAGGCTTTGAATCATGATTCTTAGATCTCAGCCTCCTGAGTTGCTAGGATTACAGGCATGAGACCCTGGCACCAGGACTTCAGTTTTACTTTATAATTTTTAAGTGTTCTCTATTTTCATCTTTCTATATTACATAATATATTGAAAAATAATGTTAGTGTTGATACATTCTTATTGTTATTATATTCGGAGAATCCCTATAGAAAATAATAATAGAAGATTTTATTACCTTTGAACTTGTCCTTGAATATCTTAAATGTTTGCCTTGGACATAAATAGTGCATTATTCAAATTAAAACTGAAAGATGAAACCTTTCTTTTAAAAAAATTAATGTTTTAAATGTCTGGAATCTTACTTCCCTTATTGTGTAAGAATGACAAATGGTTGGAGGGTTTTGCTTTTTTTTCTTGAGCCTCTCTCAAGTGACCTGGGCAGTTTGCATGGTTTGCCAGGAAACCACAGTCCCCCAATCTCTGCCAGAACCCCTCATGTGGCCACTGTCCTCAGACAGCTCCTGGAGCTTGTGGATAAGCACTGGAATGGCTCTGGTTCTCTCCTCCTCAACAAGAAATTTCTCGGTGAGTGTATGTCGTCTTGTGTCTGGCGAGGGTGGGACTTTGCTTCTGCTTAGTGCTCTGCTAAAAACCACGGAGCTTCAACTTACAAGGAAAATTGATCTTGTATCTATTATGAAACTTTTTTAAAGACACCATGGTTAAAAAGTCGACATTTTTCTTACATTTATATTTTTAAAATGAGCACTCTTTCTGCTTGTTATTGAGCAATTGTTTTGTTCTTCCTTTAAGAGTGTATGATATGTGTATGTACACATATGCATGTGCGTGGGTATGGGTGTAGTCTTTGGTAACATATAGAATGGCCAGATATGTATAATAGTGATCATACTAATAATTACAAAAAGATTTTATGCCGGGCACCGGTGGCTCATGCCTGTAATCCTAGCTACTCAGGAGGCTAAGCTCTGAGGATCAAGGTTCAAAGCCAGCCCAGGTGGGAAAGCTTGTGAGACTCTTATCTCCAGGAAACCACTGAGAAAACACTGTGGCTCAAGTGGTAGAGTGCTAGCCTTGAGCTGAAGATCTGAGGGACAGCACCCAGGCCCAGAGTTCAAGCCCCATTACCGACCAAAAAAAAAAAAAAAAGATTTAATCTCCTTGAGAGATACATTAGTCAGTAATGAATACAACAGAAATTAGGTCTGATTATCCCAGTTCTGAGATGACTATTATAATGTTATGATCTAAATTACTCAAGTAAATAAATGGCCTGGACTCTTTTGAGGGATTGTTTTTGATACATGGAGAAAAGATAGTTTTGCAAATGTTGGCTCCACGTGTTTATTTGTTGTTTAATGGGAGAAGAATTCAAAGAACTTTCACTTGTTAGCAAAATAAAGTTTAAGTAACAACTAAAAACTTTCAAGTTGTTTGTGCTAGGAATTTTTTTATTATTATTTCTAAGGGCTGAAGGTTTAGTTTAGCATTTGCCTAGCTGATATGAGATTCTGGGTTTGATTTCCCCAACACTGAAAAACTAAAATAGAGAAGTCACAGTGAATGACTTCCGTGTGGACTTACTGCTCCCATTTTATAGGAAAATAGTGCTCTGTGGCCATTGATGAGTGACTCTGGATGGCTTATGCTTTCCTCCTCAGAGCAAGTGGGGTATTGCTTCTTATTCACACTAAGTACCTCTTACCAGTCACTTGCTAAAGTCTTGGGGAAAGGAGATCATTAGATGATAGAGCCTGTAATTGTTGCCTAGGAATCCTGTGCCTTAGTTTTTAAGCTTGGCTGCTGTGCCCAACCTGAATTTTTGGCAGGTCCTGCCCGAGATTTGCTTCTGTCTTTGGTCGTCCCTGGTCCTCCTCAGCAGTGGGGTCGCACCCATCCTGAAGATGCCGGGAAAGCCTTCCGCAGGCGGGACAGTGACTCGAAGGAGGCTGGACAGCTGGTCCCTAGCGATGTGGTATGGCTCACTCACACTTCTCTCTCCACTTTACTAGAAAAGGACAGAGACAGGTAATCATTACCTATAGAGGCAAAATATGGGACAGTCAGGCTGGACAGCTCACGAACACAAAACTTGGCAGGATGGAGACGACTTGGAGGTTTTATAGGGATGACTCCTTTATTCTAATCCAAACCCCCAAAAAATCACAAAGGAAAGGGAGGGGGAAGTAAATGGCTGGGTGCTGGTGGCTCACGCCTGTAATCCTAGCTACTCAGGAGGCTGAGATCTGAGGATCACAGTTCAAAGCCAGCCCGGGCAGGAAAGAGACTCTTATCTCCAATAAACCACTCAGAAAACTGGAAGTGGCTCTGTGGCTCAAGTGGTAGAGAGCTAGCCTTGAGCTGAAGAGCTGAGGGACAGCGCCCAGAGTTCAAGCCCCATGACTGACAAAAAAAAAAAAAAGCCAGTCCAGCAGAAAAGTCTATGAGATTCTTATCTCCAAAAAGCCACAGTGGAGCTATGGCTCAAGTATTAGAGCACTAGCTGTGAGCACAAAAGCTCATGGACAGCACCCAGGCCCAAAGTTCAAGCACCAAGAGTAGTGTGTGCGCGGGCGCACGCATGTGCACACACACACACAGAGCAAGTAAAAAATGCATATGGTAGAGTAGATTCGCACTGGTGGTTCATGCCTATAATCCTAGTTATTCAGGAGGCTGAGATATAAGAATCTCAATTCAAAGCCAGCCCAGGCAAGAAAGTTCATGGGAGTCTTAGCTCCAATTAACTACAAGAAAACCAGAAGTAGACCTGTGGCTCAAGTGGTAGAGCACTCACTTTGAGCAAAAAGAGCTCAGGGACAGCACCCAGGCCCTGAGTTTAAGCCCCCAACCTACCAAAAAAAACATTTTTTTTTTTTTGGGTCTGGTCGTGGAGCCTGAACTCTGGGCCTGGGTGCTGTCCCTCAGCTCTTCAGCTCAAGGCTAGCGCTCTACCACTTGAGCCACAGCACCACTTCTGGTTTTCTAGAGTCTCTTGAACTTTCCTGCCCGGGCTGGCTTTGAACCTCGATCCTCAGATCTCAGCCTCCTGAATAGCTAGGATTACAGGCGTGAGCCTGTAACCGGCGCCCGGTTAATCAAAAACAATTTTTTTTAAGTGCATACTGTCATGCTCTTGAAGGAAGGTTATGGTGTGTCCAGTAAGGGATGGCAGAGGCCTCGGCGATCGTCCTTTCTCCCTTCTAATGGAGCCAGGAAGTGAGATCAGAGGCATTTTACAGGATATTTAAACACCAAGTTTGGTTCTAGAAACTTTGAACATCTCAGAATTCCAGCCACCACCTGTTCAGCAAGAGTCGTGGATAATCCGCAGAAAGACCATGACTCCATATGATAAATTGGTTCACTGCACTTGAGCAGTGTCTACCAATGAACTGAAGTTGTAGTGAGAAAGTCCCACTGATGCTGACTTCAACAAGTTAGCATTAATTAGAGGGAGGGACTCTCAATCTTCCTCTAAACACCTTCCTCAAGGTTTCAGATTCTTAATGTGGTGGTGTTTTGTTTTCTGATCTAAAGGAAAGTTTGAAACAAAAACTGGTCAGAGTGCTGGAGGAAAACCTCATTTTGTCAGAAAAAATTCAGCAGCTGGAGGAAGGTTCTGCCATCTCGATTGTGAGTGGGCACCAGTCCCATACACATGGTAAGTTCAGGAAGGTTCCTTATGGAACTTCCCAAAGTAACCTATTTAAGCAGCTTCAGTAGCTGCAAGAGCTATGTTTGGCTTGCTCTCATTATTTTTCCTTGTGCATTAATGGAAACCATCAGCTTGCCTTAGCTTTTTTATTTGTTTAGGGGAATACTGGGGATTGAACTTAGAGCCTTGTGCTTGCAAGGCAGGCATTCTACCATTTCACCCATGCCTCTAGCCTCTTTTGGCATTTTTTTTTTTTTTTTGTCAGTCATAGGGCTTGAACTCTGGGCCTGGGCACTGTCCCTTAGCTCTTCAGCTCAAGGCGAGTGCTCTACCACTTGAGCCACAGCACCACTTCCAGTTTTCTGAGTGGTTTATTGGAGATAAGAGTCTCATAGACTTTTCTGCCTGGGCTGGCTTTGAACTGTGGTCCTCAGATCTCAACCTTCTGAGTAGCTAGGATTACAAGCATGAGCTACTGGCTCCCGGCTTTTTTGCATTTTTTAATGCTGGCCCTAGGGCTTGAACTCAGGGCCTGGGTCCTGTCCCTGAGCTTTTGTACTCAAGGTTGGTGCTCCACCACTTGAGCCATAGCCCTACTTCCAGCTTTTTGATGGTTAATTGCTACTGCCTTATTTTGGTCTTTTTTTTTTTTTTTTTTTTTGTCGGTCGTGGGGCCTAAACTCTGGGTCTGGACACTATCTCTCAGCTCTTCAGCTCAAGGCTAGTACTCTACCACTTGAGCCACAGCACCACTTCCGGCTTTTTTCTTTTTTGCTTATGTGGTGCCAAGGAATCGAACCTAGGGTCTCATGCATGCAAGGCAAGCACTCTACCACTGAGCCACCTTCCCAGCCCTTTATTTTGGTCTTTTATAGTTTTTTTTCCCCCCAGATCTGAGAACTGAACTCAGGGCCTTACACTTGCCAGGCAAGTGCTCTTCCACTGAGCTAAATCCCCAACCCCTTTGATGGTTAATTGAAGAAATGAGTTTCATGGACTTTCCCACCCAGACTGGGTTCAAACCATGAATCTCAGACCTCAGCCTCCTAAGTAACTAGGATTACAGGCATGAGCCACCAGCACCATGCTTTTGGCATTATTTTTGAGGTCAGATCTTATTTATTCCCAGCCAAATTGAGCTGTGAACATTCTGCGTGTTTCCCCTGTCTTTGGGAATGATAGGTATGTGCCACTGCAGTCAGACACTGTGCTCGGCAGGAGCTGAGGTAACAGGCCCAGGCCACAGTGCCCAGCCATTGGTTGAGATGGAATCTCTAGAATTTTTATGTACTGGCTGGCCTCAAACCCCAATCCTCCATCTCTACCTCCCAAGTAGCTAGGATGACAAGCTTAAGCCACCATGCCTGGCCTATTGCCATTATTTTGGAGAATTATATTTGTTTTTGTAATTACAGCAGTAGAACATGTTCTCTATAGAAAATATAGCCACATGCCTTGGCACTGTTACTGATGTTTTTCTGTATTTTCTTCCAATTTATCCTCATACATATAGGTTTGACTCAAAACTAAAACTTGTGTCCTAATTTTTTTGTTGTTGGATATGAGGCTTGAACTCTGGGCCTAGGCACTATCCCTGAGCTCTTCAGCTCAAGGTGAGTGCTCTACCACTTGAACCACAGCACCACTTCTGGTATTCTGATGGTTTATTGGAGATGAGTCTCACGGACTTTCCTGCCTGGCTGACTTTGAACCGTGATCCTCAGATCTCAGCCTGCTGAGTAGTTAGGATTACAGGCATGAGCCACTGGCACCCAGCTTGTCCTGATTTTTAATAATTTATGTACAACAAAATGCACATCTTAAGTTTGATCCTAGTCAAAATACAGCACATTTCCAGAAAGTTCCCTGGTACCCTCAGCAATCAGTTTCCCTGACTCTCCACACCCAGCAATCAGAGACATTCTAATATTATAAATATAATAGCATAGGCAGGCACTCCCTGAAATTGCACCATGTTTAACTAATTGCTTTTAATTCTTTGTTATTATAAACAAAGCTGCCATTACTTGTATTGATAGTTAGATAAATATAATTATAGAGAGAATCTGAGTAATTCTAAAGAGTTTCCAAAGTAGAAGTCACTCCACAATGAAAATGCTTCTCTCAGATCATGTTTCTTCCCTTCCGATGGAGTTGAAAGTCCAAATGTTTATACTATCATAAATAATACAATAAATATCTATGCACAAACCTTTGTGTACATGTTAGACTATTTTCCTAGGAGATGCTCCTAGAAGTAGAATTAGTGTATCAAAAGCTATGGGCACCTGTGAGACAAATCGCTCTCAAGAAAGGTGATTGTCTTTTACCCTCACAGTAGCAGTGTACCTATATGCCCTATTCATTCCATCATTGAGTAGTTTTTTTTTTAATGTTTTTGTCATGTGACAAGTGAAAGACAGACCCCATTTAAGTCTTGCTTTGCACTACTTTTAGGCCAGTATTTTAGATTATCTTCTATCAACATTAAGCCTCTAGCTTAGCTTCCCTAATCAAATAACAGGCATCAGGATTGCTGTGAAGAACTTGATTTGGAAGCACTGAAGTCCATTGCTAAATCTGATACTCACAAGCTCAGTCTCCACTTGCTTATTCTGAAAAGGAGTAGGTATCTGGACATCCTTTCATCCTTTCAATCAGCCATAGGGCCTGGTATAGCATTTTGACTGCCATAACCCTTCCAGAATCTTGCTACTTAAAAACTGATCCACATTAGCCTCACCTGGGAGCTTGTTAGACAAGTAGAATATTGAGGATCTTCTCATACTTACTGAATTGGCATCTATTTTTAACAAGATCCCTGATGATTGGTAGGCATATTAACTTTTCAGAAGCATTTTTCTAGAAGACTGGCTCTTTTGGGTCAGGTTCTTGTGCTTTTCTTACTTCATTAAAGCAGGCATTGGTAGCATATTTACAGAGGTAGATATGAATGTCTTAACCACAAATTCCTTGTCTGTAAGCTCCTTGTTGAGTTCTTACTTTGTACCTAACAGCATTCTATTTTCACAAACCACTCAGAGAAGGACATACATTCACAAGCCAGAATGGAGAATTCAGAGGGCCTAATGTTTGCTGACTGCCTATGCTCAGCGAGGTCTTGTAGTCTCCCTGAATCCTCATAGTGAAACTCAAAAAGATGAACTTCCATGTATAATACTAAGTGCTTGAATTTTAACTCAACTTTGTTCCTAAACCCCATTATTCTTGCCAATATAAACTCCCACTAAAGGCAATCACCTGTGATCCTACTCACCTCTGGCTACTGTACCTTTTGTAGATGATCTTCTGCGCAAAAACCAACAGCTGACCATGCAGGTGACTTGCCTGAACCAAGAACTTGCCCAGCTGAAAAAGCTAGAGGAGACAGTTGCCCTTCTTCATGAAAGTCAGAGGTAGGAGGAGGTCTGTCTCATTGACTTCTAGAAGTACATGTTTACTTCTCTTTATCTCTTCTGCTTTGCTTGCAGAGTTAATAATTTTCTTCATGTTAACAATAGTCTATGTGTATAAACCTCCTAAATCTGGCCAGGAAACTTCAGGGAGGCAAGGTGCTGCTTTTCAGTACTGCTTTTGCATCTTTACTGGCATTGGTGTGTTATAACACCTTAATTTTACAGGGTCTAACAGGACCTTTGGGTCAGGTAATTTTTTTTGGACACTTGTACCCCTAAACTCAGCCATCTGGCTCCTTTGGAAAATGTCTGCCAGCTAATGGTCATAGACGATGAATCGAGAACACTCAGAAGTGGGGAGTAAGAGGGAAAGAATCCAAACTATGCATCCTCTTCAGAGTCACTCAGTAATACCAGCCTCTTCACAGAAGAGCATGTTAGGATGCAGGCTGGGAGACCTGGGGGAGGCCTCAAGCCCTTAGGAGCATTGGTAAAGTTTAATCAGTGTATCTAATCTAATCATGGGTTTTATGATGATTTTCTTTCTTTTTCTTTTTTTTTTTTTTTTTTTTTTGTCAGTCATGGGGCTTGAACTCTGGGCCTGGGCACTGTCCCTCAGCTCTTCAGCTCAAGGCAAGCACTCTACCACTTGAGCCATAGCGCCACTTCCAGTTCTCTGGTGGTTTATTGGAGATAAGAGCTTCGTGGACTTTGCTGCCTGGGCTGGCTTTGAACCATGATCCTCATATCTCAGCCTCCTAAGTAGCTAGGATTACAGGCATAAGCCAGTGGCCCTGGGCTTATGATGATATTATCCTTGGAATTTTGATTTGGCCCATATACCTCTTCAACTAGAATAGTGCTGTAACACACAGCATTGTGTATGCATCACTTTTACAGCCAATGTGTGGGGTGGCTTTTAGCACTACAAAATAATAGAAAAAGCAGTGACAGCTAGCACTGGTTAGTTGAAGAGGACAGATTAGAAGAGACTCTGATTTAGGAGTAGAAATTAGAGGCCTGATCAGGAGCCAAAATCCTAGTGCTTGCACTTAGCTCATCATGAAAGGGCTTTTGGGAAGAAGAAAGAAATCACTCTCTAACATAGGAAATATCTGGAACCCAGTCAAACAGAATTGTAAAGATGAAACGGGTAAGTCTGCTTTTAAAATAACCCACTCATAACCTGAACACTTGTGTTGAAAGATGTTACATTTGTCTTTAGCCGAAATTTCAGACCTGAATGGCGGCGTCTTCCCTTTCGTGATTTCATGACTGCCTTTTCCCCCCTGGGCTGCAGATCCCTGGTGGTAACTAATGAATATCTACTGCAGCAGCTGAATAAAGAGCAAAAAGGTTATTCCGGGAAAGCGCTCTTGCCTCCTGAGAAGAGTCACCACCTGGGGAGATCATCGCCCTTTGGGAAGAGCACGTTATCTTCCTCCTCACCAATGGCACACGACACGGGTCAGTACCTAATACAGAGTGTCTCAGAAGCTGCGCCAGAGCCTAGTTTGTGGAGCTAGCATGGAACACCTTCACCGCCGCCTCCCTCTGGTCCCCGGAGGACTCAGCCATCACCACAGTGTGGTGGTGTTTACCCCCAAAGATTAAGAAAAAGCTTATTTGGATTACATTGTGTTGTCCCTCTGTGATAATTTTTCTTTTCTTTTCTTTTTCTTTTTTGGTGCAGGTCCTGAGGCTTGAACTCAGGCCCAGGCACTATACCTAAGTTTTTGCTCAAGGCTAGCAGTCTACTGCTTGAGCTACAACTCCACTTCCAGCTTTTTGGTGATTAATCAGAGATATGAGTCTCACAGACTTTCCTGCCCAAGCTGGCTTTGAACAGCAATCATCAGATCAGCCTCCTGAGTTGCTAAAATTATAGGAGGATCATGGTGCCTGACTATAATTTCTCTACTATCTCCATCCATTGGGTCATTTTTTTCTCCTTCTACTCTCAGAAATTGTTAGTCTTAGGCATCATATCACACAGATGCATTTGACTGAAAACATTGAAAAGGAAAAAAAATACTGGGCACTTTGCCACAGCCACTCAAAACTGTGGTAGAAAGATGCAAGATAATGTCTATCAGGTGTCTTCTGTATCAGAAGAAATTTTAGAGATTCTATATTGATTCACTAAATGTGGTATTTCTTCATGCCATAGTAAAAACGTGACATGTCTGGTGTCTATCCTAGAGTGGCCCGCTATTTAGTCAGGGAGAAGGGCTCACTATACCATGTGATGGAGCTTGATGCTTGAGATTGGTTCCAGTCTAAGCAAAAGCTTAGATCTCTCTGAGATCTTGGTGAGTAAATGGAAGCTGGCAGAAGATTCAGATTGTAGCAGGGAGAAAGGATACAGAGACCCCCAGGCCTGGAGTATAGTCTGGAGCCCATTGAAGAAACATGGGAGAGGGTGGACAGGGTACTGTGAGAGTGTATAATAGAACAGCCCAGTCTGAGCGTGGGAAATTCAGTATCAGGAAGAATAAGCTGGAGATTGTTAGGCAAAGTGTGTGGCTCAGGGCAGGGGCAAAGGGAAAGAAAAGCTACGGTTGGAGGCACTTTTGCACACAGGCTCTGAGGAGGGGGTGTGGTCCACTGTGAATTGAAGGGCTGATAATAGGAAAGGAGCCAGACACTCCATTTTGTGGTGTCTTGCAGAGTTTCCTTCAAGGGCAGAAAAGTGAGGGCTATGTTTGAGGCTTCCTCTGTGACAAGGGACTGCTGATATAGGTAAAAGCCATGAGAAGCTGGCAGCAGAGAAGAAGGCAGGGGGAAGGCAGGGGCATGCAGCTTTAGTGCCAGCCTGTCCTCAGTGGCCATTTTATCTTTAGGATTAAGTAGTGGAAAGACAGGCAGTTCTAGACTTTTCTGCTTCTACCCTCTCCCAGGCAGCAAATGTGACAAGAGGGTAAAAGGTGTCACACTTCTTGTCACCTTTAGGGTCACATCAGGGAGAAAGTGTATTGGTAGGGTTAGAGCCTCATCTGTGCCCTGATTCTAATGCTGCACAGGAAAGGAGACCTAGCGCCACTCTGAGCCATCAAGACCCTAGACCTGTAAGTTATACATAACTCCACAGACATCTGGAGTTTGTGTGGCTCCCCACAAGGGAAGCATACAAAGGATCTGTTCTATGGGAACAGCAGTGAGAATGACCTCCTTACCCACAGCTAGTCTGGGCCTACCCTTGTCCCACTGAGAAACCACCTCCACCCTACCAACAGCCTAAATCTTTCCAGGAAGGAAAGCATTGGCCAGTGGTCACATAGTGATAACCTAGCCCATAACATACTACTTTTTTTTTTTTTGGTCAGTTGTGGGGCCTAGGCTCTTTTTGCTCAAGGCTAGAGCTCTACTACTTTGAGCCACAGCACTACTTCCAGTTTTCTGGTGGTTAATTGGAGATAAGAGTCTCACAGCACTTTCCTGCCTGGGCTGGCTTTGAACTGTGGTCCTCAGATCTCAGCCTCCTGAGTAGCTAGGCGTGAGTCACCAGTGCCCAAAAACATGCTTCTTTTTTTTAAATCATTCTCCCCTTCCTGCCTCTAATGTGGGTGTCAGGTAATAACAACCCCAGAAAATCTGTTCAGGGGGCTTCTAAGGATGACCAAAGAACCTAACCCAGACTAAGCTACCTTCCACACCTTTTCTCCTTGTCACTTGCCCTAACGCTCTTCAGCAGTTTTTTGGGCTGCTGGCCACTCCTGGGAAAGTTAGCTCTGGTTCTGATTTTCCCTATGTGGCACTTAGTCCTTAGGGCAAGGGGTAAGGGTTATGATGTCCAGGAAAAGGCCAAAGAATTACAGGGTGACTAGACCCAGAAAGACACAGAAGAGTCCTGAAGTAGAAAACAAGTGGAAGGTTCTTCACCCTAGGCATGACACTGAGAGAGAGAAGAAAACTGGCCTAGGGTGGAGACAATCCTTGGGGAAGTTCTGTGCCCAGAGGAAGGGTGAGGCCCTCAGAGAGGCCAAGGACTCTCCCTCAAGGGATTTAACGTGCTGCGCACTACATTATCTCAACAACTTCTTCCTTGGTAGCCTGGATCTGTTAGGAGGGAATCCAAGGCTTTCTACCGAGAGCAGGAGCAAATGGGAGAAAAACATTGATGATGACACATACCAGATTCCATGAGAACCATTTGGTCTCCTCAGAGTCCTCCTGGCCCTAGGTGGCCCTTTGAGCTTCCTTCAGCTTTTTAGGAAAAAGAGGTTTCACAAATCCTACCAGGTAGTGTTTGATGGTCAGCCAGTTCTCGCTATGGGTCCCTCCAAGCCACACAGAGAGTCACAGGAAAGGGCAGGCTGCTAAAGTGGAGGAGCTGGGCGCAAAGCCCAGTTCAGATATAGGTAAACTCATCACCAAGATCTCCCAGTATGTAAGAGCCAGGCGAGTTTAGGTTTCCCACCAAGCTCAGTGAAGTATGCCTGCCATTTAGACTCCCCTCTTGCCTGCTGGCTGGGGTAGGAGAAGCAGAACTCTATGGAGCTCAGATTCAGATATTGGGGTTCATGGGCAGTCTAGTGACTACAGGAGGCTGAAAGAACAAAGCTCTGCTAAGGCTAGGCACTGACAGTCACTCTGCTTCCCAGCTGACATCCCTGCATCCATGTCCAAGCAACACCATTCCTTTGCACCTCCCATTCCCAAGTGGCTGGCTTAAGGGATTTAGGGTGACCTGGGCAGAATATCCCAGAACAGCCAAAGTGTTGAAGGGATAACACTTGAACTACTTCACCTTGTGTCTGGGACAGAAAAGAGAGCATGTGCCTTTGTGAAGCCTGCTTTAGCCCTTGACTCCTTGTCACAGCGGAAAGAAAGAGTTGGCACCAAAGCCTTATACTTGGGAAGAGCACTGACCCAGCATCCAGGGTCTCTCGCAGCAGCTGATCTAGGACCCCCAGGAGCCCTCAAAAATAGACAGACCTCACCCTCCGCAGTGGACAGTGAACAGATAAGAGGAGTCAGATGAGTGGAGACCCCTTGCAGTGGGATGCCAGGTTGTCAGTGGCTATCCAACCCCACTTTAGAAAATCACAGAGAGCTCAGCCTGGAGGTAAAAGCCTTGGTCATAAACCCTTGCTATTTCTGGGCCTCAGTTTCCTTATTTATACAATTAGAGAGTAAAATGATATACTTGCTAAAGTATCTCCTGGACCTACATTTTCACAAATTCTGGGCTGGAACCCAAATGACTTGCCTTGGTAGCCCCCTGTTGGCAGGCATAGGGCCTCTGCCTGGCACTGGGACCTCTGCCAAGGCTTGGCCCAGGACCTGTCTTCTGTCTCATCCCTACTCCTGCGGGGAAAGTGGAGAGAGCCAAATCTGCAGAGGGGCAGGCTACGTCAGGACTCCAGGTCAGAGCCCAGCTAAAAGCTTTTGATTTCCCTAAGAGGCATCTGAGGCACGCTGGCTATGCATTAATGGAAGGGACTCATATGACTTTCCCAGGGCAGGGCTGCCAGTAGGAGGAATATATAGGATGTGTGTACACAGGAGGATAATATTGAGGGGAGGATACTGAGGTATCATATACCCAAGCAGGCCATATTGGTACAAAAGGTGTCTTTATTGAGGTCTGGGTAAGAATTAGGCACTTGGCCAGAGCAGCAGCTTAAATATGAGGCAAGCAGGCAGGAAACAGCCATGCCCGGGACCAGGCTAGGGTGGTGAGGCTATAGGCAGAGACTGTCCCCCAACAGAGGTCAGGGGAGGCAAGAGTGGAAGAAGGGGACACAGAGTAGTCTGGGTCAGAGGCCTGGTGGACTGGCCCCATGGGGCTGGGCAGGAAGCTCTGGGTGGCAGGTCCAGCAGGGAGGAGACCAGGCTTTCTTGCTCCAAGTGCCCCTTTAAGCCCGGGTCTGAGCCTCTGGCGGGGGCAGAAGCACTGAAGACCTTCCTGGGGCTCACTTCTTCACCTTGGCATCGTAAGTGCCTGCGTTCTTGTAGGCACTCACATAGCCACTGTCGTCCAGGATGTCCTGCCGCCCGGCGATGCCCTTGCCCTTGCCGCTCTCATCAAAGCGCTCTTTGTGGGAGCCAGTGTACTTGCTGGTGTCAGTCAGCCGGTCCACAGCACCTCCTGTTTTTGCTTTCTGAATGGACAGAGTTTCCCCGAGGGCTTTGGGTGAGGGAGCCCAGCCCTTTCCCACCCGCAGCCAAGATTCCCCCGCGTCCCTCTCATTAACCATCAGAGATCCATCCGTGGGACACTTACGGTAACACCCAAGTTGGCTGGTTCCTTGCCTGCCACCAGCTGGCAGATGGCATCAAAGGCCTCCTCCTTGCTCTTCCCCTTGAACCGCTTGGTTGCCAGCTCCTCTAGGGCCTTCTTGAACTCCTCATAGTTGATAACCCGAGCAGACTTCCCCCTGCCAGGCATATGGGCACCATAAGGCCAGTGCCCTTGTTGCTGGCCTCCCTAAATCCCTCCCTCAATTCCCCACCTGCGAACATGAGAAGCAGGGGCTGCCCAGGGCTCACTTGACTTTGGAGAAGACGATGTCAACATCAGTCCCTGTCACAGCTTTTCCATCAGCCACCTTGCAGTCTTTGCACAGCTTGGCCCAATTCTTGCCATTCATCTCTTGCCCACTGGCTTTGGGGTCACCATGGATGGCAAATTTGCGGAAACTCTCCTCCAGCCCAGCTACATCCGTGCTTGCTGCCATGCCAGCCTGTGAGGACCCGCTTCAGTCACCTCCCAAGCAAGCTGCTCCTCCCCTCCCCCAGGCCCAAGCCGCCCCTGCCTCCACCTCAAAGCACTGAGCCGCCAGCACCTCTGCTGCAGACCTTCAAAGGTGAGGTTGGGCTGTCTGAGTAAGGGGTCCATGTTTAGAGTCTGCCTAGTCCCCACAAGAGCCCTGGGTGGAAAAATTCTGTTGCTTAGTGCCAGCCAGCCCTGGCTCTGAGTAGGGCTTAGAACATGAAATCATGATGCCCACACCAGGCTAGGAACAGAACAGAGTGGCACTGTCCAGAAAGACTGTGCAGGCAGCAGCTGAGGGCCATGGCTTTGTCTGGCCCTGGCACAAAGCCTGCTTGGGTGGAAGTAAGGGTGGCAGAGCAGCTCCCCCCCCCACCAGGAAGCTCCATGCCCAATCTGGGTCAGTGCCAGGCCAGGCTGTTGGTTGGGCAGGTGTGGAGTGAGACTGTAAGGGTCATGAAGCCCCAGCAAGCCCCAGCCCAGGCCTGAGAAGGGAGCAGGAGCAAGGGCAGGAAAGGCATGCCCTAGGCAGGGGTGCAGCTGGCCCAGCCTGGGCCTTGTTACTATTTGCTATTAAACAAAAACATGAGGGGAGTGGAGCTTGGGGCTGGCCTGGCCACAGTTTGTGAAGCCTGGAGACAGTTGCTAAGGGAGTGTGGTGCTGCTTGGAGAATGTTGCTAAGGACAGGATGGTGTCAGGGCAGCTCAGGGAGAAGCTCCCAGTGCTGCTGGGCTGGGCTGGGCTGGGCTGGGGAGCAGGGGCCCAGGGGTGGGGCACACCAACACTCCCAGTGCCTAGGGCACAACTGTGGTTTCTTGGCCCTTTGCCACCCATTGGAGATGCAGCTCTGAGTTAATGAAATTTAGGAGGAGCAGGAGATTAGAAGCAACCCCTTGGGTGGGGGTGGTAGTAGTAGTTCCCAAAGTGGGGGCTGCCAAGTGGGACCAGGGCTTTGGTTCTGTGGTACTCCATTGAAGAATACATCCCCCTGTCTACATCTCAGGCTCCATTGATGTTCCCGGCCCACACCCTGACCACCCCTCACCACATCAGTCCACGTTCCCACACACCAGTCACATGCACTCAGCCCTGGCCTCCACACCCTGGGCCTTGAACCCCTGACCACACCTTCAGCTCTGTACTGCAGTCTCCTCCGTCCACACCCATAGCCCTGGGATTGAGGGAGGGCCTGACCCTTTCCTCTGCTTCTACCACTCTACTTCACCCTACCCTCAAGGCCTCCACTGAGACCCCTGGTATACCTCCAGCCCTGCACTAAAAGGATGCCCCCACCATAGCCCTCCACTGCAGGCTTCTAGCCACACCCATAGCTGTCCACTGCAGTCCCCTGACCACACCCGCAGCCCCTGCATTGAAGCTTCATTAAATGCTGCCCTGTACTGAGGCCGCACCTGCAGCCCACACTTGTAGCCTCCCTATCCACACCCTGCAGACCCCCATTACCAGACAGAGACCTAGCTCCTCACCCATAGCCCTTGTCCAAGCCCCCTGCCCACAACTTCAGTGTCCCCTTTGTTCACATACCAGTCCTAACCCTGACCCACACATTGGCATTTCCAGACTCCCAGGCACTATGTTGAGGACCCCCCCCCCCCCCCCGCCCCTGCCAGCCTCCTACTACAGCCTCCCGACCACACCCTCAGTCTCAACCACCATCTTTAACTCTCCTTCCATTGTCCATAGCCTGGGCCTTTGCCTGGCTTCCCTCTCCGGCTACCACTATATTTGACACTGAAAGCCCTTTCCCTGTGATCGTGCACAGTTTCTGTGACTGCGCGCCCAGAACGACTACATCGTGGGGACCGCAGCCCGTGGCACTGCACTCCCTTTCCCTCTCCCTAGGTGCCACCTCCCACAGAAGCCCAAAGCCCTATGCTTTGGTGCACTTAGGGTAATAATGTCCAGGGGAGCTTGGGAGCCACAGGATGCATGCCCCAAAGGATAGGAGGCTCCTACATCCAGTGGGGATCTTGGATCTCCACTCCTTTCTGTGGGAAGATGGACTACTAGGAATCTCGGAGCTGCTCAGGTGGGGAGAACTCCAGGCAACCCTGGGGTCTGCAAGCCAGGGATGGAGTGGCCACACCCCTGAGCCGAGGCCACCCGGGCTGCTCCTGCTAGGACAGCTGCAGTCATCAATCAGCCGAGCACGGAGGTGGGGGCTGGGGGGGGGGGTTGGAACACTCAGCTGGTGTCCTGGACTCTGAACTATCCAGGGCTAGGACCCCTTCCAGGCCACTCCACCCACCCCTTCTAGTGCAGGATACTGGTTAGGGTGGTCGGCTCCTACCGGCTTCTATCTCGTGGCTGCTCCCGCAGCTCGCGTTCAGATGGACAGCACGCAGGAATGGACCGACGGATGCGGGAGACCAAGTGGCTCCGCAGCTCCGCTCCCTGCCGGCTCTGGGGCGGGACTGCAGCCCGGGCGGCTCCTCCGTATTATCCCCTGTTTCTCGGTCTCCATAGAGACAGCGAGTCCCACCCCCAGGCTGTCTCGGCGGGAGAGTGACCAAGGTCACGCTGGCTCCGCCCACCAGACCCCGCCCTCCCCGCTCCAGGCTGGGCGCCCGCCGCGCTCCCAGGACTGCCGGGTCCCGCTCTCCCTCCCCGCCTCCGCCCTCCCCCCACCCCCCGGCTCTGCAGTCCGGTCCGCGCAGACCGGAGCCCCCTGCAATTCTGTACATCCTCCAAGGGCCCCTGACAGGAAAACCCCCCTAACCTCTAGGGGAAAGACAGCTTCCCACACCGCCCACTGGAGGCCTTTTGGGACCAGGAGATGGGAGGCTGGAGACCGGGGAGATCCCTCCCCTGTGGTGGGGGTCTCAGCCACCTGGAGGCCACGCCCACCATCCCCAGGCTCGGGTCCCGACGCCGCCTGCACCGCGGAAAGAGCAAGAGAGCGCCAGTGAGGGGCTCATGCCTGCCCTGAGCTAGAAGCTGGCGCTCAGACGACGTGGTGGTCCTGCCACTCCGAGACAGCTTCGGGGCCTCCGGGGACGGCCTCCCCGCACTCCTACCTACCCGGTTCCTAACCCCCCTTCCCACACACACACTGGTGTCTGCGAAACACAAAGCCTGCTTCCCCTTTCTAACTAAGAAAAAGCGCTGGGTGTGGTGGAGCCCCGGCCCCCGACGCTGGGAGGCAGGCTCTGAGGGTTTGGGACGCAGACCTTCCCGGCGGAGACTTTCCCACTCACAAGCCCTGTACTGAGTCCCGGGGGTCTTGCAGCACCCCCATCTCCATCCAGTCTGGGTGGCGATCCACCCCGCCCTCTTGCCACGGCCCTTGCCTTGAAGTAAAGCACCAAGTCCCCAAAAGCATAAAAAAAAAAGTTTATTGGAGCATCGGGGCCGGTGGGACGGATATTGCTGAGTAGAGGAGGGAGGCCGACCCCGCCGGCCTGGCGCCCCTAAAGTGCACTCGGTGCGGTATAGGTGGGGTGTTGCATAGAGAACCGGGCCGCCGCCGCTCAGCCCAGCTAAGGCAGGCCGCCCTCGCGGCCTCCGCGCGTCCCGGGCTCGCCACTGCTCAGGCTCACGAAAACGGCCGGCGCCCGCGCCTGCAGCGCCAGCCCAGACTCCCGGCCCTTGCTCCCCGGGGCGCCCAGGGCTGCACTGCCCAGGCGCGTCTGTGCCACCGGAATCTCGTCCATTGACTCCGCGGACGCCGAGTGGTAGGCGCCTGCAGGGCCAGCGGAGTGCACCGAGCTGGCGCTGGAGGAATCCGTGGACGAGCTGGCACGACGGCCCGGGGCGTGGGGTCCTGCGCAGTGGGGTGAAACATGAGTCTCGGAGTGGCTGCTTAGGACTCTGCCTTTCCCTCCTCCCTCAGAGCTCCCCAAGCAGGGCCCAGTTAGGGAGGGCCGCTCACCCTGCTCACCTCGTAGCCTGGGAAGCTGGGACTCCCGGTCCAAGATCTCTGACATGGGCATCTTATACGTGTGCCTCTTCCTTTTTTTCTGCAGAGACCAAGTGGGGAGTGTGAAGGCTACTCCTGAGCAGCAGAAGGGTCAGGCAAGAGGCATTTGCCCTCTCCCTTCACTTGGGCCAAGGGCCAAGCCCAGTCTTCTTACCTGGGGTCGGATCTGGGGAGGCAGGGCCAGAATGTCGGGGGAGGAGGGCTGTGGAAGCTCCGCCTGGTCTTGAGTGGCAAGAAACTGTGAGGGGCTGGGGAAAAAAAGCAGGAGGACAAGTTTGGGATGCTGATCCCCAAATCCATCCCCACTGGATATCCCTTCCAAGCAGAAGACAGAGCAATGCTCGGCTGGACCCACACCCATGCCTTGACCTTGGTCTACTTCCTTTTTCCCACCTCCCATGGCCCTGCTATGCTAGAAGATACCCAAGTGGCACTCACTTGGCATTTACTGCAGCTGGCCTAGCCTGTCCTGGAGGCTCTGGACGCACATGGCTGAAAGTCCTCATGTAGAACTCCATCTCCTGGAGAAGGTGGGGGTCATGGAGGCTGGAAGGCCAGGTGTGGATCCAGGGCCTCCTGATGTCTGAGCCCACCCCAACAGAAACGGTACAAGCCCTCCCTGACCTCTGTGGAAGATGGAGGCCTCATCCTAGGGGGTCTAGGAATGTCTTCCTGGTTTCCCACAGTGCTGGGAACCAAACTCCTCTGCAACAAGAGGCTTAAAACACCCACGCCCAGGCTAGCACTGGTGGCTCACACCTGTAATCCTAGCTACTTTGAAGGCTGCAATCTGAGGATCAAGGTTCAAAGCCTGCCAGGGCAGGACAGTCTATGAGATTCTTATCTCCACTGAATCACCAAAAAGCTGGAAGTAGAGCTGTGGCTCAAATAGTAAGAGCACTAGCCTTGAGCACAAAAGCTTGGGGACAATGCCCAGGCCCTGAGTTTAATTCCCAGGTCCAGGATAAAAATTAAATCACACACACACACACACACACACACACACACACACACACACACACACACACACACACACAGAGTCTCATTTCATTTAGTCAAACTCTACTACTTGATAAAGGCAATGGTCCCATAGATCCTGAGCTATGTCTGAGCTACAGCTGCTCAGCTGGGGGCTGGGATGGAAAATGGGCCCCTCTGCTATAAGGCCCTCCCAGGCCTCCGGCCTCTGATTTTTTTTTCCCTGACCTGTTAACCAGGCAGCTGTTCAGAGGCCTGAGTGTGCACAGGAGGTTATGAGCGAGGCTAGCCAGCTCTCATGGAGCAGAGTTGGGTCCAGGGCCCCTAGCCCTCATAGAGTACCACCCATCACTACTACTGCTGGCTGCTGGCAGCCACTGCCCCTCTAGGGAAAGGAAGGCAGTACGTGATGGAACAAACAGTGCTACAGCCCCCTTCTGGCACCAATAGCTGGGCCTCATGATGAAAATGAGAGAGGCTGACGCCAGCCCCCAAAGCAAAAGGCCTTGTGGCTGGGAGGTCACAGGAGCAGGTAGACAAGCACCCTAGCATCTGTGACAAGCCCCCAACTACACCTGGGAGGTCTGCAGGTGAGGAGACAAAAGGAGGAAAAGCAAGCTTGGGAAGGGTGTGGCGACAGGGCAAGGGGCGGAGCCAAGGCTTGGAGCTGAAGGGAGCACGGACAGCTGTCGCCTGCTAGGCAGACGTTTCCATGGAGATTGAGGCGTCCTGACTAATGCAAAGAAGACACTGTAACAGCAAAGCTGTCTCTAAAACAAGCCTATGTTTGGGGGCAACGGCTCCAGAGGGAGCCCCTCCTGCATTCCTGCTGGATGGGGGTGGGGAGGCTGCCTGCTGGAGCCCTGGCATATTGGAGGAATGGGGACAGAGCCAGGCTTGTTGATGAATGGCTGCATGGGTGTAATGTCTGAAGTCCCAGGGAAGCAAATGTCCAACCTCCTGCTGAGCTGACCCTTGGTGCCCATCTAAGCAGGTGAGCCAAGGGTCAAGGGTCAGAGGTCAGTCCCAGAGACTGGATTACTTGAAGATTATCCTCCCCATCTTTCCCCCTCCCAGTGTGGACTTGGCACCCTCCAGGGCCCAGCAGAGGTGAGCAAAACCCTAACCTGGGGTCTCTGGGCTCTAGGATGGGATAGGAACCAGGCCGGAGGCTGCTGGAGAAGTCTGAGAATGTCACAAGGAGGTCCCTGCTCAGACCTTCCATCTCTCATTTCAACTGTGTCTTAAGATGATCTCTCAGAGACCTTCAGATATTTGCATCATCCTGAACGGTACCTTAGCACCTCGACCTCGCCTACCTCTGTAAAAGGAGCCATGCGTGGGCCTCCTGCTGCGTGGGCCTCCTTCAAGGCATTTGTAAATGGACACAACAGAAATTAAAGATCCTTGCTGCTGCCACATGTGGCTTCAAAGCCTAAACAGGGCATAGGCATAAGCCCTGGAGTCTGGATACCCCAGGGCCAGCTTTGCCTCAATAGGCCCAAATGTCTGCTACAATTGTGTCAACACAGGTCAGTGCCCAGCACCAGGACACCAGTCTATGGTGGTGTGGCAGGGGGTCCACACCTTTGTTTCAGGGGCACTGGTCCACCACCACCCCAGCATAGCCCACAGGCAGGGTCCAGCCTTGGTGATGAGGAGAGGTAAGGTCCCAAGTCTACTTCAACCACCCACTAGCCTGTGTTTGTGTCCAGTTGCCATGAGGATTCAAGATTCAGGGCTCAGCCTTCTCGGCAAAGCCTGTCTGGGCCCCTGACCTTCCCAGTCCCTAGGGGCACCAAGGACTGGACCACCTCCATCCCCAGCTGCTGACCTCCGGAAGCCAAGGGGCGTGAGAATGGGGATAGGCTGGTCAGCAGCTGGGCTGGCCAGGCCACAGCCTACACTGGACAGTTCCTGCTTTGCGGTTAACTATTCCTAGACCCAACTTCTGTTTAACCTTTCCAGGCCTCAGTGTGCTCATCTGCAACATGGGTTAGTAACTGTCTCCTGGGCTGTTCTAAAACTAATGTGCACAAGAGGACAAAGTCACAGATGAAGAGAAAAGATGGTTCCAGTTTGAACAACCAGGTTGTTGGTCCATCCCTTCCTCTTCTACAGCCTCCAACCAACTATTTCAGGACCCCATATTTTGCTCCTCCAGTACATGGCTGGAGTAGTAATGGATATGGTATTACTCCTTTAGTACTTGGCCCTGCCACAGCAGCATTTCCTACTCTAGTTGCTGCTCCAGGCTTGCTTCCCTGGCCCGCTCTCCTTATTGGCTCTCAATGCACAGCCCATCCACACACACACACACACCCCAAACACAAAGGCTCACCCCCCTACTCCCCCAACCATCCTTGCAGGCCACTTCTATACCTGAATGGGCCGCATCTTGGGCGGACATGACTTGAGCTCCTTTTGGGCCTCCTTTGCTTCCTGTGGTGGGCGATGCTGCACGATGTACTCATAGGTGGTGAGCTTGTGCCACACTGGTAGGAAACGGAGGAAAGGGCTCAGCGGTGGGAGGGGGACCCTGGAGCTCACAAGGCAACGACAACCAACCTAGTACTAAGCTCAAACATCTGTTCACATAAATAATAAGCTGTGGAGTGAGGCCAGGCCACCACAAAGGGCATTGTTTCAGGGCTGGAAGCCTAATGGGGTACCTTCATGCAGTCTAGGGACTCCTGTCCCCTGCAAGGCAGATGTTGGTGGGAGCACTTACTGAGATAAATGTGGAAGCAGAGCAGGTGACCCAGCAGGGCTGTGGAGAGCAAGCCCAGAAGGATGAGGAGGGCAGCCAGAGCCAAGATGGCAGGAGCCTGCGTCTCCACAGGGGCAGCAGGCAAGAACACAAACCACACATCAGTGTGGTTCTTCAGGACTGCAAGGCACAAGTAGACAGTGCTCAGCCAGGGCGGGGACCGGTGACCAGGTGTCTGGCAGGGGAGAAGGCCTGGAACCCAAACTGACCGTCAAAGTGCTGGTTTGTGCGCAGTCTCATGGGATTGACAAAGAATTCCACGAAGACATAAGTGGCCACCAGCACCAGGAGCAGGACACCCAGTAAAGCAGATGCCACGCTGTGTAGAAAAAGCCTGGCCCGGCCATGGGCAGCTGTCAGCACCAGTGAGCTCCAGTTGTGGAAGGGCCATCAGCTCAGGTCGGGGAGGGCTCCGAGGCCCACGGGCCCTGATCCCACAGCCCCAAGTCCTCAGGAGCCAAAACTGAAGATGGCCGGCCTCTGTCAGGCTCCCCCCATCCTCCTCTGGGCCAGCAGGATGGAAGACCCTAAATCCACCCTCAACGGTCCCGGCCCACATCCCCAGAGCAGCACACATGGTGTGCACCCCAGGAGGCTGGCTCGCACAGCACCCGCACCTCACGCCCCTACAAGCGGGCCTACTAAGGCCGGGCTCACCGGTAGTTCCTTTCACCCACGCAGTTGTTGAGCCATTTGCAGTGGTGATCGAAGCCGCACACGCACTTGTTGCAGGCGCTGCAGTGCTTGGAGCGAGCGCTCCTACGGGCAGAAGGAACCACAAGGTCGGCTGGCCCATCCTGCCCTTCGAGTCTGCCAGGGCAGGCAGGCACCAGCCAGTGTATGAGCCCCATCGCTAGGCTTGGAGTCCATCCACCCAGGCGCCTCCACTCCGCCCCACAGCGGAGCGCTGCGATGGGGAGCGCGCGCCCTCTGGCGAAACCGTGGGGGTATGATCCTGGGGGAGGCAGCGCTCCCGAAGCAGGGCATTGGAAGGCCCTGCTGTTGGACTTTGTACCAAGTGATGGTCGTGAGAAACTGAAAAGGAGCTTCCTTTCCAAGCAAGGACCTCTTTGCCAAGCTAGAAGATGCAGGTGTGGGGCCCCGGGTGGGGGAAAGCAAGGCTGCCAGGACTATGGCCTCATTGCTCTTCCTACAGCTCTGTTTTGAGGTCAGCTTCCATGCCATTCTAGACGAATCTTACTGGCATTCTTTCAGAAAACCTCAGCCTGTGTGGGCTAATCAGACAAAGTGCCAAAAGGAGAGGTGCAAGATGCCATCCAGGTGGGCATTAAGGGAACTCACTGTATGGGGCAGGGGAGGGGAGGCCTCATTAGGATGCAAGTAGGGGTCTGACCTCAGAAGAGTCAGAAGACCTAAGGGTCCCCAGAAGGCCCAAAGGACTGCAGAAGAACAGGTCATGCCCTCCTCCCCAGAACAGGACAAACCCTGCAATAGAAACCAACTGCCAACACAACCATTAGAAATAAGTGCCTAGAAATGACAGGATGGCCCACTGCCAAGTCCTCAATACCTCCGTGCTGTGGCTTTCTTCCGTCTGTGGACAGACCCTTTTAACAGGCTTCCTGAGTCTTCAGATTCCAAGAGTGAAGCTGGCCTTGGGCTACACAAATAGCCCTATGCCTCATCCCTTACCTGAGGCTGGAAACTAGAAAGCTCCAGAAGAGGAGAGAAGAGCCCTAGTAGAGAGGCACCAGAGCTAGCCAGGGGAGGATTGGTGGTACTTCACTTGGCCATTTTGGGGCCTCAGACTTCTCATGAATAACACAGAAAGAAAATCTGCCCCTGCCCCAAGTGAGTTGGGCAGGTAACTGGGGTTGTGATCCTGCTTAGAAGCTGTGTCTCTTCTTCCTCTGTGACAGGAGAAAACTGCTGCCCACCTGGCAGATGTTTGTACACAGTACTTAGCACACGGTACCCAAGTGTTAACTCTCCTGTCCCTACCTGGGTGCTTGAGAGATGGGGGTGTTACTGGCAGACTTAAGTCATTGAGAAATGTTTGTGACAGAATGTGTTTGCCAGTGATCTTAGCTGCTTGAGAGGTAAAACTGAGATCAGCCCCCACAAAAACTAGGGAAACCTCACCTCAACAAATAAATTAGGTGTGTAATCCTACTTAGAAGAAGGGCTAGAGGTAAGGAGGATGGTGGTCTGAGACCAGCAGTCTCAGCTCAACTGTAGCAGCCCCAACAAAAATTAAAGACTTTATGTGAAAAATAACTAACACAAGTTCGCCCAAATGGTAGTGTATCTTCCTAGCAAGCATGAGGCCTTGACTTCAAACCCTAGTGCTACCCTCCGAAAAGTTGTGCAAGTACCAAACAGTACTCATGTTTTCCACCCACCTTCTTATCTTCCTGATACCCAGTTGAAAGACTCTGACCGTGTAAAAAACAGGGTTCTGGGATATCAGGGGTGACTGTGAAGCCCTGGGGTCTCCACCCTAAAGCCAGCTGCCAGGTCCCCAGGGACACTCATGGCTCATGTGTACCATGCACTCACACACAGCCACACATACACTCACACATCCACATCGCACAGGTTGCAGTGCAGGTCTTCAATGACGTGCGCATGTTGGCTGCGGTTGAAGATGGGCAAGGGCCCAGAATAGCTCTTGTCTCGCACGTTGGCATCTGCTGGATCGATGGAGACAGCAGTCAGGTGCACCACAAGGTGGCCTGCAAAGATGGCCCCCATGCACTGGCCCAGTAGGTTAAAGACTCCACACTTTGGCAGCTGGGCGCTGATAAGTCCTCACCTCTATGCCACTCCCATTGTGTAAAAATTCCCCCTGTGCCACCTGCCATCTCCAGCCCCACAAAACACCTCCTAATTAGCCCTCTCCAGCAGACCCCTGATCCCAAGATGGAAGAGAAGAGCATCTGGGAATGGAGCTCATATGGCAGTGCCTGGTGCTACTAACCATAAGGTGTTGGCCTCATCACTCCAGGCCCTGGCTGGTCTGATCTCAAGCCAATTTCTGGTTTCTGATTCCAGAAGATGAAGTGAGACTGAAAGACATCATGGAGGTGTGGGGACCTAAGGTTAAAATTCTGAGCTTGTTTGTCTTGCTTTTGCAGGAAGTCAGCTGCAAGAAAGAGCCATCCTTTTTTTAGCAGCTGGGGCCAGATGGAGAATCACTTACAGATGGGGCTCATCCACTTGCTGCCTCCCCCACCTAGAGTCCAGGCACTTAGGGCCTGGACACTGAAGTGTCTGCAATGATCTGACATGTTCAGAGCCTAGGAGGGGCGCAGGACCAACTCCTATAGCTGAAGGAAGCACTTGCAAAGGCTAGCTGCTGAGTACTGAGACAAATGCCAATGAATATGCTGACAACTTGCTCAAGTTTGACTGTAAAAACCCAGCCTTAGATTCCACTCAAGCTGACATCTATCCTCCCACCCTCTACCCATCCATTCTTTCTTTCCCCCATTCTCTTGCTAGTAAAGCAGACATCAGGCCTCAACTATTGGGGCCCCACCCATCATTCATCTTTCACCTAGCAACTGTTCAACTTTGTTCCTATCTCTGCATGAGCCAGGCCATGCCTTAATGTGCTGTATAATACTTGAAAGAGGAAAAACAGGGCTGGGAATGTGGCTCAGTGGTAGAGTGTTTGCCTAGCATGCATGAAGCCCTAGGTTCAATCCTCAGTACCAATAAACAGAAAAAGCCAGAAGTGGTACTGTGGCTCATGTGGTAGAGTGCTAGCTTGAGCAAAAGAAGCTCAGAAATAGTGCCCAGGCCCTGAGTTCAAGCCCTGGGACCAGCCACCTTTTTTTAAAGCAGTATACACTGAAAACACTAAAGCCTTCCCTTCTTAAAACTCCTACAGTTGCTCTTGATGTTTCTCTTGATGACATTCATGCCTCAGCTCAGGACCAAAGCTCTTTTCTTCCTCTGGCCCCTTCCTGTCTCTTGCTACCATCAGCTGCTGTATCTCACTATTCCAACCTCTCAAAGACACAGTGTGGGCAAACTTTTAGCTTCCTGTCTGCTCCTACCCTTCTCCCACCCACCTACTACGTTCATTCTTTCAAATATTTACTGAGGCCAGGCACTGAGGGAGATGGAAAGACCTGGTCCCCAGTCCTGAGGAGCCTACAGTCTTGTGGAAAATGCATATATTAACCAAATGACAGGTTAATGACAAAGAAGACTGTAGGTATGGATATTTGTAACTGAGTGGCCTCATCTAGTCTTAAGGGCCCCAGAAGGTTTCCTGTGGCAGTATTATCTTGGCTGAGACTTGGAGAGGAATGGAGAGCCAGCCCTGGAGGTAATGTAGATGAGAGGGGACTGGCTGGGTGCTGTGGCTACTGGGAACGTGCAAGGTGCCAATCAGAGTGGTGGAAGATGTGTGGTGTCAGCTCATGACTGCCATACAAGAATAAAGGCCTACTAGGTGCTGATGAGTCACACCTGCAATCCTAGCTACTCAGGAGACTGAGGTCTGAGAGTCAAGATTCAAAGCCACCTGGGCAGGAAATCTGTGAGACTTTCTAATGAGCTACCAAAAAAGCAAGAAGTGGAACTGTGGCTCAAGTAGTAGGGTGCTAGCCTTGCACAGAGATGCTCAGGAAGAGCACAGGCCCTAATTTCAAGTCTCAGGACTAGCATCCCCACACACAACTCCCCAAAAATGAATGAAGGCCCATGTTTCCAAGTTCCAGATTTTCAAATGGAACTAGAAATCAGGTTTTTGTTTTGTTTTGTTTTGTTAGTCATGGTGCCTGAACTCTGGGCCTGGTTACTGTCCCTCAGCTCTTCAGCTCAAGGCTAAGCACTCTACCACTTGAGTCACAGTGCCACTTCTGGCTTTTTCTGCTTATGTGGTGCTGAGGAATGGAACCCAGGGCCTCATGCATACAAGGCAAGCATTCTACTACTAAGCCACCTTCCCAGCCCTAGAAGTCAGGTTTTATGTGTTATCTCTCAATGTTAAAGAAATAAGTACTTTTCAAAAAATACCTATAGGAAGAGATCTATGTGTTTTGTGTGTTAATTATTCCTCCACATCTATAAAATTTGAACACCATAAACTGCAAGTTCTTGACTTCTGACTCAGCTGGGTGTTTGGTCTAGGGAGAGGAACAAGGAGCTTCCAGGCATTGACACACAGTATTGAAACAAAGAACAGGGGAAATCGTGTAAAAGGAAGCTTAGGAGACAGGCAGAGTCCAGATGCAGACAGCCTCATTCCTAAAGGCAGGAAGGAGCCACTACAGGGTTCTGAGCTGGAAATATGATCAGATTTCAGGTTTTTTAAAGGGCCACTCTGGCTTCAGGAATGAAGAAGGCCAAGAGTGTAACTAAATGGCTAGTGATTTCAGAGAGGCAGAGTGCAGTGGGAAGGAAATAGTGCAGATCCTATAGCTACTAAGAAGGTAAAATAAATAGGACTTGATGACTGGATGTCAACAGAGGAGGAAAGGAGTCCTCTTGCCAACAGTACATAAGGAGGGGAGAGCTGTGAGCAGTAGGTATGTGCTGGATAGGTGCAGATGGTCTCCTTCTGCTCCTACAGTCTGCTGTCTGAGTCTCTATCACACACTTAACATTCGGTGTGACTGCCATGTTAAACCTGCCAGCTTTGCCTCTATCTAGCTGGCCACGAGCACACAAAGTTCATCTTGCATCTCTAAAGCATAGGCCAGTTTTAATCCCCTGGAAGAACCTGGTATATACATTACCCTATCTCACTCAGGAACTCTGAGACACTGCACAGAGCCCTACTCAGGGTTCCAGACCTGGTGACTCTGCGAGTGATAATTAATTAGGGGAAAAAAACAAACCCCCAAACCATTCCACTTCCTCAGTCAGGTTCCCTGAGCAGATCTTCTGGCCTCACTGAGTACCAGCTGTGTGACCTTAGGAACTCATTTGCCTTCTCTGAGTTTGTTTTTTCATTAGTAAAGTGGTGAGAATGCCTGCCTTCGCTGACACAGTACCTGGCACATATGAGTACTCCATCATTGCAAGTTAGTTTTGTTTGCTGTTATTTATTCTGACCCTACTTATTTCATTCATCTGACTTCCCAGGCACCCTGATGGCAGAAATCCAGATAATCCTGAGTAAGGGATGGAACTACTCCAGCCATACGATGAATGTCCATGAAAATTCCACTCAATCTCACTAAAGTCGGTTGGTCAACTTGTGAAAGTCCAGCTTTTCATTCATTCAGAGCTGGTAATAAGGCTCTGGGCTCCAGTGAACCAGGAAGCCCCACCATGACACTTTTGACACTTTGTAAGGATGACCGCCTCCTCTCTGTGCCCTCCCTCACCATGGTCGTGCCTTCCAGTGCTCATACCTTCCTAGTATGCTCTTCCTCCCTTTCCCCCAAGAGAAAACAAGCAGAATCCTTACAGGCACACAAGGGAGGCCCAGAGAGTTAGAGAAGCTGCTCAGCCAGGCAGAATCCTGAAGGAGCTGAGCTAGGACCAAGGTGATTGTGCATCCCAGGTTTTCAAACTCACCCTTGTACTCCAGGATACTAAAAGAACACCAAGCCATTGCTCCTAGGAGTTGTAACCATGGCTGGGCAGTCACAGGAGCTTCCATGGCACCTCTATGCTACTTTTTGGTCATATTTCCCCTTACCTTAAAAGAGTTAATGTGTGTGTGTGTGTGTGTGTGTGTGTGTGTGTGTGTGTGTGTGAAAGTCATGAAGTTTGAACTCAGGACCTTGGTGCTGTCACTGAGCTTTTCTGCTCAAGGCAGGAGCTCTATCACTTTAAGTTACAGCTCCACTTCCAGTATTCTAGTGGTAAGAGTCCTGCCCAGGCTGGCTTCAAATCTCCATCCTCAGATCTCAACCTCCTGAGTAGCTAGGATTACAAACATGACTCACCAATGCTTGGCTATGGTTTAATTTAAAAAAATCAGTGAGCTTACTACAAACAGTCTGGGTATAGCATAATAATCTATTTGTAAACAAAACCACATTTTATGTATACCAAGAAAGAAACTATGTGAAAGAATTCTACCCGTGACAAATTATTTTACAAATGAAATAATCAATCCCTAATTTGTCAATTCTTTCAGCCTGGCTGAAAGAGCTTTAAGACCCTTCTCTGTGGGCTTCTGCGGCACCTCTACAATGGAGTTTTAAATGCTCCACAGTACTTCAGAGCTGGCTAGTCCCTCTGTCAGATGAGGGGTCAGGTGGGGGCTGGAGGCCAGACAGAGAAGGATCTGGCTCATACTTTCTGCCCCACCCTGTGCTTCCTGAGGCTCTGAGCCCAGCTTCAGGCCACTGATTTCTGGCTATCCCTTGCCCTATACTTTAGTGCATCAATTCCACTATTTCTCAAGGATACAGCATAGCCAGCAGGAACCCAGTGGTGAGGCAGGAGAGGAACAAGGACCCCGAAGCCAATCACAGCGAAGAAGATATACAGCAGCCAGGCCACAATCTGGAGTGGATGAGGGGGCCAGCTCCACCCATTCCGGCGGGACCGCTGGCCCTGCAGCTCTGGGGAGGGCCCACTGGCCTGTGCAGGTGCTGTCCACACGCTCTTCTCAGGGGCTGTCTTGTTGGAGGGCTTGTTACAGATGTTCATCTCCAGAGAGAGAAAAAGGAGAGAGCATTAGGATGAAGAGGCCCGGCTAGGAGCCCAGGATCCCTTGTCTGCAGCCAGGATTTAGTAGGGGGAAACAGCTGGGACACAAAGCCACCTCCCAAATCTTGGGGGCAATCTAGGGTCCTATCCCAAAAGAGATGGGCAGTAGGGAAGAGTGGGAAATGGGAATGGAGTGCTGTCCGAAAGCCCCAGAGCAAGCTTGCCCCAGCCTAGCCAGAACAAAGGAGAGTCCAGGGTGATTCAGGACACAGTGTGGCTGCCTGTTACTCAAAGTGCTGTCTCCACAGCCATCAAAGTGAAACCCAATAAGACATGTTCTCATCTGGTAACAATATCAGGCTGGGCCGGAGGGATGAGAACACATGCTGATTCTGTTAGGATTAGTCACCTCCGTCCTGAGATCCAAATGCAAGTGTCAGAGAGGGCCCCTTATCCTCTGCTAAGGGAACTGGGGGTGGGGGTGGGGTCAGAAGGGGGATCTGGCCTCAGCCACGCTCAGCAGACACTTAATCCCTTTTAGAGGGGCCAGGAACTTCCACTCCAGGCTTCAGAAGGGCTGCCTGAGGCTTCTTGGCTGGGAACAAGTCAATGCACAAAAGAAGGGAGGAGGAGTCCCCTCTGCTTCCTTCCAGCAGCAGAAACAACCGCGTTTCTCTAAGCAGATCCAGGCCTGGTATACAAATTTACCTAGGAAGGTGGCCTAATGTCCTTTTGAATCCCTTGAGGAAGTTCAGGAAAAGTCTAGGTTTTGGCTAGAGCCAAACCACCAGATGGTAGCAAACACCACCCCCCATCCCCATCCCCATCTCCAACTCTGCCTTCCCCTTAGCCCAACAGCTGGCTTAGTGTCTGAGGATACACTGGGAGCAGGAAGGGATGGGCTCATCCTTAAAAGGAGGAAGAGTCCCACCCACCAGTATCTTCTGAACCCAAGATGGGACTACAATCCAAGCAGAAGCATCACACCTGGGAGGCAGGGCAGCTTTGAACTCTCAATAAGAAGGCCTGGAGCAAGAAACAAAACCTTGGCAGCTGGACATTCTTTCAGGAGCCCTTACCTATAGGCCAGCAATCTAAGCAAAAAAGGCATGGTATGCGCCACCCTGGCACATCTGCTTGGAATACTTTCCTACTTCACTGCCTAGCACAATGAATGTGCCTGGCTCTTCAGAGCCCACTTCAAGCATCCTCTCATCTGACCAGCTTTCTCTGATGTCCTAGAATCAGGAGGTTTTTGCTCTGTCTTTATTGAGACTTTCCCTTTGCTGTTTGTATCATGTCGTCATTCCCATGTATCCCCCTTTTATATCTGTAGCCCTCAAAGGCAGTAAACACTCAGTGAGTCATTCACCTTTGTCCCCATATGTCTTCCCCCAGGCTGCTGGAACTGTATCTTGTATGTAGTAGATGCTCAGTGAATGTTTGCTGACTTGAAAACATCTGAAATAAAAGGAAATGTAGGCAAAGTAAATGGCATGGAAACCTGCCCTCTCTTCTGCCATCTGGCTCCCTCGGCCCCATTTCCATTCCTCCTCTTGCATGCACAGGGCCATCCTGTGCCCATCACCAGTCCCATCACACCATCCACTCTCACTCCCTCTGCCAACCGGCTGTCACACAGGCCATCGGACATTTACTCCCAGATGCTCTGTTCTTCAGCTTCCTGAGGTTCATCTGGTCAAACTTGGCGGTGTTTGAAATCACCTGTGAGTGGTCTCATCTCAAAGCTAAATAGAGTGATCTTAGTTTTCTCCCAGGGATTCATCGAATCTTCTAGTCACCTTCCTCTTCAATAAAAAAGCTACACATGGTGGGGAGGGGAGGAAGAGCTCCAGCCTTAAAGGAAACAGATCTAGGTTTCATTTTTGGCTCTGCACTTCCTAGCTGAGAAGCTGTGTGTGCTCTTTTGAAGGTGGTGCTTTAACCAGTGACACTGTGGGCAAATGTCTACTATGAAAATGTTCACTATTACCATAGCTAAGATATGGAACCAACCCAGATGCCCCTCAGTAGATGAATGGATCAAGAAAATGTGGTATATATACACAATGGAATTCTATGCCTCCATCAGAAAGAATGACATTGCCCCATTTGTTAAGAAATGGAAAAACTTGGAAAAAATTATATTAAGTGAAGTAAGCCAGGCCCAAAGAAACATAGGTCCCATGGTTTCCCTTATTTGAAATATCTAGTATATGTATGAGTCAAGCGGAAAAGGTCAGATAATGTGATGTCAGGAAAATGAACCCTTAGATGTGTATTTTAATGTTTTTTTCTTTCATGCATGTGTTTCTAACGCATTTATGAGATTATCTCTTTGTTGCTTTGTATGTCCCTCCCCCACAGTATAACCCCTGCTTTCACTATATTTGATGTCAGTATAACTAGTGGAGGAGATGGGGAAAAACCAGTTCTATAAGGATACAGGTGGACCTGTTACAATAATGAGAAGCACAAGTTGTTATGTCCAAAACGAGCTTTACAACGTCGGTGCGGGGGGGGGGGGGGGGGGGAGAAGGAATAGGATTGGGATGGGGGGGAGGGGGGAGGCTGGGAAGGGATGTGAAGGGTAAACAAAGGAGGAGGCTGCAATGCTTGGTAAGAAATGTACGCATTATCCTGCCCATGTAATTGTAACTCCTCTGTACAGTATGTTCACAAATAAAATTAAATTAAATTTAAAAAAAAAAAAGAAAATGTTCACTAAGTTGCAGATTTTTTTTGTCCCTTCAACAACTTCCTGGTTTGTCTTCCTAGCTCTAGGTATGGCTATGGTGCATAGTCTACAAGGTTTATATCCCAAGTGAAGTAGCTGGTTGAAGTTGCTTTTGCCCTCTCTCTCTTTTTTAATTAAAAAATGTTTGCTTGGCCCTGGTAGCTCATGTCTGTAATCATAGCTACTCAGGAGGCTAAGATCTGAGGATCATGGTTTGAAGTCAGCTTAGGCAGAAAAGTTTGTGAGACTCCTCTCTTACCAGCAAAAGCCAGAAGTAGAAGCATGATTCAAGTGGTAAAGCACCAACTGAAAAACCAAATGAGAGAATGAGGCACCCAGCCCCACTACACAGACAATAATAATAATTTTATGAACAGCACATCATACAACATTAAAAACACACTAGCAAACTCAGTAGAAAAATATAGCAGGGCTAGGAATGTGGTTTAGTGGTAGAGTGCTTGCCCAGCATGCATGAAGGCCTGGGTTCGATTCCTCAGTACCACATAAACAGAAAAAGCCAGAAGTGGCACTGTGGCTCAAGTGGTAGTGCTAGCCTTGAGCAAAAGAAGCTCAGGGACAGTGCCCAGGTCCTGAGTTCAAGCCCCAGGACTGGGAAATATATATATATATATATATATATATATATATATATATATATATATATATATACTTAAAATGTTACTATTTATTTAGTCAATAAGAAAATTATTTTTAAAAATCCAAATACTGGCACTGTCCAGAAAATTTTAACAGGTGTATCTATAATTGCTATAAGTTGAACTGCTGAAATTTATTCACTAAAACAGTTTATCTTGCTATCATGCTTTATCTTTGTGTTTATACTTTTAAAAACACATAAATGAAAATGGACAAATTATCAATGCCTGATTTTTGTCCCCCTATTTTTCTATTCACAATCATATAGATGCTTTTTGAGGCCATGGGAGAAAAGTATCTACCATTCAGAACTAACGATAGAAGGAAAAAAGAAAAGGAAAATTGAGAATGAATTTTCCCATCATAGTGAATTTGTAAGCATTTTCTGCACTTACACAGCACGCTAGCTAGACACCTTTTGGCAGAATTGTTACACATTAGCATGAAGAGCACATTGTTGACATCTTCAAAAAGGCCAAGTGAATAGCTCTACTTGCCTCCTGCAAGCACCAGCAGCTACACTCAGGAAGCACAGATGTGTTTTGAAGTCCTGAGCCGTTTCTGGCACCAGACATTGGAAGGAGAGTTTGCAAGTCAGAAGTTTGGTAGACTTTGATTAGTGCCACAGTATTAAGCCTGCACGGATGAAATTTATTCACCCTCCAGTAGAGGGTGCACTTTGGTGGCTTTTGTAGCCATTGGTTTCCTGGGTGATTCACCACTGGTGGATTCTGATTGGCAGGCAGTCTGCTTTGTAATAGCCTTGGTATTGAGACCTCAGACCTCCTTACCTACCCCCTTTTCCTCTGCCTGGAGTTCTGTGAGCTGATGGCAGCACTGGTCTTAGAGAGCCAGGGTATCCCAGTGGCCCTACAAAGGCCCTGAAGCCACCACATGGCTATAAAAGCAATTCTGAAGTTATTTTCCTAAGAGAGTACACCCAAAGAATTCATTGTTATAAAAAGTAGGCCACTGAATTGCCATTCTAATCTTGTCACCTCCAATCGGTGACAAAAGGGATTATAAAGCTGGCAAGCCTGTTTTTGCAAGCAAATCTTTGTTCCCAATTTGTGGAAACAGTCATGGGTCATCAGGTGGAGCCCTGTGGATACAGTTGGGCTGGATAGTTTCACTCTGGGACCAAATCTCTGTATTGCACATGAGCTCTCCACAGACACCATCACTGGGCAAATATCTTGACAGAAACCTATGGATTGAGTGTCAGCCTGCCTTCACCTTTGTTATCCCAACACCTAAGAGCCCTATACCCTGAGGGAGAAACAGAGGCACATGGCTGATACCTTCCCTTTGCCTGGTTGTGGCCACAGGTACTCCTTATGCTACTGTACCCTAGACTTCTGGGGCAGGAGTCACCATGCAGGCCAGGGGCTGACTGCAAACAGCCCTGGGGGCAGCTCCCACTCAAATCAGAATACTGTTAGGCTGGAGAGGTCAGCCAGAAGAAGCATGTTGCCTACTCCCAAATCCTGCCACAGCCAACTTTTAACTGACAACATTTTCTCTCATGGAATTGATGGCCACAAATTCCTTTGGCCCAAAAGATTTTGATTAAAAGGACTGGGAGGTCGGAGAGAATCCAAGATGGGCCCAAGGCCCGCACTGGGGCCAAGCATTGTCATCAGACCTGTCTCCCTCCCCTCTCAGCACTTCTCAGACAAACTAGATTGAGAATGTGTGGCTCTGCTCCCCAATAACCTGGTCAGCTAGTACACACAGATCCTGATGAGGCAGTACTTACCAGGGCCCAGCCCTTTGTGTAAATTGAGGACAAACATAGATAAGAACAGGCACTTTACCCTCAGCAACTGCTTTTCTGGGGATCCTGGGAGACTGCCATCAGGACAGTGAGTGCAGGGGCATTTTGACAGTGCTTGCAATAGGCCAGTTATTCAGTGTGAGAGATGGTGCAGAGCCCAGAGATCTAAACCCTGAGAAGCTACAGGGCTGAGTTATAAAAGCCCTAGGAGGCCAAGTCGGGGAGACTTGGGCACTGCTGAAGAAGTTACCAGGAGTCAAAAGAAGTTTAAAGCAGGAGATGATGCATAGTAAGGAATGTTTTCAAAAGCTTTCTAGATGGGGCTGGGAGCACGGCTCTAGTGGTGGAATGCCAGAACAGCAAGCACAAGACCCTGAGTTTAATCCTAGTACCAGCCAAAAACTAAAATTAAAACAAAAAAATGCTAATAAATGCTTTCTAGACATGGGAGAGTGGGGGTTATGAGCAAGAAGGGCATTGGTATGGGGAGAGGTGACACAACAGGAAACTCGCTCAGGAAGACAGCAGCCCAGCAGCCCCGTGCTTGGGGAGAACATGGTCAGAGGGAGAAGGTCAAGCCCTTCAGCTAAGCTCCCTGCTGCACTCGTGGTGCCCCCAGCTGTATCTGGTGGCTGTTATGTGGGCCTTGGTAAAAACATTCTTCACTCTCTTCTGCTTCCAAAGAACAAACCACAGAGTCAGGCTTGGAGAGATAGAGGACAGCCAAGAGCAAGGGAGCCCTGTACAGTTTAAAGCCACAGAAGGCTGCTGCCTTGGAAAGTCAAGGACCTACCTGGCTTCTGAGGAAGGAAGGAAGGCCAGAAAGGCTAAACAGGCTCCTCCCTTGTCCCTCCAAGGTGCAGGCCATTGCCAGGAAGACAAGAATCTATTCAATACTCATTTGGTAAATGCCTTAAACAGCATTTTCAAAATAGGGTGAAGCTACCTGAATTTATATGCGTAAGTTAAATGAGGGAAATCTTAATATTTCAAGCTCTCACTATATACAGATACATGGTAGATCCACTTCCTGCTACCTGTGCTCCAATAAAAATATTTAGTAGCTAAGTACAATATTACACATCAGAAAACTGTGACAAGGGATCACTTGAGCATGAGAGTCAAAGCCAGCCTGGGAAACATAGAAACACACACACAAACACACACACAATTAGGAATGTTGCTTGGAAATTTATACATAGCACTGTCAAAGGAACCCGAGTAAAGTAAAAAGTTCTAGGTCTGGAAGGCTGAAGGGCAGCTCTGGATTCCTGTAAGATGTCTAAGGACTCCAGAATCAACTCAACTACAAAAGAGAGTTGCTGGGGGAAGCAAAGGAACTGGGAGGGTATGGGTCTGGGGTAAGAGGACTGAAGTGGAGGCTTGAAGAGCCCCACTGATGGGGAAAAGAAGGTTGGCACCAGGGAATCTGAGACAGAACCCTTTTCTGTCTCTGAGATCTAGTAGCCTTAGATCTAAGGCTGACACAGAGATTTGCTTTTTCTCTGTACCCTTTGTACTGTTTAAATTTTTAAACTTATAGACATTTGCTGTTGTTTTTAAGTAAGCTTGCAGCGCAGCTCAGAAGCCCTGAGATTAATTCCACACTGCACATACACATACACACAATTAATAAACACAAATTACTCCTTGCCTTCTTGGCCCCACTGGGCTGTCTTGTAAATCAAATGCACTTCCAGGCCAGACAAACCAGGAATTCCTGCCTAACAACCACGTAACAAGAGTGTTTGGTCCTAGTTTAAGTGCTTCATTACTCTTGAAAGCAATTTTGAGCTGCTGAGCTTTTAGGAAGAGCCACAGCACTCTGTTAGGGGGTCTTACCAAAACTAGAACCAGACCCCAGGCAATATAACCGACCCCTGCTCCCATTCTTGGCCAAGGGTCTAGCTCAATACCCTATGATCCCCAGAACCCAGAAGGTGCACTCCACAGACAGTTTTGTTTTGTCCCAAACATCTTTTCTTTCTCCTAGAAAATCTGGACTTTCTGTGAGAGATTGTCTGTGTCAATGGGTGCTTTTCTTTCTGTTTGTTCTCATTTTTTCAGTATTGGATATTGTACTTGAGGTTTCACCTTGAGCCTATTAACCAAACATTCTACCTCTTGAGCTAAGTTCCTAGCCCTCAAGAAAGAAAAAAAAAATTCTGGTACCAGAGTTTGAAATCAAGGCCTCAATGGTTTGAAGTCCTACTTGCTTGCCTGGTTTGATCAGCTGGCACTCTATACCACTTGAGCCATGCTTCCACTTCTGGCTTTGTGTTGGTTAACTGAAGATAAGGGTCTCCTGAATTTGTCTGCCATGAAAATTTCAAACTGAAATTCTCCCATCTCAGCCTCTTAACTAGCTGGGATTGTAGGTATGAGTGAGTCATTGGACCTGGCTTGACATCAAACTCTAGATTCTCCTAACCTACCTCTGCTCCCCAACCCAAGTAGCTAGTATTACAGACATGTTTCAGCATGTCTGCCTCTCTTTCCTTTCTTTTCTTTTCTTTTTTTTTTTTTTTTTTGGTAGGTCAGGGGCCTGAACTCTGGGCCTGGGCGCTGTCTCTGAGCTCTTCAGCTCAAGGCTAGAGCTCTACCACTTGAGCCCTAGTACCACTTCCAGCTTATTCCACTTATATGGTGCTAAGGAATCAAATGCATGTATGCAAGGCAAGCACTCTAACACTAAGCCACCTTTCCAGCCCTCTTTAGGTATTTCTAAGACAAGTTTTGGGGTGTTTTTTTCCCCCAGAATTTTTTTTGAAATAATCCTCATTGAGATTATTTATTTATTTATTTTGGTGCTGGTCCTGGGGCTTGAACTCAGGGACTGGGCACTGTTCCTGAGCTTCTTTTGCTCAAGGCTTGTGAATACTACTTGACCCACAGCTGCACTTCCACCCTGGCTGGCATCAAATCACAATCCTCAGAACTCAGCCTCTTGAGCAGGCATGAATCATTGGTGTCCAGCTTCATGGAGATTTAATATGCTCCCATTTTTGTTGTTGTTTTTTGGGGGTGTGTATATGCCAGTATTGGGGCTTAAACTCAGGAACTGGGCACTGTCCCTGAGCTTCTTTGCTCAAAGCTAGAGCTATACTTCTTCAGACACACCTCCATTTCCAGCTTTTTTCTAGTTAATTGGAGAAACGAGTCTTACACTTTCTTGCCCAGGCTGGCTTTGAACCTCGATCTTCAGATCTCAGCCTCGTACGTAGGATTACAAGCATAAGCCACTGGTGCTCAGTTATATGCCCAATTTTAACCACATAAAGGGAGTTGGAGAGAAATGCTTTATAGTGTATATTATAGTGTAATGCAAAAAAATCATTTGTAAGAGACTTTTAGGGGTAAGTACTTTATTAAAATTCCCTACAGATCCCAGAAGAGTATCTTAAAAATTAAGAGTATCTTAAAAATATGGTTTGACTAAAGAATACACAGCACATAATTCCCAGAAAATAAACTGGAACTTGAAGTTGTTCTCAAAGATCTCTCCAGTCATTGGTCTCAGATGTGGCTGGGCTCTTTACTTTCTCTCTCATAAACAATATGCTGAAGGCAGTTGCTATGGCAAGAAAAAAAACTTGAAACCTCAGTCATTCCCGAGTTGACATGGTGTGCAAACATTTCTGTGCCATTCTCCTGCAGCAACCACTACAAACTGGGTGGAAATACAGATTAATACAAGAGGACAAAGAGGAGGGAGCAACAGGAAGCAGAGGCAAGGCAATGAAGGAGGCAAGGGTTGTGGATTTTAACAAGGAAATCAACTAAAGATTTTAAGAGCCAGCCTTGGGGAACACCCACCCAGAATGTCTTTAAGAACAAAGTTGCAACAGAACAAAATAAGAAAAACAGAAACAAAGGGGGGGGGAACAGGCTAATTAAATACCACTGTTGCTTTTATTGTATCTCTTGGTGATTGCCAGTTTAGAGACCTTTCTAACCACAAGTTCCACAAAAGCAGGGACCACCACTCAGCCATATCTGAATCTACCTCTCCTTCAGTGAAAGGAACTGAAACCATGCTTTAACATCATCTCTACTGCCATTATACCCTAAACCAAACCTCCATCATTGCTCTCCTACAGTGTTTTGATGATAATAATAGCCATCACTGGCATTTGGAGGGTACTTATTCAAGGCCAGGCACTGCTTAAGTGCTTCCAGGGAATTCACTTAATTCAACCCTCAAAACACTCTTATCATTTCAAACTGTTCTCGTAGACCCATCTAATCATTGGTGTCCAATGTGGATGGCCCCTTGCTTTGGCACTCATTTATAAGTAACACCCTCAACATCCTCCTTGCACAAACCAGAGAATCAAGTCTCAGACAAAGTATGTCCTGGGAGGCACAGCTAGACAGGCAGAACCAGGACAGCCAGCAGATGACTTCTTCACAGAAGTCATACTGAGATGAGCTTTTAAAAATGTGAAACCGCCGGGCGCCGGTGGCTCACGCCTGTAATCCTAGCTACTCAGGAGGCTGAGATCTGAGAATCGCGGTTCAAAGCCAGCCCGGGCAGGAAAGACCGTGAGACTCCTATCTCCAATAAACCACTAGAAAACCGGAAGTGGCGCTGTAGCTCAAGTGGTAGAGCGCTCACCTTGAGCTGAAGAGCTGAGGGACAGCGCCCAAGCCCAGAGTTCAAGCCCCATGACCGACAAAAAAAAAAAAAAAAAAAAAAAAATGTGAAACCTAGCTGGGCACTGGTGGCACATGCCTGTAATCCTAGCTACTCAGGAAGATGAGATTTGAGGATGGGTTGGAAGCCAGCAGGGTCAAAAAATCCCTGTGAGACTCGTATCTCCAATTAACCACTCAAAAACTGGAAATAGTGCTGAGGCTCAAGTGGGAGAGTTCTAGCCTTGAGCACACAGAGGCTCAGGGACAGCGCCCAGGCCTTGAGTTCAAGTCCCACAAATGACACAAAAAAGAAAAAAGAAAAGAAGAAAGAAAGGAAGAAAGAAAGAAAGAAAGAAAGAAAGAAAGAAAGAAAGAAAGAAAGAAAGAAAGAAAGAAAGAAAGAAAGAAAAGGAAAGGAAAGGAAAGAAGGAAGGAAGGAAGGAAAGAAGGAAGGAAGGAAGAAAACAAACTCACTAACTTGCCAGGTGGCCTGCAGCTCACAATTGTAATTCTAGCTATTCAGGAGACAGATCTGAGGATAGGGGGTCAAAGTCTATGGGACTCTCATCTCTGATTAACCACCAAAAGGCGGGTGGCTTGAGCTGTGGCTCAAGTGGTGGAGGACTAGCCTTGAGCAACAATGCTTAGGGATGGCACCCAGGCCCTGAGGTTCAGACCCCAGTACCAACACACACACACACACACACACACACACACACACACACACACACACACACACACACACACACACACACACACACACACACACACACACACACACACACACAGAAACCCATCAAAACTTTCAGTGGTTCCCTCAACCTGCTAGGATGAAGTTCTAACTCTCAGCATGGCCTTCCTTCAAGAGCCCTTGCCCTTTCTGTCCCATCCTAATATCTACTGCCTTCAGATCTTTTGTATTTGCTTTTCCCTCCGTTAGAAAAACGCCCTTCTGCTCACACTGCTGGCTCCTGTCCAACTTCCACGTCTTAGCTTAAAAGTCACCTTTCCCAGGCGGACCCTCCCCGGCCACCCCCTCCGTTTCATCGCCAGAGCACTTTCCCGATCGGAAATCACGTATGTCATGTGTCTGGCGCCTGCTTCCCCACCCCTCCTTAGTTGTCTGGGGGTTGTGGAGACGGAAGGCATTTGGCTCGGGCCTTCCGTGGCCCCGCGCCTGGCACAGAACCTGGCAGCCGGTGCGTAGCTGCGAACCTGAAGAATTCTAGAAGGCAGCCTCGCGTTGGGCCAGGTCCCTGGAGCCCCAGCCGCGGGCTCAGCCCGAGGCTCGAGCCCAGAGCCCTGCCAGGCATGCCGCAGTCCGGCCCCACGGCCCCGGCCCGGCTCGGGGGTGACCAAAGCCGCGGCGGCTCCTCACCTGTTCTCGGTGGCGGCAGCGCCAAACTGGCCCTGCCAAGGTCAGCCAGAGGCTCGGCCCCGCCCAGGCCGGCCGCCCTCCCCAGGCCGGCCGCACTTCAGACCTCCGCGGTGGTGTCGGTCCCCGGGACTGGGAGGCCACAGGCCCGAGAGCGAGGACCCATCCCGGACTAAGGTTGGGCCTCCGGGTCCTCCCGCGCCAGCTCGGGCGGGCGGGATGCGCGGCCGGGCCAGGCCGGGGCGGGTTGGGCCTCGTCCGGCGCTGGGCCCGTTCCCTTGGCAACAGCGCGGGCTACGGCGCCCCACAGCGGCCAAACCGCGTTGCTTCTCTTAGCGCGGGTACCCTGGCTCGGGGCGGGGCTTGCCAGGGACCCCCGCCGGCACCTTGTCCCTCCCATTTCCCATTGTTTTCTAAGTCGTCTCTGAGAACATACTTTTATTACCCCCACACACACACCCCTACCCCTGATTTCCTGCAGTCCTGACTTTCCCCAGTCCAGAGTCTTTCCCCTGAGACCACCCTGGATCACATTGCCCTGGCTGACCTAAAACCTGTTATACAACTCAGGCTAATCTCGAACGCGTGATCTTCCTGACTCAACCTCTCAGTAGAACTGGGCTCTATTTGCTTGTGTGTGTGTGTGTGTGTGTGTGTGTGTGTGTGTGTGTGTTCGTGTGGTTATTTGGAGGTAAGAGTTGCACAAACTTTCCTGTCAGGGCAGGCTTCAACCAAAAAGCCTTAGATCTCAGCCTCTTGAGTAGCTAGCATTACAGGCATGAACAATTGTATTTTTTAAATGAAAATATGTGGTAGCCACTAGATACTCCTTGGGGGTCATCCAGGGATTCCTGTCCTTGAAGGAGAGACAGATCTAGACAAGTAAATCACACAAGAAAAATTAAAGCACCCTATAAGATTAAAATTAAAGTATTAAAAATGAATTTAGATGCCACAAAATATCTCTTTATTACCTGAAAATCAAGCATAAATCCTTCTAGAAGTTCCTATCTTCCACCTGTTGACAAAGTTAGTTTTAATTTTCATTGGGCTACTTTCCTTTCCTTTCTTTTTCTTTCTTTCTTTTTTTTTTTTTTTTTTGTCAGTTGTGGGGCCTGAACTCTGGGCTCAAGGCTAAAACTCTACCGCTTGAGCCCACAGTGCCATTTCCAGCTTTTTGTGCTTATGTGGTGCTAAGGAATTGAACCCAGAGCCTCATGCATGCAAGGCATACACACATGCCACTGAGCAACCTTCCCAGCCCACTTTTCCATAGGTTATTCCAAAAGACTCCTGGTCTCTTAAAAAACCAAACCCTTTAGTAAGTGTGGGGTGTGTGTGTGTGTGTGTGTGTGTGTACATAAAGCATAATGAAACTCACCAAATACTGTTTGAAAAGGGAGGAAAAGAGAAGGAAATTAAAGGAATGTAATAGAGCAGTGCACATGATAAAAGTACACTAGGCATCTATGGAGTGTTCACAATAAAACTTGCACTATTAGTGATTAGTGATTCCAATAAAATAAAAATAAACTCTCCAGTCAGGGTCCTCTCTGGTACTGAAACCATAATCATCGTCCCAGTCTGTAAGGATTTTTGGATTTGGACTCTGTGAGCCCCATTCAGGACTGTCAGGGGACAGACATCAGAGCCTGATGGCTTTCCTTCCTCTCCTTCTTTGGGGGATGTGCTTGCTTAGTTGGATTCCTTAAAATTTCCCTTTCTCCTTCTCTTGGAGGCACTCAGGATGGATCCTCCTCTGAGACTTTCTCAAAAGATAGGAAGAGCCTTTGTTGTCTGCTATTATTTTCTCCATATCTCCAAGCCCCTCAGATGATAAGCTGGCTGGCTGCTCAAAATAGGGAGATAGAGACTGGAAACATCCTTATCTCTAAGTGTGTAAGTTACATGCATGCAACAAAAGCCAACATAACTCTTTCTGCTCTGTCATGTGCCGGCTGTGGACCCTTTATGCAAGTGGCTAAACTGCTCTATAATTTAAATTCTTGCTTTCAGGACTGATTAAAAAACAAACTTGCTGTGGAATACATATCAATGTTACTCTGGCTTCAGAGACACCGGATGAGCCCGCAGTTCTTATCTGGAAATGGAGAACTTAGGGTCAAACAGATGGTAACCTAGAAATCAAAGTGGAGGATGGGCACATGCATGCCCACAGAAAGGAGAGAGATCTAAGAGTCAGAGGCTTCTAGACCTTCCTGCCTCCACAGTACCTCTCCTGCATGTTCCTAGGATGTTTTAGATGTAACACATGCCTATAAGGTAAGATAGATAAATGAAGTGACAGGAAAGTTAAAAATAATTAATATTAAACAAGCAGACTCAGAAATAAGAACCGGGAAGTAAAAACTGAAAAAATAAATCTTACTTACAAGCTCTCCTCCTATCACTTTCTCCTTTAACATATTAAATACATTAACAGAAGCTGGACTGGGTGGTGCATGCTTGTGCCTTACTATTTACCAGGCTGAGATTTGGATGATCACAAAAAAAAAAATGGTAAGAAACTCCTTTCAAGGAAAAAGCTGTACATCTGTCATATCAGCTATCCTATTCGAATAACAAAGCAAAATTGGTTGGAGGCCTGGATCAAATGAGATAGTACATGCCTAGCAAGCTCAAGGGCCCAATTCAAAGCCACTACAAAAAAAAAAGTAATGAATTGGGCTGGAGTGGTGGCTCAAGTGGTAGAACACCAAAAGTGAACAAGCAAGCTGAGCAAGAGGCTAAGGCTCTGAGTTTGAGGTACTGAGTTCAGGCCTGGATACCGGCACACGCATACACAAAAGTATAATTAAATAACAGACTAGGGAGTTGTAGAGAAAATGTGCGAGTGTGCCTCCTTTAAGGTGTTAAGAAGCTGCAAACTGTGAATAGGTCAAGAAATAGACAACTAAATAGAAGTTTGGAAACTCACACCTAGTGTCCCTGTGTTTTAGGTAAGTTAAGACCACATTACCATTTTAAAAAATAGTAAGACCAATTTTAGCTACATTTTATGTTTAGGGCATTTTTGGAGGGAATGTTATTCAGGCTTCCATTTGCTTAAATAAGCAAGTAAATAAAAATAAGCTGACAGGTGACCCACTCTAAACCTATTGTCTCTAAAGTCTAGGGATTGCCAGAATACATGATTATATATAGTCCCTTAGCTTAGAAAGTCTAAAGACCCCTGATGAGAACCACTATTTAGTATCTTCATCCCATTTCCCCTGTTGGAAGCAATAATTGTTTCTCTCCTATTTCTCCCTATTTTATCCTATTTTATGAAAAAGAAATCCTTGGAATACTTCTACGTTGTGAGATTCTTCTTTTTTATTTGTGAGATCTCTCAAAATGTCTTTTTGTCTTGGACATCAAGGTCTTAGAAACTATAAATTGGGAAACTGAGAATGTTCCTTGTTCCTTTTCTTCCTAGGATAAACTCTGCCTGCCTTCTTTATCTTTGCCATAAATCTACTCCTCCCTTTGGGACCTCTAAAAGACATCACCATCAATCCATCATCTCCTCTCTACGCTTAGCTCTTTCCTACCTAACACAACTAGTTCCAAGACAAACTGTCTTCTGAAATGTGTTCTTCCCTACACCCCACCAGAATCTTCCTGGCTGAGCATGTGGCAGTTTTCTGTCTGGTCTTAATATCAATCAGCCTTCCTACTTCGAGTCCATAATTCTCTAAGCTGTAAGCTTCTTTTCTTTGCTTTCCTTTCTTCCCTCCCTCCCTCTCTTTCTCCCTTCATTTCTCCCTCCGTTTCTCCCTCCCTCCCTCCCTTCCTTCCTTCCTTCTTTCCTTCCTTCCTTCCTTCCTTCCTTCCTTCCTCCCTTCTTTCTTTCCTTCTGCAAATGGAAGTCTAAATAACCTCACTTCCAAAAATGTCCATGCCCTAATAACATCCCATCCAAAGATGTTCAAGTCTTAATCCATAGAGCTGGTTAATTTGTTACAGATTGAAAAGGATTTTGCAGATGAGATCAAGTTAACAATCTCATTGGGGGAGATTATCCCAGATTGTCTGCATGGGCTTAAGAGAATCACAAGAGCCCCTAAAGGAAAAGGCAGGAGAGCCAGATTAGAAAAAGGACAGGTGATGATGGAAATGGATGTCAGAAAGATTTAAGGATACTACACTGCCTGCTTTGAAGATAGAAGAAAGAGCTATGAGCCAAGGAAAGCAGACAGTTTCTACAGTTAGGAAAGTCAAGGAAATAGTTTCTCCCCTAAAGCCTCTGGAAAGAATCAGCCTGTTATCACCTTGCTTTTAGCCCAGTGAGACACATTGCAAACCTTCTTACCTCCAAAACTGGGGAATAACAAATATGTACTGTTTCAAACCACTCATGCTTGGTTCTGATGGCTCACACCTGTAATCCTAACTTCTTGAGAGGCTGATATCTGAAGACTGAGATTTAAAACCAGTCTGGGGGCTGGGAATGTGGCTTAGTGGTAGAATGCTTGCCTAGCATGCATGAAGACCTTGGTTCAATTCCTCAGCACCACATAAACAGAAAAGGCTGGAAGTGGCACTGTGGCTAAAGTGGTAGAGCACTAGCTTTGAGCTAAACAGCTTAGGGACAGCCCCATGATTGGAGAATAAATAAATAAAAATAAAACCAGTCTGGGTAGAAAAGTTCATGAGACTCTTATCTCCAATTAGCCACCAAACAACAACAACAACAACAAAGGTAAGTGAGAGCCTGAGGCCCTCAGTTCAGCCCAGTACTGGCACAAAGAAATTAAAGCTAAAAACTATTGGAGTTTTGATTATTTGTTAAAGCAGTGATAAGAAATACAATGGATTTCAAATAAGGGTAAACACAATACATAGAACAATTACATATTTTTGTATAAGTGGTCCTCTTCACTTGAAATGAGAATCAACCCAGGTGATGGTGGCTCAAGCCTAAAATCCTAGCTACTTATCCCTGTTCTCTGTGATAAATGCAACTTCTGGACCCAGTAGCATTTGCTTTAACCTTAGGCCTTTTCCCATAGGTTACCCTTTACTGGGAGTCTTTCCCCACATGCTTGCACACACACATGCACACACACACACACACACACACACACACACACACACACACACACACACACACACACACACACATACTACAGAGCCAGTTTCTATGAAAATTAGCCTTTTTTTTTTCTGGGACATGTCAGCCCCTCAGGGCTATGTGCCTGTCCAAAGCTGTTACCTCTGACCCATAGGCCAGGTCTGTCCAGAGTAAAAGAACCCAAGCCATTGGGAAAAAAGGCCAACTGTGTTTTTGTGTGTTTATGATCTGAATAGTATCTTTACAGCTAGAACACATGCAAATGAGAAGACTGGCTTACTTGACTCCTGGGAAGTGTCAGGGAACTCCTAGGCTGGCAGGGTAGGGAAGGCTCATCCTAGCCTGGCTCTGAGCCAACAGTAGGTCCTTAATCAGAGCCTTGGGCTCTCAGGCTTCCTGGAACTCTTCCTGGAGCCCTGTCTTACTACAGATCAGTAGTCACCTGTTTCAGCCCTAGCTCTGCCAGTCACCAGCTGGAGACCCTGGGAAAATCTCTTAACCTTTCTAAGTCTCTGTTTGCTCTTATGTAAAATGAAGCTACTAACAGCTACTGTATCAGGCTGTGACAATTGATCATGCTGATAAAGCACACAGAGAATGTTCAATGGGTTGTAGTCACTGGTGTGTATAATCTAGATCTTTCCATGTCATTCTACCAGGAAATGATGCTGATCATTTCATCAACACATGCAATTAAGTTTAAATAGCAAATTAGCCTTTATGGGAGGTGGCCATCCAGAGCTCTTACTCTCCTGGCCTTCTTCATCTGGGTCACAACACCCTCTCCAATGGACCACGGATGATTCAGCCCATCCATCTGGTTTGCCCTATCACCAGCATCTTTACCCCTCTGGCAGCACCCTGAACTCCTGATTTGCCTCTCTGCTATCACTGGGGAAACAGAGTAGAGCTCCTGTTCCTGTCCCTACCCCATCAGTCTATTCTCACAGACTGCAGAAGGAAGAGAAGGAGGGAAAGGGGGAGAAAGAGAGGAAGAGGGAGGGAGAAGGGAGGAGGACCAGGAGGGGGACAGGCAGGGGGAAGAGGAAGAGCTAGACTAGACTATTTTACCTCCTGCTTATAACTCTTACCTCTCAATAAACTAAGAAATTAGAAACAAAGCCATCAGTCTCCAAAACTTTGTCTGCTCCCTAATTCCCAATGACCTCTGAGACCTCACTGACTTTCCCTCCTTTCCTAGAAAGACTCAGTTCCTTCCATCCCAGGCAAGCTTGCCTAGGAAATGGTCAGATAAAATTCCTGAACCAGCCAGCTTATCCATTTGGGCCTGGGCCATCAGAACTTGCCCTGTAATTGATTCTCAGACCACCTGGAACATCACATCCTCTGGGAAAACTTATGCTACTCCATCCCCCTAGGAGAGGTCCTCATACCCATAGGACCTTGGGACTCTGCTTTCTGGTTGCTTGTCAGTGGCTCCTTCCTTGTGTAATAATCTGATTAAGGCCTGTTTCCTTAGTCAGAGAGGGATCAGACAGGAAGAATAATGCTTGTCTTGCTAGCCCATTGTTTCCCTAACTGAGCCAGGAACACAGTAAGCAGTCAATAAATGCACAAGGAATAGAGGAAGAAACGAATGAATAATGCTACAGATTCTTCTGAGAAGCTTTTTGTAAAGTTTTTTTTAAAAAAAAGGTGTAGGAGGAATTGATGGGATCTATCGAGAAAATCAGTTATTTACTTTTTGGGGAGATTATTTTTGTATAAAAGCTGATTTGAGGGCTGGGAAGGTGACTCAGTGGTAGAGCGCTTGCCTTGAGTTCGATTCCCCAGCACCACATAAGCAAAAAGAAAAAAGCCAGAACTGGCGCTATGGCTCAAGTGGTAGAGCGTGAGGGACAGCACCCAGGCCCAGAGTTCAGGTCCCATGACCGGACCCAAAAAAAAAAAAAAAAAGCTGATTTGATTGCACATAGTGCTGATGGTTTACTTCTGTAATCCTTGCTCCTCAGAAAGATGAGACCTCCAGGATCATTATTGAAATTCAGCTCTGATAAGAAAGTCTGTGTGACTCTTTCTCTAAGTGACTGTCCAGAAGCCTGGCTGGAGGTGTGGCTCAAGTGATAGAGCACCAACTATGAGCACGCAAGCTGAGCAAGAGCAAGGTACTGAGTTCAAGCCCTGTAAGTAAATTTTTAAAAAAGCAATGGTAGGAGACATGGCTCAGGCTGGTACTCTCATTGGCTAATGAGTGAATGTCAGATACTGAGTTCAAGTCCTAGTCTCAGACCAAAACAAAAACAAAGAAACAAAAATGGACTTTTCTGGATTTGGGATGTTCAGTGGCAAGCATTTGCTTAGCATATAGCAGGGGCCAGATTCAATCACAAACTGGAAAAAATAAAATAAAAATAAACCTGGCTTTATATTATCATCATTACCCACATAGCTTGGTGTGTGTGTGAGTGTGTGAGTGTACCAGTATTGGGGTCACGCTCTCCCTTAGCTTTTTCCCTCAATGTTGTTGCTTTACCACTTGAGCCACTGCAAGAATTTTGTTGGTTAATTGGAAATAAGAGTCTCATGAAGTTTTCTGCCCAGAGTTGGCTTTACATTTTGATCCTCAGATCTTAGTCTCCTGAGAAACTAGGACTATAGGTGTGAACTACCATGCCCAGCTTTTTGTTTTTTTTTTCTTCCAGTTTGCTACATTCAAGACATTTTCCTCTCATTAATTTTTTCCTGTTCAGTGGTTTTTACGACTAACTTTGTGCTTTAAGCAAGAAGTAACCTTGTTTGGTATTTAAAGTATTCCCTCAGCTTCCTTGTGAGAAGGTACTGGCAAATCTCTCTTATTGTTGGCTAACCACTCTGCTTGGAACACAATGTCATCCTTCTAAAACTCTTTTTAGGACGCAAATAAAACTTAATTCTATTTGTCTCTAGTTGGGAAACAAGGTGTTTAAAATCAGCACCTTATGAGAAAGAGTTGCTGAGGATTGTCTTCCTCAAAGGCACATGAAATAAAAACCCTGGTTGTGTGGGAAATTCTGGGAACTAAAGATTTTTTAAGGCTTTTTCTCTCCTCTGTTTTTTTTTTTATTTTAATTTTATGTTTCTTGGAAAACTGAAGGCTTGTATTTACCATATGTGTTATCTAAGATGCAGAAAGGGGGAGGGAGAGAGAGAGAGAAATCCCTGGGCTGCTAATGATTTCCAAGTTTATGCCAGCCTGGCTCTGACAGTGACCTTCAACCTTGCAGGGCTCCTGAGAGGGGGATTTCCTTTCAGCCTGCAATTCTTCATTTTGCTTGCTCATTTCTGTGGGGAATGGAGCCTGCATGCAAAGCTGTTGGCTGCTGTCTCTTTATTTCCAAAATTGTGCAGAGCTGAGACACCTGAAATTTTTTCCTCAAATGCTTTTGAGCAAAATCTCTGCTGAGAGCTTTCTCAGTCCTGCTTCCAGAGGAATTTGTTTTGAGTATTCATATCTCAAGACCTTAGATAACCCATCATAATTAACAGAAAAAGCTGAAAATCTAGTGCTCTGAGCTGGGACTGTAGGTTAGTGTTGGGAAAGGCCTGCTTTCTCCTGCTGCCTGATGGCTGGATTCTGGTTGGTGAGGAATAATGCCCAATTCATGTTTAAAAAAAAAAAATGTTCAGGGACCAGTGGTTATACTTGCCTCTTCTCTCTGAACAAGGAATGTATTTTATTGTCTTTTGCCTGGGGCTTGAACTCAGGGTCAGGGCACTGTCCCTAAGCTTTTTTTGCTTAAGGCTGGTGCTCTGTCATTTGACCCACAGCTCCACTTCCAGCTTTTTGCTAGTTAACAGCCTGGGCTGGCTTCAAACATCCATCCTCAGATGTCAGCCTTCTGAGTAGCTAGGATTACAGGCATGAGGCACTGTCACCCAGCTTCAAGAAATGGTTTGATGAGAGCTCTAGGGGTATTATAAAGCCCCAAAGGCTGTCAGTTAAAAATATTTCCAGGGGCTGGGAAGGTGGCTCAGTGGTAGAGCGCTTGCCTTGCATGCCCGAGGCCCTGGGTTCGATTCCTCAGCACCACATAAAGAAAAAAGCCGGAAATGGCACTGTGGCTCAAGTGGTAGAGCACTAGCCTTGAGCTGAAGAGCTGAGGGACAGTGCCCAGGCCCAGAGTTCAGGCCCCATGACAGGACCCCCCAAAATTTTTTTTCCATAACTACCCTGACTGTCTGATCTTGCCATGATGGAAGCCAGAGTGGATTTGGCCCTTTTGGGAGGGTAGAGGTTGGTGGAGATTAGCTAACTCCTGACTAAAATAACATAATGCAATGAATAGGACATATATGGGGGGGGGTCTGGTGTGCTTCTTTATTTTTTATTTTTGCCAGTCCTGGGGCTTGAACTCAGGACTTAGGCACTGTCCATGAGCTTCTTTTGCTCTACCATTTGAGCCACAGTACCACTTCTGGCTTTTTCTGTTTATGTGGTACTGAGGAATTGAACCCAGGGCTTCATGCATGCTAGGTAAGCACTACCACTAGCTGGCATTCATATTTTTAACCAAGTGATTAGCACAGGTGATTCTGATTCATGTCTACCCCAAGTCCCCCACTCTTAGCCTACCCCTAACTCATGAGAGAGCCAAAAAGAAAGAGGACACAAAGTGTAAACTTAGACCTCCGATTGGGGCTCCATCAGGAGATGACCCCATATTCTGAAAAGCCTTTCAAGCCACAAAACTCTCTCCCTCTCCCCCCCCCCCCACCGCCAGCCTTGGGTTTTCACATTTAGAACAAAACAAACCCACTCACTATTTGCATACCAGTGGTAAGGGACCTCCACAGAGAACAGGGACCACTCATAGGTGGTTGCCTTTTCAAGGAATTTGCTGGAGAAAATTGGAGGCAAGGCTGTGAACAAAGCCCCTTCCATCTGGTTTCAGTTTATTTAAAAAAACAACATACACAGGCCTCCCTACCAGCAATCAGAAGACAGCCTGTGCTACCCCAGGGGAGTATTAGCCACCAGGGGTGGGGCTGAATTATGTATATGCAAATAAATTACACCAGCCGGCCAACAGCAACTAATTTTTGTATCTTTTGCAGTTGTTCTGCCAAGAAAAGGCCTGAATCAGGGACAATGAAGCTGTAAAGAAGCAAGTTTTGCAATTACTTTTAACAATCAAGTTGCCTTAATTCTGCCTTTGGGAGACATGTTTCTTCTCCAGAAGCAAAAAAAAAATTAATAAGTCTTTAACCTGGGCTATTGCCCACTGAATAATACCAACCTCCTAGGCTGAAGGGCTGGGGCAGTGTGGTCTCAGAGTTTGGAGAGCCTGTGATCCAGGGTGTGGCATTTTAACTTTTCTAAACTTCTTTCCTTAGGTCTAGGAAAGGGCTAATGATAGTACCTGCTTCGGAGAGATGAGACGAAGATAGTAAATAAAATAAAGTGCAAGCAAGCTGAGCACCAGGACTGGCATGCAGAAACACACAATAAATGTAAAAGAGGGTTATTAATAACTCAAAATCACACTGGAGGATCCAAGAGGGATCTCAAAGACAGCCAAACACTCTCCCTTCCTAAGTGCTCTCAGCTGGGGCTTGCTTGTCCCCTGGGGCTGACTTTGAACCGTCTACAAAATTCTGTTTCCCACCTCCTAGGATCCTAATTCCCAAGCATCTGCCTCCAGTACTAGAGACAATAAAATAACTCAGCGGAGGGTGCCAGACAGAATTTGAAAACCCAAATGATGCTCCTGCCTTCCTGAATCTTACTGCCCCTCACTCCACAACTCAGCCTAGATAGGATACCTCTGAAACATCAGCGATTTCACCTTCCACATCTGGGATGTGCTTGAGCCTGTGGGCATCCAGCTGCCTTTGGCCTTAGCCCTTACATGTCCAAGGATATCTCATTCTGTCTAAGTAAGACCTTTGTTCCTGGCCATTATTAGATGCAGTGACAAGACTCTCAACCTCCATCCTTCCCACCTCCGCCAAATCCATTTCCTGGCCAAATGGGACATGAGTCTCCTTTGCTAAGAAGTGTCCCAAGTTCTCCTTTGCCCTTGGAATCCAATATAAGAGATTCCATGTTACAAACAGCTCTGACTAACACACTCTCCGGGAGCACAGACTTTGGGATCAGGTACATTCGAGTTTGAATGTTGAGGCCGATCCAAGTGTACTTGAATTTGAGACCTGAGAGGTTTTCTTAGCCTCAAGAAGTCTCCTTTCCCTTGAATGAAAAACAGTGATAATGAGACCCACTATAAAGGGCTATTGTGGGGCCTCCTGCACCCAACCCAGGCTTGGCACAAAGCACGAGGCCAGTGCATACAATGAAAGTTGAGGATGTGGTGGGAAGGAGGTGGCTGCCAGGACTTGGGAAGATGATGAGACCAGCTTTGGACATGTTGTATGCAAGGAGCCTATGTGTGTGTGTCCAAGGGAGGCATCCAGGGCAGCTGGAAGAGTGGGACTAGAATCAAGAAGGAGGCCTTGGCTGGGGAGTACGGAGTGTGGGCGTCATCAACATGTGAGTAGGAAGATGAGCTCATTGGGGGGGAGGTGGAGGGGTGAACAGGACATGAGGCCCTCACAGCAAGAGGCTCACCCAAGAGGAAGACAAGCTCATGAAAGAGGCTGGAGAGGTAGGAGGAAACCCAGCCACACTGGCTTCACATCCACCAAAGGGAGACAGGGCTCGAGGTAGGCAAGATGCCAGTAAGAGGCTATAAAGAAGCCACGCTGAAGGAAGACCATGGGTCTGTGGGATTTAAGGACTAGGAAGTATTTACTGGTTACATCTGGTGAGGTCAGGATGGAGACTTGGTCCCTGGGCTGAAGTGGGAGAGGCTAAAGTAGTTATGGCAGCTATAGACAACGTTAGGCTAAAAATGGGGGAGAGAGTACAAGAACAATGCCTGAGGAAAGGGATGTAGGATGAGGTTATCAGTAGGAGAGGCCAAAGCCTAAGTGTCGCTGCTAGGAAGTGGCCAGTGGTTTATTGCTCTACGTGCAATCCATACACAGGACTTCCAATAGGAAGTCAGTTTAACCCCCCCCCAAAAAAAACAAAGCTACCTTTTACCTGTAAACCCAAACCACTCACTCAGGAGGCTAAGATCTGAAAATCGAAGTTTTGAAGCAAGCCTAGGCACAAAAGTCCATATGGCACTTATCTTGAGTTAACCAGCAAAAAGCTGGAAGAGAAGGTGTGTAGCCCAAGTGGTAGAGCCCCAGGCTAGTACAAAAAAGTCGAGGACAAAGGCCCTGAGTTCAAGCCCTAGTCACTTGTGTGTGCGTGTGTGTGTGCATGCATACACACACACATACACACACACATGCACACACAAATGCTATCTTTGAGGATGGAGTAGGATAAAGTCTAGAATACAGATGAAATGACTGATCATTGACAGGAAGAGGACTTCTTTGTCATTGTGTCAGGGGGAGTGAGCATGAGTAGCACACAAATTTAACTGCCTCTGAGCTGGATCACAGAGGGAGGAAATGGTGATAAGTGAGTTCCTGGCTCCAGGAACCCAGTATAGTCAGGAGCCCTTGGAGACTGACCATCCCCCCATTCCTGCCCACCGCCTAGCCTTTTCCCTAAAGACTCCAGCAAGTTGCTGGCCTTCACAACTGCACTCCCTCAAAAGGCCAGCAGATGGTACCAGTGAGTTGCTTGAGTCCACTAGAACAGAACAGACCCTTGCTCCAGACCCTTGCTCCTCCAGGGCCTGGGGCATGCTAAGAGTTTGAGTAACCAGGTTTTTGACGAAGGTGGATGGGGAGGTGGGACAAAGGACTAATGGAGGCTGCTGGCTGAGGGTTTGGGGTTAACAATGGGGCTCTGCCCCTTCTGGTTGTCCTTCATTCCTCTACTTTTCCAGACTCTGTTAGGGCGCCTGCCCTCTGCTCCCCTTTCCTCCTCTTCCCTGGAGGCCCTACCAGCCTAGATTCCTGCTTCTGGCAAAGGCTGGTTCTCTGCCCCTAGGCAGGTGCAGCCTGGCACTAAGCCTCAGAAAGGGCTGGGCCAGCCACTCCCAATATGACTACCTGAAACACCTTTCACTTTTAGAGTACTTCCACCTGACTAAGGGTGGCCACAGGGGGCTGGAACACAGATCCAGATGGAATGGGCCACCTAGCCTAGGAAATGGGATACATGAGAATAATATGGCAGAGAATCCAATTTCACCAAGACCCAAATCTTACAAGATAAACAGTTTCACCCAAATGTGTCAGTGTCTCAAAAGCTGAGTTGGAAATATCCACTTTCCTATCTAAGCTAATCTATACTCAACAACCAAAGGCAATTCCTTCTACCTCATCATTATGGACTTCCTGATGAGTCAAGATCCTTCAGGGTTCGTCACAAGGCCAGGATAGGATCTTGCTTCTCAATTTCTTCACCTTGCTTTTCTGCCTCCACTCCCCTACTCCATTTCTTACCACTCTTGCTCTGGCAAGTAAGGTACTGTCTGTGTGGCTTTGACCTTGAGGGTTCCTTAGATTCCTTCCCCTTCTCTCCCCTTCCCCCACCATAAGGAGGAGAAGTCCTTAAATGGGCTGAGACTGGAAATTCTACAGCTAGATTTTTTTTTTTTTTGGCTAGTTCTGGGGCTTGAACTCAGGGCCTGGGCTCTGTCCCTGAGCTTCTTTTGCTCAAGGCTAGCACTCTACCACTTTAGCCACAGCACCACTTCCAGGTTTGTTTTTTTTTTCTGTTTATGTGGTACTGAGGAATAGAACCCAGGGCTTACTGCATGCACGGCAAGCACTCTACCACTAAACCACATTCCCAGTCCATTCCAGACTCTTGATGGGGTAGATAGATCTGAGGGGCCCAACCAATGTAAGCCCCACAGTTAAAGCAGGAAGCCAGGCAAAGGGTACTGTGGTTCAGGGCAACAAGAGTGGGTTGGGGTGGGGGTGGGGGGAATGTTTGCTTGAATTTCCAGAGTCAGGATGACCCAGAGTTACCAGAAACACACAGAATACACACAAGTATGTACATGCATCCCAGGGAGATAGTATAGGGAATTATATAACCAAGTGGCACAGATAAGCCATGAGCCCCATAACCTAAGAGTGTATACAGGCACACAAGGTCAAGTATCCAAGGTCAGGCACACACACACCTGGGCAAATCTTGCCTCCCAGGCCAGGGCTGGCCTGCCATCCATACTTCGACAGATGGAGGCACAAGAGAGGCTCTGGGTGGAGATGGGTTCTCTCCTTAAGTGGGTCTGGCTTTGAAGCCCCCTCCCTGAGATCTCTGTGGCCCATCAGAAGCCTATGCCTGGGTGGCTGAGATGGCTTTGGAGTAAAAACCTATCGAAATCTGGGCATAGGAGAGAGGCACTAAGCTGGGAGCTGTGTGACAAGGAGTCCGTGACCTTTCAGGAGCTAGAGAGGGCAGGGATGCAGCACTGGCTAGGCTCATTGGGAGCAAGGATTTCCACTGCCATGAATTACACCTACTCTTCTCTCCATAGGGCCTGGCACTCAGGTACTGGCACCAACTCCCGGTCCCTGGCACAGCCCTGGCATGCCTGCTAGGCACAAGGTGCCAGACACGGGGGTGTCTGGCCACACACAAACAAGGACCTTCATACACATATGGAGGGAAACGCACCCACACACCACTTATTTTATCCCCTGAGGATTCAGGGGAGCAGAACACAGCAGACCACCCTGGCCTAGAGGCTGTCTTCAGGAACGCCCCAGATGCTGCTATTAATTTGGCTCAGGGTGGAGGATGAAGGGGAAAGACAAAGGTAAAGAAAGATCTAGAAACTTCCTCTGACAACCTATTGAGGTGGGGTTGCATATCCCAGTGCTGGGCCCTGGAGAGAAGGGAGGGAGGAGAGGTTGAATTCTGAAGACCCTGGGTAGTCATTCTGCTCCCCCAACCCCTGTCCTATTAAAATTTTGGGGCTCAGAGCTGCTCAGCTGTGAGTGCGCGTTAGGACACGTACACCAGGGACCCTCAGCCGTGCACCGCGTGTGGGTGCGGGTGTGGCTGGCGGCAGGCAGGCGATGGCAGGCTGGTTCCGAGGCACGGGGTTCCTTCACAACAATACCATCGATGTGGATGGACGTTGCGCATGTTTTTAGGTGTCCTGAGCAGGTACGAGCAGGATGTGCTCACCTGGGCGAAGTAGCTCAGGGGCCAGGAGGGGAACAGGGGGCGTGGATGGGGCGCAGGAGTGAACGGATGCAGGGCGCACGGGCTTGGGTCCGCCGGCCCTTTCCCCAGCGCAGCCCGCCGCGAACAACTCCGCCTCACCCAGCAACTTGGGACTTTGTTCCGGCTTCTTCGAAAGCGGATCTGGCCGAGGGGGCAGGGCTGGGGGGGAGGGGGCACCTGCCCGGCGGGGGGTGCCGGGAGAGACGTGCAGGAAAGCCCCACCCCTGCCCCCGCCCCGGCCCCGCCCCGGCCCCGCCCCCGGGGCTCTTTATAAGCTGGGTCGGAGGGCCCGCGGAGAAAGCGAGTATCCCTCCCGCCCCAGGCTGGTGTCCCCCTGCACCCCGCGTCCCCCACCCCTCTCAGTCACTCTCTTCATCCTCATCCCAGCCTCCGCCCCGCCCCGCCCCGGCCCAGCCCGGCCCCGCCGCCATGGAGCGCTGGTCTTGGCCGTCGGGCGGCGCCTGGCTGCTCGTGGCGGCCCGCGCGCTGCTGCAGCTGCTGCGCGCAGACCTGCGTCTGGGCCGCCCGTTGCTGGCGGCGCTGGCGCTGTTGGCCGCGCTCGACTGGCTGTGCCAGCGCCTGCTGCCCCCGCCGGCCGCACTCGCCGTGCTGGCTGCGGCTGGCTGGATCACGTTGTCCCGCCTGGCGCGCCCGCCTCGCCTACCGGTGGCCACTCGCGCGGTGCTCATCACCGGTGAGTGCGCAGAGCGTGGGGATTCCAGGCTCGAGGGCGGGACCGCACACCTAGAGGGAACGGCCCCGACGGGCTCCCCGGCGCAGAAGTGAGAGTCCCCTCCCCTGGGCGCAGGGGAGCGAGCCAAGTAGCCAGCGCTGGGCATCTCCCCAAGTCCGGTTAACTACCTGCCGCTGTGCAAAGTGTTGGAGGGAAAGTGAGGTGGAGAGTGGCAAGGTGCCCAAAGGAAACTTGGCGGTAGAGAAAAGGGATCCTCCTGGAGTTTGAGGGTGCATGCTCTGCTCCCTCCCCCAAAAGAGCGGGAGTGGAGCAGGGGACAAGTGCTCTGAGGGACTTGAGAAGACCCCGGGAAGGGAAAACAGTCATCCCTTGGACGGTCTGATATCCCCATGTGGGACACTGCAGCTCCTATTCAATGGCCAAGGAAAGAGCTTAAGTAGTGAGGTCCCTGCATCCAATTGGCCAGAATTCTTGGAGTTTAGAAACTCTTGAGGCCACTATGAGGGGCAGCTGGGCATTCAGCTGCTTCTCAGGTCCGGCCACCTCTAAACAAATAGCATATTCAGTTGTCTGCACCCAGCATCTCATCCCCGAAGTGCCTGGTCCTTAATGCCCAGGAAAGCAGTCTTGGAGATCTGACTCAGGTGCTTCGAGCTGCCTGGCTGAGTTCTCTTTGTCTGGAACAGGGAATAAATCTGTCATCAGAGCAAGGGAAGGGAAGGGGGGGCTGCACACCCAGCAGGAAGTGAGGAGGGGGAGAAAGGATAAGGGGCACCGGTCTGCTGCATGGGGGGAGGGGTGGTCTAGTTTCTCTCTCAACCACCACTACTTTGGACCCGGTTCTTTGGGTTTTGCCCCTTTTGACCTAGGCTGGGGACAATCAGCAAGCTGACTTCTCAGAGACCTTGGTCCGTTATGGGGGTGATAGCCATGATCAGATGAGGTGAATTCAGGAGGAGGTCCTAGAACTGGGCCTTGGGAGACAGGTAGAGGAGAGGTGTCTTAGATCACGAAAAGGGTGTAGGACAACGGCTTAAGGCAGGAATAATCATGGTTTGGGTAAAAGACAGTTAATGGCCAATCTAGCTGCCAGTGTGTGGTGGGAAGTGAGGTTTTCTTGGGAGGGGTCTTAAATGTCAGGTACAAAGTCAAACGTGTCCTGTGGGGAAGGGGGGTGGCACAAGGGCTTTGGATTTTAGTACAGAGGATGGCGCTGGAGCAAGACTTGGGTTAAATGTAGAGATTCAAGTTCAGGGTAAGTATGAAGCCTAAAGGAACTCCAGTTTTAGAGATTTGAGGAAAGAAAGCCACCAGATCCTTAGGATCTTGGATCTGGTGTGAAGCAGGATCTAGGCTTGGGTTTTGCCCCCAGAAACAGGACAGATCCTCTCCCGCCTTCTAATTTGTGAGCTGATCCTACAAAACCATCTCAAGTACTCATGACTCTTCCTGAGCTCTCACCTCAGATCATTGAACTGCTGGTGTCACTTCAGCCTTGAACCAGGGAGAGAGGATGGATGCTTTCATGACCCGGGCTCCTTCCAACTTCAGTTGCAAAGCTGAAGGTTTGGGATTGGGAACAGAACTGCCCATCCCATCCCTTTGAAAGCAGTAGCAGTGGTCTCCTAACTTGACAATTCCTGCAAACTCTGGAGTTTTCCTCATCACCACTCGGCTGTAACAATTTTAAGTGACTAGCTCCTACCCCACCTGCCAAGGGCAGTCTTGTACCTGCCAGAGCTGCTACCCACCCTAACCTGAAAATGCTCCTGAGAACTGCCTGCCAAGCCTATTCCTCAAGCTCAGCCATACGGTTGGGGGTTGGGCCATGTCGTGTGACTGGTTACCTTGTGTGCATGCATGTGCACATCTGTATGCCTGTAAGTGGCAGGGTTCAACTTTATGCGTGAACATCTGGGCAGGTTGGAGGTATGTGCAGGTATCTAAGCGTGTGCAGGTAAGTAAGAGGGTATATAAAATGTGCACGACTGTATTAGAGCCCCAGAGCTCAGGCTCTGGGAGGTCTGTTTTCCTGTGGAGGGCCTGTCTGCTCTGGGAGGCAAAGTGCTTGCATTTGTGCGCACATACTCCCCTCCCCCAGCCAGAGTTGCCTGGGAAGGACCCCTCAGCACAGACCCTGCGGGCCCCCAGCTGCACAAAGCCCAGTTCGCAGCCCCCTGCCCAGCTTTGTTCTTGCCTCAGCAGAGGAGGCGGGACTGAGATGAGGAGGGGTACTGATCATCCAGCAGTGGGGAAGCAGAGCTGCTTTGCAGCTTTTCTGCTCAGCAGGACCCCAGGGCTAGAGAGCTCCACAGAGCCTCCTCCCTTGCTGGCCCTCCTCCTCCCTTCACTGGCCACCCACGGAGCCAGAATCAGAATGGAAACTATCAAGGAAGCAGGGGCTTATCAGTGCTTGGGACCCCCACACTGGCTCTGCCTGGTGGTTCTTATCTCTGCATACCAAGGACAAGAAATTAAGCCTCCAAGAGTAGTAACTGACCTCAGGTCACATTCAATAGTTATGGGGGATTCAAATGCAGGTCTGTTTTTTGTACCACTGTGGTCCTTGTCCTGTGAGCAAGTGGCCTGGGATTCAGAAAATACCTTCCTGTTGTCACTGATTGGAATTCCAGGGGGGTGGGGCAGGGATGAGATGGGGATGGGCCTGTAGCTTGCCTACAGCCTGGAATAATAATAGTAGAGGGAATGAATCTGGGAAGGGAATGGGCACTCAAGTTCGAGAGCACCAGAGTTTAGGCTGCATTGTGAGGCTGGCAAGGTCCTTAGGACAGTGGGGAGCCTCGGGAAAGTTTTCAGAAGCAAAGTGATATTGTTGGCTTTTTTTTTTTTTTTTTTTTTTTTGTCGGTTGTGGGGCTTGAACTCTAGGCTTGGGCGCTGTCCCTGCGCTCTTCAGCTCAAGGTGAGCACTCTACCACTTGAGCCACAGCCCCACTTCTGGTTTTCAAGTGGTTTATTGGAGATAAGAGTCTCACAGACTTTCCTGCCCGGGCTGGCTTTGACCGCGCCCAGCTTGGTTTTGTTTTTGATGCCAGTCCTGAGACTTAAACCCAGGGCCTGAGCACTGTCTCTGAGCTGTTTTGCTCAAGGCTTAGCACTCTACCACTTGAGCCACAGCTCCACTTCCAGCCTTTCGAATAGTTTGCTGGAGATAAGAGTCACAGAGACTTTTCCTGCCCAGGCTGGCTTTGAACCTTGATCTTCAGATCTCAGCCTCCTGAGTATCGAGGATAGCAGGCGTGAGCCACCAGTGCACAGTGATCTTATCATTTCTGAAAACTCCCTCTGCCTGCTTAGGTAAAGGATAGATTCAGGAAGCAATATGGACGAGGTCTCTATTTCTTCTGTGAAATGAGAATCAGGAGCCATGTTGGATGGGGTAATTATGGGCAGTCAAGGAGATGATAGTTGTCATAATTTGTGTTTAGGGCTCAATCAGAAGGGCAAAGCCTGTCAGAAGTGTCTATAGGGAAGAAGGGAGGGCTGTTGACTGCTGCTGGTATAAGTGCCTAGGAACCTGGATCCCACCTATACCCTGATTCTTTTGTTGTCTTGGGCTAGTCTGGGCGACAGTGGGAGTTTACTGGTTTCTCTGCCCTGGCCAGGTTGTGACACTGGTTTTGGCAAGGAGACAGCCAAGAAGCTGGATGCCATGGGCTTCACAGTGCTGGCCACTGTATTGGATTTGAATAGCTCTGGTGCCCTAGAGCTGCGTGCCTGCTGTTCCCCACGCCTAAAACTGCTACAGATGGACCTGACGAAGCCAGCAGACATTAGCCGTGTGCTAGAGTTCACCAAGGCTCATACTGCCAGCACTGGTCAGTGAGCACATCTCCACTATGGGAGGGAATGCATGGCTGGGCAGGATAAAGGCTGGGTCAGCAAGGATTGCAGATTTGCTGCTAGGCTGATCGGAGGCTTTCCTCTGTCTCTGTGCCCTTAGGCCTGTGGGGCCTGGTCAACAATGCTGGCCTCAATGATGTAGTGGCAGATGTGGAGCTATCTCCTGTGGCCACGTTCCGCAATTGCATGGAGGTGAACTTCTTTGGTGCACTTGAGCTAACCAAGGGCCTCTTGCCGCTTCTGCGCTGCTCGAGGGGTCGAATTGTGACCATGGGCAGTCCAGCAGGTGAGTGTACTTCCCCTCTGGAGCAGGGCAGGAAAGGAGCCTTTGCAGGGTGAGGGAGGGCAAGCCCCTCCCAAGGCCCAGTTGCCTCATCTCCTATTCTATCTTTAGGAGACATGCCATATCCATGCTTGGCAGCCTATGGAACTTCCAAGGCAGCCATAGCTCTGCTTATGGACACATTCAGCTGTGAACTACTTCCCTGGGGGATCAAGGTCAGTGTCATCCAGCCTGGATGCTTCAAGACAGGTGAGTCAAGGTCAGGAGTGGGGAATACCTGGGGCTGGGAAAGGAGGGGTGTGCATGGTCTTACAGATAGGGGAAGGTCTGAGGGGGCAGACCTAGCTTTGGGTTAGCCTCAGTGAGAGGTCTTTGGCTCCCCCGGTGACTGTCCTTTGACCTTCCCACCCCTTTCCCAGAGTCAGTGACAAATGTGAATCACTGGGAGAAGCGGAAGCAACTGCTGCTGGCCAACATGCCTAGAGAGCTGCTGCAGGCCTATGGTGAAGACTACATCGAGCACTTGCATGGGCAGTTCCTTCATTCACTTCAAATGGCACTGCCCGACCTCAGCCCAGTTATAGATGCCATCACTGATGCCCTGTTGGCAGCTCGGCCACGTCGCCGCTATTACCCAGGCCGTGGCGTGGGGCTCATGTATTTCATCCACTACTACCTGCCTGAAGGCCTACGTCGCCGCTTCCTACAGGCCTACTTCATCAGTCACTGCCTGCCCCGAGCACTGCGGCCTGGCCAGCCAGGCCCTATCCCTGCCCAGGATATATCCCGGGAAACAAACCCAAACTTAGACCCTTCCCCAATGGTGGCCCGGTGAGCTATGTGCACAAATGGCTTAGCTGCTCCAGTACGGGAGCCCTTGGCTCTCTCCTGGCCGTTATGAACCCCAAGTCTGCCCTAGAGCCTCTTATAAAGAAACCCAGCCCCTAACTGCCAACGCCTGGTCCAGGCCTAGGAAGCTAAGGTTTCCCAGATAGCCTTGGTCTCTCCACTGCTTCGTGAGTCCACATGAACCTTCCAGGATCAGTGCTCCTCCCTGCAGCATGGAAAACCCAGCTGGATGGGAAGGATAGTACATGACTTTAGCTGTAGCCTTTGACAGGACCCTACAGCAGTGCCTCTGCAAACTAAGGGGTGACTGGGTGGGTTGGGGACCTCCTCAGGATTGTTTCTTGGCACCTATGCCTCAGTGCTGCAATTCCAGGGTAAATCCCACTGCCTCTTGACTGGTTCAAGAATTAGGACCCCCCACCACCCCCCTCAAGCCACAGGGAAGCTGCATACCCTACTTGCTACATTTTAAATAAAGACAAATTTTTATTTCTCCTAGAGTGGGGGAGATGCAGTGTTTGGAAGAGGTGACTGCTTGGTTGCCTGGGTGACAGGGTGTGGCTGTGTGGCAGAGGTTGGGAACCGCCTGAGAGCTCCTGGGGCTCAGCATGGGGCCTGGGCTGGCATGGGCCTGAGAGGCTCCCCTGGCCCACTGCAGTTCTCACCCCTACTCCTCCACTGACTTTAGGCAAATCACTTATCTCTAGGTCTGGTTTTCCTCAGGAAAAGTGGGTAATGACACTGATTGCAGGGGTTATAGGGCTCAGTGAAACAATGATGGAGCTCTGGAGCCCTCCAGAGTGAGAACCAGCTCCCAGGCCTATTTCTGCATCTGTGTCTCCAGCAAAGGGGGACTATCCTCTAGGCATTCACCGACCCTGAAGAATCTAGGCTGCTGGCTTTGTAGGGTGGACTCAGTAAGGGTCATGAGGAAAGCCAGGGGTCTAGAATAGGTACTAGGGCCCAAATGAGGCAACAGACAGTGGCGTAGGGAGGGCAGTTTTATTGTTTCAGTGACAGTTAAGGGTGTTGCAGAGCTAGCTATCCAACATCCCAAGGACACACATACTATCTTTGCCATGGGCCATGACTCTGGGCTGACCCTCAGACAGAGGAGGAAGCTCACACTACTCCCAGGGATTCTAAATCAGGGAGATACATGACAGTGACCACATGCTTCTGAGACATGTTAGTGGCTGTAAACATAGGGCTGAAGGGGGACTCATTACTCTCAGGGGGAGGGGGGGTGAGTGTTGGTCCATTCCTGGTCAATAGCCCCTTTTCAGGCTTAAAAGCAGTCCCAGAGGGGGTCAGAGAACCTGGGCAGCCCCTAAGACAAGGTGCTACCCTCCTGAGCCTCCCCCTCCCCCACCCATACCAGGTGAGCCATGGGCTTCATCACAGCACACACAAATACACATCGTGCACTTGAGTGAGGTCAGGATGCTAGAAGATGGGAATATAGTTGTCGATCTTGGCGCGGTGGCGCTGGGCTATGCACTCAGCAATCCATACAATGTTGCGACATTCCTGCTCCTTGAGCTTCACAAAAGCATAAAAGACACCAAAGTGGAACTGGTTCAGGAAGGCCAACTTGTTCAGCTTTACCTGTGGACAGAGGTAGTCATGGTATATAGATGGCCCTGCCCAAAGTCAAGCCTAAGCCACAACCCTTCCTATGCTGGGTAGGCCCTGTAAAACCCATGCTTACCTCATGCTCAAAGAACCGGTCCTCCAGGGTCTTGTCTCCAGGGTTGCTGCCTGCACCCTCAAAAAGCAGCTTGTACTCCTGGCCAGGGAGCAATGGGAAGCATGAGCATGAGGGTGGTACTGGTAGGTGCGTAGTGCCAACATGCCCACCCACCATCTTGCCAGCCAGGGTACTCACTGGGTAATAATCAGCCACATTCTTGACCTGCTCATAGTCATCTGCCCGAGCCAGCTGAGCCAAGCCCTCAGGGTAGAGGCGCCCGCAGTGTGGGAAGAGCTTGGCACGGTCTTCCTTGGACAACTCTGTGCCGAAGGAGTTGATGGTAATGATGAAGGCGCGGCGGTCTGCTTCAAACTGTGGGGCCAGTGCATAGGCAAGGAGAGAGGGAGGACGGGAGAAGTTGTAGTCAGTTGGCAGAATTTCTCCCAGACCAGAGGAAGTGGAGACTATAAAGGCAAGAAGGTGGGCAGGCACTCACCTCTAGAATGGGGCACATGGCATCAGCTGTGGTCCCGCCCAATAGGGTGCAGAACTTGTAGAAGGACTCTAGGTAGGCCTGTGCAGGGCAGGGAACTTGTTCAGTGCAAACAAAGGGAACTGGGGGCCTTATTAGGCCCCAAATCACAGTTTCCCATTTCCCTCCTCAGCCTCTTTTATGGTATAGAAACGAGCCAGTGCACCTCTGTGGCCAAGCACCTAAAACGTCCACCAATTTCAGTTAATCAGCCATGCTTGGCTGTTATCCAGGAATGAAAGAACAGTCTCTGACCCAATGTCTGCTTCCGGGTACATGTCCTCCACCCTTTCACCTTACAAAGGTTCTGTCTTCTTCCTGATGCTCTGCATTCCTCTTAATCTCCCCAAACCTCCTGTTCCTGGGCCTCAAAATCAGGTGTCCATGGGTCAGCGAGGAAAAATTACTCCTGAGAGTTCATGAAGATGGCCTGGACTGATTACTCAGCCCTCCTTGTACCCCACCACCTTGCAGAACAGGTAGCCCCTAGCCATCACACAGCAGGAACTAAATTGTCAGCCCAGCTTCGGCTGAAGGATGGTTATTGCCTGTGTGGACGTCAGCCTCACAGTGCAACGGCTGGGCACACGGGCTGCTGGTGGGAACAAGTACTTCCTGCCCAAGCAAATTGGATCTGCTTGACATAAGGAAAGATCAGCCCAGACCTCAGATCCCTCTCAACACTCACTCATAAAGCCAGCCAGGCTACACCTCTCCATGGTCTCCATAGGGAGCTCTTTTGCAAGGACTTCCTTCATTCAGAACCCCTCAGGGTCTACCTGTGGCATGATCAAGCAAGACTAAGGATCAACAGAGACTATTCGTCTAAGCTGTTGGAGGAGCCTGGGAGGCATGACAAGTTTTGTACACTAAGATGCATGTACTAAGCTGACTTGCACCTGTAGGTTCAGCTATTCCAAGAAAGATGAGACCCAGGAATCCATGAGATCAGGTCCAGCCTGACCAGCAACACTAGACAAACTGGGCACAGGGGAGAGCTGAAAGGTGACCACTGGAGTGACAAAAACACCCAAAAAACTAGGAGAGTTCAGAGATAAAGAAGCCTGGAAGAGCTTCTTTATCGCTGGTGGCTCACGCCTGTAATCCTACCTACTCAGGAGGCTGAGATCTGAGGATCACAGTTCAAAGCCAGCCCAGGCAGGAAAGTCTGTGAGACTCATTTCCAACAAAGCACTAGAAAACCAGAAGTGGCATTGTGACTCAAGTGGTAGAGCACTGGCCTTGAGCTGAAGAGCTGAGGGACAGCGACTAAGCCCAGAGATCAAGCCCCACGACCAACCAAAAAAAAAAAAAAGAAGCCTGGAAGGGGAGTGTGAAGCCTAGTAAACAGAATCAGAAATCAGATGGCCTGGGAGCAGACCAACCCTGACTATAGCATGATAGTCCTTTCAAACCCTCCAGGAGTCAAGTCTCCTGTGACCAGAAAAGCTGACTATGCTGAAATTCCAAGGTCTACCCTATGAGGACTGTAGTTCCTATCTGTGGAGGAAGCAACCAGTCATGTCTTAGGCCTCATACTCTGTACTTCCCAATTGACTTAGGCAGTTGTGTTGGTTTCTGGAAAAGCTGATCATATTTGGGAAGGCTGGAAGGATAGGCGTAGACTGTCCTCTGGAGGCTAAAACAGCTAAAGCAACTGGCAAGACCCAGGTACCAAGGTCACCTCCCCAACCCCAACCTGTCCCCTGGAGTCATCCAGCTCATGGTTGCTGCACCAGCTGCCTACAGTTCCCACCTGCCAGGCTGCAGAGGGTCCACCTAATCTCCTATCTGTGGCTACCAGGCTGGGAAATTGCCTGATGGGCAGGTGGCCCTGGCACAGAGCCCATAGTGTTGGGTTGGAGTTTATTAGCTGGTGCCTGGGCAGCACACACTGGTGAGTGACTCCAGCTAGAACCAGTCAGGTCCAGTGAGGGTGTGAATGAGGTTGGGGTACAGCCACACCCCTTAACCTGTCTCAGGGCAGGGAGCCTGGCAAGGGGCCAGCTGGGTGGGAGCACTAGGAGAGAAAAAAAAAGAGAAAGTATGGAGAACATGTGTGTATCTGTGCACACACTTTCTTTCTCTGTCTCTCTGGGACTAGGTTGGCTTGTCTCCCTGTGAGCAAGGTGCATGAGAAACAGGCTAAGCCAAGTGTGGTCTCTGGTGCTGTTAGTGACTTACTGTGTAGTTTTAGACAACCACCTTGCTTCTCCAAGTCTTGTTTCCTCATTTTTCTAGTGGATACAATGGTGCATACTAGTTTCTGGGATAGTCAAGGATGGAAGTTGAGAATGACCTTCTTGCTGCTAATATGCCCCCTACACTGCAGGATTTTCTCAGCATACTCTACTCTGCTGGAAACCTTCACTGGCTCATCCTGACCACAGAATAAAGTTCAAATGTATGGCTTGGCATTCCAGGCTTGGGGTGATGACTTGACCCTGTACCTGCCTCTTTCTCTGGACTTCTTTCCAAGTGTCCATGTGGAATCTGTAGTTTTTCAGCAAACTTCCTCACTATCTGGTTCATGCACCATGCTCTTCCTCTGTATGTTCTGTGCCCGTCTATACCATCACCATCTATAGGCAGACTCTTCATTTATCACTAAACTCTCCCTAAAGTCTGGCTCGGGTCTCTGCAGAGAGACTGGAGAGCTAGGACCAAGGCTGAGCCAAATGTCAGACAGCTTGAACCAGGGCAGGAGACGACTCTGTTATGGAGAATGATGCTATCAGGGTTAGCTCAGCATGTTCTTTGGCTAGCACCATCCTCAGCCCCTCTTCAAGGACTGTTCTCTGCTGCTCAGTGTTCCTGACTACAGTTCATTGAAGATCTTGGCACTACAGCTCAGTATCTAACTGCAGGCAGTGTCTGGTCTATCTCAAATATCCCTAATTGGTCTCTGGCTTTTGGAGGTACTGGGATTTGAACTTAGGGCTTCTTAGTAGGCACTCTACCACACCTATAGCCATAGTCCCATCCTCTTAATCTCTTTGGGCCTAGTTAGTGCTGACCCAGGAGTCTCAAGCCCAATCCTCTATCACCATGGTTCAGCCAGTCTATGCCACAGCCCAGTAGGAAGCAGAAGGTGGGTAGAGGATGAAGACAGTGGGACGTAGAAACTGGCTCCAGACCTGGGAACCTGAAAAGCTCATAATGACCTAGCTATGCCTGGCTGGGTCCCTCCCCAACCACAACTGAGCAGTTACCTTAATGCAAGTGCCTATCTTGGCTGGCAATATCCCAGGTACAGTAGGTCTAATGGTTATAGCCTGGGTGGTAGCCTGTGACCTTCCAGAATGCTGAGGGAGTGGCCCTCCAGGAGCCAGCTCTGACAGGCCAAGCAGTAGAGTGCCAGCCACTCCTGCTGATTTTATCTGAGCCTGCCGCAGGCACCAGGGGGATGGATAACCTGTACCATGCAGCCTTGTACCACTCACAAGAGCCAGCGAATGAACGGATAAGCCCCAGGGACAACAGCCTGGCACAGCTGTGCCCTATCACAGCACTTAACATAAATTCACTATCCCACCAACCAAGAGGCCATTCCCCACCATTCATGCAGGGCACTACCTTATAGAGTGTGTTACGGATGATCTCGATGTTCATCTCATCAAGGTCTTGCTCTGAGATGCAGTCCTGGAAAAAAGCCGCTGAGGAGGAAAGATACATGTGTCAGGGCTGGGCAAATGGCCTAGGCGAGAAACCCTGCTGATGTCCAACCATTCTACAGGGCATAGAGGACTCCTGTCACAAGGACCATTGTGCTAGATATGGAGAGGGGGCTATCCAGCCTGAGATATTGCCTTGGAAGTGGCAGAAGCAATGCTCGGGGCCATGAGCACTGACCTGAGCTTTTCCTGCCTCCTTGCTCCTAAAATTGATTTATAAAGGAGGCGGCCAGCCATAACATGATCTAATCGCCACTGGGGCAGACCCAAGTTTAGACCATGCCAAAGAGAGGCTTGCATAAGAGGCCATGAGATTCTCCTTTCTCCAGGGGCAGCTGTGGATTTGGGGCCTGATGCTCACTTTTCTGCCTCCCCTAGGAAGGCCTGGCACCAACATTTGGAAAATCCTCCTTCTCTTCCTCGGGACAAGGAATGAATCTGGCAGCTGGACAAAGCATGGACCTACAACCAAGGGGGCCACTGTAGGGCTGGAAGGGGAGGCAAAGCAGGATAGAGCATCCCCATTCCCCAAAAGGGCCTGAAGACTCACGAATCTGTCTTTTCTTTAAAGATGGGGAGACTGAAAAACCAGGAACTAGCTCAGAGTTACTGGAAGCATCCAGAACTGACTAAATTGGGCCTCTTAGCTGAGAGCCCCTGTGGCTCAACTTTGGTGGCTTTCTATAATGGTTGCTCAGGGCTCAGGCCTGTGGTTATGAGGGCACTAGCTGGTTATGGTCCTCATACCTTCTCCCCAGCCTCCCTAGCCTCCCAATTCCCTTCCCTTCTTTGGCCTCTGACATTGACATGCATCCTGCTGAACACTGTGTGACCTGGTCCCTGGGACCTGCTCAATGAAGGCAAGTGAAGCAGTTTGCTGACCACCCCTTTCTCAGAGGAAGCCAGTCATTCTGACCTCGCTTGAGGCTCCTATCTTTCAGGACTCCCAATACTCCAAGGGACCCAAACCTCTCTCCCTTTTTTCTCTATGTGTCCAGCCCTTCTCTGCAAACCAGACCATTTCCAAAGTTAGATGGTCAAGTCAGGCCATGGGGTAGCCTCCTGGCAAAAGCAACAGGAAAGGAGAAGTGGGGAGGAGAGAATGAGAGGAGAAAGTTGAGGGAAGGATAAAGGTCAGCAGCAGCAGGCAGGTCTCACTTTCAGGATCAGGATAACCCACCCCCAATAGTCTGCAAAGCCCACACTGAGGCTGAGACCCCTACCCAGCTCCTGCTTCTACCTCACTGGCTCACCCAGGGGAGTGTCCACCAGAATAGCATTGTAGAGTTCAGCAGGTGTCTGTGCGATGTTCACGGCCTCCATCTGCTCAAAGCTGCCTAGTGGGTGGCACTTGGGCACAAGCTCAGCGATGGAGCGCTGATGCAGTGTGCCTGTGATGAGCAGGATCACGTTGTCAATCATGTAGCTGTAGCTGTGGGAAGCAGAGAACAGCAAGGCAGCCCATTGAAGTAAGGGGCTTGGAAGGCCTGGCTACGCACCACACCCTTGCCCCAACCCTACACGGTCCACCAGATCCTGAACAATATGGGCTGGTCATGGTTGCTGGAAGTTCCGCTGGTTCTATCTTTGGGTGCCTCCTTGCCCAAGTTCCTCTCAAGTTTCTGATCCCTACCAGCACCAGATACAGAGGACAGACATGTGACCTCTCCCTTTGAGGTGATGGAAGATTCATGTCTCACACGTAACTGAGATATAGGTGACTCTTGCACAGTGTGAACAATGTTCTAACAGGACACAGAAACCATTGGCACATGCAAATGTGGCACACAGCCCAGCCCTAGGATAGGTGTGGTCAGCAGCTTGAGAGATAAAAGGACTGTGAGATGAAAGTGTGTTCTGGGAGGAGGGAACAGTGTGTGCAAAGGCCTGGAGGCACTGAGAGGCCAAATTTGAGGAATTGAGCAGAGTCAGGACAAAGGAAAAGGAAAGGTGCAGCCACAGGCAGGGCAGTGTTGCCAACAGGGTGGTGCCTGGAGGCTGAGCCAGGCCAGACTAAGGATCCTGACTTCAGCTCAAGCACCAGTGATCCATGAGCAGAATATAGGCAGGGATATCATGGTCCAGGACAGGGTCACTCTGGCTCATTGTGGTGACAGAGAAGAAAAGAAAAGCTGAATAGGGTGGAAGAAGCTTCCTTAGGGCCAGTCATCCAGAGAGGATTTATGAAGGCATCCTCTAGAGCAAAGGCCTAGGTCAGGCAGAATGGCACAACCCTGCTCCAAAGAAGAGAACCCATCTTCTTCTTTAGGGCTGAGACCAGCACCAGGCCTCTTCCTAGGAGGATCTGAATGAGACACAGGAACTTGATAGCCTGGGCTCAGATCAGTCCTTGGCTAAGGCTCCCCTAGGCTATGCCCTGGAGGCCAGGTCTGGAGAGTCCATGGGCAGCAGAGGGGGCTATGGAGCTGGGGAGGGTTGGACTTCTCAGTTCAGATTTGGTATGAGACAAAACTCTACCTCCAACCAAAAGGCATAGCTATACAAAGGAGCAGAGGCAGAGACTTCTGTGTAGTTATCTATGAGAGGATGAAGTGAACGAGAGAACAGCCTAGGCATAGTCCACTACCGTAGTCATAACTGTTCTCTAGCCTGTTACTAAAGATAACCTCAGAGAGCTGGATGAGACCTCAGGGAAATATCCTTGAAGGCCATGTTGGGCCATGGAAGGGTAAAAGCTAGAGTGGAGACTGCTGTTATGAGTTAGACCTGAACACAAGTCTCATCCTAGCTTCTTGAGGAGCTGACTTAGGGTCCTATCTTATGACAGTATTTTGAGGACCCAGTGCTGAAGATGTCTGAGGAGGGCTTTGGTAGGAAGTAGTTCCTAGTACCAAAGGACCAAATGGAACAAGGTGGTGGCTGGGGCCTTAGCTCAGAGGGCCAGCCACTAGGGCATTCCCATAGGGGCCTCCAGGAAGGCAATAGGAGGAAGAGGCCTCAGTTCTTGTCCTGGCCTGACCCCTACTCCTCCTGCTTGCTGCACATTTCCTCAGCTCCCACCTGGCCCAGTGCCTTGTTACAACCTCTGTTCTCCTGGGCCTGGAGCCAGGCAAGCTGCCCTCTTCACCCCCAGTCTGGCTGGGTCAGCTACAGGATGTACATTGAGAAGAGGCAGGCCCCACCCCCAGCTGAGGTCCTCAGGCAGGGCCCATTTGCAGCTGCAAGCCAAAAGGCCCATATGGCCAACCTCTTGCCTCCAACCCCACAAAACTGGTAGAGTAGAGGGACTGCAGGGAGAGCCTGCCAGAACTTTGTCCCTTCGTGTCCAGCTCCAGATTATGTCTTCTCTGCCCCCGATGTCTTCTGCTTCTCATGTAAATCAGGACACACCCACTACTCTTCCACACTCAACTTGTGCTCCATTCAGCCTCACTACACCCACTGCATTACTGGAGGTAACAGAAAAGATTCTGCCTCTGAGCCTGAGGATGCTCTGGTATGTTCACATCCTTCAAATAGAAAGGAGAACAGCACTTCATTGGATCCATGTTACCTGAGTGGTTTCATATTCACCAGCCTCGCTGTCAGAACAAATAAGGTTCCAGAGACAGCCAGCACAACATAAAAGGAGCTCTGCCCCCATAGTCACTGTCCATACACCTCTAGCCATGTCCATCTAGCTTTATCTTCTCAGAGGAGCTCCCCGCTCCCCCCACCACAAGCCAGTTTCCTCTTCCTAAACCTCCTGCCTCTTATGTCTACAACTCAGGATATCTGTTTAGGGCAGGGTCAAGGCTGGGGGCTGAGCCCAAAGAGAGTACCTTGGCATTCTTGAGGGTCCTAGCCAAGTCTCAGAGGAAAGCTTTGTGGTGAGACACTGAGTCTAGCTTTGCTGCAATTTCTCCAGTGATGTGGAAAAGACCACATGTGATTCACTTTTCAGCCCTGACAGCATGGAGGCCAGTGGTAGCCTCCCTACTCTACCCATCTCCCTTCAGCCTCTCCTGCTATAAGCTTTAGCTGAGCACAAGGGGTAATTCTGGATCAACTAAAGACCACTCCTGAATATGCCACTGAGCCCTTCCAAGACCTCCTGCTACCCAAGGCAGGTCAGCCTTTATCCTGTGCCAAGCCTAACACTTCCCTCCCCCTGGACTAACTACAAGGTTGCTATAGCAGAGGTCTCTGATTTTCCCCCCATCTGGTGAGGGTAAAAATCCTTTTCTGTGATATAGAAGGCAGGACAGGTCTCGCAGAGATGATATAGCCCAGACATATTCTTTTATTCTAAGGCCGAGATCTTCAGCTGGCAGAGAAACCCTCCACTTCCTCTTCTTTCTCCTCCTCTTTGCCTGGCTTCAGCAGCTGCCTCCCTGCCCCCAGAGACCCACTCCACCATTTCTTCCTTCATTTGGCCTCAATAAAAGAGAATGAGGTTCCAGCTGGTCAGCATCTCCCTCCAGGGGAAGACAGCTGGGGAGTGGATGGCCGGCTGCTGGCCAGGCCAAAGAGGCCCTTGTAGGATGGGGGTGGGGCAGTCTATAATCCGGTGCCCTGAGGCCTGTCTTGCACTGTGCCTCTAAAACAGTTTGAATCCCCAGAAGTCTCAGGCTAGAGTTTGGGAAGCTACTTCCTTCAAGAAGTCTTCAGAGTCCCTAGCCAACCCTTTGTCTTAAGGCATTGTGCCTTTTGGTGCCATCTGCTGGAGGGATTTGGTTTCTTAGCCCTTGGGGTTAGCTTACTGCAGGACAGGAGGCCATGATGTCTGGGTATACTGCAAGTCTGTCCACCCACAGCACCCACCAGATGCCCTCATGAACTCCAAGTGACAGTACCTGTACTGGATTACATCTAGGTCTTGATTCTTGTTCAGGGTAGCAAGTAAACAAAAATATCTACTATAACCTCAGCCCACCAGCTCAGAGGCCTGAGCCTCTGTGCAATAAAGTGAGAAGCTCAAGGAAGAACCAGTAAGACTCTGACCTGCTCTTCATTAACATCCTTCCTCTCCCAGATGGAATGTGGCTTAGTGGTAGAGTGCTTGCCTAGCATGGATGAAGCCCTGGTTTGGTTCCTCAGTACCACATAAACAGAAGAAGCTGGAAGTGGTGCTGTGGCTCAAGTGGTAGAACACTAGCCTTGAGCAAAAGCAGCTCAGGGAGAGTGTGTAGGCCCTGAGTTCAAGCCCTAGGATTGGAAAAAAAAAATCCTGCCCTTCCCCAGAGGTCTGGTTGTGTCCTTCCACCTGATCTGAGCCTTCTGGACCTTGAGGTGCTTTCTCTTCAACATGGTGCTCTTTCCTAGGCTGGGAAGAATGGGGTTAACGCTGTCTCTCATTCCAGACAGAGGCCACACCTAGCCCAGAACCCAGAAGCCCAACAAGTTGAGTGTCCCATTCTATAGCCCACCTACCTTGTTGTAGACAGTGACGGCGGAAGGTCAAGATTTGAGGCTCAGGGAACTACGAATGCCCCTTTGTGGCCAACCAGGGGCCCAAAGTGGGAGACATACTAGAGAGAATGCAGTGTAGGCAGGACCTCAGAGCACCAATTGGTGATAGTGGAAGCCATTACACAGTAGGAATATGGGACCTTGGCTCCCCAAGATGGGTCCATTTCCCCATACTCAGGCTATGCCAATGGGCACCTATGCTACAGGTAGGTTATGTATACTGAATAAGGCCCCTAGCAGAATAAGGCCTCTATTTTGTCCTCATCCAACTAAGACCAAGTTCTCTCTGCCTACAAACAACTCTCCTAGCTTCTCTTCCAGAGCTGACTTTCCTGTAGGAGAATATCATGAAACTACCCAGATCAAAGTCTCCTGCAAGGAAAACCAAAAAGCAATAGAGGCTCTACCCCAAGTCACACAGCAAGCTAATGGTTGGTCCAGATAGGAGCCCTTGATACAGCAACATTGACATATCAATACTATGAAATTATGCTGGCCAGGCACTGGTAGTTCATGCCTATAATCCTAACTACTCAGGAGACTGAAATCTGAATATGACAATTCAAAGCCACCTGGGCAGGAAAGTCTATGAGACTCTAAACTCCAATTAACCAGAAAAAGGAAGTAGGGCTATGGCTCAAAGTGGTAAGAATACTAGCTCTGAGCAGAAAAGGCTAAAAGGACAGTGCCCAGGCCCTGAGTCCTGAGTCCAAGTCCCAGTCCAGGCATAGATGAGAGAAAGAAAAAGAGGAGAAACAAGAGAGAGAATAAGAGAGAGAATGAGAGAGAGAGAGACAGAGACAGAGACAGAGACATAGAGAGACAGAGAAAGAGAGAGAGATCAATCTGGTTCATCTCAAGATCACATGCTGACAGTCTAATTTAAAGTACTTATCTCACTCAGTCTATCCTATACTACATGGCCTCTACTGAGACTACTCTCTCTTGTTCTCTCAAGCAATCATCTGACCCCCTGGAGTTCTTTCAATACTGAGAAGCCCTCTGTGACACTCATTCCCAATTTCTAAAGCTGCTTGTAGGCCTCTCCAGCACCACTGCACTATCCCCCATGTCCATCCATCTCCCTCCTAGTACTAAATCTGGCCCAGAGTGAGTGTTGGATGCAGACTGGGGATCTATAAAAGCACAGAATGCTCTCTCTCACACAGAAGGGCAGGGTGTCTTGACCAGTTTCTGCTTGCATCCTTTCAATGTCAGGAAACTCATTACTTCCTGCAAAAGCCTGTTCCAGTCATCAAAGGGAAGCTCTGAAGGCAAAAGCTGTCTGAAGGATGGAGCTCACTGACCTCTGTGGTGTTCCTAACTTCTGCCTCAGCTGTAGCAGCTTTGTTTGTGAGTAGCCATGTCTCCAGATGGGGTCTCTATCTGTCCCCATTCCTATAGGAATGCACTCTCTAGGTACACCTTTCTCTGGGCATTTCAAGAGGAGCTTACTCCTTTCTAGAAGAAGCAATGCCTTTGGAGACTATTGGGGCACAGGGCCAGAGACTCCATGATCACAGCTCAGGATATATATAGTTCCCTCAGACTATAGATCTTCTCCAATTCTTCCTTAAAAACTTCACCAAGCCGGGTGCTAGTGGGTCATGCCTTTAATCCTAGCTACTCAGGAAGCTGAGATCTAAGGATTTCAGTTCAAAGGCAGTCCAGGCTCCAGGCAGGAAAATCCATGAGACTCTTATCTCCAATTAACCACCAGAAAACTGGAAGGGTGCTGTGACTCAAGTGGTAGAACATTCACCTTGAGCTGAAGAGCTCAGGGACAGTGTTCAGGCCCAGAGTTCAAGCCCCATGACTGACAAAACAAACCAAAAACAAAACAAAATACTTCACCAAGTAGCCATGTCCTCAATGAAACCAGTCATGAGTCTGAGTCTGGGGTGACACTTGGCACAAGCTCTGAAGGGAAGACTTTACCCCTTCTGTAACACTCCTCATACCTGCAATGGTTTTTCTGGGGCAATGGAGAAAGAAAAGCAGCCAGAGGTAGAGACATGAGAGGAGGATGCTACATAGTGGCCAAGCCTAGAGACCTTGTTCACATGAAGGCCATGAGTGACACGTGATTGAGTGATAGGACTGTCAGAAACTGACTAGAGGCTTGAGCAAAGGGGGAGATGAAAGAACACAGGAAATGTAAAAGTTTAGACCACATAAAATATTTATTTGTTGTTATTGTTGTTTTGTTTGTTTTTTGCCAGTACTGGGGCTTGAACTCAGTGCTTGCGCAATGTCCCTGAGCTTCTTTTGCTCAAGACTAGCACTCTACCACTTGAGCCACAGCATACCACTTCTGGCTTTTCCTGTTTATGTGGTACTGAGGAATCAAACTCAGGGCTTCATGCATGGTAGGCAAGCACTCTATCACTAAGCCACCTTCCCAGCCCCAAGAAGGCTTTTAAGGTGTGCTTAATGGTGTTAGAGATTCCAACAGGAGTAAAGGGGAATAGCCACTCAGGGTCCAGGAGTAGGGTGAGCATGTTCACAACACTGGATCTCAGAGTAAGGAGAGTAAATCTTCCTCTGAAACAGTGCTAGGGATGTGGAGTCCAGATGCAGTCCTGGGAAGTATACTGGCTTCTATTGTCTTAGTAGAAGAAGAAGTGGGCCATTTGCCCAGAGAGGAGGAGGCAGAGGGCAGGAGAGGGATGATATTTAAGATGGAGGTGGTCTTCCCAGCCTTGGTAGGGATGGCTATAGGATGCTGAGTAGGGGCAGTAAGAGGCAGCCACAAGCTAAAGCTACCCGAGTGGGTGAGCATGCATGTCTGGCAGCAAGAATGATCATCTTCCTCCAATCACTGAGTTTTCTAGCCTTGCTCTCAGCAGTGGACAAGGGGGGAGGGTAGCTCTAGGCTGGAGGCTCTGGGATTCCTCCAGGGCTGGGGGGCTGCCAGCCGGGCGGGACTATGAGTTGGGCAGCCAAGAGAACTGCGGATGTTGGCAGAAGAGAGCTGGAATGATGGACCAGGGAACCTCAGCTGGGGAGGGCGGGAAATGAAGACAGAAAGGGTAACAGGGGAGGAAGCAAGGCTCAGTGTCCTGCTGAGTCTGGAACCCATGTCCTACAAGGGGCTGAGAGTGGGCTGGAGACTCAGAAGGCTGTGGGTAGAGAAAGGATGCCTGACTCAGCCATTTTAGAGGTGGAGCAATTCCAGGTGGTGACATGGTTTTGGGCAGCCCTCAGTGTGTGTGAGGGGGTGGGAGAGTTGAAATGGAGAGCAAAAGAGCAGGTCACTGGAGATGATGGGGTCAGGGAAGGAGCAGCCACAGGCTCAGACTGGCTGACACGTGGCTGCTGAGCTCTTCCCAAGTGAGGGCAGAGTGAGTAGATGGGAATGCTGTAAGCTACAATCACCCATGAATGGAAAGGGAGGGGAAGTGGTGGATTCAGACAGCTTGCCACAGGATAGCACTTGGCTGCTTTAAGCACACTTGATGCTTGTAGCCAACCTCCAGCAAAGAGCTGGCGGCTGCTCTGTCTCAGTCATGCTCAGAGCTCGCTCTAGTTTCATGGTCTGGCAGGAAGCACCAAGTCAAGTTAGGAGCTATATGCACAGTCAGGTGGGCAAGTGGGTAGGAAAATGGATAACATCCACCCTCTGACCACTGGCACAGACAAGAGTTATGCTTCCTCTGGCCACCCTAGCTGGCATGATCAGAATATTCACCAGGAAACTGAAGGAGCCTTGTACAAATAAGCTGAAGGTGAAGGGTGGGATCTGACAATAAATACACTGCTTCCTTGTATGTCCTGGGCTCTGACCTTGGGGCAGGGAACACACAGGCCCAGGCCAGAGTTCAGGTGACAAATGGCATGGTGCAGCGTTCCCCTATCCTTCCATGAAGTAGCAATTAATATACCCCCCACCTCTGGCATCCTGCCCCAGTAGGTCTATACTGGCATACTTTGACAGGGGCCAACAGTATAAATATAAGATGGTCTAGGACAGCAGAGAGGGCCCCAGGGAAGGAAGATTGTGGCCAGGAGAGGGTCTGCTCTCAGTGTGGGCAGGTTTCTGAAATTTTCAGGTGTTCCAGTCTATGATCCTTGTCCGAGGATGAAGCCCTATGGCTAAATACCACATCTGAGCATGTGGATTCTGTCAAGTGGCTGTTCCCTGCTGGTGATGAAAATCAGGCCAGATGACAGGCATAACCCTATCCCTCCAAGGACAGGTACAGTAATATTCCTGGTCCCAAGGAAGAGGAGCACTATAATTATGGAAGAAACTAGACAACATCTAGAAGAGTGGAGGAAAACACATCCCCTACAATTATATTTACTCACATGCCACCAATACAGAGAAAATCCATAGAGGCTGGCCACTGATCATGCCTCTGTTGACTATGTGCATGAGGTGGCAACCCGGGCTAAGCTGTTCTTATTCACCAAGTATTGGTTGATGGCTCCTGAGCTATCCCTGCAGAGGAAACTTCTCTACCTCCCTGGGATCCATAAACTCACAGTCCTGATCCAAGTGCCCCGCCTACCCTGCTGGTCCCAGGGTCCTCTTATCTGTTCAGCTTCTCTAGCAAAAGACCCCTACCCAAGGGTCATAACGGAGAAGCTGGTACAGTCAAGAGTCATGGGTGAAGGGGGGGGGGCCTACCCAAACTCCTGGGAAAGGTGGCAAGGTATTCAACCTCTCACCAACCTATAAATCTACCTAACTTTCCTGAAAACTAAGCCAATGTCAGTAAAGGAAGAGAATGGGCCTCAGTCCATTCAAAAAATCAGATTCTTCATGACCCTTGGCCCCAGCAAGGGATATAGGACCTGGTAATGGTTCAGTGTGGGTACTACAGAGTAAGTAAAAAGGAGCTGCCATCTTTTTTTGTCTCCCTACTCCAATCTCTGAAACATTATAGGCATAGAGAAAGAGGCTGGTGACCCTACTCTACAAGTTGTGAACCTGAAAAGTCCAGTTACATAGCTGAAGAGGACTCTGATGATGTTGCTTAATGACCTTACAGCCCTATCCTTACTCTGTTGGCCTAACTAACCTTACTCTGTCAGCTGTCAAGTCTCTCAGCTGACAGAGGCACATGATGAGGCTACCTTCTGTAAATATTATCTACTCTACCCAATGCTATTGGATACTTACGTAATGAAGTCCAGGAAGCTGGCAAGTGGCTCATAGGCATGGTTCCTCATGTGGCGGAACTCTACCACCATCTTCTCCTTGAGCCGGTCATCAATGACTGACACTGTCAGAGGTGATGCCTCATTAGCCAAGAAGTTGCCATAGTCAGTACTCTGCAGGTGTAGCTTCAAGTCTGAAATTCAAAAACAGAGGATGAGAACTAGCTTTGCTGAGCCTCCCCCAGTGCTCCAAGTCCCCATTCTCACCCAACTCTGGGCCCTCCTATTTCCATCTTCCTTTTAGTTCTGGGCATAATACAAGCAGCTAGGCTAAAGACCTGGAAATACCCCAAACTATAAGACCACAAGCCACCACAAGATGAGAAGGTTGAGATGACTCAACCCAAGCAGCCATTTACAACCCACAGCCTCTGAAGTCCTAACCTAGAGCAAAACAACATAGGCCCTACTCTCCAGGGTGTCAGGGTTGAAGGGGCATGCTACAAATACATGAAAGATATGAAGAGAGGAGATGCCCAAAGCGGTGAGAATAGAGAAATGGGCACCAAAATAGGCCTTAGCAGGGATGAAGACCATGCTAAGTTGGGCCACAGCAAAAGGCTGAAGGAAGTATGAAGGTAATAGTCAGCAGGACACTGAGTAAGAAGAGGCCTCAGGCTAATGAGTAATGTAAGAAGGGAATGGGGCTGAATGGAAAGTAAGGGTTCCCTAAGCAGTAGCTGAAGACAGACAGGCCAATCAGGATTCTCCTGAGCCTTTAGAAACAAGAGTGAGGAAAAAGATATGAAAGAAAGACTAGGACAAGAAACTTGGAAGACAGGACAAGTAGAATAGTACAATGTAGAAATTTCCCAGTTTCTGTCCTTTATTCTTTCCCTCAGCCTACTTTCCATATAACTGCCACAGTGATCTTTTTAAAACAAAAAGTAAGCATGTATTTATCTGCCTCAAACTCTCTCAAGCTCCTAGTTCACTCAAAGTGAGTCTCTGCTAGAATGGGGCCCTTATTGGTTGCTGCTTCTTACCTCTCTCATCTCCATCACATCCTTTCAGAGCCTTTCCCTGCTCCTTAGCCAGGAAAGAGATTGCTGATCCATCCCTTCCTTCAGATATCTCCCCATTCTCCCCCCTGAGGCCTCTCTTGTTCACCTGTGTTGTTTTTTATCCCACTGTGTTGTTTTTTATCCCACTTGATATAGGGTATATAAGCTCCATAAGAATAGGGATTTGGCAGTCATTGTGGTGCTATAGAGGCTAGAACGGAGCATGTGTACATATTTCAATAAACTGCTGTAGAATAGAAGAAAAATGGGAGAGAGAGTGGGCAAACTGGCAGGAGAGTTACTCCTGGGACTTTGATAGGGAAAACACTATAATAAATTATGGCAGTACCAAGGACAGTGACAAAGAAGGGGAGGATAGAGATCCAAGGCCTCTTTAGGTATCCTTGAGGCCAGAGGGCTGTACAATTCTGGTTGCACAGGCTTTAAGGACCCATATAATGCTTCTTCTACTATACTTCAAAAGAGGAATGACCCTCATCTACAGTGGGGTGTGATAAAGGAGATGGAGGAGTATGCAGGAGAGGGCATAAAAGGAGGGTATATAATGCTAGAGGGAATGTCTTTCATCTGTGAGGCTAGGGGCTGGTGGCCGGCAGCACTCATGTCTCTGTGGCTCCCAAGCACTCAGAGTAGACTTTTAGCTTCCTGTTTTTCCTGCTCTACTACTGCATGTCTACTTTTCTGCCATAACCACCCAAAAGAGGATAAAAGAGAAGACACAGTGGGTAAGTGAACCATCAGGCCAAATCTGTCCCATGGACAATGCTGATCTTGCTGTGTTTTTGCTTTAGATATGTGTATGCCCTCCTACTTTGCCCCAGGCTATCTACAATGAGCCCTTCTGAGTTCTTCTTCCCTATCTTCATTATTCTGACCAAACCTAGCTACTCTTACAGTAAGACAGTGCTCTGCTCAGTAATAGTTGCACTATTGCAGTATTTGGTTATTTGATTGGTTTTTCCAGAAAAAAAAATCTTATCTAAACTGTGTGGACTGTTAAATTGAAAAAAAAAATCTTATCAATAATTAAAGGTTACTACCTTTAATTAGTAGTATATTGCCTGCATCTCTACCTCTAGAAATGGGCTTCATATGCTAGAGCTTTTTTTGTGGGTGTGCCAGTACTCAGGGCTTTAAACTCTTGCTCCAGCTTTTCACTCAGGGCTGGCACTCTACCACTTGAAGCAAACCTTTCACCTGGCATTTGGCATTTTCCTGGTTAATTGGAGACAGATTCTCTCTACTTTTTTGCTGGGACTGGCTTCAAATTAATTCTCTAGATCTCAGTCTCTTGAGTGATTAGGATTATAGACGAGAGCAACTGACACCAGGCCATATGTTAGATTTCTAGTATCTTTAAGCAAATGCAGAAGTCTTGCATAAAAAGCTCTGGGTTTGAAACACTGAAACATTGTTAATGACTCTGAAATTATTTTATGGGTATGATACAAATAGTAAGAATATGATTTATTCCCCCTTAACAGTACTGAAATTAAGCATACTTCTCAAGTCATGTTCATGCCCTGATTTTATATACTTGCATCTATCAATAAATATTTTGATAAACTGAAAAAGAATGGGCAGATGGTTCTGGTCCAGGCAGGGCAAGTGCCAAGCCCCAACTAGGAGAAGCTTTAGAGCAGACAGCAGCTGGGAGCCAGAGCTGGTTCAAGCCATCTGCCAAGATGAACCTGTCCATTTGTTCATGGAGTCCCTGCAGCCCTTCTCAGGCCAAGAGACTTCCTTTTCAGCACATAGCCTGGGCCTAGAGGCCAATCAGATGCACAAAGAGAGCTTTAGGGCAAAACCCAGCCCCTCCTGCCAGCAATCCCACTAGTTCTTGGGAGAGCAAATCTGGCTCTAGATTGGCTTCCTGATCCCTCCTATGCAAAGTACTGGAAAGCCAGTCCTCCCCAGGCAGCAGTACACACCCTACCCTTCTGAGCCCTGGCACATGCTGCTGGGAGGCTTCCCCAGGCAATCTGTCACCTCCCACTGGGGATCCTCATGAGCTTTCCAGCAGTATGAAACTTCCTCTGCTCCAACCTCCGCCTTTGCTCTGCATGGCTTCTCTCCCTGGCTAACTCAGCAACTTTTCCACTGCCAAGCACCTTTCTCCTCTCTGGCTCCCAATGAGTCTCCATCCAATATCTGGCACTAGTCAGGTGAGAATCCTAACCTCAGATCCACTGTAACTAGAAACACAGTTTCCATGCAATGGACTCAGTCCCATGCCAGGAGCAACCTTTGTGCTAGATGTTCTGGCCATGGCTACTTCTCAGACTTAGCAATAAGAAATCAGATGAGCTGGGTGCTGGTGGCTCACACCTGTAATCCTAGCTACTCAGGAGGGTGAGATCTAAGGATCACGGTTCAAACCCCATCTGGGCAGGAAAGTCTGTAAGACTCTTATCTCCAATTAACCACCAGAAAACTGGAAAATGATGTGATGGCTCAAAGTAGTAGGGTGCTAGCTTTGAGCAAAGAGTTCAGGGACAGCATCCAGGCCAAGTTCAAGCCCCATGACAAAAAAAAAAAAAAAAAAAAAATCAGATAAAACCAGAATCCTGTCCAGAATCCCACAGTTCAGATGTAGAAAGGTCAGGATATGGTACAGGTCTGGTAGACTATTTTGGTCCCTAGCCCTAGTTTCATTCTCTCTCCACACCTCCTTAACCACATTCTTCCACAACCCTTAGCTAGGACAGGTCTTTCAGGTATAGACTGTTCAGATAGTCTTTAGTTCTAGAAAAGCCTATGGGTGGCAAAGGAACTACCCTTGCAGGCTACCTGGACTGTACTGTCCACCTGCATGTCTAGTTGTGGGCCTGAACTGTCATAACTCAACAACAAGTCCCTCTTGCATCACTGGAGCAGTAGCCATTCCTAGAGAAGCTAGGAATATGTGGTTTTGATTGAGTGGTGGCAAAGCCAGGATGCTCTCCTTTGATGCCCCTACTCCCTCCCCCAGAGCCTAGCATGGGCCTCAGAGCAAACACTCCTGTGCTTTGGCTGCTGCATTCTGCTGACATTGCATCTAGAGAAGCCGCGACTCTAAGCACTGCTGGAATGCAGGCGGCTGGGTGGTTTCGCCTGGCGTTTGTCAGATCAGAGCAAACCCAGGAGACTCTACTGAGAATCCTGCTCAAGGCCAGAGGAGTCTTCCTTACCAGGAAACTCATTTTTAAAAGCCCCCAGGGATGATGTCAAAGGGCCGTTCCAGACCACTTTCCCTGGCCAAACCCCACATCTCCCTGAGACCCAGGGAAAGGGACAGCCTGCCAGCCAAGAAGGCGACTTGGAGGGAGGCAGGCAGGCTGATCTCTCAGCTCGCCCACGAGGGGACCACACAGGGCTTCTAAACCAGCTCTGACCCTGCTGGAGAAACCTGGCACCCAGACCCAGTGGCTGGCAGCCCTAAGCCCTTCAGACAGGCCTGGCCAGGATGAGGACACATGGGTTAGGACGCCCTCTCCTCAACTTCCTGCTCTATCCAAGGGAAGCAGAGGAGGTGATGTGACTGGGGGTGGAATCCAGGCACAGGAGGATAGGCCTGGAACTTGTAAAGAGCTTCGTGGGAGACCTGGCTACCCAGCCCTGACCCAACCCCTGAGGGCACCCAAGGACGGCAGGAGCTCTGGGAAGGCAAGGGATAGTTCTGCTCTGGGGTCTGGACTCTGCATCCTGACAGCCTTGATGAAGGCCCCTGAGAGGCCCAGACATGCCCCGGCTGAGGCTTGAGTAGTGTTCTGATTAGAAAAGACTCAGGGGACAGCTCTGGTCTACCCACAAACCCAGCTGTCTACCCCAAATCCTCCTATCAGTGGCCTGGCACCAGGAATGTCTGGCCAGTTTGAGATCTCTCATAACAAAAGACTTCCTCAGAGGCCAATTTCTCATGTTCAAGAAGATGCTACTGCTATCACAAAGTTCTTTCTGCAGTCTGACCTAAGCCTACCTCAGACAAAGCATACCAACTCCATCTCATGTTCCCAGCTTCCACCTAGGGACTTGAACATGTTTGACAGCACCTGTTCTCAAAGCCATTTCAGACCTGTGTCTACTGAGCTCTTGTCTCAGATGTTCAGGTTTCTCTCCCTTAGCTGTATCTCTGGACACAATGCAGGCCTCCTGCCCCATACTTCAGCTGCCTGTTCCCAAGTCCATTCTCTCAGGAATGAAGTGATCCAACTGCAACATGTCACTGTCGCCTTTACTCTACAATCCCAGTGGCCCTTGAGCTACAGCTCTGCCTCCTCCCACAAACTCCATCATGCCCTCCTCCCACAAGCCATCAGCCCTGAGTTCACAGGCCAAATTGGAAAAAAGCCTTTCAGGTACAGGAAGCAGGGTATATCCTCGCACCTAGCTAGAAAAGGCCAGCCTGGAAAATGAGAGCCCTTGTCACCCCTCTTCCACAGGGCAGCCCAATCTACCTTGCGGTTGCCTGTGTCAAAGACCAACTTCCCTGGCTCCCACAAGGTCCAGCTGAGCTCTCTGAAGGCACTTGGGAAGGCTACATCCCAATATCCACCTTGCATGGCTATTTCTTTCAGGGCTTGTCAGTCTGTACCAGACTGAAACTGGCTTCTACCTGTCCCCATCATCCTTGTCTACCCCTAATCAATGGTCTCCTTGGGCTAAGACCCCTCAGCAGCAAAGCCCAGATGCCACCAAATGATTCTTGGTTCCTGATCAGTATCAGGGCATGAAGACTCCCAGCCTAACCAATGCTCTGTTCTGTGAGGACAAAGTATGGGCTTGGCAGCTAGCTCCACTCAGGCCCAGAAAAGTGGAACTAGGCAGCCATGTCCCCACCTACTTCCAGAAAGCTTTCCTTGATCCCACCAACTTGAAGAGTCTCCTTTTTGTCTGGTAGGTAGTATATAGCCTTTCTAGCTCCTTGACCCCTGCAGCTCCTCCCCAAGGACCTAAGGAAGCAGAAGGAAGGTTCCTAGTCCATGCCAAGGTTGGTTCCAACATGCCTCAGGGTTCACCAGGCATGAAGACAATGTCTGGCCCAGCCTATTAGCCAGGGTGGCTCCTACTCACCCCTAGTTTCATGGCCTATGACAGGGTCCTGCTGGCCAGCTGGCCACAGCAGAGTGTGAGAGGACAGTGTGTTCCCAGACTTTACTTCTGCTTTTCCAGAGGTTTACTCAATGACATTCTCCCGGGGAGCTCAGGGGTTTTCAGGAATTGTAGCCCACTGAATAAAACCAGATGTGAGAACATGCTCCCTCAAGCCTAGTGTGCCCACTCTGCCATTCCCTACAAGGGTGGCAAGGCTTAGGACCTGTTCTATTATCCCCCTCCCCAGGCCCAAATGTGGGGTCTTTGAAGAACTAGGGTTCTACTTTGGATACTATATAGGGGCTCAAAGAAGGAAAACTCAGGTAGACAAATAGAAAAACCACCAGCTTGGCGACCCAAATGGAGCCTGTGCCACCCTGCTCCTTCTGGATAAATGTGTTGTGCCTAAGCCTCCTTCCTGGGTTTGGGAACCAGGGAGAAGAGACCTCTTCTTCACATCAGTTCCAAAGCAGATGTGTGCACCGGCTGGCTGGATCTGCAGAGTCAGAGAGCCACATCTGGAATTCACAGTGTGGGAGCCTCAGCATGGGAACTATTAACCCTGAGTTTACCTAGGGCCTGTAGCACAGATTGTGAATCCTCTTCAGCCTCAGGGCCACTGATATGGCCTATCATAGGCTCCCTGAAAACCCCATATAATACCAACTGACCAATCAATAATGTAGTCCAACTTTTTTCAAATGCTAGCTTACCCCTCTTCTCTCATACCACATGATCTCCACCTGAGCCTGGCATCACCACCGTTAAATGGGGTGTTTAGAGTACCTTTGTATGGCCAGTACAAGTATACCATCCTCTATCAGCTGGTCCATGCCACAACTTCAGTCCACTCTTTTTTTTGTTGGCCATGAGGCTTGAACTCTGGGCCTGGGCACTGTCCCTCAGCTCTTCAGCTCAAGGCTAGTGCTCTACCACTTGAGCCACAGCGCCTGAGATAAGAGTTTCATGGACTTTCCTGCCCATGCTGGCTTTGAACCATGATCCTCAGATCTTAGCCTCCTGAACAGCTAGGATTACAGGCGCGAGCCACTGGCGCCTGGCTTTTCCAGTCCACTCTTAAGACTCTTTTGCTAATTCACTCTTTAGGCAGAAGAGAGGAGAGAAAACCTTTATTTTTTGGTGATACTGGGGTCTGAACTAGGAGCCATGCACTTGCTAGGCAAGCACTCTACAACTTGAGCCATACCTCTAGCCCTTATTGTTTTGGCAAACACTTTCACTATGTAACTCAAGGTAGCCTAGAGCTTGTACACTTCCTGCCTCGGCCTCACAAGCGCTAGGGTTACAGTCAAGTGTAAGAATGTAGGTTCAAATGCTGTCCACAGAGAAACTTATAGAATGTCTCTGGACCCAGGCTCCTGACTGGTCCCCTGGGTCTTGTATTGTCAGCCCCTCAGGAAAACTGCAAAGAACTGAGGCTCTGGTATACAGAGAACCTGAATACAACATCTCTCTTCTGGCAGACAGAACTCCAACCAGAACTTGCTGACCATTATCCTCAGCCCAGTGATCTATGGTTCTCTATGCTAAGCTGTTGCTCAGTCTGCCCTCAACAGCTCAGACGGAATGCTCCTTTCCCTCCTTCCCATGGTCTGTCCCAATCCTTCCCCTAGAGCTCTAGCATGCCCTCTGCTTTGTCATTGTCTGTAGAAGGACCCATGCAAACTCACAGGCCTCAATCTGTTATATCCTGGGAAAGGAAGAATAGAGTGGCTCCAAGATCCAGGATCCTGGGCTGGAAAGGTGGCTCAATGGTGGTGCTTGCCTTGCATGCATGAGGCCCTGGGTTCAATTCCTCAGCACCACATAAGCAGAAAAAGTTGGAAGTGGCGCTGTGGCTCAAGTGGTAGAGCACTAGCCTTGAGCTAAAGAGCTGAGGGACAGTACCCAGGCCCAGAGTTCAGGCCCCACAACTGACCAAAAAAAAAAAGATCCAGGATCCTGTTTCCAAATTTGTTCACCTACCACAAAATCATACAGAGCTCTGGGAAGCCCAGAAATCAGGTAGACAAGCTAAGACCCAACTTTGTCCCACCCACCACACACTAGGCTGCTTTGAGCTATGACCCAGAGTTTTGGGAGAAAACAGAGGGTAATATAGCCAAAGGCAGCTCTTGCTCCATGGGAAGCCCCTGGGCTGGCAGGCCAGTAGTCTTGGGAAGAACCTGGAGTCTACTGCTGGCACAGCCTCATGCAAGCTACAGGGTTTCAGTTGGCACAAGGCAGGACTCCTGCAGAGCAAGGACAGTAAGTTCCCTTGCCTTGGTCCCTGGACCCACATTTTGTTTAATGCTAGAGGCTTTTCAGTGAGGTGAGGCCTTGGCAGCAGGGATTGAACCACAGAGGTGGCCCAGCTAATACCAGTGGCACCACCCATCAACATCAAACACGAGGATACAGTGGTCTAGTAGGCAGCAGGATGTCTGCCCCAGGTTTACCACCCTGCTCCCTGCTCCAGGACAGGTGGCAGGTGGCAGTAGATCTACATTTAATTACCCACATGCTCTCAGGAACATCCCGTCCCTGTGCTGGGACAATGAAAGCATCCCATGAGGAAGTCAACCCATCTACCAGTCAGCAGGGTGCCAGTCAGGTTATGGTCTCATGTGCCAAAGGGAGGGGCAGAACTAGTTAATGCTACACCCAGGGCAAGTTCCAAGAATCTCTCCTCTGACCGAGTAGAGAGCCAACTGGACAGCCGTCACCAGGCTGTTCCCTGCTAGGCCTTATTGCTCCATGGGACTGGATGCTCCTGTGTCCCAAAAGACACAGGGCTTGCTGAGTAGCTTCCTTATGTTTCCAGGTCACAGTCTGGCTTGACAACTGAGAGACAGATCCAGCCTCTCCCTGAAAAGGGGAGACACCCTACTCTGCTGACTTGCACTTTGACCTTGAGCAAGCTTTTTCTTGCCACTATAGCTTTAGAATCTGCAAGCTGGAATGGATATGGTGCTGTTAAAAAAGAAGATGAAGCCGGGCGCTGGTGGCTCACGCCTGTAATCCTAGCTACTCAGGAGGCTGAGATCTGAGGATCGTGGTTCAAAGCCAGCCCGGGCAGGAGAGACCGTGAGACTCCTATCTCCAATAAACCACCAGAAAACCGGAAGTGGCGCTGTAGCTCAAGTGGTAGAGCGCTCGCCTTGAGCTGAAGAGCTGAGGGACAGCTCCCAGGCCCAGAGTTCAAGCCCCACGACCGACAAAAAAAAAAAAAAAAAAAAGAAGATGAAGAAGAAAAGGCTACTTTTCATTTTCCAAAGTCGTGAGTTTGCCTGAGTGTGAGTTAGAGAAGTAAAATGGTCTGGCCAGATGCCAGCCAAGAAAAGGTCAGCTGTAGCAGTGAACTATGCTCAAAACCTGGCCCATGTCCGTGTCTAATTCTCTAGTCTGCTGACCTACACAACCTGAACAATCCTTAATGCTGGGCGCCTGTTCCAAAAGCAGAGACCTCTGGAAGAAGGACACAAAGGAAAGTTAACACTAGCACAGAAGTAGATGAAAGGTAGTTCTAGGGTTCCCCATGTGCTACTGTTCTCAGTGAAACCAAACTAAGCTAGGATTCTGGCTAGAGCATCCAGTCAATTCTATGGTGCCTAAATTCAGCTCAAAGAAGAAAAGAAAGAAAGATTCATTTTGCTTTGATCTAGACCCTGTAAGTGAACTCAGGGGATAAAGCCTAATTTGAGGCTGTGAGGATATGCTTTCAGTACAGAGCCACATTCTCTTCAGCTTATAGAAATGGCACAGAGCAGACCAGGCCAAAGGCAGAGTCAATCTATGCTATGTCCAGCAGAGCCAAGAGGCTTGGAGCTGGCAGGAAGGTCAAAGCAGTAACCATCTAGGCTGGTTCTGAGTAGCACCCCCAAACCCCTCAACCCATCTTGCCTTTTTCAGTCTTCCCCCAGCTCAAGGACATAGTGTAAAATGTGTAAGGGCAGTAGTAAGATGCCATATTGAGTATGGTTGGTACTGTGCATCAGGCATAGATCCTGTACAGTAACATCATAGTAGAACCTAGTTCCACTGTATAGAAGGTAGAAGGCATGGAGCCTACACTAGGCCTTTAGAAAAATATTCCAAGACTTCAGTTCCTCCAGGCCTGAGCACCTGGGATCTATTTTGAAACTTAAAGAATTGAGGGGCACCGGTGGCTCACGCCTGTACTCCTAACTACTCAGAAGGCTGAGATCTGACGATCACAGTTCAAAGCCAATCCTGGCAGGAACGTTCATGAGATTCTTATCTCCAATTAACCACCAGAAAACCAGAAGTGGCGCTATGGCTCAAATGGTAGAGCACTAGCCTTGAGCTGAAGAGCTTAGGGACAGCTTCCAGGCACAGAGTTCAAGACCCACGACTGACTCCCCCCTCCAAAAAAAAAAAAAAAAAAAAAGAATTGAAGACACAGAAAACCAGTGAGCTGACAGTAAGAATGGTAACTCAAATGATACAGAGGGCAACCTCAGGTGCTGTGCAGCAGATTATGAGTTGAAGTTCACCTAAATTCCTCAACTCCCAACTCATTAAGCTCTAAGCTACATTCTTTGTGGAAAGTCCTGAGGGACTGACAAGCACCCCAGAAGCCGGATGTCTTTCCACTGTCCACCCATTACTGAGTCAGGGGCTGAGTACACAGAGGCATAGCCTTGAGGAAACAAAATTTAAAAATAAATGAAGGAAATTTCGAAAAAATGTACAGTGATCAGACCTGAAAGGCCAAGGCAGATGTCAGGAGACCATGAATAATCCCCTGGATCTTACTTGAGACCCAATAAAATAAGAGGTTCGGGTAATGTTATCCTTAGAGACCTGACCAGTGCTGCCCCTGTTCTAGCCTAGTCAAGCCCAGGTCACTGTGACTCCCTGTAACCAAACCTCTGAAGGCCACTCAGGAGCTCAGGTTAGACAAGTAGCATGGACATTTATGGAACAGCCTTGGTAGGACTGCTGGAAGGTTCAGGGGGAGGCCCTGGAGCTACAGCCCTGAGAGTAGGAGTAGGGGAAGCAGCAATGGCTACACTGTAGCAAGGATATCACAATGACTCCTCAGAGAGAAAGCTCATCTTTCAGGCAAACTTGAAGCTTCAGCTAAGGTCAAGGTCTGAAACTATTGCCTGAATATTGGGGGAGTGGAGAGCAAGGCCAGAGCTAGCCAAAAATGAAGTGCCAAGTATCTAGTCTGATTTAACTCTACCAACATCCTTTTTCTTCCCTCAAGTCTTTCTGTCTTCAAGACAGACCAGTCACACAAGGTCAGTCCAGTCCAGCTCTCCTCTCCACCCCCAGCACTCCTTTGGAGTGAGCTACACGATGCTGCAAGTCAATAAGTAGAGCGAGTGTCTAGGCTATACACTATCAGCCTAACCTAAAAATGCCTTGATTTTCCTGTTTCTTAAAAGGGTGTGTATGTGTGTCAAAGTGCGCGCACATGCACACACGCACATACACACACACACACACACACACACACACACACACACACACACACACACATGCATTATAGCAAGTATTACTTGAAACAAAGGTCAGGAAAGCCAATAGAAAGGCACCCAAATTGTCAGTAACCTGATAACCACCTCATTATCAAGACAACTGTAGGATCTACAATGTTAATTTGGAGTAAGGGTACCAGATTTAAGCCTCTCCCAGAGTCACCTGCACACATGTAGATGTACATGTGTCATGGATGACCAGACTGGCATGACAAGGGTGGGAATTGCTTGGGGAAGATCACTTCTAGGGACCTAAAAAGCATGGTTGTTTCTGACCTCTGGAGAGCTCAAGTTCCTATTTAGAGCCTCCAAGGCACCTGGGTTCATATTAGCACACTATGTTGTAGCTGCTGCTCTGACTCTGAAAACTGCCAGCATGATTAAAATTTGAGTAAATGAGGACAGCTGAAGTATCCTGCACAGGACACCAGGGCAGAAAGCATGAGGGAATGTCCTCAGATCTCCTTCAGATCCCTGGAAGCTAGGACACAGGGAAGTAAGAGCAGGAAGAGACAGGCAGACAGGAGACACTGAGCCATGAGTCCTACCTGAACAGGTTTGGGTGAGGGAAACAGAGCCCAGAACAGAATCCTAAGGGACAGATGCTACCTGAGGAGCAGGAGAAGCAGCTAGGCAGACTCAGAGGCCCAGCCACATACCCCTTTCCCAAGCTCTCTGGCAGCAGAGTGATCCTCCCACACCCCCTTGTGGCCAAAGGGAAGGTATCCAGCAGTGAGGGGGCCTAGCTCCAGCAGGAAGAGTGCTGTGTAGCTCCACTCACCTCTCAACACATCCTTCTAATTTAATTATGCCTCAGCCTCCTGGTCTGCATCACCCCTGCAAGGCATGAGGCTACAGACATCAAGAGTTGTGAAGAAATGTGTCAGAAAGACTAGACATTTAGTCTTGAGGTGGACACAGGAAAGCCGAAACAGAGACTTGTGAGCATAAACTTGGCATGAGAAACTGGTCTGTTCACACTGGTGCAGTCAGAGCTCCAGTTAAGAGGAGGCGGAGGGAAGCTTGGGCATCCTTAGTGCTCTACTCTTGTTTTCTAGCCCAGTCACACCCTCCCAGATCTCCAATGCCCTTTAATTTTCAATTGCTTTGTCTTTACTGTTAGGCATGCAGCTCATAAAAGCAACTGTTTAATAACTCAACTTGTCACAGGACAACCTGTGACAGTGTCATCTTCAGGACCTTAGTGTTTCTCCTCCATAGTCCAAATCCTAATACCATGTTAGTACCAAATAGAGACCTGTCACTAATTCAGCCACATAAATATCTACTGAACATGTACTTCAGCTAGGGCTATGCTACTGAATCTAAAAAAACAACAACAAACCCACCTGCAAAGCTGAGTACTAGTGGCTCACTCCTGTAATACTAGCTAGTCAGGAGGCTGAGATCTGAGGATCACAGTTCCAAACCTGCCTTGGCAGGAAAGTCCATGAGACTCTTATCTCCAATAAACTACTCAGAAAAAGCCAGAAGTGGTGTTGTGGTTCAAGTGGTAAAATGCTAGCAAAAGAAGCTCAGGCCCTAAGTTAAGCTCCAGAACTGGCAAAAAAAAAAAAAAAATGCAGAGGAGATAGACAAACCAACCATCAGATGGATTTTAAGCAAAATGTTAAAATAGTATTGAGACATTTCCCTCTGTGCTACCCAGAAAATATTCTACAAGTGATCAGGACAACTGGCATTCGTCTAGATTCTGAAACCATCTTGAAAGATCCAAGACAGAGGCTTAGACATAGGCTCCACTTCAGAAACCAGGCTCAAGGAATTGCTGAGTAAATTGAAAAAGTGTGTTAGCATTCACCAGAGCAAGTTCTGACGTGACCTCCTGGGGCAAAGCTTGTAAGAACAGGGGTTATTTGTTCCTATGTAGACCATTATTGTCTTGACCATAAATAGCTTCTTAGATTAAATTAGTTAAAATATATACCAGTGCAAGATGTAATCAGTGAAAAAGGAAAACAGGAGTGGGGATAGAAGGAAAGGCAAAGAAGAAAGAAAAATGCCCAGGCAAGAGGAGACCTGCTAAGGAAAGCTATACATACCTGGTCAGAGGCCCTGGAGCTCAAGCTTGGGATACAAAGGAGGAGTCTATCCTGGTCTAGGCCCATAAGTATCCAAGGACCTTCCCTAAGTCTTCAGGTATAGTTTAATGGACCTCTTTAAGACTCAGATCAGCCCTATAATAAATTAAACAAAATCTGGAAGAAATATGCTCTGGACTCACACAGCACAGGTCTCAGTTTGGATAATCTGCTGAAAGTGGAATTTTTTTTTGGGGGGGGTGGGTCACAGAGCTTGAACTCTGGGCCTGGGTGCTGTCCCTGAGCTTTTCAGATCAAGACAAATGCTTTACCACTTGACCAAGGCGCTGCTTCTAGTTTTGTGGTGGTTAATTGGAGATAAGAGTCTCATGGACTTTCCAGCCCAGGCTGGCTTTGAACCTCAATCCTCAGCTCTCAGCCTCTTGAGTAGCTAGGATTACAGGCATGAGCCTCCAGCACCCATCTTGAATGTGTATTCTTACCTTGACTGCTTATGTATTCTAATTTTCCTTATTTCAAATATCCTTATTAGTAGTTTTAAAGTAAGGGGTGACATTCTTCAAAAAGAAATGCCTAGAAGTAGAGCAGTGGCTCAAAGTGGTAGAGCACTAGCCTTAAGCAAAAGAGCTCAGGACAGAGCCCAGGCCTTGAGTTGAAGCTGCACAACCAACCAAAAAAGAAAAAAAGAAATGTACTCATTACCTGATTTACGTTAAATGTAACCGCTCTGAGCATCGTTTTTTTTACAAATATTTCTTTTTTGGCGGGGGGAGGGGAAGTCCGGTCATGAGGCCTGAACTCTGGGCCTGGTCTCTGTCTCTCAGCTCTTCAGCTCAAGGCTAGCGCTCTACCACTTGAGCCACAGCGTCACTTCTGGCTTTTTTTCTTTTTTTCTTATGTAGTGCTGAGGAATCAAACCCAGGGCCTCATGCATGCAAGGCAAGCACTCTACCACTGAGCCACCTTCCCAGCCCCTACAAATATTTCTTTATTGAGATTAATTGACTACATAAATTTCACAATACTGTGACATAGTTATACTTAGCTAAAGTCACAAACACCTTTTAATCTTCACAATGATAGTCATCATTATCTTAATCTACATAGCTTATGACCTCTATGACCTTTTATAAATTTATTTATTTATTTATTTATGTTGGTCATAGGACCTGATCTCTGGGCCTGGGCACTGTCCCTCAACTCTTCAGCTCAAGGCTAGCGCTCTACCACTTGAGCCACAGCGCCACTTCCAGCTTTTTCTGCTTATGTGGTGCTAAGGAATCGAACCCAGGGCCTCATGCATGCCAGGCAAGCACTCTACCACTATGCCACCTTCCCAGCCCTAACTCTATGACCTTTAACAATAAAACTATTTCTTCCAAATCAGGTGATATGTACATTTCTTTTCTTTGCCTGGTATCAGCTGTTCCCTCTTTCTCTTTCATTTCCTCCCTTCCATTACTGTCCTGGAGTTGCTTAGTTCACTTTCTCAATGTCTGAGAATCATTTTTATAGTAACAATAAAAAATAAGCCATGCACTGGTGGTCATGCCTACACACCTAGCTACTCAGGAGGTTGAGGGCTGAGGATTGAGGTTCAAAGCCAGCTGAGACTCTTATCTCCAATTAACCACCAGAAAACTGCAGGTGGTGCTTTACTTCAAGTGATAGAGTACTTGCCTTGAGATGAAGAGCTCAGGAATAGCGCCCAGGCCAAGAGTTTAAGCACCATAACTGACAAAAATAAAATAATAATAAAAATAATAAAAATAAAAATATAATAATAATAATAAATAAATTTTAAGTTGGGTGTCAATGGCTCACATCTGTAATCCTAACTACTTAAGAGGTTCAAAACTAGCCCAAGCAGATAAATCTAAAACCAGCACAATAACAGAGATGGAAGTATGGCTTAAGTGGTAGAGTGCCAGTCTTAAATTAAAAAACTAGGCAAGCCGGACACTGGTGGCTCATACCCGAAATCCAGCTACTCAGGAGGCTGAGACCTGAGGATCACAATTCAAAGCCAGCCTAGCCTGGAAAGTCCTGAGACTCTTATCTCCAATTAACCACCAGAAAATCAGAAGTGGTGCTGTGGCTCCAAATGGTAGAGTGCTAGCCTTGAGCAAAGAAAGTTCAGAGACAGCACTCAGGCCTGAGTTCAAGTACCATGACCAACAACATCAAAAAAAAAAGCTAAGCAAGGGCATGAGGCTCTGAATTTAAGCCACAGTATACATGTACACATGTATACACACACACACACACACACAATTGAAAGTAATAATTATTCATTCTAATACACGCCAACAATAAAAGAATATATGTTAAATATTGAAATGTTTCCTTTTCCAATCCTTCCACAAAAAGTTGTTACTCCATGAAACTTGATGCTTATGTTTCCAAACACATTTCCATGTGCATGTCATCTACTATTATACTATAGTGGGACTCTTATACATACAGGGAACTATGTTATACATAATGCTTTGCAACTTTCCCCTAGTGGTATATATATATTTTTTTGGGGGGGTAGGGGGTCCGGTCGTGGGGCCTGAACTCTGGGCCTGGGCGCTGTCCCTTAGCTCTTCAGCTCAAGGCTAGCACTCTACCACTTGAGCCACAGCACCACTTCCGGCTTTTTTCTTGTTGCTTATGTAGTGCTGAGGAGTCGAACCCAGGGCCTCATGCATACAAGGCAAGTGCTCTACCACTGAGCCACCTTCCCAGGCCCCTAGTGGTATATTTCTAAATCACACTTTTGAGCACTTGCTAGTTACTGTGGCTTACTTATCCAGATCATAATCATATCAGTGGATATGCCACTGGTTCTAATAGTTTGTTATTACCAATGAGGCTACTATGAGCATCTCTGTACATGCTATTTATGTTAACCTATAAGATAAAATAATATAAATAAGGTTGCAATATAAAACAGGTTGTGTTTTGGCAAGGGGATGAGAAACATGTAAGACAGAGAATCTACATCAAACCTTTATGTCAATTTTATTTTAGAATTAAATAATACAGACAAAAACCCTTATTCATGCAGGACAAGGCACAACAGGAACTTAGGAAGGTTATTCTCCCTATGCTGCTTGCTAAATTAGGACCCCTGCCAAGCATCCTTGTTAGATCATCCTTGTATCCACTTGGCCTGAAGTTAAGTCTGTTCTCTAGCCACATGCCAGAACTTGGAGCACCAATAGGTTTCTAAGGCAGTTGTAAGCCAATAGATGGCCAACCATAGGTCTAACTGCCATCAGCCACTGCACTGATGACTTCCAGATTCATATCTTTAATGCTACTTTCCCATATGTCCACCTGCCTACTTGACTCCTCCTTCAGAGTATCTCCTCTTCTGTCACTCTATTTACTGCCCAAAATTTTCACCACAGAAATAGCTCAAACACCCATCCAATCTGTGTGTGAGTGTGCCAGTCCTAGGGTTTGAACTTAGAACCTGGGAGCTGACCCTGAGCATTTTTGCTCAAGGCTAGTACTCTATCACTGGAGCCACAGCTCCACTTCTAGCTTTTTGCTGGTTAATTGGGGGTAAGAGTCTCACAGACTTGTCTACCTGAACATGATTCTCAGACCTCAGCCTCCTGAGTAGATAGGATTACAATTTGCCAGGCTAGCCTTTCGTGAAGTCAGGATCCTGACTTCCAGCACTTTTCACCTCATATCTAGTTAGAATTGGCCCTACCTGGTAAGTGTCATCCTCTGACCCAGCCTGTCATATTTCCCTACATATTCCTGCCTGGTCCAGCCCATGTTCTATCACCTGAAGAGCTGAAAGAGCCACCAGCAAATGTCCTGCCTCTAGCCCAGCTCCTTCTGAATCAACTCTTCAGAGCCTCAGAAAAAAATTTCATTTCTTTCTTTCTTTCTTTCTTTCTTTTTTTTTTTTTTTTTTTGGCTGTTAGTCATGAGGCCTGAACTCTGGGCCTGGGCACTGTCCCTCAGCTCTTCAGCTCAAGGCTAGCGCTCTACCACTTGAGCCACAGTGCCACTTCCAGGGTCTTCTGCTCATGTGGTACTGAGGAATCAAACCCAGGGCCTCATGTATGCAAGACAAGCACTCTACCACTGAGCCACCTTCCTAGCCCTCTTTCGTTTTCTTTTCTTTTCTTTTCTCCAGTCCTGGTGCTTGAACTCAGGGCATGAGCACTGTCCATGAGCTTCTTCTTGCTCAAGGCTAGCATTCTACCACTTGAGCCACAGTGCCACTTCCAGCTTTTTCTGTTTATGTGGGCTTTATGCATGCTAGGCAAGCACTCTACTGCTAAGCCACATGCCCAGCCCAATTTTTTTCACTTCTTGTGCTAGTCCTGGGAACTTGAACTCAGAGCCTGGGCACTGTCCCTGAGCTTTTGTACTCAAGACTAGCGCTCTAGTTCTTGAGCCACAGCTCCACTTCCAGCTTTTTTGGTAGTTTATTGGAGATAAAAGTCTCACAGAGGGGCTAGGAAGGTGGCTCAGTGGTAGAGTGCTTGCCTTGCATGCATGAGGCCCTGGGCTCGATTCCTCAGCACCACATAAGCAAAAAGAAAAAAAAGCCGGAAGTGGCGCTGTGGCTCAAGTGGTAGAGTGCTAGCCTTGAGCTGAAGAGCTGAAGCAGCGCCCAGGCCTAGAGTTCAGGCCCCACGACCGCACGCAAAAAAAAAAAGTCTCACAGACTTTTCTTCCCAGGCTGGCTTTGAACTACCACCAAGAGCTCAGTCCCCTGAGTATCTAGGATTATAGGCCTGAGCCACCAGATTCCAGCCCCAGAGAAAATTTCTATGTATATCACATCATCTTCTAACCCCTCCACAATACTTCTCTGCTTTATCTATGGAGACATCAAGTTCCTGTCGGCTCATAGCAGCAAGATGTCAAACTTCCCTCTCTATTCACATTCTGGGGATCTCAGCCTACTGGGCAGCAGCAAGCTGGAGGAAAATTATCAAGATGTAGCAGGCTGCCAGAGTCATCACCAATAATCCATGCCAGTTCCTTGAACATTAGGTACTGACATGATTTTCATGCAGTAATACTATTTCCCAGGGAAGCTGGAAGATAAGTCCTTTAAATACTGAGGAGAAAACTTCAAGCCTGTATAAGGACCAGATCCTGACAGCTCAGAAATCTGTGTTCATTTTCTTTTTCTTTCTTTTTTTTTTTTTTTTTGGGGGGGGGGTCCAGTCGTGGGGCCTGAACTCTGGGCCTGGGCGCTGTCCCTCAGTTCTTCAGCTCAAGGCTAGCTCTCTACCACTTGAGCCACAGCGCCACTTCCGGCTTTTTTCTGTGTTCATTTTCTTCCTTCTGAAGCATAAACTCTCTCTGGGGTCTGTAAATGTGTTCTTCAGTGGCCCCTGAATGTTTCTCTTGCTGTGATCATTAGATTGTTAAGACTATGGCATCCCTTTCTTTGGATCATATTTGACTCTGAGGAATTTAGAACTGAGCTAAGGCATCTAGATGTGAAAACTGTGGTTATCTAATTTCAGCATTTCAATATTGTTTCCTTAGACAAACAAAACAAAATATACAAACTATTTCCACATAAGACCATATATACTCTGTAGTCCAGGCTGGCCTCAAACTCACAATATTCCTGCTCCAATCTCCCAAGTGCTAAGATTACAGGCATGCACCATCAAGCTAAGGCAATTTAAAGTGTACAATTCTAAGTTTTCAGTATCAGCCATCACCACAATCAATTTTAGAACATGTCACCCCAAAAATAAATTTGTACTTCCATAATTGCCACCTACCACATGTTCCCATCCCATCCCCAAAGTGCCCTGTACCTACTATACATTCAATGTTATTCTGATGTTCACAGACACACCTGCCCCAAGCAAAATCAGAATGATCTATTTGTACTTTGCATTCTCAACCCATGGCATCTGCTTCCTGGGAGTGAAACAAGGGAAGGATCACAGTGGAAGCAGCTGGCTATTTTTTTTGGGGGGGGGCGGGGGGGGGTCTGGTCCTGGGGCCTGAACTTGGCCTGGGTGCTGTCCCTCAGCTCTTCAGCTCAAGGCTAGCGCTCTACCACTTGAGCCACAGCGCCACTTCCAGCTTTTTCTGTTTATATGGTACTGAGGAATCAAACCCAGGGCCTCATGCATGCAAGACAAGCGCTCTACCACTGAGCCACCTTCCCAGCCCCAGCTACTTTCTTTACCAACAGCCAGGCTCTCCAAGAGATCCTATCTTCCTTTTCTTTGGGGATGGTGATAGGGTAGTAGCCAGGCTTTCACTAGCGCAGGCTAGCCTCAAAGTCCTGAGCTCAAGTGATGAGCCATCTCAGCCTCCTGCATAATTAGGAGTGCAGATGTGTGCCATTCAGCTGATTGTATTATCACTAGCACTTTATAGGTAAGAATAAATGACTTGATTCAAGGTCACAAAGCCAGTGACTGAGCTGAGATGTCCATATATCATATTTACAATCAATGCCATCAGCTAGTGTCTAGTCTCACTTTCCTCTGTTCTCCTTATGATGACTCATGAAATGCAATCATGCTATTCACTGAATGTAACTTGTGGATAGGGATGGGAGGGGAAAACTGGGGGAAAGAAAAGGAAGGGATGACATTGTTAAAACAAAAACAAAAAAGGCTGGGAATGTGGTTTAGTGGTAGAGTGCTTGCCTAACATGCATGAAGCCCTGGGTTCCACTCCTCAGTACCACATAAGCAGAAAAAGCCAGAAGTGGTCCTGTGGCTCTCAAGTAGTGGAGTACTAACCTTGAGCAAAAGCAGCTCAGGGACAGTGCCCAGGCCCTTAATGCAAGCCCCAGGACTGTCAAAAGAAAAGAAAAGAAAAGAAATGTATTCAATTACCTGACTTATGAAATGGTAACTCCTCTGTACAATACCTTAATAATAACAATAGAATTGTATTTTAAAAAGATTACTCATGGTTTCTCATGGGAAAACCAAATTGAAAGCTTCTTCGAAGCATGTTTGAGGTTCACCACGCACTTCCCTTTCACGTTCTTCTATGGGCTACACCCCTCTCAGGCCTTGGCATTGGCCTCCCTCCTCCCCATTGGGTTGTGGGGCTTGAACTCAGCTTGGGCGCTGTCCCTTAGTTCTTCAGTGCAAGGCAAGTGCTCTACCACTTGAGCCACAGCACCATTTCCAGTTTTCTGATGGTTAACTGGAGATAAGAATCTAATAGGTTTTCCTGCTCAGGCTGGCTTTGTACTGTGATCTTCAGATCTTAGCCTTCTGAGTAGCTAGGATTACAGGCGTGAGCTACCGGCACTTAACTAAAACATTCCTGAGAGGTAGGAGGATCAATCTTTGGCTTTTCTTTTGATTCTATGTCTGTTTTGGAATTTTTGACTTCTGTAAGATGGTTCCCAAACCCAGACAACACACCTTCATATCTCTACTCAGAAGTTTCACAGATCTTCAATCTCATCTTCATTTCTCCTTCTCCAACCTGTTCCTTCTCCTACATGCCCAAATCATTTCATTGTCTACTACACAATTACCTAACCCAAATATAAGAACAACCACCTTTTAAACCCTCATTCTTGATCAACCTCCTTATTCAATCCTCTTTCTAAAACTTCCCTACAGTTTTCCCAGCCAGTCAGTACCTGAGGAATTTGGCCTCCTATCCATGAGAACTTTCTGATTGTTCTATTTCCAGTGTGACCTCCACTACCACCTTGATCTCCAACTTTAAGTCCAAGTTCTGAATTCAGGAAAAAGTCTTTCCTTTCGCTTTATTCCCCCACCTCCACCCCACCCCCTTTAAGACAGGGCGCCTCACTATGTAGCCCAAACTGTCCTGAATTCTGGATCCTCCTGGTTCTTCCTCCCAAGTGATGGGATTACAGGCATACACCATCAAAGCCTACATTGGCTTTTGCAACCTTACAAGAGTTGGTGTCTACGTAACTTTCCAATCGCATTCCAAGCCATTTCACAAACAATTGGTGCTGAATGACTTTCCACTCCTGGAAGACACCATCAACATTTGTACCTTCTGTTCCCTGTGACTGGTGATTGGTCTAGCCAAGCCTGGATTTTCCCTTTCTTCTTCCCATAAGCGGCCTGTCTTATGAAATAATATTGAAATGCAAAAAGAGATGTGAATAGAAGACAAGTGAATGAAAGCAAACAGGGATAAAAGTGTTCTGAAAAGCCGGGCACTGGTGGCTCACGCCTGTAATCCTAGCTATTCAGGAGGCTAAGATCTGAGGATCGAGGTTCAAAGCCAGCACGGGCAGGAGAGACCGTGACACTCCTATCTCCAATAAACCACCAGAAAACCGGAAGTGGCGCTGTAGCTCAAGTGGTAGAGCGCTCGCCTTGAGCTGAAGAGCTGAGGGACAGCGCCCAGGCCCAGAGTTCAAGCCCCACGACCGACAAAAAAAAAAAAAGTGTTCTGAAAGACTGCAGCATATCATACATGTGATTGCTACAACCATGCACCTAAGTGTCTAACCCACTGGCAGACAAGCAATCCTCAAGACCATCCACTACATAATGAAACTGAGAAAATCACAGGGTTCCTCCTCTCAAATGTTAATATTTCTTTGCCGTAGGAAGGAAATGTCCTGACTTGCCCAACTGTGATTAGCCTCACCCCAGATTAGGAAACTGGCATACTGGTACTCATCAGCTGAGGATAGCTTGTAATCCAGCATGGTTTTTGGTATATTCCAGTACTCAAGTGAGAAGAAAAACAATACAGAAAAATCTAGAACAAGGGATAGAGCAATGAGAATCCCTAGGACAAAAGTAATATCTCAATATGTCATTTTCTGTGTGTGTGTGTATGTGTGTGTTTGTGCACATATGTGCATGCACCAGTCCTGGGGCCTGAACTCAGAGCCTGGACACAGTCCCTGAGCTCCCTTTGCTCAAGGCTAGCATTCTACTACTGTAGCCACAGTACCACTTCCAGCTTTTTCTGAGTAATTTATTGGAGATAAGAGTCTCACAGACTTTCCTGCCCAGTCTGGCTTTTAACTGTGATCCTCAGATCTTAGTCTCCTGACTAGCTAGGATTACAAGTGTAAGCGACTTCAATATATCATTTCAGTCAATAGAATCAACTCCAGACCATCAGTGTGAAACCTGTGAGCCAAAATAAATCTTTTCTTCTTAACTTTTTCTCAGATATTTGTCAAAGTGACAAAAAGTCTAGCATGATCACCATTTTGCAATCCCTAACAGAATAATGGCTCTGGTAAATTAATGTCAGTGATTACATCATAAAAAAAAGGAAAACAACAAGGTATTACGTGTTTCCCTGTGGGAGTGTAAACAGTACCTTTTTGTTTTTTTGCCAGTCCTGGGGCTTGAACTCAGGGCCTGGGTACTGTCCTTGAGCTTCTTCAGCTCAAGGCTAGCACTCTACCATTTGAGTCACAGCACCACTTCCAGCTTGTTCTGTTTATGTGGTAAAAGAAATCAAACTCAGGCTTCATGCATGCTAGGCAAGCACACTACCACTAAGCCACATTCCCAGCTCAACAATATCTATTAAATATTTTAAAAATATGAATCTAAAGCTAGGTGCCAGTGGCTCATGCCTGTAATCCTAGCTACTCAGGAGGCCAAGGTCTGAGGATCACAGTTCAAAGGTAGCCTGAGCAGTAAAATCCATGAGACGCCTATCTCCAATAAGCCACCAAGAAAATGTAAGTGGCACTATGGCTCAAAGTGACAGAGTGCTAGCCTTGAGTGAAAAACGCTCAGGAACAGTGCCTCGGCCCTGAGTCCAAGCCCCACAATGGACAAATAAATAAAATATGAAGCTAGTCAGAATTTAATCAAGCCTCTAAATCTAACTACTAATTTACAGGGAAAACAAAAAAGTGCTGGGGATGTAACTTAGTGGAAAAGTGCCTCAATCCTAAGTACTAAAAAAAGAGAGAGAGGGGCTGGGAAGGTGGCCCAGTGGTAGAGTGCTTGCCTTGCATGCCTGAGGCCCTGGGTTCGATTCCTCAGCACCACATAAGCAAAAAGAAAAAAGCTAGAAGTGGCGCTGTGGCTCAAGTGGCTAGCCTTGAGCTGAAGAGGTGAGGGACAGCGCCCAGGCCCAGAGTTCAGGCCCCACGACCGGATCCAAAAATAAAAATAAAAATAAATAAATAAAAAGAGAGAGAGAGAGAGAGAGAGAAAGAAAAGGAAAAAAGGGACCTCGAAGAAACATATGAATCACATGGCTGAATGTAATCAGCAAAACTATATTGTGTTAGTCCCTATTCTTGTTGTCATTAAGTAAAAAATAAGTATACCTTACATAATAAAGAGTGATATCTGTGCAAGAGAAAGTAGACAAGTTACATAGAATCTTTTTTTGAGGGCATGGTTAAGACCCTCCGAGGAAGGGTAACTATTTCAGCTGAGTGCAAAGAATGAGGCATTAGCCATGCAGAGATCTGACAAAGAGTGTGGAGAGCATTTTAGACAGAGAAATCAGCCTATGAACACAAATAGGCCATAAGAAAGATCAAAAGGAGTCCCAAGGGACAAGATACTGAGGACAGGAGTACATTTTTTTTTTTCAAAAGATGGGATCTTGTTGTTTAATCCATTTTGGCCTCTAGTCTTCCTGCCTGAGCTTCTTGAGTATCTTTGTTTAGGGGCATAAATCTTCTGGGAACCCAAGTTCTTGGTTTAAAAACAGGCTAAACCACCAGGTGCTGGTGGCTCACACCTGTAATCCTACCTACTCAGGAGACTGAGATCTGAGGATCGAGGTTCAAAGCCAGCCCAGGCAGGAAAAGTCCATGAGACTCTTATCTCTTATCTTCAATTAACCAAAAACTAGAAGTGGTGCTGTGGCTAAAGCGGTAGAGTGCTTGTCTTGGGCTGAAGAGCTCAGGCCCATAGTTCAAGCCCCACAACCGCGGGGAGGGGTGGGGGGAGAGTGGATAGGCTAAACCCATGGGGGAAGCTCTACTTTCTTAGCACTGGGTATGAGGGCATAGTGACAGTAAAGAGTATTACTTTCTAAGGAGGCCTGCTGAATCTGGGTTTACTAGATGTGACTAAGTGAATGTTTTCAGACCATGAGGAGCATGCTAACTGCTACTTCCATGTTCATGTGTGTTGTCATATACGCACCAGGTGTGGAGAGACTGTTTGTATGATATAGAAGTTTATGTGTAAAAGAGCAGAGGAGGGCTAGGAATGTGGCTTACTGGTAGAGTGCTTGCTTAGCATGCATGAAGCCATGGGTTCAATTTCTCAGTACCACATAAACAGAAAAGGCCAGAAATGGTGCTGTGACTCAAGTGGTAGAGTGCTAGCCTTGAGCAAAAGAAGCTCAGAGACAGTGCCCAGGCCCTGAGTTCAAGCCCCAGGACTGGCCAAAAAAAAAGCAGAGGATCCTTGAATGCCAAGCTAAAAGTCTGGATGATGTTTCACAAGAGAAAGGGGTCATACGCTGAGCAGTGCTGCAAGATTAGCCTAGTATCTTTATGTAAAATGATAGAAAGTCGGGGCTGGGAAAGTGGCTCAGTGGTAGAGCGCTTGCCTTGCATGCATGAGGCCCTGGGTTCGATTCCTCAGCACCACATAAGTAGAAAAAGCTGGAAGTGGCGCTGTGGCTCAAGTGGTAGAGCACTATCCTTGAGCTGAAGAGCTGAGGGACAGCGCCCAGGCCCAGAGTTCACGCCCCATGACCGGCAAAAAAAAAAAAAAAAAAAAAAATGATAGAAAGTCAACTGGAGAAATAGGAACTTTGTGCTCCTAGAAGTTCTATGGAGGGAGGGCAAGACAGCAACAGAATAAGGAAAGCCAAAGAAAAACAACCTATTGAATGTCAGTTGATGATCAATGGTATTCACCTTTAGGTTTAAGCAATAAATCTCTCCTTCAAGTCCCAGTTAGTACACTAAACTCTTATTAAGTGCCTACTGGATTTTAAGCCCTCCCCCAGGCAGCCTCTCTGGTTTTTTGTTTTTGTGTGGGTCCTGGGGCTTGAACTCAGGGCCTAGGAGCTATCCCTGAGCCTTTTTGCACAAGGATAACACTCTACACTTGAGCCACAGCTCTACTTCTGGCATTTTGGTGGAGTCTCACAAAATTTCCTGCCCAGACTGGCTTTGAACTGTGACCCTCATTTCTCAGCCTCCTCAGTAGCTAGGATTACAGGTGTGTGTGAGCCATTGGCACGTGGCTTCAGCCTGTTTCTTTTCTTCTCAAATGAGTTCCGTCAGGGTGCTGACAGGCTCCTATACTCACAGAAAGAAGGCAAACAACTTTCTTGCAGGCTTACTTTAAAATAATAAAATCCATAATTACTGAATTTTAACTTTGGTAAGTTCCATATTTTAACAGTGTTTTTACTAGACTGTCTAGTTTGCAAGATAAGCAATAACTGATTGAGCTCATTTTAACCTCAAAAGCTTATGAGAAAATTTTCTCCAGTAGGTCAATCATCTTCTCATCATCTTCCCCTCCCACTATAATGAATACTCCTGCTCAAAGAAAGCACTTGAGTGTCAAGAACGGAACTCACATTTCTCCCGTTCACTATCACTTGGTTGGAAGACCTGGTATTAAGGACATCTCTAATTTAGTATCTATTACAGCTGTGTCTGAGGAAGTCAATGTTGCTTTGGAGCTGTGTGCTGAAAGAGGAACTCTGCTTCTCTCTAATCTTCTACTGCCCCCCCCCCCGACCCCACCCCGATATTGAGTTTTGAACTTAGGTGAACTTGCTCGCTGAACTGCTGCTTGCTGCTTATTTTGGAGATGGGGTCTTGAGAATGTTTTCTGACAGGATGGCTTCAGACCATGATCTTCCAGATCTCAACCTAAGATAAACAATGCCTTGTTTTTCTCTATTCTTGTGTAAGAAACTGTGTGCCCCCCTTTATTGAAATTACAGGAGTTTGGGCCAAATATTTGTCTATGAACATCTAAATTTTCACATGTTCTCTCGACATTTCAGGAGACTGCCCAGCCAGTGATAGAGTTGGAAGGAACTCCTCATTAAACCAACTCAGCAATTCCTTCCAAGAAGGCTCAGAGCGAAGACAAGATGATTCTAAAGGCCTTGGGAGAGGAGGGAAGGCTTTCCCCCCCCCCCCCCCCCCCCCCGCTTACCTTCTCTAAGCGTTGGTGGCACGAAACAACTCCCTGCCTACATCAGGGTAATGAGGTTTGTTGTGTTCTTCACACCCGTCCAGCCACCCCGTAGAGACCCTCACACACTTCTTCCAAACTACGGGACTAGTACAACGTGGAAAGAGGCAGCCTTCGCAGAGATGAACATTGCAGTCCTTAAAGCCTTGTTTCTGTCTAGGCTGGCTCAGGCCCAACAACGGCCATCCGTTACCATTTTCCCCAAAAGGACTCTCAGGCCCTTCAACAGCCCCCCCCCCACCTCCCCCCAGCTTCCGGCTTCCCAGCCCAAGTCGGCCTCCATTCTGGCCTTCAAAAGCCCCTAAGCCCCCGCCCGCGCGCGCGGCTCACCCTCGAGCGTCTCGCACTGCACCAGGTTGAGGTAGTCCGCCTGGCTGAGCACCCCGGCCTTCAGGCCGCGCACTAGTCCTTCCAAGTAGCCATTGTCCACATTGAAGTAAAGCTCCGGGAAGAACGACATGACTGCACCGCGGGGGGAGTGGGGGGCGGCGGGACCCAGGAACCCAAACCAGCCGGCACGCAACGCGACTCCAAGATCAGCTGACGCGGCGCCCGAAACGGGCTGTCAAGTGCGTCAGGTGACGCGCACGCACCTCACGTGACCTCCATAGGGCGGGGAATCTGAGCGGCGCCGAGCTTCTAGGCGTCTTAGTACGCAAGCGTGGCGCAGACGGGAGGGGCTGCCTTTTGGCGCCTGCGCAATGACAGGGAGCCGTCCTCTCGCTACTCAGCCTGGAAGCTGCTGAGTTATCCGCAAAGATAAGCGCGAGGTGGCGCCCGTGGTCGCCGGATGTAACGGGAACTCTAACTTCGGGTTAGGCGCCCCTGACACTGCAGGAACCGGCAGGGTAGAGATGGAACTGGAGGTGCTTCTTATGCTTGAAAGCCGAGTCAGCCCTCCGCCCTCCCCCATCCTCGCCACCGACGGGGACTGAGGTCCAGGAAAGGGCGGGCTTTGCTGGAGGTCACAATTAGCGGCCAGCTGACTCTGGAACTTACTGCTTTATTCGCCAACTGGGAACTAAGCCCCTCAGTGCACCCCGTTGTCTCCGCATTTTGTAGCACGGATGCTTACATTTCCTGCTTCTCCAAAGGTGTCTAGTGACCCTGAAAGTGTGCGTGTATATGGCTCAGATGATGGGGTACCCCAGGCCTTGGCGTAAGCGAGTGTGTAGTTTCTTGGCTTGACAACGCCCCCTCTCTCTCTCTCTCTCTCTCACACACACACACCTACCATGAATCCCCTTAAACGATCACACTGGAAATAACCACAGCTTTGGGATTGATCCCAGCCTTTATTCGCGTTCCCCTCCCCTCTCCCCCATGCTGCGCCAAGGGCCAGTTAGGTGCGGCTGCAGGGGTTCGTGGCAGTACCCAGCTTGCGGCAGTAGCAGAAGGCGTTGAAGAAGCGGCAGTAGCATGTGGCACATGGGTCGCAGCATGGTACTTGCTGTCCCAGGCAAGACTCGTGCAGCCTTACGCAGCGACGTGGGGAACGTGACTCGCGTTTCTCTGGGTCTAGCACCTGTATTGGTTCGTAAGGCAGGAACATGGGCAAGGGCTTATCAAGACAGGTTCAGAGCCCTGTCTTGCTCTAGTCCATGAAAGATGGCAATGGAACATGGGGAGAGGTGGTCAGGAGGTGAGGAGAGGAGATGATCCTAGGACAGATGCCCTCTGCCTGCAGCTTCACCCCTTTGCCTGAGCTGTTACCTCTGCCAGAGCTTCTGCCTTCTGCAGCAAAGCATCTTCTGCTTGGTCTGCAGGTGTCCTCTTCATCAGGGCACGCAGACCTAGGCCTGGGACAGAGAATGTGAGGACAGGTCCCGCCCTCTCAGAGATGTAATTGGGAAGGAGGAATGAGGACTTACACCAAGCAGTCAGGTTTGTGGCCAGTGAGTGTCCAGCCCCACCCAGCCCTGCTTCCACCCATACTGACCTGGGAACTCTGGGAAGAGGGCCTGGTCAGGCCTTCTGATGCCCTCCAGGGGTGCCAAGCCCATCTGGGCACCCTGGGTGGCAGGCAGTGCCAACAGCAGGACACAGCTAAGCAGCACTGTAGTCAGCATGGCCTGGCTCAGTAGAAAAACCCACCACTTAGTCCCTCCTCTTCCTTGGAGTACCCTCTAGGTGCCCAGAGAGAGGGCCCCAGAGAGCAGGAGAATCTATCCAACCTGAGGACTTACCTCTGCTTGCTGGTCCTTGCTAGGGAGTTCTGGGCCACCAGTGCCCTCAGCTTATATAGCAGGGTTTAATAAAGGACCTGCACGTGACTGCTCTCTGCAGCCAAAGCATGAGGGGGCCCTCCAAGAGGGCGGTGGCACAATTCAGTTTTGCTCTCTGGAACCTGAGCCTTTTTTGGGGTGCTCTACTAGAGGTCCACCTACCTCCAATTTGGGATGAAGCTTCCAGGAACCAAAGTTTGGGAACAAGATTGGGTGCCCACCTTCCAAAATCTCCTGGGTACCAGGACATAGGGCCAGGCTGGAGCCATTAGCAATAATAAGGCAGGCGGACCTGAGAGCTTAATTTAATTTCTGGCCCCGGAGATGCTCACTGAAGCCTTTACGTGGCATGTTATTTCCTTTGCTTCCTGGAACTTGGGTCAAGGGCACTGAAGGGACTGACAGGTAGTGGTTATTTTGGGGTAGGGGTGGTGTGAAGAGCCAAATCTTTGATTTCTTAACAGGAAGAAAGGTGGGGATAACCCTCCTTGCTAAACCTAGCTCTCCTAACTGCATCTCTGGCCCTGTCTCCTCTCCTTTTCCCTCTAGGCTTCCCCAAGACCCCCACCTTTATATTTGTCCCAAGCCCCTTTCTGCCTAGGGTTCCTGGAAGCCAGGAGAGCAGAACGGACTGTTCCCTACTTGGGTAAGCAGCTTCAGAGTAAAAAGCCTTTCAGGCCGCCTGCCTCATTAGCGCTAATGGCTGCTCTCTTCCGCCCTGCGCTGTTAGACCTCTGCTCACGTGGGTTTTATCAACTCGAGGCCACAGTGAGAACTCCTTGTTTGTAGACATGGCAGCATACACAGGACCCCACCTGCCCATGCCTTCACCCTTCTGGAGGTATTTTTATCACACAGGGGCCCATCTGGGGAAAGTATGCTGGCTGAATCAGCACAAAGGCTCATTCAAGGACAATGGAAGAAGCCGCCATTGTGATTTATAGCCCAAGTCCACACAGGCTATTTGGACCGGGAAGATGCTTAAGGAAATCCTCTCAGCTGCAGGTGGAAACAGATGTTGCCATATGACAGATTTCTCCTGGAGTCAGCACCAATTGGTGTCTGTATACAGGAGTCATTGAGGCACTCTGCAGAAGGAGACCTGTGGCAAGCTTCTTCTGTAGCTAGGAGTTGGTGTTGTTTTGGATCTCTGCTGGCATTGGGTTCTCCTGAAGTAGGCAAGGAGACAGTCTTTAGAAAACCACTGTCTACTGCCTGGTAGGGGACACTGAGGAATCAGAGAAAACCCTTGAGAGGAAGTAGTAGCTGGAACCATGAGAACAACTCGGCAAAGGGTCAGTCCCCTTTGCTACCTGCCCCCCTCCAGAATAGAATTGACAGTTTGGTAACTGTCACACAGCAGATCTGGTAGCAAAGCCAGTCTGGCAGTTTTCATTGACCCTTCTCTCCCAGAAGCAGTAGCCAGGCCTAATAGCCCACTTCAGGCCTTTCTCTTCTCTTGAGTGGGACAGGGTGAAGGTACCAGACACTCAACTATGCCTGTTGTCAATTGAGGCTCAAGAAGGGTAATAATAACAAATGTACATGAGGCACTTTCCATAAATTCTCATGACCTACTCCCATCCTTGGAGATTCTGGTGGAAGAGGTAGGGAGCAGGAACTGCATAAAGACTGGAAAAGTCCTCAGGTAAATTGAGGTGAAACTTCTGGATACCTGTCTGGGCCTGCTTTGCACTTACCTTACAGACAACTCTTTATGTTTGATTGAAGGGAGACTTCACTCTTGCTAGGCAAGCACTATATCACTTGAACTACACTGTCAGCCATTTTGTGATATTTTTCAAATAAGGTCCTCTATTTTTGTCTGGGCTGGCCTAGACTTTGATCCTCCTTTTTACCTCCAAGTAGTATGGGTGTACCACCTCACCCAGCTTATTGATTGAGGCGGGATCTTGCTAACTTTTTGTTTGGGATGGCCTCAGACCTGTGATACTTTCTGACCTCTGCCTTCTGGGTAGCTGGGATTACATATATAAGCCACTGTGCCCAGCCAAAAGGAATGCTTTATAGTACACTGGAACCCAGAGCCTGTCGCACATGGTAGAGGTATTGTCTGGAAAGCACAAAGCCCAAGTTTAAATCCCAGGATTACAAACAAAATTTTAAAAAGCTTCAGTGGGATTAGTGTTTTAACACAGAAATGTCCCAAGGCCTTTGTGGCCAATTTTTGCATCTACTCCAGCTAAAACTGGGCCAGGAGTTGGCTAGAGAAGGCTTGCTGGGGGAGGAGACCTTTACTCAGTCATGAAACTTGAGTAGGAGTTGAGACATGCCGACCAAGGCAGTATAAGTCCTTGAGACTCATAACTGACACACTGTTTACCACACTGACTGCACTGAACTAGTTCTACTGCTTAATACATGCTGTGCCAAAACCTGGTTCCTACCCAAAGGCCCCAGCCTAGTAAACAATACTCTTTTTGGGGACGGGGTGGTTAGAGGTGTGCCTCAGGTTTGAACTCAAAGCCTTGTGCTTGCTAGGCAAATTGCTGCACCACTTGGGCCATGTCTCTAGCCAAGAGCTGGTGAGACAGCTGCCCCCTCTCCAAAGATGATCCCCAGAGTTGTTTCACTCAGTAAGTCAATCAGCAAACATCTAAGTCTTTGTCACATTGTACAACTGCTACCCTGAACACTGCTCAGACTAAGCCAGTAGAGCCCAGATCACTCTGGGCTCAATAACCATGAGCTAAATAAACTTTATTTCCTAAGAAACTCAAGTAGAATCTGGAGGAGGAAATAAGTTGTTTATACCCTTTCCAACACTACCTCCCTCACCATTTTTGTGTGCTGGTTACTGGGGCTTGAACTCAAGGCCTAGGAACTGTCCTGGAGCTTTTACACTCAAGGCTGGAACTCTATCATTTTAACGAGAGCTCTACTTCTGGCTTTTATTTTTTTTTTAGTTTACTGGAGATAAGAGTCTCATGGACTTTCCTGCCTAGACTGGCTTTAAACCATGATCCTCAGATCTCAGCCTCCTGTGAAGCTAGAATTACAGGCATGAGTTACCAGGCTCCACTCAAATAGTCTTAAAACCATAAAAACAATTGATTGATTCATATAACTGGAAAAGTACAGAGCAGGACTGGTTAGATGAGGTTTGCTCTAACATCTCAAGTTCAGTGGGGCAGACACAGTTACCTTCCCAATGCCTGTTCCCAGTTTTGCTTGGAGCAGTGCCCAAACTTACTAACTTCCTGAAAGTCTAAGAGTTTGTGGTATCCTTAGATCTGTTTATGATCCATAAGACTCACGTTGAGACCTCTGGGAAAACTTTGATTCCCTTACAAAGTATCTGAAGGAAGTTTCTAAAGGAGGAAGCTTCTTGAAAGGGGGAAGAAACTTCTAGGGCAGCTTTTGCAGTTGTTCGTGACCAGAATCCTCATGGCCCCTGTGGTTTCTAGCAGCACAACCCTCAGCCTCCGCAGTACTACACCTCAATTTGTTCCATGTTCAAGGAATTCAGCCCCCTTTGGCTCTCCCTGACACCAAGTAACAGCTGAAGAAATCCCAGAAGTCCTTTCAAGCGACTGGATGGCGGCATACTCTTCGGGGTGGCAAATGAACCTTTCAGTTCCAGGGGCCTCTCATTTTCCCCCCTTGAAGATAGGGCCCCTTCCTGCTGCAATAAAGAGAAGTGGGAAGGCCTGAAGATTCCAGGCTGAGTGAGAGTTATCCTTCTCTTGCTTTCCCTACAAATGGTGTGAGAGCCCTGGAATACAGCAATAAAATACATGTCTCCACCAAAAGCAACAGGGGAAATTAGATCTAAAACAATCCTGGAAGTAGATGTTGAAAATTGCTAACTCGTGGTACTTAGACCAATTTTCTCTCTTTTCTCCCTCCCTCTCTTCCTTCCTTCCTTCTGTGCCAGTACTGGGAATTCCAAGTCTGGGAGCTGTCCCTTAGCTTTTTTATTTAAGGCCAGAACTCTACCACTTCAGCCACACCTCCACTTCTTTTTGGTGGCTAACTGATAAGAGTCGCACAGACTTTTTTGCCCAAGCTGGTTTTGAATCACAATCCTCAGATCTCAGTCTCCTGAGTATCTATTACAGACATAAGCCACGAGCACCTGGCTCTGACCAACTTCAAGAAAGAGTTTGGGAAGGTCTAGGCACCTTAGAGACACTAGCTATGGATCCATCAGAAAGATGGAAAAGGTAAAGAAGGTCCAGCAGAACCCCAAGAGCTTGTGTTTCAGGTATGTCTAAATATCAGAGCACCTATACCAGCAGCAGAAACCTAACCTATGAACTTGGGGAAAATGTCAATTTGTCCCTACCCAGACTTAAAGAATCATAAACCCCAGGAGTTTATGATTGGGCCTAGTTGTCAGTTTTTACAGCCCCTCCAGGTGACTGTGATATGACTGAGCTGTGAGAATGCTCACTATTGTTTTTAATTCTAGAAATCAACCCTAACCCTAACCTTCCTTATAGAAAACTGTGGCTAAGACTTGAGGTCCAAGGTAGGAAGGGCCCATGGAGGTGTGAGGGGCAAAGGAACACTTTAGCCTTGAGAGACACAAAACAGGAGTTCATGTAGAAGCAGCCTCATTCTCTCATCCATGATCTATTTGAGTGTCCCCTGTGTATTAGAGCCTGGGACAGATGCTTTGGCTTTACTAAGGGCCTGAGGGTGAAGGTAGCAGGGTTCATGTGAGGGTTAGGGATAGAATACAAACAATTTGAGTTTCGTGGCATCCCTGTGGTCCAGTTGAGTCTTTGAAAATGCTCACCTTGGTGATGGCTCAGCCTTTCCAATCTAGAAAAGCTCAAACTGGGCAATCTCCTTCAGAATATTCTGGATGGCCCTTAATGACCTACATTTACATCAATGGGCTGTGCTAAGCATAGTCCTCAAAGTTCAACTGAGACTACTTGGCCACAAACCAACCTACAGCCAAACTTGCAGAGTTGAACTTCTCTCTGGGAGGTTCCCAGGGAAGTTGGATGCCATAGTTACAGGGTGTTGAATGCTGCCTGCCAGTAGTCCATGAACAGAACATATGTATGTGGATAGATCTAGATCTCCTCTAACCCATTACATCTTCCCCAGTCTCATGGATGTTCCTGTCTGGACTGGCTTTGAACCATGATCCTCAGATCTCAGCCTCCTGAGTAACTAGGATTATGAGTGAGCCAGTAGTGCCCAACTTTACTTCTTCCCTTCCTTCCTTTCTTCCTTCCTTCCTTCCTTCCTCCCTCCCTCCCTCCCTCCTTTATTTCCTTTCTCTCTTTTCTTTCTTTCTTTCTCTCTCTCTCTCTTTCTCTCTTTCCCTCTCTTTCTCTCTTTCTCTCTTTCTCTCTCTCTCTCTCTTTCTGTCTGTCTGTCTGTCTGTCTGTCTGTCTGTCTGTCTGTCTGTCTGCCTGCCTGCATGCCTGCCTGCCTGCCTGCCTGCCTGTCTTTATTTTTTTGTCGGTGTGGGGCTTGAATTCAGGGCCTAGACATTGTCCCTGAACTCTTTCACTCAAGGCTAGTGCTCTACTACTTTGAGCCACAGCTCCACTTCCAGTTTTTTGAGAGGGTAACTGGAGATAAGAGTCTCACAGGTACTTTTCTGCCTGGGCTGATTTCAAACTGTAATCCTCAGATCTCAGGTTCCTGAGTAGCTAGGATTACAGGCCTGAACTACTGGTGCCTGGACCAACTTTTCTTTCTTTACTTTTCTTTCTTTGTTTTTCTTTTCTTTTCTTTTTTAGATAAGATCTCACTTCCTGCCTGGACTGCAGTCCTTTTATTTCCCTATTTCATCCAGTTATTAGTTGAAAAGGGGAGTGATCTCATAAACTTTTATTCAAGGGCTGGTCTTGTACCACTATCCTCCTGATTTCAGCTTCTCAAGTTGCTAGGATTACAGGTGTGAGTCCAACTCTTTGATCCTCTTTACTGGGGGAGAGCTCTCCCCCAACAAGTCCTTTACATGAAAGAGACAATAGCAGAAGGGTCCTAGAATGCAGACCTAATAGAACTCTAGGTTAAATTCCTAGTAGGTCACATTGTGAGAAGTACTCATTGAGGAGGTGGTGTCTTAGAATCCTTGCAGTAATGTGCTAAGACATTCATCTGGGACAATGGAACAGGATTTCAAGGGAACTTCATGTCATGAACCCAGAAGGCAGGCAGAGCCATGCTAGGTACAGGACTCAAGTGCAGAATGGCAAAACTGCAAAGGAGGTCTGCACTTGGAAATCTGCATCTAAGTTTCTGATGAAACAAAAGCAGGATCCTTTGATTTGTATTGGCAGACTCTGGAAAAAAACAGCCTTGTATGGAATTACCCTAGGCTAGGTGTCTAGCTCCTCTTTCCAGGATAAGACTTGATCGAAATAAGGGAGGTCCCTTTGGTGTGATGGTACCAGTTAGAAGCATCTAGAGACAAAATCCCCAATATTAATATCTCTTTCTCTTTCTCTTTCTCTCTCTGTCTCTGTCTCTGTCTCTCTGTGTCTCTGTCTCTGTCTCTGTCTCTGTCTCTGTCTCTCTGTCTCTCTCTCTGTCTCTCTGTCTCTCTCTCTCTCACATACACACACACACTGGGAATAGCCCGTGAACAGCAGCTACATCACAGGAATACCTGTGCATTGGACTGGCACACAACAAGCTTCCAAATGGAAGTGTGTAGAATTTCTCCATTGACAGCACCTAGAGATGTGGTTCAAGTTCAGAGTGCCTGCTTAGCTAGTGAGAAGCCCTGAGTTTAAACCCAATATTACCAAAACAGAAACAAAAGCAAAGCCTATTTTGACACAGAGGTATAATGCCGTGGTTGCATGTGGCTTCAGGCCTCAAAGGGTCTCGTGATTATGTCCATGCTCTACTGTTGCCATATTGAAATCCATAGTAATTCTGAATGAAGCACTCTACATTTTGATTTTGCACTGAGCCCCACAAATTATGTCCTGGGAAAAATGTTCTAAGAACAGAGGCAGAGCAAGTTTGTCAACCTAAAATAAAATCATAGAGAAACTTGAAGAAATGAATGTTCTTAGTAATAAACAAGGAAGTATAATCCAGAATATGCATGCTGTAGGCACACTCATGAGGCAAAGGAAGTCAAAGATTGGAGGGGGTTGTTGTGGGCCTTGAATTCAGGGCCTGGACACTGTCCCTAAGCATCTTTGCTCAAGACTAGCACTATGAGCCACAGCACCACTTCTGGTTTTCTGGCAATTATTTGGAGATAAGAATCTCATGGAGTTTCTTGCCTGGGCTGGCTTTGAACCTTGATCATCAGATCTTAGCCTCTTGGTAGCTAGAATTACAGGTGTGAGCCACCAGCACCAGGCTAAGATAAAGATTTTTTTTAAGTAAAGTGAAGAAGGTAATATAAGTTGTTTTTTAAATTATCTTTGGCTAGAAATATCAATGGGGGTAGTATCTATTCAAGCTTGGATAGGCAGTTGCTTGGAAGGAACTTTCCATATAGCGTTTTCTGTGGGAGGTTGTGCAAGGTTGTGGTTCTCAGAGTGCCTCTGTAATAGTTTTTGTCATGGATGTGTATACATGACAACCTCCCCCTTGTGGTCTTCTTGACTCCATTTTATTAAGGTTTGACATAAGGGACTCCATTTTGACTTTGACAATTATCATGTGAGTAAAAGATGGGAGGTGCCTAAGCAGGGACAAATGTGTTTGGCTTATAGTAAGTTCACAAAAGTGATGAGTATAGACAGGTTCTGGTGGTTTATGTATGTAATCCTAGCTACCCAGAGGTTGAGAGCCAGATGACTGGGTGTTCAAAGTTAGCTCAAACAGATAAGTCCACAAGATTTCATTTCTAAAAATAGCAGCAAAAATATTGTTACTGTGTTATTGATGATGATGGTAAGGATTAATGAATCCAGTTGTTGGTCTGTTGTTGCTGGGTTTTTGTTTGTTTGTTTTTGCACTGGTACTGGGACTTGAACTCGGGGACTAGGCACACTGCTCTTAGCTTCTTAGCTTTATCACTTAAAACTGGTGCCTTTCCACTTGAGACACAGCTCCACTTCTAGCTTTTTGGTGAAAAAAGTCTCATGGACTTTCCTTCTCAGATTGGCTTCAAACCAGGATCCTAAGATCTCACCCACCTGAGTATCTAGGATTACAGGCATGAGCCACTGGTGCTTAGCTTCTGGTTGTTTCTCAGACTTCATTTAAACCTGATTAATTCTCTCTCCACATGTCATCACTCTGCCTTCTTTCACGGGATGTACTTACACAGCATTTTATCAGCTGGCACTGTAATTCTAGCTACTCAAAAGGCTGAGATCTGAGGATTATGGTTCAAAGCCAGCCCAGGCAGGAAAGTCCATGACACTCTTATCACTAATCAACCACCAGAAAACTGGAAGTGGCGCTGTGGTTCAAAGTGGTAGAGCACTGTCCTTGCATGAAAAAGCTCAGGGACAACACCCAGGCCCTGAGTTCAAGGCCCATGACTGACCAAAAAAGAAAGAAAAAAAAATTTTAACTCACTTTCTTAGACAACCCTTAGGGAACTCAACAAAATATACACCCAGCTGCACACACACTCTCATTCAGATATTAGCCCCGTTCATCAGTTGTACCAACATTCCCTAAGAGCCATCCTAACCCCCCCACCCAGCTGTCAGAGATTCTCTCAGTCTTCATATAGACAAATATGCAGGCCATCTGTCTGAACTTGGCAACCTCTGCATGATTCCTTCCTGTCTGACCAACTATTCCTTCCAGGGATGGTTGATACTTGCACACAGTGCAAACTGCAGAGTTTGCATTTAAGCACTTTTAAAGTAGTAAAAATGAAAAATATTGTGTGTGTGTGTGTGTGTGTGTGTGTGTGTGTGTGTGTGTGTGTGTGTGTGTGAAAGAGAGAGAGAGAGAGAGAGAGAGAGAGAGAGAGAGAAAGAGAGAGAGAGAGAGAGAGAGAGAGATTGATTACTGGGTGTCCCAGAAGGATATCTTTTTTTTTTCTTTTTATAAATGTATTGATAGAGATGCTTTCAGAGAGATTACAATTACATGAGTCAGGTAATGAGTACATTTCCTTTCATACAGTGCCTTCTCATTCCCTCTCCAGAGAATGTTTGGTACATTTTCTCCCAGTCCCTCCTGTCTCCTCCCACAAGTTGTATAGTTCACTTTCATCAATGTCCAGTGAGCTCCACCGCTGTACTTTTTTTTTTGGAAGTATATTACTTTATTATGTTTACTTTCATTTTTATTAAGAGATAAAGGATGAGAGAATCCTGTAGTTAATAATAACATTATGCATGTACTGAGTCAGAATATTTTGTCACAGTTTTCAGTAAGTTTTTCTTTCTTCACTCTTCTGTTTGAGACTAGAGTTTGTGTAAATCAATAAGCATCTCAATCACCCCATACAGTCAGCATATATTCTTAGTTTTTTAGATGTCATTTATTTCATCAGAGTCCCATATTAATCCCTCAGACTTCATTGTATATATTTTTCTCTTAAGTGTCTTAAAAAAAGTCTCCCAAGACTTTTCATCTAGTCTAGTAGTTCAAAGTACCATCCACATATTGACGGTTCTCAATTTATATCTATCTTGAAATTATTCTTTGTATTCCAAATATACAACATTTCCACTTGTATAAGGATATCTTTTTAAATTTTTATTTAAAAAAGTGTTTACTGTTATTATAAAAGTGATGTACAGAGGGGTTACAGTTACATAAGTCAAGTAATGACTACATTTCTTTTTGGGCAATGTCACCTTTTCCTTCACTTTTTCCCCTCAAGGATGCCACCTTGAAAATACATTAGAGCTCTGTGCCAGTTGCTCACATCTGTAACCCTAATTCCTCAGGAGGCTGAGATCTGCAGGTCATGGTTCAAAGCTAGCCCAGGCATGGAAGTCTATGAGACTATTCTCTCCAGGTAACCACCAAAAAACCAAAACTGAAGCTTGGCTCAAGTGGTAGAGCACTAACCTTCAGAGAAAAAAAGCTAAGGAACAGGGTTCAGCTCAGGCCCTGAGTTTAAACCCCAGTCCAACACACAAAAACAGAAGATACATTAGAAATACTCTATAGTTTTCTTGATTTCCAGGGTAGACCCAGAGTCTGTCATATGTGGAAATTCTTCAAAGAAACAAAAGATGAGTTTGTGTCCCTACAGAATTTGGAGGCTGGGAGCTTTGGTGACTCTGCAAAGGTTTGCACTCTTGGGAGGTACAGAGTGATTTAATGAGGTCTGTCAAAGTTAAGGGAAAACCTAATGACTCTCCTCTCCTCTCAAGTTCATAAAATCTAGGGTTTTAGATAAGAAAAGCCAGGACCAAAAAGGGATAGTGAAGAAACATACACAGAGACACACACTTCCCTGCTTCTTTGCTATGAGAAATCCCAGAGAAGACACTGCTAGCTGCATAAATGAGTCATAGTCTTTATAAAGCAAGGGAGGTAGGAAGCAAATTCCAAGAGATAAGTCAAGATGACTCTCAGGGAAAGTTTTCAGCTTTAGTGTGAAATTGTCAAGCTGCTATGCTATTCTGGAAAGTAAGGAGAAAAACAATGGTGAGAAAGACATGAAGCTTCACAAGGATCCAGGCCACTCAAGTGAAAGAGAGCCTGTGTCTTAGGGCAAATTTGAGCCAACCAACTGAGAAGACATTGTGTTAGCAAGATTCAGAGAGACGGAAAATGTCCCAGTGCCCCCAGCCATTTATATTCCAGTAGGTATTCAGTAAGCGTCCTTCAAGTTCCTAAGGAAAGTGCTGGCAAGGAGTGCTATTGACACACTACAGTTCCTGGCTCCATAGAACTTGCATCTCAATTTTGTGAAATGTAAGAAAAGCCTGGGGCTGATGGCTCATGCCTATAATCCTAGCTACTCAGAGGCTGAGATCGGTTGAAGGTCATGGTTTGAAGCCAGCCTGGGTAGGAAAGTCCATGAGAGTCTTTAAAGAAAAACCTATTTTAAAAATTATTTTTATCTATTTTTAAAATTATACAAAGGGGTTTCAATTCAACATATCACTTTATGAGTGATATATATATATGTTTATTTATTTATTTTATTTATTTATTTATTTTTTGTCGGTGGTGTGTCTTGAACTCTGGACCTGGGAGCTGTCCCTGAGCTACTCAGCTCAAGGCTAGCACTCTACCACTTAGCCACAGCGCCACTTCCAGTGTTCTGATAGTTAATTGGAGATAAGACTCTCTCGGACTTTCCTGTCCCAGCTGGCTTTGAACCATGATCCTCACATCTCAGCCTCCTGAGTAGCTAAGATTACAGGCGGGAGCCACCAGTGCCCTGCTCATGAGTGATACATCTTGATCAATGTCACCCTTTCATCATTCTTATTAATCTCTCCAAGCCCACCCCACCCATCCCCTCAGTCTGTGACACATTTTTTTTTTTTTTACTTTCCATGTGGGGCTTGAACTCTGGGCTTGGGCACTGTCCCAGAGCTTTTTTTGCTCAAGGCTAGCACTCTACCACTTTGAACCACAGGACCACTTGTGGTTTTCTGGGGGTTAATTGGAGATAGGACTCTCAGGGGCTTTCCTACCCAGGCTGGCTTTGAACTGCAATCTTCAGATCTCAGTCTCCTGAGCAGCTAGGATTATAAGCATGAGCCACTAGAGCTAGGCTCTGTGACACTCTTATCTGCAATGAACCACCAGAAAAGTTGAAAGCGGAGCTGTGGTTCAAGTGGTAGAGCACTAGCTTTGAGTGAGAAAGCTCAGGGACAGCACCAGTCCCTGAGTTCAAGCCCCAGTACTGTCACAAAAATCAAAGGACAAGGAAGAAAGCTTGGGGGTATAAGGCCAACTGTGGGAATACTGGAAGGCTTCTCTGCTCCTAGGGGATGAATGGTCAGATCTAAAGTTCAGGCCCCTGCTGAACTTCAAGCAGGGGCCTGAATAGAGATAGCAGGGCTGTTCCCAAAGAACTGCAAAGGAATGCAGTTTGGGGAAGAGGGCACAAAAGATTGGCTGGGTTCTTTCTATTTTACTTTGGGATGTTTGCTTAGCAAATTTGGTAAAGTGGAGGGGGTATCTCCTCTGTGCCAGGCAGCCTGGTTGGCACTTTTTGTTTATTTACAGAACAATTCAGTTCATCAGTATTTGCTGAACTCTCTGAGCAGGTGAGCTGGGGCCATTCATGGAGCAGAGGGCACCACAGGAGCAAAGGATCAAACTGAAACCCCACAGAGAAGAGCCAAGGGTCCTGTAGGGCTGGAGCAGAGGGAGAGCGTGGAAACCTGAAGCAGAAATGAACCAATCTTCCTTCAGTGGAATGGGTCTGGAGAGATCCGAGCAGAGCCCTGGGAGGCCCAGGCTGAGTGGGGGAGGCCCCACCTCAGCACATTCTCTACTCCATGACATTAGAAATAATTAACCTGGGGACTAGAACAGCTGCCACCAACACCCTTCAGGAATTCAGGCCCTCCCCAAATGACACGTCGGCCAGCACTCCCACTGTGCAGTCCTGTGGGAGAAGGAAGTCTCATTAAGTTCTCTCATCAAATGTGCTGACCTCAGGTCACCCATATACCAGCCCTCTTGGCTTCTGGTGACAGCATCCTAGGCTCTCAAGAGCCCGGACTGTCCTCCCACAAGAGAGAATCCCCCAGGATAATTCTCTTCTGGTCAAGGTCCCCACGTCTTCAAGGACTGATTCAACTCATGATGGCATCAGGGGGCTCGTGGAAGCTCTGGAGAGAAAGGTAAGAGCATTGGGTTCAATACTAGCCTAGCCACTGGTTGACTCTGGTGACTTACAGGCTCTTGCTAGAATTCAGTGGCTTTTGAGATTGGGGCCCTGTGAGTATGGGAACTGGGCAGTCAGGTGACTCAGTCTAGATCTGGTTGAAGTGGGGAGCTCTGATCAAGAGCAGGTGATCCTTTTGGAAAGGGGAGCAAATAGATCAGCACCATGATGGGAGGGAAGTAGAGGGCATTGTGAGTGTGAACGAGAGGTTCCTGGATCAACCTGGGGTCTGGGGAGACCAGAAATGATGTCCTAGCTAAGACTTAATGGGCAAGAAGGAGTTAGGTGAGAGAAAGAGGAAAAAGCATTCATATGCACAAACCAGCCTGTGCAGGAGGAGGCAGGGAAAAGCAGTCTGTGCTCAGGGGATCACAAAGAAATTCAGTCCGGATAGAGCTTGAGGGAGAAACTTATCAGAGATGAAGTGAGGAGGAGCAGGGTCCAATGTGCACAGGCTAGAACTGTTCTGTGGAACCAGGACCAGCACAGTGGAACAAAGGGGACTTAGACCTGGCAGGAGGTGCAGGTACTGGCCTGGTCAAAGGCAAGATGGTATAGGTGGAAAGGAGGGAGTTCACTCAGGGCTGATGGAGTCTTAGGGGGAGAGGTGACCCAGGCGATAGCGTTCTGACGAGAGGAGAGTGGGTTGACTTTACACAATGAATTTGTAAAGCCTGAGGCTCATCCTAAATGGGTACAGACTCTAGAAATTATTGGAATTCCCTAGAGAAAAGTATCAAAGAAGAGGGAAGAGGCCCAGTCCCTATAAGGGGCAGAAAGAAAGACAGAGAAGCAGAGTAATTCAAGAGGAGTGGTCACAGAAGCCAAAAGGAGTTTCCAAAGAGAGCAGGATCAGCTGTGAAAAGTACCCTTGAACTGCTCAAAGATACTGACTGGCCTTGGGTTGTGGGAGGGGGTTTTAATAGTGATGAGGGTGTTCCACAGTCTCTGACCTGTGATCAGGTTGGAGTATGTGCAAAGCCTCTATACCGTACTGAACAGATTGGGTGTGGCATACCCCTTTGATATGCAAGTAAACAGGCCTAGAGATGATGGAGCGTCCTTGGAGTGGATGGCTATTTGAAGTCTGAAATTGTAATGTGGATATTTACCACATGGTGGCGCCAAAGACCAACTCTGGACTTGGGGGTCCGTTTGGGACTCCACCATAGATCGTGTAGATCATCATGTCCCGTCAGGAGAGAGTGCTGCTAGATACCTGGTGACTGAACCCTCACCACCACGAGTCTCTGTCAGACCCTTCTAGTGGTAGACACAAACTGTATCACACACCATAGCCTTTATCAAGGGACCTAGCCTGAAAGAGCCTCAGGGGAACAGCTCATCGCATGATCTAAGAAAGGCAAAGATGTCCCTCCCATTTGTCCCTTAGGAGAAGGGAGTCAGGAAGGAAGGAAGGATGCCCAGCCCTACCCAAGGGACACACAAGTCACCCCACCCCTACCCACAACTAGCCTAGCATGGCCCTGCTCACAGCTCCCCCTAGAGGCCAAAACTGGACCTGCTAGGTCCATGGCAGAGACCACCTGGTCTTGGAGTCCCAAGGAGAATCTCCCGCCCAGAGTAGAAATTTACACCTTCCAGTGAGGAAGCCAGCATGAAGATATCCCAATGAGTAATGGTCATATTCGCTGAGAAAAAGATGCCATGTTCTCTGTATACCTTTTTGTGGCATAATTAAATACAAAGAACATAATCCAATTAGGGAAAATTCCAATTTCTGGGCATGAATGGTCACTGTTAGCCCTATCAGCTCTGAGTCAATGGACATAGACACAAGCTGTCTTTCATCTTTCTCTACTGATATATAAAAATTTCTCTCCTACCTGACCTCACCCTACTCTGACATTACCTCTTTGCCTCTCTTCCAACTTACATAACTTAAATATAACAAGCTCATTTCTATATCCTACCCATGGATCTTGCTGTTCCCATTTGATATGTTTCCTTCTTATTCAGGTCTCAGCTCCAATGTCACTGCCTCAAAATAGACTTCCTCAGCCACCTTGATAAATAGGAGCCCCTCCTATTACTACAAATTTCATCATGTTCTAAAATCGCCTTATCTATATGGTTGCTTTTTCCTCCCCCAGTCCAAGGGCTTGAACTCAGAGTCTAGGCACAATTCTAAGCTTTTTCACTTGAAACTAGAGCCCCACAACTTGAGCCACATCACTTCTGGTGTTTTGGTGGTTCATTGTGGATAAGAGCCTCATGCTCTGTCCTGCTCCTCTGGCTTTGAACCTTGAGCCTCAGATTTCAGCCTCCTGAGTAACTATGATTACAGGAGTGAGCCACGGACTCTGGGTTGACTTAGCTGTATATGAACTAACTTACTATCTATTTCCTTTTGCTACACTTTAAACTCCTTCAGAACTACCACTGTGTCCCCAAGTACCCAGAACGATGCCAGAGACATAGCAGTGCTTGGTGTATGCCTGACATCCATTTTCAGTAGCCCTGGAACATCTAGGAACATGCAAAAACTTCTTTCATCCTCTGTCTCCCTCCAACAGGCCTGATTTAGAAAGCCAGTAATCAACATCTTTAGGCATAGATCTTCTGTTTGAGATCATTGTTTCTTTGAGATAAATTTCTCAAAGGGGAAATTTCAGGGTGAAAGGGAGTTTTACATTCAATATCCTGATATGGACTGAAAACCACCGTTCTGAAATACTCAAACCAATGCTCCACTCTCCTGACAATGTCCATTCATTCATCATGCTCATCATTGCCAGTATCTGGACCAAAAAAAGAGAGAAAGAAAAAAATTTGTTTTGTCGGTCATGGGGCTTGAACTCTGGGCCTGGGTGCTGTCCCCCATTTCTTCAGCTCAAGGCCAGTGCTCTACCACTTGAGCCAGAGCACCACTAGCAGTGTTTTTGGTGGTTAATTGGAGATAAAAGTCTATGGAGTTTCCTGCCCTGGCTGGCTTTGAACTGTGATTCTCAGATCTCAGCCTCATGAGTAGCTAGGATTACAAGCCTGAGCTACCAGCGCCTGACTAGAAAGAAAACTTTTTTTTTTTTTTGGGGGGGGGGGGTCCGGTCATGGGGCCTGAACTCTGGGCCTGGGCGCTGTCCCTCAGCTCTTCAGCTCAAGGCTAGCGCTCTATCACTTGAGCCACAGCACCATTTCTGTCTTTTTTCTTTTTGCTTATGTGGTGCTGAGGAATTGAACCCAGGGCCTCAGGCATGCAAGGCATGCGCTCTACCACTGAGCCACCTTCCCAGCCCCTAGAAAGAAAACTTTTATCTTGTTAGTTATATTTGCATGGAATCCCTCCCCCACCTTTTTGTGCCAGTACTGGGGCTCAAACTCAGGACCTTGTACTCGCATTTAGATTCTCCTCCCCTCAATGCTCACACTGCATCTCTTGAGCCACAGCTCCACTTCTGGCTTTTGGGTGGCTAATTGGAGATAAGTTTCACAGAAGAAGTAGAACTATACCTCAAAGTGGTAGAGCACTATCATTGAGTAGAAAAGCTCAGGGATAGTACCTAGGCCCTGAGTTCAAGCTCCACGACTGACACACACACAAGAACAACAACAACACTACAAAACCTTGTGTTTGCCAGGCACTGATGGCTCACGCCTTTAATCCTAGCTACTCAGGAGGATGAGATCTAAGGATCATGGTTTATCTCCAATTAACCACCAGAAAACCAGAAATGGCTCTGTAGGCTCAAAGTGGTAGAGCACTAGCCCTGACAAAAACAAAACAAAAACAAAACTCAGGGATAGTACCCAATCCCTGAGTTCAAGCCCTATAACCAAAAAAAAAAAAAAAAAAAGAGCCAGGCACTGGTGGCTCACACCTGTAATCCTAGCTAGTCAAGAAGCTGAGATTTGAGGATCGAGGTTTAAAGCCAGCCCTGGCAGGAAAAACCAAGAGACTCTAATCTCCAATAAACCACTCAGAAAACAGGAAGTAGTGCTGTGGCTCAAGTGGTAGAGTGCTTGCCTTGAGCTGAAGAGCTGAAGGACAGCGCCCAGGCCCAGAGTTCAAGCCTCACAATTGATTTTAAAAAAAAAAAAGAGTAAATAGGGCTAGGAATGGTAAAGTCTAGACTAGAACATGGGACAGCATACTGGACCTCAGCCCTGCTGGGGGTATGTGGAAGCTGGCTGTGTGTGAAGTGGAATCCCACACTTAGATCTCTCAGGTCGGCTTCTACTCCACTCTATATTGAAACCCTTCAGCGGACCCACTTTTCTGGCACTTTTGGTCTTCTCTCACTTGCCCTGATTGATCACTGCTCCTCCAAAAGCTATCTCTAGTGCAGACCCTCTCTTTCCTCTACCCACATGTCTAGCTGCCTTCTGGACACTTTCCCCTGAAGGAACCCCAGACCTCTCAGTTGCCACCTACCCTAACTGACCATATCACTGTCTCTCTAACCTGATCCTCTAGGCCTCCAGTTTGAATTGAGAAAGCACTACCTTCCACACATGCCCCAGGCCCAAAGCCCTGCATCTAGGATGCCTCCATCTCCAAATCCCTATGGAGTGCCAAGCCCTGCATACCTCCCAAATACTGTTTTCCATCCCCACTGACCCCAAGGCAGGCCTAGAAATGGCATCCACCATCAACGTGGTGTACAATCTCACAGATATACCCACAACTTTGGTGATAAAGAAGGTGTATAAGCTGAATGCTGGATGCTCACATGTGATCCTAGCTACTCAAGAGGCTAAGATCTAAACATCGAGGTTCAAAGCCAGCCTGGGCAGAAAAGTCTGTGAGACTCTTATCTCCAATAAACTACTCAGAAAAAGCCAGAAGTGGGGCTGTGGCTCAAGTAGTAGAGCTCTAGCCTTGTGCACAAAGAGGTTCAGGGACAGCACCCAAGCCCTAAGTTCAAGCCCCAGGACTGGGGGGTGGGTGAGAAGATGTATATATAAACTTGGGGGATATACCTGACCTGACCAATTGTGTCAGGGATGATGGTAATCTAGACTTTAGTCCTTATCCCTTCCCACTTCCCCCCCCCCACCTCCAGCGCTGATGGACACAAATGCTTGGTGAATCTCTGGTGAATGAATGATGTGGCCACAGGTATTATAAAGGGGTGGCTTCTATTCTGTCTCTTCACAGAAAGCTGGGGGCAGGGAGGCTGGATGCCAGAGAGCTATGAACCATGGGAACTGTGGGGTGGGATAAAAGAAGCCTGTTTTTCTGGATTTTTGGACGTGAGCTGCATAGCTCCCCAAAATAGAGCAGACAGCATGATGTGGGAGCCCCGGGTGCTCACTAGGGCCCTTGCTACCCTGTGCCATCTGTTTAGGAGGATTTTTCTTAGAACAAAGTCCACTCCTCCCTCAAAATAAGAACTTCTCTGGGTCGGAAATGCCCATGATTCTTTGCTCCACCCCAGCTCCCAGCTCAGTGCCATGCAGAGGATGTACCCAGAGAGTACAGAGAGTGATGCCTGACTCAGGCAGCGCCAATCCAACTATGAGTCAGGAAGCCAAGCTGGAGCTCAGGCTCAGCCCTTCCTAACCACATGACCTGGAAATGTGCTGCTTTCCCTGCTTCAGATGTCTCCTCTGCATCGTGGGTTTCAGATATGTCCTTCCTTGGAGGCCAACTCACTAGTAATTGGGAAGAGGCCTGAGATACAGGACTCTTAGTATCCCATGGTTCTCAGATGCCACGCCTCCATCAAGAGCTCTAGGCAGGGGGGCAAGGGCCAGACCAACTCACGGGTGTGCCATTACTCACAAGTAGCTCCATCTTCGCTGGTCCTGGTGGTCACAGGCCTGCCCATAGACAAGTACAATAGGCAGTGATGGGGTTTCAGAGGAAGAGGATCTGGGTTGAGGGGGCCTTTGAGCTATTTTCTAATGGAAAAAAGGAAGAAGAGAGGATAGGAGAAAAGATGAGCTAAACTGGGCGCTGGTGCTTCACAACTGTAATTCTAGCTACTAAGGAAGCTGAGATCTGAGGATCCCAGTTCAAAGCCAGCCCGGTCAGGAAAGTCCATGAGACTCTTATCTCTAATAAACCACTCTGAAAACCAGAAGTAGTGCTGTGGCTCAAGTGGCAGAGGGCTAGCCTTGAGCTGAAGAGCTGAGGGACAGTGCCCAGGCCCAGAGTTTAAGCCCCACTACTGACCAAAAAAAAAAAAAAAAAAAAAATTGGGCCTAGTAGACAGCATGTCCACTGCAGGTAGGCTGGAATAATGGAAGCCAGAGCAGCTCAGGCTTTATCTTGTGAAAGATAAGAAAGTGTAGTCAACTTAGGCTGGATCTCCTGAAAGTCTCATCATAGACTTATCCTAAGGGCAATAAGGAACCATCAAAACCTCTGAAGAAGGAGAATAATATGATCTGATTGATTATTTGAAAGGTCCTTCTTCCAGGCTGTTGGGTAAAGATTAAATTTAGTCACAAAGGTAGACACTGAATGGTCAGGAAAACACAAACAAACAGTAGCTCAGGTCCAGATATAAGAGAACAGAGAGACATGGCCAGACACAGGTCAGTGTGGCTGACTGATTGTGAAGAATATGGAAATCATCCATGAAAAATGTGGATTCTGGGGCTGGGTGTGGTGGTTCATGCCTGTAATCCCAGAAACTCAGGAGATGGAGACTGGGAAGATCACAATTTGAGGCTGACCCTGGCAAAAATTTAGTGAGACTCTATCTCAACCAAACATGCCAGGCATGGAACATTGTGCCTTGTAACTTCAGCTATTTGGGAGGTATTTAGGAAGATCTTGGTAACTGTGAGATCTTATCTGAAAGTTATATTAAAGGCAAAAAGTGCTGGGGCCTGGCATCTGCCTGGTGAGCAGAAATCCCTGAGTTTAAACCCCATTACCACCAAAACAAACAATAAGGAAGTAGCCTGGTAAGTGCTTCCTTAGCATGCAGGAAGCCAGGGTCCAATCCCCAACATGAGAATGAATGCATAAGCAGCCCTATGTGTGACTCCTGTTCTAGGTGCTCAAGGAGTATTCACGGAATGAACAAATTTTTAAAAATGGAGCACTAGTAGTAGGAGTGAGATGGAGGAAGAAATGAATTCAAAAGATATGAAGCAGATAGAATCAAGAAGACAAGGCCCACATACAAAGCATACATCCTTAATCCTAGCACTTGGAAGGCTGAGAGGCAAGATGATCTCAAGTTCAAGGCTATATAGCCTGGGCTATACAGTGCGCCTTAGAATGGTCTCAAACAACAACCAAAAGGACAGGGCAGACAGTTTGAATGAAGATAGGAGTGGGGGTAGTCGAAGGGTCATGAATTTGCTCATTCACCCACTTACTCAGGCAACAAATATTTCTTGAACTCCCACTATGGAGACAGGACAATAGTGACCAGTACTGAGGTCCAGGCCCTGCACGTTGCTTAGAGAACAGTCAGGCCCCTAGGCACACATGGGTATGAAAGCCACCTAGCCCTAGTACAGAGGAGGAAGAGAGTCAGCCTGGGGCTGGACAGAGTAACAAGAGGAGGCTGTCTGCAGAAAAGGTATTTGGAAGATGCATGCCTTGCTGAGGAGGTATTTCAGAAGGGGGCAGGGGGCATTGGAGGTGTGGCTCAGTGGTAGGGCACTTGTCTAGCAAGTATGAAGTCACTGGTGCCCGTTTTAGTGCCAGGAAGGCTCATGTGTGCCTGGGTTCAAGTGATCCTTTGCAGGGTTGAGGACAGAGGAAGAGAATGGCATCTTCTGACAATCATGAGACCTGGGAGGCCATCCACAGCTTTGGAACAAGAGGCGGTTCCAGGCAAAAGGTTAGGAGGAGGGCTGGAGAGGCGGAAAACTGGGAGAGGCTAAGGGTGAGGGCCTGGGAGATGGAGTTTGTCAGTGCCTCCAGGGCTCCAGCCCTCAAGGTCTAGATCAGGGGCAGAAGTTTAAAGACCTTTTTGAAGTCCCTTGAACCCTTTCTGCATATGGCTTCAGGAGACTGGGTCTGAGGCATGGTATGGGCTCAGTGCCCATGGTTGAAGAGGGCCAACAGTACCTGGTTAATGGGAGAGATGGGCCATTTGAGCTCCTCCTTTGGCCCGATTGGGGGATCAGATCTCAGCTCCACCTCAGCCCATTCCAGAGAAAGGCTATCAGTACAGTGCTGGCTTTGGAAAAGACAGAACACTGGGTCTATTGCCAAATATGCACCCCCAAGTCTGTATACCCAAACCTTGCCAGGTTTCCCATCTATGAAGCAGGAACAAAGCCCCAGGTTCCCCAGAAACCAGTATCCAGTGAGTAGTGAATGCAGGGCTAGGTTACGCTCCTGACCTTACCAGCCACACAGTGGTAGAAAGGGCTGCCAGGCTCCACAATGGGGAAACTGAGGCTGACTGAAAAGGCAGGGAGGGACGGAGGGAGGGAGGAGGGATGAGCGGCAGTCTGGGCCCAGAAAGTGTGAGATGTTGCCCTTCTTCCCAGAAACTAGCCTTGATTTCTCCAACCCACCCAGCCAGCAGTGGCAGCTCCAAGGACATGTTTCAGGGTGAGGGTTCACAGACTGGGGGCCCGGATGGTCTCTGGAGCCACAGGGATCTTGGGGAGACGGCCGAGTAAGGAGGGGGTTCTCTAGCGCCCTCTCCTCTTCCCCGTTGTAAGGTTCAAAGGAAATTACCCAAGACGCCCTCGGCGCCCCAAGCTCTCCCCCACCTCCCCACAAGCCATCCATCAGCCCGGTTACCGGAGAGGGCGGAGCGAGCCGTGGGCGCCCCTAGGGGTGCAGGCGCCCAAGGAGCCGGGGGGTGGGGCCGGCGGGCCGGGGGAGGGAGGGGAGAGGAGGGCGCGAGGGGCGGGGCGGAAGGAGCGGCCGGCGCCAGCGGCGGCGACAGCGGCAGCTGCGGTGCGACCAGGCCGGGCGACACCGAACACCCCGACCAGCTCCAGGTCCTCGCGCCCCAGCGCAGCCATGTGAGTGTCCGCGCGGTTCCGGGGGCCGCGCCCGGGCCGGAGGCTCCCGGTGCCGCCTCCACGTCCCCACCGGCGGGCCGCCCGGTGGGTCCGGGGATCTGCGGCCCTGTCTCCCCTAACCCCCTTCCCGGGACTCGCGTTGTCTCCCGCCGCCGCTCCCGATCCCCTCTCTTGGGCGTGGAGGACGCAGCTTCGCCCCACAAAAGCCGCCGCCTGCGGGCCTGGCGCGCCCGGCGCTGCCTGCTTCCCTCCCCCGGGCCGGGCCTCGGCGCCAGTGCCCCGGGGCCGTGCGGTGGGCCGGGCGGGAGGGCGGGCCCGGTGCTGCAACCAGGGCCGCGGACCAGCTTTCTTCCTCGCGGAGACGCCCGCTGCCCACGCTGCTGCCGGGGAGGCTTGGCCTGCAAATGGGGAGGGGGCTCGGGCGGCTTTGCAGATGAGCTAATCTTCCTGGCCCCGCGGGCCGACCTAAGCTGCTTTGGAAAGGCCAGGCCCGAGGTAACCGGCGCGGGCGGGGGGCCGACCCTCCCCGTCCCTGCAAATGGAGGCTGCGGTGGGGACTCCCACGGCACCCGGGCCCGGACACCCTGCAGAACTGGTTTGGGGAAGGGGTTGCTCACCAGGCTAAGTCAGCCTCGGTACCCTCTGACCTCCTGTCCTGGGTGAAGCCCGAGTCTGGCCTATCGAACCCAACGAAGGCAGTTCTGATGCAGGTCCAGGGGGATCTCCCCAGTACCTACTGTGTGCAGTCCCCACGGGACAACAACCGTGCTTCGCCACCATTTGTGGGGCTGTGCCCTGAGCCTGCCACATGCCGCAGGGGAGGGTTATTACCATCTGGCAGATGTAGAACCGGGCCCAGAAACGTTAGTAACATTCTCAAGGTCACACAGCTGGTTTGAGGGAGAAGCAAGAATTAGATAAGAATTCTTGCCCCCCTGCGCCATCCTCCTCCGTAGTACTGACGGTGGGGGCGTGTGAAGACGGGATGGATCACCTATGCACGTGTCCTCTTAGAGGGAAGGGACTGCCATGGCTCGCTCTTCCACCCAGGATCCCGTTCCTGGGTCCTTTGGGCAGCGGCGGGAAAGGAGCCAGACGGGCAGTCTCAGGGGGTCGGAGCTCGTACGGGAACGGGGAGGGGAGAAAGCAAGGCTCCGGGCTAGGTCCTGCTCAGGTGGGAAATCTGGCGAGCAGGGCGCGGGTGAGTCACCGCAGTCCCGCTCCTCCGTCACCACTAGACTTGCGTCCTAGTCAGGCCTGGCTGGCCCTGACTAGGATCGGGAATGTAACCAGCTGACCAGGGGAGGAGGCCGGCAGGAAGTGAGGCCACTGGGCCGCCTCCGCCCGGTTCCGGGGTGGGGGGTCTCAGGCCGCGCAGCCCCCCTTCTCCCCCCTCCCCGCTTGTCTCCGCATTCTGGTTGGCAGCTGCGGGATGACGTCAGCAGCCGGGTTTGGGGCAGTTGCCATGGAGACAGGGACAGGCTCTGGAGCGACCCCCTTCCGCCTTGCAGCCACCCCTAGCCCAGTTATTTTTAGCGTCTGTTTACCTCAGGCTGGGGCAGCCCTGCAATAAGGGCCGGGCTGGGCTAGAGGGACTCCCGGACCGGCGGCTTCCCTGCCCATGGCGCTGGGCAGTGCCCAGGGACAGGATCTCCCGAAGTTGATGGGACAGTCAACACACTTGAGAATCCCAAGACAGCTCCACCCTGCCCCATCTCCAGGGAGCAGAACCTCCTGTCTGATGGCATATGGTATAATCAGTGGGCTGGAAGAGAGAAGAGAGAATCGTAGAGGGTGATCGGGTGCTCAGACTTTAAATCAGCAAGTCAGGTTATCTGTCGAGACAGCCCAGCTTTTCCCATGCACCTCCCTCCCTCTCTCATCTCTCAAGTGCCTAGGCCCTAGGTGGAAAGCCCCCAAACAGACACCCCATCCTCCACAAGGTTCAGGCTGGTGGGAAAAAAAGAGATCTTAAAGGAGAACTGACAACTGAGTTATATGACCTCAGGGATCAGAGAGAGGAAGCTTTAGAGGCACCAAAAAGGAGGAACCAACCCAGGGAGGCTTCTTGGAGGAAGAAGTTAAGAGGATCAGATTTGAAGGTGAAAGAGCTAGTCAGGACAAGAGGGTATAGGAGTAATGGGGGTTACTGCTGGGATAATGATAAACCTTGAGCAGTGGCCCTAGCCAGAAGGCAGGGCACTGGAAGGAAGAGGACAGACCCAGAGGGCTTGCCCGTCGTCATGAGTCTAGGCTGTACTCTTACCTTAGGGTAAAAGATGACTGTGACTGTTTCACAAGAGTCTGGATTCCCCATCACCCTTGGGATTTGAACTCAGAGCTTGCTAGGTAGACACTTGAGATAAACCCCAGTGCTTTTTGCTTTTAGATGTTTTGTTTTGTTGTTGTTTTATTTATTTTATCAGTTGTGGGGCTTGAACTGAGGGCCTGGGCGCTGTCCGTGAGCCTCTTTGTGTTCAAGGCTAGCGCTCTACCACTTGAGCCATAAGTGGTTAATTGGATATAACAGTCTCACAATCCTGTGAACCACAATCCTCAGATTTCAGCCTCCTGAGAAGCTAGTATTACAGTCATGAATCATCAGCACCCAGCTTTTTTTTTTTTTTTTTTTTTTTGTCGGTCATGGGGTTTGAACTCTGGGCCTGGACACATGTCCCTCAGCTCTTCAGCTCAAGGTGAGCCACAGTGCACAATCCTCAGATCTCAGCCTCCTGAGTACCATGAGCCACCAGTGCCCAGCAAGGTATTTTTTAAATAAATATTTTTTAGGATATCTTTTAGATATTTTTATGCCAGGGCTAGCATCAGACCAAGATCCTCCTATCCATTTGTAATCACACATAGCTGGGATTACAAATATGAACAACAAGTAACAAACCTGGCTTCTTCCCCAGCCCACCCCTCCTTTTTAATTTGTTTGTACTGGTATTGGGACTTGAACTCAGGGCCTGAGTACTGTCCCTTAGCTTTTTCGCTTACTATTAGCACTCTACCAGTTGAGCCACAGCTCCACTTCCAGCTTTTGTGCCTGTGACTATGCATGTGCTCATGCTTGCATGAGCAAGTACTAGGGCTTGAACTCAGGGCCTGGGGCTTGAACTCAGCCTGGGCACTGTCCCTGAGATTCTTTTGCTCAAGGCTAGCATTCTACCTCTTGAGTCACAGCGGCACTTACAGCTTTTTCTGAGTAATTTACTGGAGATAAGAGTCTCATAGACTTTCCTGCCCATTCTGGCTTCGAACTTCAATCCTCAGATCTCAGCCTCCTGAGTAGCTAGAATTACAGACTCATGCCACCAATGCCTATGTTTTGTTTTGTTTTGTCTCCCCCCCACCCCCCCTCCCCCCATCTCCGCCCACACCCCCACCCCCAGGGCTACCACTGCTACTCCCAGCTTTTTGGTGGTTAATTGGAGATCAGAGTTTCATGGACTTTCCTACCCAAGATGGATTCAAACTGTTATTCTCAGATCTCAACCTCCTCAGTAGATAGGATTACACGTGTAAGTTATTAGTGCCCAGTCACTTCTGGCTTTTTGGTGGTCAATCAGAGATAAATGTCTCACAGACTTTCCTACTCAGGCTGACTTCAAACCTTGATCCTCAGATCTTGCCTCCTGAGTAGCTAGGATTACAAGTGTGAGCCACTGGCACTCAGCTTGTTTGTTGTACCAGTAATGGGGCTTGAACTCTAGGCACTGTACTCTTGCTTGGCTTTTAGCTTACTGATGTCACTTAACTATACCTCCACTTCCAGTTTTTTGATAGTTAATTGGATTTGTCTGTCATGGTTGGCTTTCCTCAAGGTCTCAGATCTTAGCCTCCGAAGTAGCCACCAATGCCTGGCCACCTACCTTGTTTTTTTTAAGATGGGGAGTCTCCATTATACCTCCACCCTGCCCCGGGCTATTCTTGAACCACACTCCTCCAGACCTCCACCTTCTGAGTAGTTGGGATTATAGGCATGTGCCACCAAAGCCAGCCACAAGAGTCTGAAAATTATAAAGGTTTATTGGCGTTCTGGTTCATAAAACCTGATGTGAATCCTGGCTCTGCCCCTTACCAGCTGTATAACTTTGGGCAAATTAATGATCACTAACAAAAGTGGCGCTGTGGCTCAATAATAAGTTATTATTTGTTGTGTGCTAACAGTAAGGTAATATTCACCCAGAACACCCATGACAAAGGGATGTAACACAGTATTCTTCCATCAGCCCTGTGAAGTAGTGTTGTGATTGTTACTTTTATTTTTTTTTTGGTTGTTACTTTTATTATTATTACTATTATTATTATCTAAACATTATTTTATGCATATCTAAAGGATAAAATCTTAAGTATTTTACCCAAGGTCACACAGTCAGTTAGACTGTGGGTTCTCAGCTGTGAAGCAGAGCTAGTAGCCCTTAGAGCTAGTAGCCCTTACCCCATAGGATTGTTGCTTGAATTAAAATATATGGCATATGTAAGCACAGTGCCTATGACTGGCACATTGAGATTGGAAAGGAGACAGGGAACCCTTTAAGAGGCTGCTGTAAGGAAGAGAGCTGGTGATGGCTTGAACCCAAATTCTCACTATGGGGGTAGAGGTAGGGGAGCTGATTTCAGTGACATTTAAAAGCTAGGCCTGTTGACTACCAGTAGCTCACGCTTGTAATCCTAGCTACTTAGAGAGGCTGAGATATGAGAAGAGAGATTCAAAGCCATAGCAGACAGAGTCTCATGGAGGTGAGATTCTTATCTCCAATTAACCAGCAAAAAAAAAAAAAAAACAAGTGAGGCAGTGGCTCAAGTATCACCCTTGAGTGAAAAAGTTAAGGGATGGTGCCCAAGCTCTGAGTTCAAGCTTCAGTACCTGTATATACACACACACACACACAAAGATAAAAGCTCTTGACAGGAGTAGAGACTGAGACATCCCGGGATGGTCGTGCCATCGTAGACAGATTTAGGCTAGAGAGGCTCAAGCTTGAAGAAGAAAGTGGTGAATTCCGTCTAGAGGTATCAAGTTCAGCTCATCTCTTACAGTTCAAAAGACCTTGTCAGGGCTGGGAAGGTGGCTCAGTGGTAGAGCACTTGCCTTGCATGCATGAGGCCCTGGGTTCGATTCCTCAGCACCACATATGCAAAAAGACAAAAGCTGGAAGTGGCACTGTGGCTCAAGTGGTAGAGCGCTAGCCTTGAGCTGAAGAGCTGAGGGACAGCGCCCAGGCCCAGAGTTCAGGCCCCACAACTGGACCAAAAAAAAAAAAAAAATCAAAAGACCTTGTCAGCTGGAGTGGAGTCAGCTGGATGTGAGGACTGCTGCTCACAAGAGCAGTGTGGGTGAGATACAAATAAAGAAGCTGGCAACATTTAAACGGCATTGAACTGAAGATGTGTAGAGCCTGAAGGGTTGGAAGGGTGAGGCCCATGGAGATGAGGATAGGGAAAGCGACAGGGCCTCTGTGGGAAAAGATGTGGGAGCCAGACATGATGGTGCTGGCCTGTAATCCCAGCACTAGGGAAGCTGAGGTAAGGCAGTTTGAGTTGGACGCCAACCTGAGCTACAGAGTGATTTTGAGGCCAGCCTTGAGACCCTGTCTCAAAAAAAAAAAAAAGTATGGCTTGAGAGATGATGGAAAACCAAGAGTAGGTTGTTTCTTAAAACTCAAGGGCAGGAAGGACTTAAAGGAAGAGGAAGGGAGACACCAAGTCCAAAGCTTTATTGCGATTACGCAGGATAAAGTCTAAACATTGGACACTGGGTTGATTCAGCAATAGGGAGGTCTCTGGTGACCTTGTCTGGACCAATCAGGAGAAGGGTGAGTACAGTAGTTGGGACAGGATGGGAAGAGGAATAGTAGGTGTGGTAAGGAAACTGAGGTAGACCATTCTTCCAGAAACTTGGCTCAAAAAGGAAAAAGAACAATGAAGTGAGGAGTTGCAGAGGGAGACACAGGGTGCACAGAAATATTTCTTTTTTATATTTATTTACTCATGTGTGTGTGTGTGTGTATGTGTGTGTGTGTGTGTGTGTCTGTCTGTCTGTTTTTGTGTCTCTGTGTATGTTACATAAGATCAAACCCAAGGCTAAGCAAACACTTTACCACTGATATATACCCCTTTGTAATCATTTGGTTAAGTCTAACTTCATACTAGATGAAATATAATACAGAAAATAACTCAGGACAGTAAGGCATACCTATAGTTCCAGTTAATCAGGAGGCTGAGGCAGGAAGATTGTTTTATTTTACTTTTTGTTGGTCATGGGGCTTGAACTCTGGACCTGGGTGCTGTCCCTCAGCTCTTCATCTCAAGGCTAGCGCTCTACCACTTGAGCCACAGTGACATTTCTGGCTTTTTCTGCTTATGTGGTGCTGAAGAATCAAATCTAGGGCCTCATGCATGCAAGGCAAGCACTCTACCACTGAGGCACCTTCCTAGCCCAGGAAGATTGTTTTAGACCAAGAGTTTACTACTAGCTTGAGTAACATAGCCAGACTCCATTGAAACACACACTCTGTCTCTCCAGATTTGTGTGTGTGTGTGTGTGTACATATATATATATATATATATATATATATATGAACACACACACACACACACACACATATCCATCCTAAATAGAAATCAGAGTAGGACTGGGCACTAGTGGCTTGTAATCCTAACTACTCAGGAGGCAGAGTTCTCAGGAGCACGGTTCGAAGTCAGCCCAGGCAGGAAAAGTCTGTAAGTTTATTTCCAATAAACTACTCACAAAAAGCTGGAAGTGGCGCTGTGGCTCAAGTACTAGAGCATTAGCCTTGAGCAAAATAAGCTCAGGGATAGTGCCAAGGCCCAGAGCTCAAGCCCGAGGACTAGAAAAAAAATCAGAGTAAGAAACAGAACACTGCCAGACTTTAGAAGACTCCTCTTGGGGCTGGGAATATGGTTTAGTGGTAGAGTGCTTGCCTGGCATTCGATTCCTCAGTACCACATAAACAGAAAAAGATGGAAGTGGCGCTGTGGCTCCAGTGGTAGAGGGTAGCCTTGAGCAAAATGAAGCTCAGGGACAACGCCCAGACCCTGAGTTCAAGCCTCAGGATTTGCCAAAAGAAAAAAAAAAGAAGAAGAAGAAGAAGAAGAACCCTCATCCCCTCTTCCATATTGTTACACATATTATTTTTCTTTCTTGTTATATAATAATTGTCATTTATTGATATTTACATATTTTTCATTTTCTTCTGTGTGTGTGTGTGTGTGTGTGTGTGTGTGTGTGTGCTACTGAGGTTTGAACTGTGTGTGTGTGTGTGTATGTGCTACTGAGGTTTGAACTCAAGGCCTCAGTTCTGCCTCTTAGCTTTTTCATTCACACCTGGTACTCTACATTCTACCACTTTTTTGGTGGTTAATTAGAGATAGGAGTCTCACATAATTTCTTGCCCAGGCTGGCTTCAAATTACCATCCTCAGATCTCAGCTTCCTGAGTAGCTATGATTGTAGGCATGAGTCACATCATTGCCAGGCCTCTTCTGGCTTTTCCTAGTTAATTGGAGATAAAAGTCTCATAGACTTTCCTTCCCAGACTGGCTTTGAACCTCAGTCCTCATATTTGAGCATCCTGAGTAGTTAGAATTACAGGCATAAGCCATTGGGACCTGGCTGTTTTTCACTTTTTTATTAATTTTAATTTTAATTTATTTATTTAGCCAGTCCTGGGGCTTGAACTAAAGGCCTGGGCACTGTCCCTGAGCTTCTTTGGCTCAAGGCTAGTACTCTATCACTTGAACCACAGCGACACTTCCAGCTTTTTCTGTTTATGTGGTTTATGAGGAATTGAACCCAGGGTTTCATATATGCTAGGCAAGCACTCTACCACTAAACCACATTCCGAGCCCCTTGTTTTTCATTTTTTTATATGAATGATGAGGTTTTTGGTAATTCATGGAAAAAATCTGAAACATCCATCTTCTTTGAGATGGGATTTTTTTTCCAGATGGGAAGTGAGAATCTGGCTGAGATTGAGAGTTGTTCTGTAGTTCTTACCATGCTACACCATACCAAGAATGCCTCTGGCAGCTTCCTCTAGTCTGTGTGCAGGTGCAACGAAGACAAGGGTAGAGTTGCCAGGGGTTTCTGCGGGGTAGGAGAGAGGTGCAGAGTGCTGAGGATGCTAGCAGCAAGCAAGGGATGGAAAGGCAGCTGTGGATGCAGACTTGGAGGAGGGTGTGCTGGGAAGGTAGAGAACAGAAAGTAGGAGGGAGCTGGCAGTAAGAAAGCAAAGCAGAGGCGGACTGTGAGTTCCACACAGGGTGGTGTCTGTGAAATTCCAGGCTCTATCTCCACTGACTGGCACATGCTTGTTGACAAGCTGTCATTCAGTGCATAATTGAATAAATGAGCTGAGGGTTTAGGGACTAAATGTCTCATGTAAAAAGCAGGTAAGGTGGGAGTGATGGAGAGAGCTGAAGCTTGTGGGTACTGTGGGTGCAGCTTAAAAATGGGGCATTCTAGAATAGGTGATAAGGCCGGGGCATTGAAGGTCGCTGAAAGAAGCAATCCATGGGAATGTGTAAGTCACCAATGAGTGCAAGTTACCCAGTCTTCAGAGTAAGGGTGGATACTGTTCCTCAAACCAGAGTCCTTAGCCTTCTTGCAGCTGCATCTGTAGGGGGCGCTAGTGGGTTTGTTGCACAGGCTGACCCCTGGGCTTGAGAAAGAAAGCACAGTGTGGCAGAATTGAGCCTCAAGGAGGTTATTTGTAGAACATTACCTTCTTAAAGGTAATGGGGATCAAGGTTCAAGAGATGGGGTGTCTAGGGAATCCTGAACATTTTGGGCCTCTCTCCATGTTGGAGATGGACAAGGGATATTCAAGGAAGTGTGTGTGTGTGTGTGTGTGTGTGTGTGTAAAGAGTTGTCACAGAAGTATTGAAAATTCAGGACTGGAGGTGCTATAGGAAGATGTGCTATGTGAGGATGAGACCTCGGCCTTAGGATGCATCTTCTGTTAGAAAGGAGGCCCCTGGCAAGTCCCTGGGACCTGATCCTTTTCCCTGGGACTAGGTGGAGGGGAATACCCAGACTGAGCACCCACTTTGGGAGTATAAGAATGTGAACCAGGGCTGGGAAGGTGGCTGAGTGGTAGAGCGCTTGCCTTGCATGCATGAGGCCCTGGGTTCAATTCCTCAGCACCACATAAGCCAAAAGAAAAAAGCCGGAAGTGGCGCCATGGCTCAAGTGGTAGAGCGCTAACCTTGAGCTGAAGAGCTGAGGGACAGTGCCCAGGCCTAGAGTTCAGGCCCCACGACCGGACCCAAAAAAAAAAAAAAAAAAAAAAAAAGAAAAAAAGAATGTGAACCAGGTGCTGGTGGCTCACACCTGTTTGAAGCTAGCCCCGGTAGAATCGTCCACGAGACTCTTACCTCCAATAAACCACTCCAGAAAGGCCAGAAGTGGTGCTGTGGCACTAAGTTCAAGCCCTGGGACCGGCAAAAAAAAAGAAGAGAAACAGAGTGAGTGTGGTACTGGGGCTGTGTGAGTCTCTACACCCAGTTCCGTCTCTGCATAGCTTTTAGCACAGCAATACATAATATGCCCAATTCTCTACCCTCTTGTTGACACAGTTCCCCCACTTCGAGCACCCCAGATTCACCCCTCTACACCTCAGCTATGTCCAGCCTTCTCTCCGCACCTCCCCACAGCCACGCAGAGCTCCTTACTCGCCCTGCGCCCCACAGCTCACTCGTTCTATCCCTCCTTATTCATGCCCGTGTTCAACTCTCTCACTTGCACTTCTTGACCCAGCCACCTTCCGTCTCCTCCTGGAAAGGAACCTCTAAGTCACCCTGGGGAAGCCAGGCAGGCCGTGATCTGATGCCCCCCTGGTCCGAGGACCGGTCCTGCCCCATCCTGGCGGGCTGAGTCAGGAGGCAGGAACTGGGCGGGGGGAGGCGCCGAGAGCAGCCGAAGCTCGGGCCAGAGAGGCAGGGAGCGCGCGCGCGGAGCCCGGCGGGGCCGACACTCACCAAGCGGCCCGGGGCGGCGGGGACACGGGGGGCCGGCGCGGCCAGGCGCGTCGAGGACCTACCATGAACTCCAAGAAGAGAGGTAGGACTCGGCTCGGGGCTGTGAAGGTTCCGGGGCTGCCACCCGAGTGCAGTCCAGATTCTGGGGACCAAGAGGGCGTTTTCGCCAAAGCGAGTGCGTAGTAGTGGTAGGGGGCCCACCAAGGACCCCCCCTCCCTCCGAAGGATTAGGGGTATAGGGGTGAAGGCGTGCGTCCGTGACTCAGTTTACAGATCGGAGCCACGGGAAGTGGAGGAGGCGGGCCCTTCTCGGCACAGCCCCGCACCCTGGGAATCCCCGGCTCCCCGCAGGGAGAGCTCCAGCGTCGCGGCGCCGGGGAGCTGGGGGAAGGGGGGACGGTTGGGAGGGGGATCTGGGGGTGCAGTTTTCGCAGAGTCGGCTGTTTGCGGGAGCCAAGCCCGCGCCGGCCGGGCCTGTCCAGCAACTCTTTCTGGGATCCGAATGCGCGCCCCGCCCCGTGACCTCCCGCAGCCTCTCGGGGTGGGAGCGCCCGAGTTTCTCGTCCACTTTGGAGGGGGGCGGGGGACAGGCCAGGGGTTGGGCTGGGGAGGCCGCCCCGCCCCCGGGTAAACAGGCGCTTCCGCACATTCTTCGCGCGCCCCGCCCCTTTCCTGCCCCTTCCAGCCGGTGGAGGGTCCACGCGACCCCCCCTTTCCTGCCCTGCGGCAGGCGGAGCCCGCACCTCGCCAGGAAGTGGGGGCCGAGCCGAGGCCACGCTGAGTCCCAGGCCGAGTCGCCTCCGGCTGCCCTGTCATTAACGCCAGGGCCGGCCAGGCTAAGAGTAGTGAAGCTGGAGCCCACTGGGGCAGTTGTTTCTAGGGACAAGATCTGGGACCCGGCCTCGGGGGAGGGACCTGGGACCCGGCCGCGGGGAGGGGGCCTCAGGGACCCGACTGGACACACACCCCCGCCACCCCCAGGGAGCCCCGCGCGGACTCATTCCATGATGTCCCTGTCGGTGCGGCCACAGCGCCGCCTGCTCAGCGCCCGGGTCAATAGGAGCCAGTCCTTCGCAGGCGTCCTCGGCAGCCACGAGCGCGGGCCCAGGTACGCGGTGGAGGGGGGTAAAGGGGGTCGAGAGTCAGATGGGGTCGGGAGTGGATGTGCAGTGAGGGCTTGGGGGACTCTTGTTCGCCCCTTTCTGAAGGCAGCTTATTTTTTATTTCAGGACCTCTAGGGTCTTCAGCCCACCAGGGCCCCCACGGAAGACCCTAACACTCTCCCGAGTGTCCAGGATGTTCTCTGTGGCTCATGCGGCCCCCAAAGTCCCACAGCCTGAGCGGCTGGATCTGGTGTATGCCGCTCTTAAGCGAGGCCTGACGTAAGCAACTCCTTCCCAGCAACAATCTCCCTACTCCTAACCCGGCCCCATACCCGAAGGCTGACGTAGTAGGAAGCTGAGGACAGCCTGTCTGTAAACTAACTTTTGTCACCTCTTCCCAGGGCCTACTTGGAAGTGCACCAGCAGGAGCAGGAGAAACTCCAGGGGCAGATAAAGGAGTCCAAGAGGAATTCCCGCTTGGTGAGTGGTAGTAGGGGTGCCCCTTGCCTTTGGGGTGTTGGGGCTTGGCCAGGCCAACCCTGCATGACAATCTGTTTTCTGGGGTGACTAGGTCCAGATGTGTGTAGAAAGGTAGTATAAGGAAAGGCTGGTTGAGGATGTTTCTATCCCCATTCTTTCCATTCTGCCTGGTCAATTGGTCATGGGACTTCAATTCAGGGCCTGGGCTCTGTCCCTGAGCTTTTTCCCCAGTGCTCTACTATTTTGAGCCACAGCACCATTCCAGATTTCTGGCGGTTAATTGGAGATAAGACTTTCCTGCCTGGTCTGGCTTTGAACCACCATCCTCAGATCTCAGCCTCCTGAATACCTAGGATTACAGACATGAGCCACCAGCTAGGGAGGCACACTTTCTGCTTAAGACCCAGTATCTGCTCACAGATGCTTCAAGTGTGTGGAGTGGGAGAGGAGGGTGTTAGACCCAGACATGACAGCAGATTATATTACAATGGTACTGAAGAGAGTCACAGTTCTTCATGGAAAAAGAAGTCAGGGATTAACAGAGGAGGAAACCTTTTTTTGCTGTCTTGAAGGATGGGTCTGGGTGGGCAAGTAACCTGGGTAAGGTCTTCCACATACCTCCTAAGTACCCCTTTTTATCTCCCCCGTAGGGTTTCTTGTATGACCTGGACAAGGTAAATGTTTATTGAATGGTGATGGAAGGGGTTGGCTCCTGGGGAGGGAAAAGGGCCTTGGGCCTCAGGCCTCTCCTGACTCACCTCTCCCCCAGCAAGTCAAGTCCATTGAACGCTTCCTGAGACGATTGGAGTTCCATGCCAGCAAGGTACTTGTGCAGCATGCAATTGGAGTGGGATGGAGGTTTGGACAGTTTAGGAAAATGAGGTTTCTAGGCCAAGTGAGAACCTCATGTCACCTTGCCAGATCGATGAATTGTATGAGGCATACTGTGTCCAGCGGCGTCTCCGAGATGGTGCCTACAACATGGTTCGAGCCTATAGCACTGGGTCCCCAGGAAGCAGAGAGGCCCGGGACAGCCTGGCTGAGGCCACTCGGGGGCATCGAGAATATACAGAGGTGAGAGATGAGTGCTGCTCAGGTAGAGACATGGGGTGTGGCAGGGCTGGTGAGTGGGGATTGGTTCTTTATTCATTCCTTTCCCCACTCCTCCTTCTCAGAGCATGTGTCTGCTGGAGAGTGAGCTAGAGGCACAGCTGGGAGAGTTTCATCTCCGGATGAAAGGTACCAAGTTGTGGAGACTAGTGGGAGGTAAGAAGGAATTATGTTCTAGCTCCCCAACATGGCTCATCTACTTCTCCCCCTACTTGCAGGGCTAGCTGGCTTTGCAAGGCTGTGTGTCGGTGATCAGTATGAGGTATGAGGATGTACATGGGAGGGCTGAAATGGAAGGGTTGCAACCCCAAGGGCTGACTCATCCTATTTCCCCAGATCTGCATGAAATATGGCCGTCAGCGCTGGAAACTGCGAGGCCGTATTGAGAGTAGTGGAAAACAGGTTTGGGACAGCGAAGAAACCATCTTTCTTCCTCTGCTCACAGAATTCCTGTCCATTAAGGTGATATATGTGTCCAGGTCCCTAAGATACCTTGGTCCTGTAAACCCCATGAACCCCTGTGACCCTCTTGACCCTGAGACCTTTATTCCTGTGGTCTCCCTTCCTGGCTCTATGATTTCCTCATGAAATTTGAGGCTTCAAGAACAACCGTTGTAATTCCTATACTTCAAGGCCTCCTGACTGTGATTTCCATATAATCTTTTGACCCTATGAATATTTGATACCCCTCAGGAGCCATGACTCCCATAACCTCAATGACCCACCAACTTGGACCTCTATGATCTTCATGTTCCCAAATGGCTTTAAGCCTCCATGGTCTCATATCCCTGTGACCATCCTGTAATCTCTGTGAAGATTCAGGCCTCGATTGCTCATAGCCCTTGCACCCTTATGATCCTATCATGTACTCTTTTCTACAGGTGACAGAATTGAAGGGCCTGGCCAACCATGTAGTTGTGGGAAGTGTCTCCTGTGAAACCAAGGACCTGTTTGCTGCCCTGCCTCAGGTTGTGGCTGTGGACATCAACGACCTTGGCACCATCAAGCTCAGCCTAGAAGTCATATGGAGGTTGGTGGGCTTAAGGGTTAGGGGCAGGGCCAGGAAGATGATGGCATAGCTAACAGCCTATTTACTCCTTAGCCCCTTTGATAAGGATGACCAGCCTTCAGCTGCCTCAACTGTCAACAAAGCTTCCAATGTTACCAAGCGCTTCTCCACCTATAGCCAGAGCCCACCAGACACCCCTTCGCTTCGGGAACAGGCCTTTTATGTGAGAGTCATAACCCTGACCCAGACCTTTCTATCTCCTAGAGGCTTTTCAAAGGTAATTCTGAAATGCCCTTCCCTCTTTCTCAGAACATGCTTCGGCGGCAGGAGGATCTGGAAAATGGGACAGCATGGTCCTTGTCATCTGAATCTTCAGACGACTCATCTAGTCCACAGCTCTCAGGCACTGCCCGCCACTCATCAATCCCGAGGCCTCTGGTGCAGCAGCCTGAGCCCCTGCCCATTCAAGTTGCCTTCCGCAAGCCTGAGAAGCCCCGTTCTGGGCCCGTGGATGAGGAGGGAGCTGTGGCTCCAGCCTTGGCCAATGGGCATGCTCCCTACAGTCGGACCTTGAGCCACATCAGTGAGGCCAGTGTTGATGCTGCCTTGGCTGAGGCTTCAGTGGAACCTACGGGCTCAGAGAGCCTGGTCCCAAGACCTAGCCTGCCTATATGTCCAAATCCCACCCATGGGGAGCACCCTAGTACTACTCCACTTGCTCTAGACACTTGCCATTCTGCCACAAGCCTCACCCTCAACACACCCAGTCCTGCCCCCACATCTATGGACCATGCACCATCTGCACATCCTGACTCAGTTGATAAGACCACAAACTCTGGCCCTTCTGGGCCGGGAAGCCCAAACACCACTATAAGCTCCATCCATAGTGCCATAAGCCCTGTTAACAGTATTCAAAACCTCACTTCTATTACTAGAGGTTCTGTACACAAGCCTGTGCTTTCTACCCTCACTACTATAAGCCCTATCTCTGATACTACAGGCCAATCCCAGCTCATCACAAGCCCTACCTACACTATACCAAGCCTCACACATACCACCACAAATATCACCCATACTACTGCAAGCCCCACCCATGCCACCCTAAACTGTACCCATACCACTATATGCCCCACCCACACTACTCCAAGACCCACCCATACCACTGCAAACCTCACACCCACAACCCCCACCCATACCACTGCAAGCCCCACTCCTACAAACCCCACTCATACCACTGCAAGCCCCACTCCTACAAACTCCACTCATACCACTGCAAGCACCACTCCTACAAGCCCTACCCATACCACTGTAAGCCCCACTCCCGCAAGCCCCACCCACAAAGCAAGAATGTCAACTAACGCAAGTCCTACCCCCAATGCTATGAACCAAGTCGAAACCACCCCCAGTCCCACTCTTACAACTGTAAGCCCTTCCTCCTCTCCAGACCTTGAGGTGTTCTCCAGTCCCTCTGGAGATGTCACACTCCCCATCACCAAACCCCTGCCCTGCAACAACCCAGCCTTGGCTCCTTGTATTCAGGCAGACACTGTAGTACCCAGTACCTCCTTCCAGAGTCATGCCTGTTCTGACTGGAAGCCCCTCACAAACCCTGACCCAGACCCTCCAGAGCCCAACCTTAAGAGCTTAAGCCCTCCTCACTCACCCATAGCCCCTACACCCCAACATTCAGAACTTAACTTGGCCACAGCTACTCAAGTTCCAGCCCCAGTAACAACTGGAGGAGCTGGAGACAGGAGGCTGGAGGAAGCGCTGGGCACCCTAATGTCTGCCCTGGACGACTATCGTGGCCAGTTTCCTGAGCTCCAGGGCCTGGAGCAAGAGGTCACTCGGCTGGAGAGTCTGCTCATGGTGAGGAAGGTTAGGCCGGCCTGGGTGGCCTGGGAGGATGACCAGCTAGTGGCAGCAGCTCTGACTCCCTTCCCAATTCTAGCAGAAACAAGGCATGACTCGCAGCCGGGCCTCCAGTCTCAGCATCACTGTGGAGCATGCTTTGGAGAGCTTCAGCTTCCTCAACGAAGATGAGGATGAAGACAAGGATGGGCCAGGGGACAGGTAAGGGGACTAGGCGAGACTGGAAGAGATAATAAAGGGCAAGAGGTGAGGCATTGCCAGGCAGAGGAGATGCAGGTGAGTTGGGAGAAAGGCAAGATGGGGTGAGGTGGAGCCAGGGAGGGCACATGAAGATGGATTTGCTGGCATGTCTGTGTACACTCTTCCCGTGTATACCTCATGTGTCCTTCATGCTGGTGTCTCTCATACCATCTGTCCCTAGTGCTTCTGGCCGCCCTGCTCCTCGTCTCTGCAATATCTGCCTCCCCCACCGGTCCCCATCAACTCGTGTGCCTTCCACCCCTCCTCTTTCCTTTGGCCTCACCTTGGACCTACCCTATGAAGAAGCTCCTCCAGTGCCACCTCAGGCACCCCGCATCTCTCAGCATCACCCCCGACTATCCCAGAGACCCCGGTCTCTCAGGTCCCAGAGTGGCCATTTTCAATTGCTATTTGAAAGTCGTGCCCGATCCCTCCTTCCTCTACTGCCTCCCAGGTTACATTCTCATGCTCTGCGTTCCTTTCAGTCTACATTTTGTAAACCATCCCCCCTGCAACCCTACTCTCACCTATCCCAGCCCCAGCATCCCCTAGCTGGTGTGGCACAGGGAAGACTGATTAAAGACCCCTCTACCCCTGCTGGTCACACCCCTCCCTCCTGGAAGTCTTCTGTGAACTTACCCACTGTCTGATGTCTGTGCATGTGTATTCTTCCATTTGGGGATAGGAGGAGCTTAATAAAAATAAACTCTGGTGACCAGATGGTAATGTGTGCTTCTAGTGTGGTTGACTCCATTTCTCTCTCAGGCCCCCAAGCAATCCAGAGGCTAGGACTGAGGACAGCCTAGACTCACCCAGTGCTCACCACCTCAGCACAGGGTGTCCAGCTCTGGATGCTACTTTGGTTCAACACCTGTACCACTGCAGTCGCCTCCTGCTGGTGAGGCTAGTGGTATTTCCCCCTCCCTTCCCTTTTATCCCCTTGCCCCAGAGAACCCTGCACTCCAATCCTGGCCTTCTATACCCTAGTACTCCATTGCCATGACTTCTAGGTCTTGCTGGATGAATAACTCCTGCTCTCTGCCTATCCTCAGTCTCTCCCAATGCATGCTGGATCTTAGATCTTGTAGTCCCTGGTTTCTGTCCTTCCTAAGTCCTACCTTGAATCCTGTTCTACTTGGCCACTCTTGTTCTCCAGAAACTCGGCACATTTGGGCCCTTGCGCTGCCAGGAAGCATGGGCCCTAGAACGGCTACTACGGGAAGCTCATGTACTTGAGGCAGTGTGCAAGCTCAGCAGGCTATGGGAGACCCCCGTCATTTCCTCCCAGGAAGGTAAAGGACACCGGCTCAGGCTCTGATGTTGTCTACCTGAGACTTCTGCCTTACTTCATTCTACCTATCTATCCACCTGTCTGCTCCCTGCCTGCCTGCTGGGTTGCGCACAGTTTCTCTCATCCCCTCACAGTGGTGCAGTTCTCAGCCTCTCGTCCTGGCTTCCTGACCTTCTGGGATCAGTGTTCAGAGGGACTCAGCCCCTTCATCTGTCCAGTGGAGCGGGTGCTCCTCACCTTCTGCAGCCAGTATGGAGCCCGTCTCTCTCTGCGTCAGCCAGGCTTGGCTGAGGCTGGTAAGTGGTTTCCTTACCTGCCCTTCCATCTTCTCTCAGCTTCTCAGCAACAGGGACCTTGGAAAGGCTAAGTCAGCCCATATTAACATATGGGCTGAGCACTGAGGAGAAACTGACTTGAAGACACATTTCTAGATTGGTAGGATGTAGACAGGGAACCCCTGGACCAGAGCCTGGGACAGAAGCACTATCTTCCAACTGGAAGTCTGGGTCTATCCCAACTCAAGCTATGGCACCATCTCCTACAGTATGTGTAAAGTTCCTGGAGGATGCCCTGGGGCAGAAACTGCCCAGGAGGCCCCAACCAGGCCCTGGGGAACAGCTCACCATTTTCCAGTTCTGGAGTTATTTTGAAGCCTTGGACAGCCCTTCTATGGAGGCCTACGTGACAGAGACTGCTGAGGAAGGTGAGACAGTGGCCCTGACCACAGTTACTTGGCCCTGAGGGTATGGATGAGGACATGAGGATAAGGCCTCTAAACCCAATGAACCTCCTCGCCTTTCATCTTGGCCCAGTCCTTAACTTTGCTCCCTTCTTTCAGTGTTGCTGGTGAAGAATCTGAACTCTGATGACCAGGCTGTTGTGCTGAAGGCCCTGAGGTTGGCACCCGAGGGGCGGCTGCGAAAGGATGGACTTAGGGCCCTCAGCTCCCTGCTTGTCCATGGCAACAACAAGGTTATGGCTGCTGTCAGTACACAGCTCCGAAGCTTGTCACTGGGCCCTGTCTTCCGGGAAAGGGTGAGAGTCAGGCGAGGCTCTCTTGAGGGTGAAGGTTGTGGTCCTGGGCTCTCAATGTCTGGCTAAGACTGCTCTCCTGCCCTTGCCCAGGCCCTGCTGTGTTTCCTAGACCAGCTTGAGGATGAAGATGTGCAGACTCGAGTGGCTGGATGCCTGGCTCTGGGCTGCATCAAGGTGATACTTGCCAACCCACTTACCCTCTCACTCCCCTGCTGGCATCCATTCTGAGGCCCTTCCCGCCTATTCCACTGAGCCCACTTCACTGTTCTCTTTCTTGATAGGCTCCTGAGGGCATTGAACCCCTGGTGTACCTGTGCCAAACAGACACAGAAGCTGTAAGAGAAGCTGCCCGGCAAAGTCTGCAGCAGTGTGGTGAGTCAGGCATATGGGAGATAATGGCTCAAGTGGATTCTGGGACATCCTGGCTAACAGAAGTAGGATGCATTGAGTCTAAGAATAGAAGGGTAAGGATGGAGCCAGGGCCATGACTGACCCCATACCCATGCATTACAGGGGAAGAAGGACAGTCTGCCCATCGACGGCTGGAGGAGTCACTGGATGCCCTACCCCGCATATTTGGGCCCAGCAGCATGGCCAGCACTGCATTCTGAACTCTACTCACTGGCTCCCAGAGCCCCTTCTTACCACTTTCAGGGCTCACCAGGCACTGGCGGGAGGGTGAGGGCCGGCTCCAGACACCCCTCCCCACAGATTCCTATCAATGAAAATCTAATATATTCTTCTGTTACCCCTGGGGTTGGTAGAGTCAGTGCCTGCAGTCAAGTGCCTCTCAGCCTCGACTCAGCACATCCCTCGCCACAAAGTGTCTGGGGCCTGGCCATCTTGCCTCTGCCTCACCACTTCCCTTGGTTTTGTATTTTATTTACAGAGTTTTACAGAAAATAAAAAGCAAAATGCCTTTCCTACACAGCCTGCTCCACTCCCTCTGCTCCAACACCCTCTGGCATGCCCTTCCTGGCACTGGTGTATCCACACTTCCAGCTGTGACAACAGTATGTGCATCTGTCCTGGAAACCTTAGTGGAGCAAAGCCCAGAAAGGACTTGGAGAAAACAGAGGAAAGAGAGAGGACATTGCTGAGCAGGGTCAGCTAGCATCTGGGCCTGGGACCTATAACCCTTGGGTGCGTCAACTGTACAGCTGGCCCAGAGAAGGCCCTAAAGGGTGCTAGTTTTGGACTGGCTATGGCCATGGAGCAGAAAGCAAACACTATATTATGGCTGAGTTTGTGACTAGGAGAGAAAAACAAACAAACAAAAAAACCTATGCCGAATAGTGTGGCTGAGTTTTTGGCCACAAGAGGGCAGCAGAATTGCATAACCGGATATCAGACTTAGGGGTGTTCCTTCCACCCTGGCAGTTTCCTACAGGGAAGGCTGAAGGAACTCATTCTGGAAGCTGGGGATCAAGGGAGAGATCCTTGCAGAGGGGAGGAGCTGGGGCTTGGGAGGCAGGAGACCAGGATAGCTGCTCTGTGACCTCCTCCCTGAGGTGCTTCGCTGGAATAACAAACCTGCTGAACCCTGTGGTGCCCAACAGACATCAAAACTGTTGCTTCAGAAGGCAGGGTTCCCAGAATATGGCTCCCCTCCCTCAGAGCTGCCTGGAATCTGATTTGTTAACCCAGGAGGTGAAGAGTCAAAGTGGGAAGAACAAGAGAGTGGGTCTGATTGCAGGATGGCAGGCTTATTCTAAGAAGGGCCTGAGGAAGGGCCATACCCTTGGCTAGAGAAACAGACTGCTCTTCCCCTCTCCCAACAAAATGTCCATGATCCAAAAGAGAGAGTGTATAGGCAGGACCTTGCTTACTCTCTGAGTCTACTCTGGTGTCCCAGGACCTGTGGTAGTAGCACAGCAGTGGGACAGCAAGTACACAGAGGTGTCACAGGGAGTGCATGTGTACCTGTACTCAGGAAGAGCTAACGAGGTGCCAACTGTCCCAGGGGATAGGGATAACCCAAATCTCTGTGGAGCCCTATCCCCCTAGTGCTTTAAGGCTGTGTAAAGAGGTTTGGCTAGTACGTTAACCACCTGCTGGGGAAGCCACACTGAGCAGAAGAAAAACAAAATAAACGACCAAAAAAAAAAAAAAAAAAAAAACCACAGCAACAGGAAAGCATACAGGAAACACCTGTGAGTAGATGCAGGTGGCTCACTAAAGACATGGGGTACGGGGTAGTGACAGGCAGACAGCCATCACGTTGACCTAACTTTGTGCTCCCCCCTTTTTTTTGTTTGTCGTAGGGCTTGAACTCTGGGCCTGGGCACTGTCCCTCAGCTCTTCAGTTCAAAGTGAGCACTCTACCACTTAAGCCACAGTGCCACTTTCAGTTTTCTGGTGGTTAATTGGAGATGAGCCTCACGGACTTTCTTTGCCCAGGCTGGCTTTGAACTGAAATCCTCAGATCTCAGCCTCCTGAGTAGCTAGGATTTCAGCCATGAGCCACTGGCACCCGGCTCTTAACTATGAAGGGCAACTTAGGCAGGACTGACTGTGCAGCTCAGCTCAGCTTTTTGCATGGTTACCTGGGATGGCATGGAGTAGATTAAGGCAATCAAATGGTAGAAACCAAGCCAGCACCCAAATCTGGCCACAGCTTGGGCCTTGTCCATGGGCTCTTGCAAGAAAGTTGCAATTCCAGAACCACCACTAGGTGCCCCTCAGAAACTGAATCTTGTGGACAAGAGGCCTACTGGTAGCCCAGGTGGTGGAAAAAGAGGAAGTGGACATTGGTGTTGACCAGGTCCTGGGAAAGTACATATGGGGTGAATGGGCCAGCACATACTCATAGCTCAGTCCACAGGATAGGGCAGGGCTTGGGCGAAAAAATGGAAAAATGTCATCATCCCAGACAGGGTTCACTGGAGCCATCACTGAAGATCCGTGCTCTCTAGTGCTGAAAAGGAACAGAATTCCCGTCTTCCACAAATAGGGTGCTAAAGCCAGAGCCTAGTATTCAGCTCTAGCACAGCCAGGTGAAGAACTAGCATACTTAGTACAACAGAGAGAGAGAGAGAGACCTTTCTCTGTGACTTGGCTTACTTTGCCCAGGGACCCTGATCTGTCAGATGGTAGAGGGCAGGGAGAATCCTTTTATAACTACACCTCTCTTCAGAGGTCTCTCTCACAACGCAAAGCCGCCCCACAACTCTACCTCCTGCCCTGCTGTTATACAGGTTGGGTAGTTACCTGTTCCTGTTGCCCTGAACTTAGGACAGTTAGGAACCAGTTGCCCAGGTGATAGAAGATAGATACTATTATCAGAAGTAAAGGTACCCAAGTAAAAAAAAGTCTGTGCCCAGTTGTCCCGTGAAACCCGTGCCTGCCTTGGTGAAGGGACAGATGGAAGTAGGCCTCTAAGGTCTATGATATTGAGAAGTGCCCTATCATTGGCATCCATTGAAGCCACAGCTATGCATTAGTCATCATCTTCAGGGCTTTGCCTAAAGGAAACTGATATGTACATACTGTTAAAAAAAAAAAAAAGCCAGGCAATGTGGTCCAGGATACAATTTATTGTTGGTTGTTGGAGCTTCCTTCAGTTTCCCTTCCTCTTGCCCTCTTCCAATCTTACCTTTCCTCTTAATTCTCATTCTTCTTCCTCATGTTTTCAAAGCTGTAGAGAACCTAAAAAAAAACAAAAAAGAAAGAAAAGACATGTTTGTAAAGGCAAAGAAGCAGATGGGCTGGCACACAAGGAGAGGACTGCTTCTTTGTCTCGCCCACACAGCGGGGGTGCCTTCCTTGTGTGTTTCTGTGCCTGGTGTGTGGGTACAATTTGCTGAACCCCAGCCATGTATATGAATGTGACTTTCATCTGTACCCCCAGCTTTAAAATGTCCTATTGAGATCATTCATAATGACACTTGCGCCATGCCCCCTACCCTTTTCAACTTTAGGTTTTTTGTTTTTTGTCCAGAGAGGGTTTTGTGGTTTTGCCAGGGGCCAGCCTCAGACCAAGATCCTCCTACCTACATCTCCCAACTAGACATGAAATGTCCCATCATGTCCAGCTTGTTGAGTGTGTGACAGAGAGAGGAGAGAGAGAGAGAGAGAGAGAGAGAGAGAGAGAGAGAGAGAGAGAGAGAGAGAGAGAGATTCATAGTCTTAAAGAGTCTCATAGACTTTACTGCTGGGCTGACTTTGAATGTGATTCTCAGATCTCAGCCTCCTGAGTAGCTAGGATTACAGGGGTGAGACACTGGTGCCTGGCTCTTACTAACCTTTTGCTTGGTCTGGTCTTGAACCATACTTCTTCTGATATCTACCTCTCAAGTAGCTGAGATTACAGATATGTACTTCTATGACTGGGCATTTTAAACAGCCCTATTGAGAGTTCACATATTAAACAACTCAACCATTTAACAGTACATAATTATGGGTTAGGAATGTGGCTTAGTGGTAGAGTGCTTGCTTAGCATGCATGAAGTCCTGTGTTCAATTCCTCAGTATCACATAAACAGAAAAAGCCAGAAATGGTGCCATGGCTAAAGTGATAGAGTACTACCCTTAAGCAAAAGAAATTCAGAGACAGTGCCCAGGCCCTGAGTTCAAGCCCCAGGACTGGCAAAAAAAAAAAAAAAAAAAGGTATAATTAGTTGTATGCTGGTGGTGCATACCTATAATCCCAGCTACTCAAAAAGCTGAGTGAGATCTAAAGATATCTTTTCAAAGCTAGCCCAGACAGAAAGTTTTTTTTGTGTGTGTCTCTTTTCTTTTTTGGTACTGGGGATTGAACCCAGGATGTTGTACTTGCTGGGCAAGTGCTTTGCTACTGAGCTAAATCCCAGCCCTGTGAGACTATTTCCAATTAACCACCAGAAGACCAGAAGTGGAACTGTGGCTTAAAGTAGTAGAATGCTAGCCTTAAGCAAAAGAGCTTAGGGACAATGCCCAGGCCCTAAGTTCAAGCCCCATTACAACAAAAAAAAAAGTGCATAATTAAGATCTATGCATTCGTATCCAACACTCAGGATGTTGAGGGAGGAGGATTGTGAGTTCAAGGCCAGTCCAAGCTAACAGCCATACCCTGTTTCAAAAATCCAAGGGCTGTGGAGCTGGGGGGTGTGGTCAAGTAGTAAAATTCAGTCTAGAAAAATTGAGATCCTAAGTGCAAACCCAAGTATCACCAAAAACAAATAAAAAACAAAAGAGTTGGGGATGTAGTTGTGTGGTACAGTGCTTGCTTAGCAGGTACGAAGCCCTGGATCTGATCACTAGCATGGCAAATAAATAAATAAAATTGAATGGCTTTTAACATATTCATAAAGGTATATAGCTATCACTACAATTTTGGCATATTTTCATCAATGGAAAAAATTGCATTGAAATCCCTTTGCACATCTAAAGTTAATACAAAAATTTAATAAAGTAAGATTAATATAAAATGAAATTGCATCTCTTAGCTATTATTCCCAAGGCCCTTGCATTTTCCTCCACCCTATTCCCAGTCCCAGACAACTACTAATCTATTTTCTGTCTCTGTGATTTGCCTATTGTGGATAGTTCTTACACATAAAATCAGGTTAGGTCTTTCCTATTTACCTAGTTCTAAGGATCACCTCAGAACTTCCCTAGTGGTTCAAATTCAGTGCATCTGGCATAGGGCCAGACAGCATTTGATCAGACAGCATCTCTCTCTCTCATTTTTCCCCCCATGTTGAAGACAAGGTCTCCCTAAGTAGCTCAGACTGTCCTTGAACATTTTATCCTCCCATCCCCTGAGTGCTGGGATAACAGGTGTGTACCACCCAACTGCATTTCCCTTTTAGCCCTGGTACTCAAGGCCACCTACTTGGTGAGTAGTCATAGTAAGTGGCCAAAAAATGTCTTTTGATGAGTACTGATAAAACCTGTCTACTTTTGGCTCCCTATATCTAATTCCTCACAGGATGGTTTTGTCTTATTTCAAAAGCAACCTGAAAGCATTTTGAGGATAAAAGTATAACATATTCAATGGAGAAGTCTGGAAATTCAAAACATTTCCCCCTAGGGACATCATTCTTCTCCATTATTACCTAGCCTAAAGCATAAACCTTGGTCCTGAGTAGTTTGTCAGTAAACACTTACAATAGATTAACTAGTCATTATTCAAATACCACTGTAATCTGCTGTCCAAATTGCCTTAAATTTCTACCACTAAAGCCCTTTGAATTGAAGCAATTGACATCAACTTGATTTAGGGACAGAAATCTTTTCATTCCCCTAAAAAAAAAATCACATAGAATTTGAAAAAGTAGGAGACTGGAAGGGTATGATTCAAGAGAAGCACACATGCTTAACATACTTGAGGCTCTGTGTTTATTTCCCAATATTAAAAACAAAAGAGTGGCAGGGAACAGGAAGTAGGGGGACCTAGAACTCATCTGATAGTTCTCTCTCCTCCATTCAAGGTAGGCTTAGAGGTGAAGCATCCCCTCCAGAGAACTGCTATAAAAATAAAAATGTTGAGCTGAGTACACTTATAATTTCAGCACTTGGAAGTCTGTGGTGGAAGAACCACTGGAGTCTAGTTCAAGATTTAACTGGGGTAATATAACGAGACTTCATCTCAAAATAAGAAAGCAAGAAAGGAAGGAAGGAAGGAGGGAAGGAAGGAAGAAAAGAAGGGAGAAAGGAAAGAAGGGAGGGAAGGAGGGAGGGAGGAGGCCATAGCCAAGTATTGTGTGAGGATACTGAGCAACCCCTCCCTCCCTCCCTCCCTCCCTTCCCTCCTTTTCAGCACTTTTAATTAGCTTATATTTGTTATATGTTTATTAGCTTATATTAGAGGAGGACTTCATTTTCATCACTTTCAGAAATTTGAGACAGTCATGTTGTATACCCTAAGCTATCCTAGAACTCACTTTGTAGCCTTACGGACAGGCCTTGAACTCATAATTTTCCTGTCTCCTCCTGAATGCTGAGAATATAGGCAAATGCCACTACTCCAGGTTTATTTCTTGAATTCAGCACAAAACTGGGCCTGGCTTATCAAATAGAACTGTGGATATCATTTGAAAAGGCAAACATGAAGGTATCTTGCAAAAATGAAAAATGTATTTCTGCAGTCATCAGTGACTGTAATCCTAGCTACTCGAGAAGATTGAGATCTGAGGATCTCAAAGCCAGCCTGGGCAGAAAAGTTCATGAGATGCTTATCTCCAATTAACTACCAAAAGGCCAGAAATGGCACTGTGGCTCAAAGTGGTAGAGCACAGGCCTTGAGCACAAAAGCTCAGGGATAGGGCCTAGGCCCTGAGTTCAAGCCCCAGGACTGGCACAAAAGAAGGAAAAAATGTACAGATGTGATGAATTACTGAAGTATAATCAATGCATGTTTGGAAAATACAGATGAAAACAAAAATTATCCTGCTTCCTAAGCATAGGATATAGTTCTAGGTAAAATCTTTAAAACTTTAAAAGTCATTTGAGCTGAAATGTGAAAGACAAATATAGCTTTCATAAGGGTCTAAAGAAAGCAGACATTAATAAGGAAAAAAATTCCTGTGGTCTGGGCAAGCTACGATGTGGAAGTCTTTAAATGTTAGGAGCAAGTGGTTGGTCTTGGCAGTTGATATCAGTAGACACTGAAAACTTTCCAAACATTTTATAAAGTTTAGTGTCCCTATTCTACTCCTAGCCCAGTGATGTGGGATGATCTGTTGTCCTCAAACTCTTATATAATTTTATGCCCTTCATCATGGATGGCTCTTTACCTTACATGCCTTTCTCTTGCCTCGTGATGCCTTGGCAATACTTTAGATTCAGCTGAGATGAGATACTATTAGAGAATGATTTGTTCCTTCTGTGAGTTCATTTCTTCCTGTTACAAATATCCTTCCACTATTTTTCTTAACCACTTTTACTAGTTAACACATCTTAAATCATCTTTAAATATTCATACCTAAAGCTACATACACTAGGGAATCCAATAAATATGTACTGAACTAGGGTATAGCTGTAGCTCAGAGGTAGAATGTTTATCTAGCATGTACAAGGCCCTGAGTTCAATCTCCAGGAAGAAGAAAAAGAAAGAAGAAGAAAGGAGAAGAAGACAAAAATGAAGACAAAGAAGAAGGTATTTGCTAAACTGGATATTTCACATTTGTCCTTTATAGAACAGGAGTATTTATGTATAACTTTAGGCCTTACACTGAAGTTTAGATTCTTCCCATTGATTATGTAGAAAACACATTTTCCTCCATTTGTTGATTCTCCGGTATAGAAGGTCTAAAAAACAAAACATGTAAATGATCACAACTATGCAAGACTTATATGGAATTATAAAAAGGGGTTGCTAGGCCCCAATGGTTCACACCTATATTCCACAGCTAGTCAAGAGGCCTTTAAGATATGGAGGACCATAGTTCAAAACCAGCTGAGGCAGAAAAGATTTGGAGACTCCCTTTCCAAAATAACCATAAAACACTGGGCTGGAAGCATGGCTCAAGTGGTAGAGTGCCAGCCAAGAAAGCAAACCAAGTGAGCTTGGAGCAAACCCCAGTACTACAAAAATAGGGAGGTAAGAGAGTCAAGAAAGCCCTTAGAAATATAGCCATTTGGAAAAACACAGCACAAGAAGGAAAGAAAGGTTTCCAAGGCCAGGGAAATCCTAGTCAAACTTAACTGTTTTAGCCAAGCGCTAATAGCTCATGCCTGTAATCCTAGACTTAGGATGCTGAGATTTGAGGATCACAGTTTGAAGGTGTACCTCAACTGGTAGGGTGCCAGCCTTGAGTGAAAATAATAAGCAAGAGCACAAGGCAATGAGTTCAAGCCCCACCACCAGCACCAATAAAACAAATTAAATAAAGAGAATACGTAACTGATTCTGCTAGGTACCAATGGCTCACACCTATAATCCTAGCTACTCAGGAGGGTGAAATTGGAGGATTGTGGTTCTAAGCCACACTTGGCATGGCAGGAAAGTTCAGGAGGCTCTTATAAACTACTACTCAATAAACTACTCAGAAAAAGCCAGAAGTGGCATGGTGGCTCAGGTGGTAGAGTGCTAGCCTTGAATAAAAATAAGCTCAGGGACAGCACCCAGGCCTTGAGTTCAAGCCCCAGGACCCCGCCCCCCCCCCCAAATAAAGTAACTGATTCTCTAAATGAATCAAGAATGATGAAATATATCAGAAGGTAAAGTTGAGAGTAAGGATAGGAAAGCCAAAAATACATAATAATAGTTTACATTGATTATATAATTACGATACCTACAGTTATGCCAGCTTTGTTTTTCTTTAATAATCCTAATCACTGTCAAATACAATTATTCATCTTTAGACATCTATATTTGAGTTGCTACCTAATTTACTTAAGATCATAGAGATACTAAGACGCTAAGACAAGACCTGAATCCAAGACAATCTGACTCCATCCAGACAAGGTGACAGTAAATGTTTAAGTTATATAACTAACATTTTAATTTAATTAATGGTTCAATAAAAGCTTTTTAGTAATCTGCCTTCTCAGATTGTTCGCCTATAGGAAAATCACAATTCTCCCTCCCCACCTCCACCCCCAGTACTGGGTATTGAACCTAAAGCCTCTCCCATGTTAGGCAAGTGCTCTAATCACTTAACTACAACACACCCAGACCAACAGCATGCCTTTTGCCAGCATGAGGGTACTGGTCCACTTGCCAGTAAAGCAGCATTCTGATTATCCATCAAGCTATGCAGCACCTGACTCTTGAGGAATCTGCTCTTAGGATATAAACCATTTTAGGTTTCTGGTCCTGTCTGTGAAGCTAAGGACTAGTTTATAGTTCATAAATATATATATATATATATATATATATATATATATATATATATACACACACACACGCATATGTACATACAAACATGTATTTGTGTGTGTGTGTGTGTGTGTGTGTGTGTGTGTGTGTGTATGGGAGGGAGGGAAAAAGAGCAAACCTTTATTCCTTCTTAGGACAAGCATCTGAAATTATCCTTCCTTTTCTTTCTTTTTTTTGGGTCTGGTCGTGGGGCCTGAACTCTAGGCCTGGGCACTGTCCCTCAACTCTTCAGCTCAAGGCTAGCGCTCTACCACTTGAGCCACAGTGCCACTCCCGGCTTTTTTCTTTTTGCTTATGGGGTGCTGAGGAATCGAACCAGGGCCTCATGCATGCCAGGCAAGTGCTCTACCACTGAGCCACCTTCCCAGCCCCCTTCCTTTTCTTTTTCATGACAGTATTGGGACTTGAATTCAGGACCTCATGCCTTCACTTGGCTTTTTCACTCAAGGATGGCACTCTACCATTTGATCCATTTTTTTAATTTTTTAATTTTTTAATTTTTGCTAGTTACTTGAAAATAAGTCTCACAGACCTTCCTGCCTGGGCTGGCTTTGAACCTCAATCCTCAAATCTCAGTCTCTTAAGTAGCTAGGATTACAAGCATGAACCACCAGCACCTGACTGAAACAAATCACAGAATGGGCTCTCATTTTTCTTAAGTAGCTTATTTAGGAACAAATTCACCTTATTTTTCAGTTCTAGGGATCAAACTCATGGCTACATCCGTGCTAGGCAATTAATTGCTCTACCACTGGGCTACATCCGTGCTAGGCAATTAATTGCTCTACCACTGAGCTACATTCCTAGTTCCTATGTTTATTATCTGAACTGTTTCAATGGCTCTCATCATAGTACCATTCCCTCTCAGTTTTTTTTTCCTTGCCAGTTGTAGGGCTTGAACTCAGAGTCTGCATGCTGTCCCTAAGCCTTTTCACTTAAGGCTAACATACTACCACTTTGGGCCACAGGGCCACTTCCAGTTTTCTGGTGGTTAATTGGAGTCTCAGGGGTACTTTTCTACCTGGGCTGACTTTGACCTATGATCCTCAGATCTCAGCCTCCTGAGTAGCTAGGGTTACAGGCATGAGCCACATGCACCAAACACTGTTTGTTTCTTTTCAGCCTGAAATATTTTTTATTTGGCTTTTCATTCTTTGATTCTTGGAGATGATTACACAAAGTAGAATATATAAGGATTTCCTATAAGAAAAAGAAAGACATCCTTTTATTCCTTCCTAGTGATTTTCAGCTTTTTCTTAGCCCATTTAGGTCAGCACTTCATCTTTAGAAAGCAGATTCCAAAGGCCGCTTGGACCCCATTCCTAGCTCTAACATGCCTCAGAGGTCAAACTGTTGTAAATATAGTTCATACACTGGGTAAATACGGTTGAGGTTTGTTTCTCTTCAAAGACACTACATTATATTTGCCCACGTTAAAAAGAGATATTCTTGTAGGTTATTCTTAAGATGATTTGAGATAAAACACTTTACCACTTGAGACATATCCCATCTTGTTTTTGCTTTTGTTTTCAAATAGGGTCTTATGACCCGGCTGGCCTGGACTGTGAGCCACATACTCTTGCATTTTCCAACCATATCCAGCTTTTAAAAAAAAATTGCTTTGAGGGGCTGGGAAGGTGGCTCAGTGGTAGAGCACTTGCCTTGCAATGCATGAGGCCCTGGGTTTGATTCCCCAGCACCACATAAGCAAAAAGAAAAAAGCCGGAAGTGGCGCTGTGGCTCAAGTGGTAGAGTGCTAGCCTTGAGCTGAAGAGCTGAGGGACAGTACCCAGGCCCAGAGTTCAGGCCCCACAACCGGACCCAAAAAAAAAAATTGGTTCGAGTCTTGAAATCTTTTTGCCTAGGCTTCTCTCAAGTTGTGATACCCCTAACCTCAACTTCCCAAGAAGCTGAGATACAGCTTTGAGTCACAAATAGATTTATTTTTGTTGGTGTAAGGCTTGAACTCAGGGCCTGGATGCTGGCTCTGAGCCTCTTTGTACTCAAGGCTAGCACTCTACCACTTGAACCATAGCACCACTTTCTGTTTTTGAGTGGTTTACTGGAGATTACAAGTCTCATGGGGACTTTTCTGCCTGGGCTGGCTTTGAACCGTGATCCTCAGATCTCAGCCATCTCAGACTCCTGAGTAGCTAGGATTACAGGAGTGAGCCACTGGTGTCTGGTGACAGATTTATTTTTAATTGGACTAGTTAGGATCAAACCCAGGTCCTTGTGCATGCTAAGCTGTCATTTACCATTAAGTTCCATCCCCAATCCATAAACAAAATATTCAAATGCAAGTCAGCATTATTATTACTTTTTTTATTTTTTACCGGTCCTGGATTTGAACTCAGGGCTTGGGCACTGTACTTGAGCTTCTTTTGCTCAAGGCTAGCACTCTATCACTTGAGCCACAGCACTACTTCTGGATTGTTGTGTTTATGTGGTACTGAGGAATGGAACCATGCATGCTAGGCAAGCACTCTATAACTAAGCCACATTCCCAACCCAAGTCAGCATTATTATTGTTATCTAAGTTCTAAAGTGTACCAGGCTCTATTCTTTTTAGCAAAGAGAATGCAAAACACAAATATCCTAGAAGTATGTTTGGTAATTTTTTTTTTTTTTTGTCAGTCGTGGGTCTTGAACTCTGGGCCTGGGCGCTGTCCCTCAGCTCTTCAGCTCAAGGCGAGCGCTCTACCACTTGAGCTACAGTGCCACTTCCGGTTTTTTCTGGTGGTTTATTGGAGATAGGAGTCTCTCGGTCTTTCCTGCCCGGGCTGGCTTTGAACCGAGATCCTCAGATCTCAGCCTCCTGAGTAGCTAGGATTACAGGCCACCAGTGCCCGGCTGGTAAATTTTTTTAAATCCACCTTATCCTTATACTTGAGACTTAACATGTGTACATAAAAGACAAATGGGAGCCAGGCGCTGGTGGCTCATGCCTGTAATCCTAGCTACTCAGGAGGCTGAGATCTGAGGATCATGGTTCAAAGCCAGCCCGGGCAGGAAAGCCCGTGAAACTCTTATCTCCAATAAACCACCAGAAAACCAGAAGTGGTGCTGTGGCTCAAGTGGTAGAGCGCTAAGGCTTGAGCTGAAGAGCTGAGGGACAACCCCCAAGCCCAGAGTTGAAGCCCCACGACCGACCAAAAAAAAAAAAAGACAAATGGGATAATTTTGCTTCTAGAAAAAATGGGGACGGGCTGGGAAGGTGGCTCAGTGGCAGAGTGCTTGCCTTGCATGCATGAGGCCCTGGGTTCGATTCCTCAGCACCACATAAGCAGAAAAAGCTGGAAGTGGCGCTGTGGCTCAAGTGGTAGAGTGCTAGCCTTGAGCTGAAGAGCTGAGGGACAGCGCCCAGGCCCACAGTTCAGGCCCCACGTCCAGCAAAAAAAAAAAAAAAAGGGAGGTCATATGTAAATTTTCCAAATACTATACACATTTCTAGAATAGTATCTCATCTAGGGCAAGCAACTGGAATGAGGAGAAAACTTGGGTCATGTTATATCTGTACTTAAGTAGCTGAAAGTTAATGGGAAACACATACACACCCACTGAACCATCTAGTTTAAACTGAAGATCACAACCATAAACCATGAAATGGGTACTCAGTGCCCCTACAAAGGACTTGTTTTCTCTTTCTCTTGCATTTGCATCCATCTAATACCCTTATTATTAGAGGAAGCATCCTATCCAAGGTCTCTTCTCCCATTTCCTTATATCCTTTATTTTTTTGGGGGGGGGTCCAGTCATGGGGCCTGAACTCTAGGCCTGGGTGCTGTCCCTCAGCTCTTCAGCTCAAGGCTAACACTCTACCACTTGAGCCACAGCACCACTTCCGGCTATTTTTTCTGCTTATGTGGTGCTGAGGAATGGAACCAAGGGCTCATGCATGCAAGGCAAGCGCTCTACCACTGAGCCACCTTCCCAGCCCCCTTATATCCTTTAGAGGTCAAGTAAACGTCTCTCCTGTGCCATTCATCTTTCTTCCCTATTACATCACTCCCAACAGTGCAGAAACCTGCTCAAGATGCTAGTTGCTGGTGGCTAACACCTGTAATCCTAGCTACTCAGAAGACTGATCTGAAGATTGTGGTTCAAAGCCAGCCAGGCAGTAAAGTCTGTGAGACTTCTATCACTAATTAATGACTAGAAGCCAGAAGTGGAGCTATGGCCCAAGTGGTACATCACTAGCCTTGAGCAAAAAAGCTCAGGGATAGTGCCCAGGCCTCGAGTTCAGGCTCTAGGACTGGTGGGGGGGGGGGGGGGAAGGGGAGCTCAAAAAACATACTGTCTTAAATATCTCTGGAGCTCAGTAGTAAGAACTTACTTAGCATCACAAGGTCTTTGGTTTAATCCCTAGCATGGAAGAGGCAAAAACCCTTTACAACACCTCACATCCTTTTTGACTATCCCTAAATTTCTGTGCTTACCTCACTGAAAATCTTCTCTCAAGTTGCCTACATGTACTGTCTCTATTTTCTCGTGTTTCTGCTCATTTTTTATCCCATTCTAGTTAGATTAACATCCATGTATGACCCACCTGAATCTGTCCAAGATCACCAAAGACATTCTCCAGTCATCCAACACAAGCTACGCCTCTGGTCCAAGATTAGAACTCTCAACCCCTTAGCCAGCTGAAGCCTCCCCACTACCAGAATCTTCTGCCCTGGGATTCCACAACTGATTTGCTCTTAGAATTTCCTTTTCTTCAAGTCAAGGATCATATGCTGACAGACCGCACTATGGTTGAAATCCAGTCACCGAGTTTAAAAACTTCTCATCGAGTTACCAGCACCTACAATTCTGGAGATTTTACATTTTCGAAAACATTTCTCTTTCCTTTGTGGGTAAAAGACCCCAGTATATCAATATTGGGCCAATATTCTCACAAGAACAATCAGCTGAATAGAGGAAAAGCATCTCCATTGGCGCTGAATGAGTCTAACGAAAGGGAGTTGAGGATTAAGCCGCATTACGGTAAAAACACTAAAAGACACTCCTTCGGGAGCCACCACAACACCTGGCAATCGGCCCCGTTAACTTCAAGGTCTGGCTGGGCGGGGTCCGCAGGCACTTCCAGGGGAGGGGGAGGAGCCAAAGGACTCCACCCACCGGGAACTTAACAGCTCCCGGGCAAAGACGAGAAATGAGAAAGGCAGGTTTTAAAACAGAAACTACACGGCGTCAAATACTCAAAACTCCTTTCCGCTAAAGGTGACTGTAGTGCACAAGACTCAAGTGGTCTTCTGCTATCTCTCCAGGCTGAAGTCGCCTGGGAACTCCCAGAGTAGGCCCTGGTTCCCTCTGACCCGATTTCAGGAGACTCTTTTTCTAGGGAGTGAGATCTTCAGAAGCCTCTAGGCAAACACAGCCCTTCTTGCAGTCACTCGAGAGCACTGGACTCCATACGAGAAACAGCAACGCACAGATACCCGCTGGGCCTCACTCGGTGGCGGGCCACTGAGCCGCGGTTGACGGGCGGGTCCCAGTAGGGCGGAGACTGGGCGGGGCCGGGCCTAGGAGCCGCCCATGTCCCACAGACGGCCCCGCGCGCGCTTCCTCTAGCCACCCCCACTCCTCCAACTCCTAAGGGGTTTAGAGGGCCGGAGAGAGCAGTTTGGGAACCAGGTCAAACAGGCAGGAATCCGAGACGGCCCCGAGACGACGGTCCCCACCCAGGAAGCCCCACCCAACGGAAGACCGGACGCCACCACGCCAGCGAAGTCCACGCGCGACCGGGCGAGGGCGCGGGAGGGCGCGTGCGGCGTGACGACGCGACTCGCGGTGCGTCCCGTGACGCCATCGCGCCTGCTTTTGAAAGTTGGCGCCCGGGGCCGCCTCCCATGCTGCCCTGCGCCAACCCCTCCCCTCACCTTTCCTCCCCCGCCCTCCACTCGCCGCCCGGCCGGCCCCCCCACCCGTCCCTTCCCTTATCAGCACCCGCGGCCCCGGCAGCGCCGACGCAGGCGCACTGCACCGCACCGCCGCCATTTTGTGTCCGAGCTTGTGGAGCGATTAAACCGTGCGCGGAGCTGCTTCTTTGGCGGCAGTGGCGGCAGCAGTAGCCGGTGCGGGCGCGCAGAGCTGGCCGGGGACGCCGGGTGGCCGGAGCGGTGGAGCGGCGGCGGAACGGGCGCCGCGGGGGGTGTGGCGCGGAGGTAAGGGGGCCCAGGGTGGAGGAGGTTTCGCGGGCCGCCTCTAGGTGTCACGATGGGGCCGCTCCGGTCGGCGCTGGCTGTAGCCCGGCGCCAGCGCCGCCGCCGGGGGGTGTTTGTCTCCCTCTACCGTCCCTGCTGCGGCGCGGCCGCCGCCATTGCCCGCCGCCGCCGCCGCGGCCCGGCCGCCCCACTCCACACCCGCTCGCTAGGCCTCCTGGCCGCACGCTAGGCCTCGGGCGGCGGCGGCGGCGGCGGCGGCGGAGGCCCGCGCGCCCGGCGACTCCATTTTCCTTCCTTTGTCTCTGCCCTCGAGGCCGGCACTTGGCCCGGCTGATCGCCCTGCCGCGGCCCGCCCTCTGCCCTCCGCCCCTCCCGCGGCGGGTGGCCTCAGCCGAGACTCGGTCTCCGCGCTCCGGCTTCCTTGCTCGCTACTCGTTTAAGAGTTCAGACCCTCCCGCGGCCGGGCACGCAACTGAGTCCCAGAGCCCTGTGGGTGTCCGGGCCCCTGTCGATGCGTCTCGGGATACCCATCCTCCAGGCCACCCAGTCCCGGAACCTACCTGGTTGCTCCGAGTGCTTCCCCAGCCGCCCGGCTGCTCCGCGGTCGCTCCCAGTCCGCGCGTCGTCGCCGCTGGTCTCCGTCTCCGCCGAGTGGCGCAGGCGGCGCTGCTGCGGCTGCGAGCACAGGGACCCCAGAGCTGCCGAGAGCTCCCTCTGCAAGGCTGGCTGAGCTATTCGCGCCTCGACGCCGCCCGAGCGGGCGGGGGAACGTGCGCTCGCCGCCCCCGCCGGGCCCCGCTGCGCCCCCAAACTCGCGCCAAGGCTCCGCGCGCGAGCGGACTTCGTGCCGACCCCATAGTTGGCAGAAAAGCCGAGTTCCGCCTCAAGTAGCATTTCTTCTGCCAGGCTTCCACTCTCTTAACCCCCTTGGAGAAGTAACAGCCTGTGTACATTCAGTGATCTCAAAGGGACTGAAACAATTTCGCTCTGATCTCAAGTGACGTGACCATCTGAATTCGGGAGTTCTAGGCTGGTTATTTTGATCGAGACGACCCTTGAGTCGGCCTCCGGTTTTTAATTGTCCTGGCGCTAAACTTCGTATACTTAGTACCTGATGCTCTAGGGCTAGGCATAGGCAGTTTCAGCCTTCGAGATTGTGCAACCTGATCTAAAGCGCCAGTAGGACAGAATGAATTTATTCTTGACTCAACTGGTAATTTGCCCGTACGCTGAAATATGAGGGTTGGTGTTGTAATTGAATCCTGGGTCATTGCAGATGGTTTATAAATATCTATGCCTAATGTAACTACTCTAATAGCTAGCCGACTTCCTGCATTTCTCCTGTTCGACATTAGTAAACATTCGAATACAGAGTTTTCCTACTTTCTTTGAGTACAGATCAACTAGGAAAGTGAGGATTCCATGTTTCCTATAGACAGGAAAAGAAGTTAAATTAGGGCATGTATTTAAAATTTACTGTCAGTAAGCCGTCCTGCATCATTAAAAAGCTTCCTATGTTGAATTGTTGAAGTTTAGTTCCCCTCCTCCAAACATACTACCTTTGTATGGTACAGGATAGTACAATATATCAACTCCTTAGTTTAAAAAAGGCTGGGTTAGCTCCATACACACTGGTTTGAAGTCTAGGCCTCATGCTTACTATGCAGCTGCTATACTACTTGAGCCACGCCTAGCATTGCTACGACTTTGTCGTCTATGTGCCGGATCTGAGGTTTGAACTCTGGGCCTGAGTGCTGTCCCTGAGCTTTTTTTGGGGGGGGGGGTCCAGTCGTGGGGCCTGAACTCTGGGCGTGAGTGCTGTCCCTCAGCTCTTCAGCTCAAGGCTAGCACTCTACCACTTGAGCCACAGCGCCACTTCCAGCTTTTTCTTTTTGCTTATGTGATGCTGAGGAATCGAACCCAGAGCCTCAGGCATGCAAAGCAAGCGCTCTACCACTGAGCCATCTTCCCAGCCCTGTCCCTGAGCTTTTTGCACAAGTCTACCTCTACCTTGAGCCACAGCTTCACATCCGGCTTTTTTAGCGGTTAATTGGAGATGAGCGTCTTACGGACTTTCCTGCCTAGGCTGACTTTGAACTGCCATCCTCAGCCGTCATCCTTCTGAGTAGCTAGGATTACAGGTGTGAGCCACAGTGCCCAGCTGTTTTGATATTTTTAAGAAAGAAAAGCTATGTTAATTTATGAGGTAAAGGTCTCCACTGTAATGTAATCTCAACCTGTAAATCCTGATAATGATCTGCTTCCGTATACATCTTTTTGAACATCCTTTTTTTTTTTTTTTTTAACTGAAACTAGGGTTAGGCCAATTTCTCAGGAGCCACATTAGAACCTTATTTATGCAACTTTTATTTTTTGTGGTACTGGGTTTAAACTCATGACTTTTGCTCTACTACTGAACTTATACTTTCAGCTCCCTCATCCGTGTTAGTGTGTGTGTGTGTGTGTGTGTGTGTGTGTGTGTATGTGTGTGTGTGTGTGTGTGTGTACTACTGGAGTTCCTGCTCTGCCCTCTCCCAAGTAAAAAGCAACTAAATGTGGCAGTATTCATGAAATGTTAGGCTTGGGACTAGAACTACTTTTTATTTATTTTTTATTTTTTATTGTGTTTAAGTGGTTACATAATTTCCCAAATCACAGTATTATGGGATAGTGATGCTCAGTTAAAATCACAAACACATTCTAACTTTCCTGGAGCAAATTGTCTATCACAGTCTGTAACATTTATGAGTTCTGTGAGCTTTGCGATACAGTTATTTCTTTCATGTTGGGTGGTATGTACATTTCTTTTGCATAGCATCAGCTGTTCCCTCTTTCCCACTTGTTCCCTCCCTCTAGAACTACTTTTAATTGATAAATAATCCACTTATGTAACTCATTGCATTATTTTATGTTTTCAATCTTTCAAACTTCTTTTTTTTTTTTTTTTTTTTAATTATTTTTTTGGTCCGGTTGTGGGGCCTGAACTCTGGGCCTGAGCACTGTCCCTCAGCTCTTCAGCTCAAGGCCAGTGCTCTACCACTTGAGCCACAGCGCCACTTCCGGCTTTTTTCTTTTTGCTTATGTGGTGCTGAGGAATCGAACCCAGGGCCTCAGGCATGCAAGGCAAGCGCTCTACCACTGAGCCAACTTCCCAGCCCCCAATCTTTCAAACTTCTGAGTGACAAGTGGCAGGTTTAAGATAAAGCCCACAGAGATTTAAAAATTAAAATGCAGCAAGTTTGTAATTGAGTCAAGAGTAATGCTTGTTTTCCCAGGTTAGAATTATGCTCTGCAAATCCTGTGTTGCTTTTATAGAGTCTGCTGTTCTATATGTGGTTTTGTTTGTACTAGTACTAGAGCTTGAACTCAGGACCCTTGCACTCTTACTCAGCTTTTTCTGCTCAAGGCTAGTACTAGCTCTACCACTTGAGCCATACCTCCACTTGAGCCGTACCTCCACTTCTGGTTTTGGGTAGTTAATTGGAGGTAAGAGTTTCATAGGCTTTTCCTACTTGGATTGACATCAAACCTTGATTCTCTGATCTCAGTCTGCTTGAGTAGCTAGAATTATAGATGTGAGCCACCAGCACCTGGCAGTTTCTTAGTCTTATGCATTTTGATGACTTAATAGTGTAGACCTTGGGCTGGGGAGGTGGCTCAGTGGTAGAGCGCTTGCCTTGCATGCATGAGGCCCTGGGTTCGATTCCTCAGCACCACATAAGCAAAAAGAAAAAAAGCCGGAAGTGGCGCTGTGGCTCAAGTGGTAGAGCACTAGCCTTGAGCTGAAGAGCTGAGGGACAGCGCCCAGGCCCAGAGTTCAGGCCCCACGACCGGACCCAAAAAAAAAAAAAATAGTGTAGACCTTATCCAACACAATTGCTATTCTTTGGGGTCTGTATGCCAGAAATTATCTTTGGGTTTTTTGCTTATTTTGTTGTTGTTTTGTCAGTCCTGATACTTGAACTCAGGGCCTGGGCACTGTCCCCGAGCTTTTTCTTTTTTGGGGGGGGGGGTCCGGTTGTGGGGCCTGAACTCTGGGCCTGGGCACTGTCCCTCAGTTCTTCAGCTCAAGGCTAGCGCTCTACCACTTGAGCCACAGCACCACTTCCGGCTTTTTTTTTTTTCTGCTTATGTGGTGCTGAGGAATTGAACCCAGGGCCTCATGCATGCAAGGCAAGCACTGTACCACTGAGCCACCTTCCCAGCCCCCGAGCGTTTTCTTCTCAAAGCTAGCACTCTACAACTCGAGCCTCAGTGCCACTTCTGGCTTTTTCTGTTTATGCTGGGCAGGCACTCTACCACTAAGCCACATTCCCAGCCCCAATACTTTGTTTTTAGTAGAAAGCTAAACCTAGAGAAAATAAATTTGGGATAAATGGGTTATATCAGGGAAACCCAAAGACTCTACTTGTTTAAATAGTTGTAGGAGCAAGATTGCAAGAATTTTGCCTGCATAAGAAAATTCTGCTTATTTACCTAAAGTTGTAAAAGATGCCACAAGATGCAAAATTGCTGGGCATCAGTTGCTCACACTTGTAAACCTAGCTACTCAGGAGGCTGAGATCTGAGGGTCATGGTTCAAAGCCAGCTCAGACAGGAAAGTCCATGAGACTCTTATCTCCAATTAACCACCAGAAAACTGGAAGTGACTCTTTATCTTCAAATCATCCCTGCCAGTATCTGTGTGTGTTCTTTCTGTGATATCATGTGTGAGTTCAGAGATAGGTCACTGGATATAGGCAGCTGACATATCTCAAGGGTTTTGATATAATTTTTATGCTTGATATTTATTTTGGCCCACCCTTAGAACTTTCAGTGGCATAAAATTCTCTTCCCATTGAAGTTTCTAGTGATACATGGACACCAATCAATACACAAGCCAGGCATCAGCACTCAGGAGGCTGAAGCAGGAGGATCTCAAGTTTCAGGCCAGCCCAGACTACATAAACTTTGACTCAAAATAACCCAAAGAAAGAAAGAAACAAACTAGTGGCTCACATCTGTAATTCTAGCTACTCAGGAAGCTGAGATCTGAGGATCATGGTTCAAAGCCAGCCTGGGCAGGAAAGTTCATGAGACTCTTATTTCCAATAAACCACCAGAAAACCGGAAGTGGTGCTGTGGCTCAAGTGGTAGAGGGCTATCCTTAAGCTGAAGAGCTGAGGGACAGCCCCCAGGCCCAGAGTGCAATCCCCATGATCAACACCCCAAAAAAAGCCTTGTGCTGGTGACTCACACCTGTAATCCTAGTTAGTCAGGAGGCTGAGATCTGAGGATCGTGGTTTGAAGCCAGCCTTGGCAGAAAAATCCCCTTGAGACTCTTAATTCCAATAAACCACTCAGAAAAAGCCAGAAGTAGAGCTATAGCTCAACTGGTACAGAACTAACTTTGAGCACAGAGTCTCAGGGACAGTACTCAAGCCCTAGGACCAGCAAAAAAAAAAAAAAAAATTTCTTGGATCAAATATACAAATCCTCTTTTGTGTTATAAGCTGCCTATCAACATAAGAGACTTTATTTAGCTTGGTCTGAGAAAGAATAATCTTTTTTTGTTGACTAGTTAATTATGAGATGAATTTCCTCTTAGTTTTTTTTTTTTTTTTTTTGGTAGGTCATGGGACTTGAACTCTGGGCCTGGGCACTGTCCCTGAGCTCTTCATCTCAAGGCAGTCCCTCTACCACTTGAGCCTCAGAGCCACTTCTGGATTTCAGGTGGTTAATTGGAGATGAGAGTTTCATAGACTTTCCTGTGTGAGCTGGCTTTGAACCATGATCCTCAAATCTCAGTCTCCTGAGTAATAGGATTACAGGTGTGAGCCATCGGCGCCCAGCTCCTCTTAGTATTTTATATACTAAATTCTTTGCAAACTTTTTTGTTGTTGAGGGTACCCTCAAACTTGCCAGCCTCCTGAGTGTTGAGATTACAAGCATGTAATACCAGAACCCAACTAATTATTTATTTATCAATTACATCAAATCTTTAGTTTGCTCTCATTTTATTCCATGCTGCATGGTGCATTTTTGTGAAATTCATATTTCATATAATTATTTCTTTTTGTTTTTAGAATGATTGTGGATCTAGAGACAAAAAACAAGATGCACTAGTAGACGGACTGCTGACCAGGGACTTCGTAGCTGGTTCTGTTTTCCTTCCTCAAACCAACTTTGCAGCCACGGAGCGGTAATTGCTATTTTCATTTCTTGCTCTAAAAAAAAAATGGGAATAATGAAAACTCCTGGACTAGAGGATTTTATGGGTAGTTCTTGGGTATAGGAGATAGAGGTTATTGGGTGATTGAGAGCTATACAGCTTTAGAGTAAGAGTCCTGGGTTTGAAACTGTGCAGTGTCACAAACTAGCTGAGTGACATTGGACAAGTTACTTAACCTGTCTAATTCTACAGTCCCTGTTTCAGAGAGAAAAATAAGACCAACCTCAGTGTGTTCTTCAGGTGAACAATAATGTATGTAACAGATTAAATTCCAATCTGATTGTGTGTGTAGGAAAACTCCCAAGAAGTTGTGGCTGTTTTTCTGTAGAAATTTTTGAATTGTGTATTTTGACTATTGGCAGATGACCTGAAATGTCTATGGCCTATGGCAATTTGTAATTTTAATGAGGAACAGAAGGAATGCTGTTTTTGGAGAAATTAATATTCTGGATAAGAATTGTCTTAATTCGAGCTAGTCAATTTAGCTGATAATTTTCTGCTATAAAATATAATGAGAACTTGAAACAGTCCTAATAAATGTTGTCGTCTGCTCTGCTTTGGGAATCTTTTTTTTTTGGTCAGTTATGGGACTTGAACTCGGGGCCTGGGCTCTGTCCATGAGCTCTTTTGCTCAAGGGTAGAGCTCTACTACTTTGAGCCACAGCTCCACCTCTGGTCTCAGGGCTGCTGGGAAGGTGGCTTAGAGGTAGAATGCTTGCCTTACATGCAGGAGGCCCTGGGTTACATTCCTCAACACCACATTAGCAGGAAAAAAAAGCTGGAAGTGGTGCTGTGGCTCAAGTGGTAGAGCACTAGCCTTGACCTGAATAGTTGAGGGACAGCGCCCAGGCCCAGAGTTCAGGCCCCATGACCAACAAAATAAAGTCTCAGGGCTAGCTTTGAAACTTGGTCCTTAGATCTCAGCCTTCTGAGCAGCTAGGATTACAGACGTGAGTCACTAGCACCTGGCTTACTTTAGGATCTTGAAGTAACTAAGTAGGTATAGATATTAAAAGTTTTTTCTCTGGGTTGGGGATTTGGCTCAGTGGAAGAGTACTTGCCTTTCAAGTACAAGGCCCTGAGTTTGGTCCTCAGCTGGGGGTAAGGGGGAGCTATGGAAGTGGTTTCTCTTCAGGCTTATACAAGGCACATCTTTTTATCCCTTAAAAAAAAAAAAGTGAAAATAATTGAAATTGTATAATGGCAAAAAGGAATGTGGAGGCAAAATTTTCAAATGCTAAAATTAGCTAAGCTTATATAAATGAATCATCTAAGTGACTACTAGAGTTTTTCTTAGAAGCTGTGCTAGAAGTAAATGTAGAGGGAGAAAGGAGGAATGAGAGCTCTATTATTCTTTAAGCTTCTGTTCTACAAATGAGCAAACTTGGTATCTTGCTAGATGGAAAGAACAAAGTCTGCTGTACTCATAAGATCCTGAAAAGAGTAATGATACTGATTTGAAGAACTAGTAAGAAATTTAGACTTAATAGTTTGGGAAATGTCAGATCTTTGAAATATGTTGATCACTTTTTTATTTTTTATTTCTTTTTGGGTCCAGTCGTGGGCTTGAACTCTGGGCCTGAACGCTGTCCCTCAGCTCTTCAGCTCAAGGCTAGCGCTCTACCACTTGAGCCACAGCGCCACTTCCGGCTTTTTTTCTTTTTGCTTATGTGGTGCTAAGGAATTGAACCCAGGGCCTCATGCATGCAAGGCAAGCGCTCTACCACTGAGCCACCTTCCCAGCCCCTTGATCACTTTTTTAATGTATGTGTGTGTTCCAGTTCTAGGACTTGAACTCAGGGTCTGGACACAATTCCAGATCTTTTTTGCTTCAGGATAGGGCTCTACTACTTGAGCTACAACTCCACTTCTGGCTTTTTGGGAGTTAGTTGGAAATAGGAGTCTGCTGTCCCAGCAAGCTTTGAACCATGACCCTTACCAGCCAGCCTCCTGGTAACTAGGATTACAGGTGTAAACAACTGGTGCCTGATATATATATCTACTGATATATATCAGTAGAGCAAGCGCTCTACTGCTTGAGCCACAACACCACTTTTCTACTAGTTTATTGGAGGTAAGAGTCTCATAGACTTTCCTGCCCGGGCTGGCTTTGAACTGTGATCCTCCGATCTCAGCCTCCTGAGTAGCTAGGATTACAGGTGTGAGCCATTGGTACCCACCCTGCCTGGTGCACCTGATGACTTTTTAGAGTCAAACTGTGACTCAAGTGGTAGAGTGTTACCCTTGAGCAGAAAAAGCTAATGGGCAGCAACCAGGCCCTGAGTTCAAGCCTCAGTACCAGCACAAGGGGAAAAAAAGAAATTATCATGTCTAGCTTATCTGTTTATATTCCCAGACAGTGAATCCACAGGATTAGCTTATTTGGAAAGCTTCTAAACTTAGGGGATAGTGAATAACTGGAAGAAATTAAAATATTGTAATATTTAGGTCTAGAGGCATGGTTCAAGTAGTGGAGCGCCCACCTAGCAATTTCAAACCTAGCTCCTGCCCCCTCCCAATGAGTGTGTGTGTGTGTGTGTGTGTGTGTGTGTGTGTGTGTGTGTGTGTGTGTGTGTGTGTATCATAGATATAGTTACATACAATTATATTTAACTAGTGGAATGCAAGCTATGATTTTCTGGCACATACTTATCTTTAACAAAATGAGGTGTGAATACCTGGGATTGGAATTCTTCTTTCTAAAGGCACCACAGGAGAAACACAGGAAAAAGTACTTTTGAGCCATTAAACAGTTTCTTAGTTTGTCCCTGTTGTAGTGTACTGAGATACAGAAGTTGGTATTTATTGCTTGCGTAAGTGTTTCTGTCAGAAAAAAATGTGTCTCATTGTCTTGAAAATGAACTGGACAACTTGTGGGTGGAGGGACTGGGAAGGTGGTTCAGTGGTAGAGTGCTTGCCTTGCATGCATGAGGTCCTGGGTTTGATTCCTCAGCACCACATAAGCAGAAAAAAAGGTGGAAGTAGCATTGTGGCTCAAGTGGTAGAGCACTAGCCTTGAGCTGAAGAGCTGAGGGACAGTGCCCCCAGGTCCAGAGTTCAGGCCCCACAACCGACCCCCCCCCAAAAAAAAAAAAACCACAACAAAAACCCAACAAGTTGTGGGTGGGAACAGGAGGGAAAAACTGGGAAAGAGTGGAGAAAGGAGTTATATTATCCAAAAGGAAATGTACTTATTACCTGACTTATGAAACAGTAACCTATCCCTCTGAACATTACCTTTATAATAACAATTAACTGGAGTGTACATGACAATTGGTAGATGACTAGACCAGATTGGAAGTGTTGTTATAAAGACCATTCTGATGATATAATTTAAAAGGAAAAAAGGAACTATCAGAGACTGGTTGGTCTAAAACCTTAAAAGTAAATTCTGTAAAACAATTTAGGAAGCAAATGTCAAATTTTAACTCATTTTTTCCTGTCATTTTTGCTTTATGTTATTGTTTCAGATATAATCTGGATTATGCTTCTACTTGTGCCTCCTGTAGCTGGGGTTAAACACATGCATTACTATGCCTGGCTTATTTATTGAGGTGAATTTTGATAACTTTTTGGACAGACTGGTACAATTTTTGCTCCTCAAGTAGCTGGGATTAAAATTAACTCAATCTTAATTAACAGTTTATATTCGTTTGTGTTAGTTTTCCTTCCAATTCCAGTCAAATACTAAATCCAAAGCTAGAGACCTATGACTCCTCTAATTCTGTGTGTGTGTGTGTGTGTGTGTGTGTTTGTTTTCATGGGTGCACTTGTGCACATATATATGTACACACATGTATGCATGCCTAGGACTATATTGAAGTTTGATTTCAAGGTGTTTATTCCTTAGCTTTGTCACTTAAGCCTGGTATTCTACCACTTGAGCCACAGTTCCACTTCTGGCTTTTTTGGAGATGAGAGTCTCAAGAATTTTCTTGCTTGGGCTAGTTTTGAGCCTGGATCCTCAGATCTCAGCTTCATGAATAACTAGGATTACAGGTGTGAGGCACAGATTCCTGAGACAGTCTTTCGTTTTGGGAGGTAGGGGTGGTCATGGGGCTTGAACTTTGAGCCTAGACACTGTCCCTCAGCTCTTCAGCTCAAGGCTAGCACTACCACTTGAGCCATAGCACTACTTGCAGTTTTCTGATGGTTTATTGGAGATAAGAGTCTCAAGGACTTTCCTGAGTAGCTAGGATTACAGGTGTGAGCCACTGGTGCCTGAGCTTGAGATACAATCTTTTTCTTTTTTCTTTTTTGTGGGGACGGAGTGGAGGGGGTGTTTTTTTTTTTTTTTTTTTTTTTGCCACTCCTGGGGCTTGAACTCAGGGCCTGGGCACTGTCCTTGAGCTGCTTTTGTTCAAGGCTACCACTCTACCACTTGAGCCACAGCACCAGTTCTGGCTTTTTCTGTTTATATGGTACTAAGGAATTGAACCCATGGTGTTATTCATGCTAGCAAGCACTCTACCACTAAGCCATATCCCCAGCCCTGAATTTTTTTTGTGTGTGTGTGGGGGTCCGGTCGTGGGGCCTGAACTCTGGGCCTGGGCACTGTCCCTCAGCTCTTCAGCTCAAGGCTAACGCTCTACCACTTGAGCCACAGCACCACTTCCGGCTTTTTTCTTTTTGCTTATGTGGTGCTGAGGAATCGAACCCAGGGTCTCAGGCATGCAAGGCAAGTGCTCTACCACTGAGCCAACTTCCCAGCCCTGAATTTTTAAAAAAATTGTTATTATAAAGATGGTGTTCAGGGGCTGGGAAGATAGCCACATCCATATAACATTATTTGGGATTAAACTCAAGGTCTCCTGATTGTTAACCATACATTCCACCATTTGAGCCAAGTCCCCAATCTTGCTTTTATTACTACTAAGAAATAAGCAAGTTAATAAATTACTTCTTTTAGCCAGGCACTGGTGCCTTACACCTGTAATTCTAGCTACTCAGGAGTCTGAGATCTAAGGATCGAGGTTCAAAGCCAGCCCAGGCAGAAAAGTCCGAGAGACTCTGACCTCCAATGAACTGGAAGTAGCACTGGGGCTCAGTGGTAGAGTGCTAGCCTTGAGCTGAAGAGCTGAGGGACAGCGCTCAGACCCAAATTTAAGCCCCATGACTGACAAAAAAATAAATAATAATAATAAAATAAATAAATTCCTTGTTTTAGTAATTTTCATTTTAGTTCAAAGTAAAATTTTGCTTCTTTTTTTTTCTTTTTTTTTGGTTGGTTGTGGGGCTTGAACTTTGCCCTTGGGCGCTGTCCCTCAGCTCTTCCAATTTTGTTTTTTTTTTTTGTTTAAACTTAAAAACTTCCACTTAAGCCACATATCCAGTCCTTTTTGCTTTAGTTAATATTTGAATTGAGTATTGCATCCTGCCGAGGCATGTGCCTATACCTCAGTCTACCTATATTTTAGGCTTCTTGGTATAGGATGATTAGACATGGGTCACTACTTCTAGCTATTGTATAAGAAGGGATTCTAGAAATTTTTCTATCCTAGGTAGCCTTGAATCACAATTCTCCCTATCAGCCTTCCAAGTAGCTAAGGATGACGGGCATGAACTACCCATGCTTGGCTGTGTTTTAGATTACTTTTGTTTCTTCTAGCTAAGAATATAGTAGCTGGTACTGATGTAGTAACTGTATCTTTTTTCCTTTTTTTTAGATTGTCAAATACATTGTTGCCATTTATTACCATTTTGCTATTTGGTACAGATGTACATTGTTGAGTGTAAGCTACTAGTTTTTTATTTAATCTTAAAGGAGACCTCCTTTACTAAATAAAAATTGCTTTGATTCTAAAAAGTGGCCAATGTGACTAAGTCTGAGTTGTAGAGACAATAGGATCAGTGGCCACAAAACCACAAGTAATTAGTTCACTTCTTTGTCTGTATCCATTTCTCTCTTTTTTCCCTTCTGTCATACCTTGAACTTTGTCTTCCTACCTAAGAAATCATTGAAGCCAAGTGTTGGTGACTTACCCTGTAATCCTTGCTACCCAGGAGGCTGTGAGATGAAGGGTAGGATCTAGGTTCAAAGTCACTCTGCTAGAAAAGTCCATGAGAGGGGCTGGGAAGGTGGCTCAGTGGTAGAGCGGCCCTGGGTTCGATTCCTCAGCACCACATAAGCAGAATAAGCTGGAAGTGGCACTGTGGTTCAAGTGGTAGAGCCTTGAGCTCAAGAGCTCAGGGATAGCGCCCAGGCCCAGAGTTCAGGCCCCACGACTGGACCAAAAAAAAATGCTATTCTTGGGCTGGGAAGGTGGCTCAGTGGTAGAGTGCTTGCCTTGCATGCCTGAGGCCCTGGGTTCGATTCCCCAGCACCACATAAGCAAAAAGTAAAAAGCTGGAAGTGGCGCTATGGCTCAAGTGGTAGAGCACTAGCCCTGAGCTGAAGAGCTGAGGGACAGTGCCCAGGCCCAGAGTTCAGGCCCCATGACCGGACCCAAAAAAAAAAAAAGAAAAGTCCATGAGACTTTATCTCCAGTTAACTAACAAAAAGATGAACTAAGCCCAGTACTGGTGGATCACACCTATAATCCTAGCTATTTAGGAGGTTGAGGTCTGAGAATCACAGTTCAAAGCCAGCCTAGGCAGGAAAGTCTGTGAGACTCCAATAAACCACCAGAAAACCAGAAGTGATGCTATGGCTCAAGTGGTAGAGCCCTAGCCTTGATCTGAAGAGCTGAGGGACAGTGTCTAGGCCCAGACTTCAAGCCTCACAACCAACAAAAAGATGAACTAACAAAAAGATGAGTTGTGATTCAACTGGCAGGGTGCCAACTGTAAGCAGGAAAGCAAAGCAAAAATAGGAGCCCCTGAGCTCAAGCTCTGGTCTCTGGGGGGAAAAAATTCATTTAATATTGGTTGTACATAGAATAGAAGTGAAACTTAAAAGCCGGGTGCTGGTGGCTCATGCCTGTAATCCTAGCTACTCAGGAGGCTGAGATCTGAGGATTGAGGTTCAAAGCCAGCCCGGACAGGAGAGACCGTGAGACTCCTATCTCCAATAAACCACCAGAAAACCGGAAGTGGCGCTGTAGCTCAAGTGGTAGAGCGCTAGCCTTGAGCTGAAGAGCTGAGGGACAGCGCCCAGGCCCAGAGTTCAAGTCACACGACCGACAAAAAAAAAAAAAAAGAAGTGAAACTTAATGACTTTTTCTTTAAGAAACGTAATGATAGACTACAGATTTTATTTGAAAAATGAACAAAAATTATTTTTTTTAATTTATCTTTTTACTGGTCTTGGGGCTTGAAATCTGGGTCTGGGCGCTGGCCCTGAGTTCTTCAGCTCATGTCTAGCATTCTACCACTTGAGTTACAGCACCACTTCCATTTTTCTGGTATTTAGTTGGAGATAAAAGTTTCATGGACTTTCCTGCCCGGGATGGCTTTGAACCATGATCCTCAGATCTCAGCCTCCTGAGTTGCTAGGATTACAGCCTTGAGCTACTGGCACCTAGCCAAAAAATTTTTACACAGAAGATTATGTGGATCTATATTTAGACTGCATTAACTTGCATACTAGGTCAGTCACTTCCAGAGCATGGTCAACAGCAATTTTGTATGAGGATTACTTGGAGACCCTTTTTGTTTTTTGTTTTTAAAACAGTCTCCTACAAACTTGACATTCTCCCTGCCTCCACATGTTAGAATTAAAAGCCTGTACCATCATTTCTGGCTATATGATTTTTTGTTTTGTTTTTAACTGGTCTTGGGGCTTGAACTCAGGGACTGGGTGTTGTTCCTAAGCTTCTTTTACTCAAGGCTAGCACTCTACCACTTGAGCCATAGCTCCACTTCTAGTCATTTCTCAGTAGTTTATTGGAGATAAGAGCCTCAGGGAGGGGCTGGGAAGGTGGCTCAGTGGTAGAGCGCTTGCCTTGCATGCCTGAGGCCCTGGGTTCGATTCCTCAGCACCACATAAGAAAAAAGCCAGAAGTGGCGCTGTGGCTCAAGTGGTAGAGCGCTAGCCTTGAGCTAAAGAGCTGAGGGACAGTGCCCAGGCCCAGAGTTCTAGCTCCACTACCGGACCAAAAAAAAAACCAAAACAAAGAGCCTCAGGGACTTGCCTGCATAGGCTGGCTTCAAACCACAATCCTTAGATCTCAGCCTCCTGAGTAGCTGGGATTATAGGTGTGAGCCACTGATGCCCAGCTGCTCCTGCTGCTTCTTATTTTCTTTTTTCTTTTCTTTCCTTTTTTTTTTTTTTTTTTGGTGCCAATCCTATACTTAAAGTAGGGCTTAGATATTGTCCTTGAGATTTTGTACTCAAGAATAGCACTTTAGGCTGGGAAGGTGGCTCAGTGATAGAGAGCTTGCCTCGCATGCATGAGGCACACTGGTTCGATTCCTCAGCACCACATAAATAGAAAAAGCTGGAAGTGGCATTGTGGCTCAAGTGGTGGCACGCTGGCCTTGAGCCGAAGAGCTGAGGGACAGTGCCCACGCTCAGAGTTCAAGCTCCACAACTGACAAAAAGAATAGCACTTTAGAGGGAAGGTGGGAACACCTTACACTAAGCAGAAGGAAAGAAATGTACATATCACCTGATTTGGAAGTAGTTATGTTACCATAGTTTATGGAATTCACAAACTTTTAGACCATGATAATAACAATTTGCCCTGTAAAGGTTAAAATGTGTTTGTGACTTTTAAGTATCACTATCCCATAATACTGTGAAATTTATGTAATCACCTAATCCCAATAAAAAAATTATTAAAAAAAAAAAAGAATAGCACTTTACCACTTGATCCACAGCTCTACTTCTGGCCTTTTGATGTTTAATTAGACATGAGTCTCTCCAGTTTGTCTGCACAGGCTGGCTTTGAACCACAATCCCCAGATTTCAGCCTCTTGAGAATTATAGGCATGAATCATTAGCATTTGGCTAGTTATATATTTTTTGAAGCTCACTAGCCATTCTGATACAAACTAGTTCTAAGGAGTGATGCCCAGGAAGTGTCCGCCCACCAATCCTTAGAAGTTCCTGTTGTATATATGCATATTTACATTGTGTATGTAATTTCTCATGTTGTGTAATATATTTATTCAAAGTAATAAATTTGCCATAGATACTCAGCCTTTTCATATATCAAGTGATGAAAGACTAAGGGATGTTCCAAAGGTGTTATAACTCTGAGCTGCTTCCAGGGGGTGGGTATGGAGTAGAGTGGAAAGGCATCTAGTTGTCACTGACAAAGTCACCCTAGGGAAAATACATGAAGAAGTGACACATTAGGTTGCTTTGTGCCAGCAAAAGTATCATCTAGGCTTCAGCGTGCAGAGAAGGACAGCATGTGCTCAGGACCTAGCAAATACTTGGTATGAAACTCCATCATTGACTTCCAGATAATCATTTTACTCTATTTTGTGTATAAATGTTGAATAAATGAAATAAATAAACTGTCCTTAATGAAGGGCTAGAACTTGCCCTCTGAAACCAGATCCCAGTAGTAAATTTGAGATGATTTAACATAACTTCAATTGGGTACATTGAATGTCTTATATAGAAATTTTCATTTATATATAAACTAGTGTTCTCATATAGAATCCTTCTGCTAGAATGCTTCTGTCTAGTAGCTTGCCTGATAAAGGCTATTTCATCCTTTAAGATTGTTTTAAAAGGGGCTGGGAAGGTGGCTCAGTGGTAGAGCGCTTTCCCTGCATGCATGAGGCTCTGGGTTCGATTCCTCAGCACCACATAAGCAAAAAGAAAAAAGCCGGAAGTGGCACTGTGGCTCAAGTGGTAGAGCGCTAGCCTTGAGCTGAAGAGCTGAGGGACAGCGCCCAGGCAAAGAGTTCAGGCACCACGACCGGACCCCCCCCCCCCAAAAAAAAAAAAAAAAAAAGATTGTTTTAGCAATTCTTCTCCTTTAAACCCTCCTTTTTTCTAAGTAAGTTGCTTTCTTCTGTTCCAGGGTGATGAGAAGAATGTTAACCCTGTTAGAGTCACACTAGATAGCTGCTATTTGTTTTGATGGTTTCTCTGCCAGATGAGCTCTGTGAGAACTGAGCCCTGTGGGGAATTCAAAGCTTATCTGGTAGTGAACAGTGCCATAGTAAGCCACTGTACCAGTTGGAGGTTGCCTCTGTTGCCTGTATTCTTTATGTGCTCTATTTGCTGGTATACAGCAACCTTATTCCTAACATATTAACTTGCAAATGAGCTGTTAGAACCTTTTTTTTTTTGTCAGTCTGAACTCAGCCTGGGCACTGTCCCTGAGCTCTTCTGCTCAAGGCTAGTGCTCTACCACTTGAGCCATAGCACCACTTCCAGCTTTTTCTGCTTATGTGGTGCTGAGGAATGGAACCCAGAGCCTCATGCATGCAAGGCAAGCACTCTACCACTGAGCCACCTTCCCACCCCAGGACTTTTGTTTTAAATGAAGTTGAGGAGTAAGTCACAGCAGGAAAGAAGGGAAGGAAGGACTAAGAATATAGCTTAAGTGGTAGAGCACCTTCCTAGCAAGTAAGTACATGGCCTTGAGTTCAGATCTCAGTACTGTCAAAAAAAATATACTGTATGGTGAACATGATTAAAGTACACAAAAGCCCCAGGACTGGTACAAAATAAGTAAATGAATATTTTGAAATGGTACTAGACTAGGCTTTCCAACACCATTCATTCTTCCTAAGTAGCTAGGATTATAGGCATGAGCTATAGACACCTGGCAACATTTGTGTAATTTTAAAAGTAGGAGGCTAGGTTGAGATACCCAAGTAGTATAGCACTTGCCTAGCAATTGAGATGCTCTGAGCTCAATCTGCATTCCTGCAAAAATAAAAATAAAGATCTAGAAAAAAAGAAAAGCACAGTTTAGACCTGTTTTTAGTGACTTTCATTTTAGACTTTCAGAGTGGCTATGGAAGCTCATGGAAACTTGGGGCTGCAATTTCTTGGCAAGATAATGTACACAGTCTCCTGCTCTTCAGGAAATAAACTGGAGGGGTTTTTTTTGTTTTGTTTTTAGCAAATATTTGTCCATTATACAATAACCAATATCTCTAAATGACAAAACCCTGCAATAATGAATAGAGGTTATTTTGACAGTTCTCTTTTGAGAATGGTTTGCCAATTTGTTACATAACCATACAATGATAGGTGTACTCACAGTTAGCATCTATTTTATGTGACAGATTGTTTTGTTTTTAAATATAATCTATAATTGTATTAGGACATTTTCTCTTTAAAGAATTAGATAGAGCCTGGCTTTGGTGGCTAGGATTACGCCTGTAATCCTAGTTACTCAGGAGGCTGAGATGAGGAGGATCTCGGTTCAAAGCCAGCTGGGGCAAGAAAGTCCGTGAGAATCTTCTCTCTAATCAACTACCAGAAAACTGGAAGTGGCACTGTGGCTCAAGTGGTAGAGGGCTAGCCTTAAGCTGAAGAGCTGAGGGACAGAGCCCAGTCCCAGAGTTCAAGCCCCACGACCGACAAAAAAAAAAAAAGACATAGAACCAGACTTAGTGGCACACGCCAATATAATCCCACCACTCAAGAACCTGAAGCTGGAGAATTGAAAGTTCAAGGCTAGCCTGAACTACATACAAGACCCTGTCTCCAAAAATGTTTTTTCTTTTGTTAAAGAGAAAATGAAATAAATAGTGCAGCAGGGAAAAAAAAATTAATAGTTAAGCTTTCACTAAGCATATACTGTTTCATTTTTCTATATTCCCTTCTTTTACTTATCCTATACAAGAAAGATTTATATATTTCATATGACTGAAAGTGTTATTGGGGGGGCTGGGAAGGTGGCTCAGTGGTAGAGCACTTGCCTTGCATGCATGAGGCCCTGGGTTCCATTCCTCAGCACCACATAAGCAAAAAGAAAAAAAGCCGGAAGTGGTGCTGGGGCTCAAGTGGTAGAGCGCTAGCCTTGAGCTGAAGAGCTGAGGGACAGTGCCCAGGCCCAGAGTTCAGGCCCCACGACCGGACCCCCCAAAAAAAAAAGAAAAAGAAAAAGAAAATGTTATTGGGGTATCTACTATTTACTTAACATTGTTTTAAATCTGTTGTTATAGAGGATCCAAAAGAAAAAAGGTTTTTTTTTGTTTTATTGTGAAAATACTGTACAGAGGGGTTACAATTACATGGGCAAGATAATGAGTACTTTTCTTATCAAGCATTGTAGCCTCCTCCTTTGTTTCCCCTTCCCATCCCATCCTCCCCCCAAAGAAGAAGAAAAAAGTGTTAATTCCTGGGGCTGGGAAGGTGGCTCAGTGGTAGAGTGCTTGCCTCCCATGCATGAGAACCTGGATTTGATTCCTCAGCACCACATAAACAGAAAAAGCCAGAAGTGGCACTGTGGCTCAAGTGGTAGAGTGCTAGCCTTGAGCTGAATTGCTGAGGGACAGCACATAGGCCCAGAGTTCAGGCCCCACAACTGACCAAAAAAAAGTTTAATTCCTGCCCTAAAAAAGCTAATAGTCTGTTGTGGAAAAGGCACAAATATAGAACATTATGCTACTGTAAAAACAAAGCAAAACCAAAAAACTTCAGGTCAGTCTGCCCTAGTAAAGATTGAAAAGACTGATATAGCTGGGAGGTGACAAGACAAAGAGTATGACACTGGTGTAGAGATGCCCATCAGAGTATTCAGAGGTGACATTGAGTGGGTAGAAGGAATAGGAACAAGCTGTACAGAGCTCTGGGAGCGAAGCCAAAGAGTTTTGACTTGATTAAGTAAACACCAACCATCATGAATTGTTTGTTTGTTTGTTTGTGACAGCTTCCCTATGTAGTCCAGACTGGCTTCAAACTCCCAGTCCTCCTACCTAAGACTCCCAAGTATTATAATTACAGGCCTGCTGCCACATTCAGCTCTGTTTTTTAAAAAGATTAGGTGGGAGAGAGAGAGAGAGTCTCGCTGTGTTGCCTTGGCTGGCCCCAAACTCTTAAATTCAAGTGATCTTCCTGTCCCATCCCTGATTAGCTGGGACAATAGGTGTCATGTCTGACTTGATAGATTTTTGAGCCTCATTTTAGGACAATTTAGTCTGGCATTACTATGTCATGCAGAGTAAGAAAGACCAGTCTGAGAGTGGTTCTGGGTTTTTTGTTGTCATTGTTTGTTTTTTTGTTTATAGCGATAGGGACTAAACCCAAATGTTGGGCCCTGACTAAACCTTCCCAGCCTTGTTCTGTTTGTGTTATTGTTTCGTTTTGTCTTTATTCATCTTATACTATGAATTCACTTAAAATTGAACAGGATCCTAAAATGGTAGACTACTTCCCTCAAACATTGGTATACCATGTCTCCTCCATGCTGCTCTCCCTTGGTTGGTAGATTCATATGTTTGTTCTGGCTTCGGTTAGTCATAAAGTTCTGTCAGGTAGGGCTGGGAAGGTGGCTCAGTGGTAGAGTGCTTGCCTTGCATACAAGAGGCCTTGGGTTCGATTCCTTAGCACCATATAAGCAGAAAAAAAATAGTGGTGCTGTGGCTGAAGAGCTGAGGGACAGCACCCAGGCCCCAGAGCTAAGGCCCACAAACAAACAAACAAAAGTTCTGTCAGGTATTGCTACCTTCTTCTTCTAGAAACCCAGGAGTTTTGTTTTTTTGGTTTTTGGGTTTTTTTTAGAGAAGTCTGTCTTTTTGTAACTGGTCTGATTATTCAGGGCCTTGAAATTGCTAGTCTCTCAAAATTAAGAGAGGTCCTCAGCCCCTAGAGAGACTATTTTTGTTAGGAAACTTATCTAAGGTTTCATGTCATTGTTCACATCTGAAATGTGTTGACTGCTTTCTGGTACGGCCTGTATGATTATTAAAAAAAAAAAAAAAAGCACCAAAGCAGGCATCATATAAGTGCATTAGATGTCATCATTCTCTTTTTATATATAAAAGGGCCAGGCACAGAAAGAAGTTTATCATATCCCAGGTCACACTGCTAGTTAGAAGAACCTGAAATAGGAATTCAGATCTTTTGACTCTTAATGTCTACTAATTCCTTACCCTCCCTTTATTTTTTATTTTTTTGTTGGTCATGGGGCTTGAACTCTGGGCCTGGGCACTGATTCTGAGCACTTCAGCTCAAGTATAGAACTCTACCACTTGAGCCACAGCCCCACTTCTGGTTTTCTAGTGATTAATTAGAGATACGAGTCTCAGGAACTTTTCTGCTCGAGCTAGCTTTGAACCATGATCCTCATATCCTCAGATCTCAACCTCCTGAATAGCTAGGATTACAGCTATGAGCCAGTGGTGCCCTACTTCCTTACCCTCCCTTTAAAATACACACACACAGGGGGAAAACAATGGAGGGGGTAACAATGTTCAAGAGGAAGTGGAAGTGTACTCATTACCTCACTCATGTAACTGTAACCCTCTGTATAGTATCTTTACAATAAAAAAATAAATAAATAAAAATAAAATAAAATACACACACACACCAGCGACGGCTTACCCTCCCTTTAAAATACACACACACACACACACACACACACACACACGCACGCACGCACGCACGCACGCACGCACGCACGCACGCACGCACGCACGCACTACATTTTCCCCATAGTAACCATCATCTACCCTACATAAATACAGGTTCTAACACCCATGGATTTAACCAGCTACAAATTAGAAATATTTGGAGGGAAAGGTTGCAATTATCCTGGTGGTCCTAAAGTCTAAATACCATAGCACAGTCACACACTTGTGGCTCATGCCTGTAATCTTAGCTACTCAGGAGGCTAAGGTCTGAGAATCACAGTTCAAACGCAGTTCATGAGATTCTTATTTCCAATTAACCACCAGAATGCCATTCTGGAAGTAGAACTGTGGCTCAAGTGTTAAAGCACTGACCTTGAAATAAAACAAACCTCAGAGACAGCATCCAGGCTGGGCACTGGAGGCTCATGCCTATAATCCTAGCTACTCAGGAGGTTGAGATTTGAGAATTGCAGTTAGAAGCCAGCCCAGGCAGAATAGACTGTGACTCTTTTGGGTTTTTTTGGTTTTTGTTTTTTTGGCAGGTCATGGGGCCTGAACTCTGGACCTGGGCACTGTCCCTCAGCTCTTTAGCTCAAGGCTAGCACTCTACCATTGAGCCACAACGCCACTTCTGGCTTTTTCTGCTTATGTGGTGTTGAGGAATCGAACCAGGGCCTCATGCATGCAAGGCAAGCCCTCTACACTGAGCCACCTTCCTAGCCCCAGACTGTGACTCTTATCTCCAATAAACTACTCAGGAAAAGCCAGAAGTGGTGCTGTGGCTCAAGTGGTAGAGTGCTAACCTTTAGTGCAAAGAGGTTCAGGGACAGTGCCTAGGCTTTGAATTCAAGCCCCAGGATCAGCAAAAAGAAATAAAAGTAATAATAAAAAATACCATAACACAATTTGAATATTTTTAAATTTTAAAGATTCATGGAATCTGTTCCTTCCAGGAGCACTATGCTGGTTTCATTGTACTGTGACCAATATTGCAAAGTATCTTGAACAGACTTAGCAGTGTTCCATTTGTCCATTTGTTTTCTTTAGCTATTTTGTATAAAATTTGGGGAGATGTTTGCCATGCTCTTTTTTTTTTTTTTTACTTTTTATTCTGAGGGTGGAGCCATGACCTCACACACTAAGTAGGCACTGCCACTGAGCTCTGTCATTTGTAATTTGAATCATCTTTTTCAATCTCTTTTTGCCTAGAGTTTTCTTTGACATTAATCTTGTTCTTAGAAATTTTACATTTCTTTATGTAATAAAGGTGTTTAATGTATTGTCATAGATACTTTTTTTTAGGTTTTATACTGGGGTTTTGAATTCAGGAGCTTGTGCTTGCCTGATAGGTGCTCTCCCACTTGAGCCACATGCTAACCTTTTATGCTTTAGTTATTTTTTTAATAGAATCTCAAATTTTTGCCCAGGCTGCCTGGATTGTGACCCACATACTTTAAACTTCCCTCATAGTAGGGATGACAGACAAGGTTCACCATGTCCAACTATTTATTAACTGAGATGAGCTCTCATGAACTTTACCTGGGCTGGCCTTGAAGTACAATCTTCCCAAACTCTGCCTCCTAACTAGTTTGGATTTTAGGCCTCTAGGAGTAAAATACTGGCACCAAGTTCTACTCCCCTTTCTTAAAACAGTTTCTCCTGGTTTCAGAGTTCTGTTTTCACATATGGCAAACAAACTATTTTTACCATATTCATCTTTATTTCCCCTCTTTTGTTAGCCCTCTCCACTTATACTGGTGGCCTGAAACAAAGCTTTTCCAAATAAACTGAACCCACATATCCTTTACTGTAAGCCAAGAATATGATACCAAAACAAAATTCAGTGAAAGCAGTTCTGTAGGGAATACAAGTTTCCCTTGTTTACCAAAGCTTAGGGTATACCTAGGATAGAATGCTGATTTCTACAAAGAAGTCAAGGTTAGGATAGAGGAATCTCCTTTGAATTGACCAAACAAGTGCCATTGCTGGCCTCGAGTACTAGTTCAATACAATAGAATATTGGGGTACATAAACTGGTAATTAGGAATGGAAGAGAAGAAAAGGATTGGAGGTAGTACAACATCATATCTACATGTGCTACACTGAAATCAGGTTAAGGGGCATTTTAAATTGGGAGTTCTTTTAAACCATGTAGAACTGGCAGAGAAACTGTGGAAAGAAAAGGGGGATGGTTGGTCCAGCAGATTTCCTAAGGATAGAGATCAAAGATGGTGGTAGAGCTGGGAAGGTGGCTCAATGGTAGAGTACTTGCCTTGTATGCATGAGGCCCTGGGTTCAATTCCTCAGCACCACATAAGTAGAAAAGGTGGGAAGTGGCACTGTGGCTCAAGTGGTAGAGTGCTAGCCTTGAGCTGAAGAGCTGAGGGACAGTGCCAGCCAAACTAGCAAGTTGAGTGAGCACAAGGTTTCGATTTCAAACAGCACACTGCACCCTCCACCCCCGAAGTACCATTGTAGCTGGATGGATTAGAGACTAGAGTCCTGGTGTCTTTATTTGTTGACTATACTTTTGAGGGGAAAGTGACACGCAACCATCCATATGGAGAGATTCAGGCAGTGAAACTAGGATTGCAAATATGAGATAGACCCCTATAGTAGAGAAAATTAAAGTGAAAAAAACTAGTGCAACATTTATGTTCATTGACACCCTACTCTCAATAGAAAAGTTGTAGGAACAACCCAGATATCCTACATCTTGAGTGGATCAAGAAAATGTGGTACATACATACAATGAAAATTTATTCATCCAGGGCTGGGAAGGTGGCTCAGTGGTAGAGCGCTTGCCTTGCAGGCATGAGGCCCTGGGTTCGATTCCTCAGCACCACATAAGCAAAAAGAAAAAAGCCAGAAGTGGCGCTGTGGCTCAAGTGGTAGAGTGCTAGCCTTGAGCTGAAGAGCTGAGGGACAGCGCCCAGGCCCAGAGTTCAGGCCCCACGACCAGACCCCCCCCCCCAAAAAAAAAAAAAAAGAGAAAAAGAAAATTTACTCATCTATTAGAATGTGCCATTTGCAGGGAAATAGATGAACCTAGAGAAAATAATGTTAAGTGAAGTGAGTCTCAGACAAGTGGCACATGTTTTCTCTCATGTGGAAGCTAGATCTAAAATGCATACATGCATGATAACATATACAGGGTTCTGTGCATATACACACAAACTGACTAACGGATGGGATAACTTTGGGGGGTGGGAGGAATCCAAAAGGTGTAACTCCTCTGAACAACTAATGTATCTATCAAAATGAATACCAGGAAATGGTAATATATTTTGGAGGGAGACAAAAGAGTGGCATGTGACTGGAGGAATAAAGAGTAATGTACTCATTATAGCCATTGTACATTATAAACTGCATAACCCGAAATAGGGATGGGAAGGAAAAAACGGGGGAGAACAATAGAAGAAGTGACATTAATTAAGGCACATTGTAATAAATAAATAGAAGCATTGTACTCATAACCTGACTTATGGGATTGTAACCTTTGTAAGACTACCTAGTAATAAAGAAAAATAAGTTTAAAAAGAAACCTAAGCCAGGTACCAGTTGCTCATGCCTGTAATCCTAGCTACTCAAGAGTCTGAGATCTGAGGATCCCAGTTCCAAGCTAGCCTAGGCAGGAAAGCCCGTGAGACTCTTACTTCCAGTTAACTACAAAAAAAGCCAAAACTGAAGTTGTGGCTCAAGTGGTAGAGCAATAGCCCTTCAGCACAAAGCTCAGGGACAGCACTCAGGTCCTGAGTTCAAGCCTCAGGACTGGAAGAAAAAAAAACTAGCACAAATAGTAGCTACAATGAAAGGAACAGACCCTTGGTATGTTGGGGGAGGGGGAGAGGGTGGCGGAGATGGAAGGGCCTTCAGCAACAAGAGAAAAGACCTGGGACAGGCAGCATTCAAGGGATGAGAGAAGCTCAGGATAAAGGAAGATGAGTTTTATTTTTAGAGAAACTGGATAAAGAAAAAAGGCTTTTGGGTTGGTTAAGATGATTGTGATGAATGCTGCTTGTGGGCCAGGCTAAGGAGAGAATGGGGTCTTTTCTTTCTTTCTCTTTCTTTCTTTCTTTCTCTTTCTTTCTTTCTTTTCTTTCTTTCCTTCCTTTCCTTCCTTCCTTCCTTCCTTCCTTCCTTCCTTTCTTTCTTTTTTCTTTCTTTCTTTCTTTCTTTCTTTCTTTCTTTCTTTCTTTCTTTCTTTCTTTCTTTCTTTCTTTCTTTCTTTCTTTCTTTCTTTCTTTCGTCCATTATGGGGCTTGAACTCAGTCTAGGCCACTCTACCTGAGTGTTTTTGCTCAAGGATAGCTAGTTGAGCCATGGCTCCACTTTTGATTTTTCTGGTGGTTAATTGGAGATGAGTCTCACAGACTTTCCTGCCCCATCTGGCTTTGAACTAGGATTCTCTGATCTGAGTCTCCTGAGTAGCTAGGATTAGAGGTGTGGACCATCAATGCCTGGCTTTAAGTGGAATCTTTCTTAAGAGAGCAAAACTAGGCCTGGGATATAGCTCAGGGGCAAAGCCTTTGCCTAGCAAATGCAGTGTCCTGGGTTCAATCCCCAGTATCAAAAAAGAAAAGACAAAAAAAAAAAGAGCAAAATTACTCATAAAAGGGGTGGAGACATAGTTCACGTGGTATAGCGACCATGAAGCGCCTGGGTTCAATCTCCATCACTGTCCTTAGCTTTTTCCATACAAGGCTGGCACTCTACCACTTGTGCTACAGCTCCACTTCTAGCTTTTTGGTGGTTAACTGGAGTTTTAACTAAGGAGGTGAGACTGGTTTGTAACCACGATCCTCAGATCTCAGCCTCTGGAATAGTTTGGTTTACAGACATGATCCTGTGCTTGGTAAATGATTATCTTTAGAGTAAGAATTGTGAATGTTATTTATATCTTTTAGATGCTGCCTTTTTCAGATTTCTATGAATAAGACTGATAGTTTTGAAGAGAAAAGTTGTATCCCTGAAGTAAAAAAAACTTTTAGTGGTAGCAGTCCAAACAAAAGAGATTTGACGAAACCTAGAAGGTAAGGCTAACACAAATGAGAATGCCTGAGAATCGGGGGTAGTGGTGGAGGAACTAATGATTTGAAAGCAGAGAAAGGAAGTGAGGAGACCGATGGATTGGAGCTGTTTGCAAGAGTAAAGCAGCTAAGAGTGAAATCCCCTGGGAGTGGAGAGACAGGGCTTGGTCTAACCTATTGGGTTAGTTATTGATTCAGAAGAGACTCACTCCTGGAGAAAGCTAGGTTAAGGGATCCACTTCTTGTGAGATTTCTAAGTATCTGGGAGAGGATGCTTGCTTGCTACTTCATATGTGATGTTTCTATAAAAAAATAGAAGCTATTGCTTCTATTAATACCTGAGTGTATGGTAATTTTCATATATCTTGGGCATTCGTTCCTTTTTTTTTTTGTCATAGGGCTTGAAGTCAGGGCCTGGACACTGTCCTGTGCTCTTTTACTCAGGACTAGGGCTCTAAAACTTTGAGCCACAGTTTTTTACTTGTCAGTTGGAGTTAAGAATCTCACAGGGACTTTTCTGCCTGTGCTAATTTGAAACTATGATGATTCTCCAGGTCTTAGCTTCCTGAGTAGCTAGGAATACAGGCAGGCACCCGGCTGTACTTAATTAAATTTTTTATTTTTTGGTTGGTCGTGGGGCTTGAACTCTGGGCCTGGGCTCTGTTCCTCAGCTCTTCAGCTCAAGGCTAGCACTCTACCACTTGCCACAGTGCCACTTCTGGCTTTTTCTGTTTATATGATGCTAAGGAATCAAACCCAGGGCCTCATGCATGCGAGGCAAGCACTGAACCATTGAGCCACCTTCTCAGCCCTTTAAATAAATTTTTATTTAGTTGAAGGAGGTAGGCACGGGTGGCTCATGCCTGTAATCCTAGCTGCTCTGGATGCTGAGATCTGAGAATTACAGTTTGAAGCCAGTCCAGGTAGGAAGTCCATAACACTCTTACTTCCAATTAACAACCAAAAAAAAGATAGAAGTGGCCAGGTGTTGGTAAGCTCACACTCATAATCCTAGCTGTTCAGAAGGCTGAGATCTGAGGATCACAGTTTAAAGCCAGCCCAGGCATGAAGAGACCACGAGACTCCTGTTTCTATTTAACTACTAAAAAGCTGGAAATGGTCCTATAACTCAAAATTGGTAGAGCACTGGCTCTACCAATTGGTTGAACACAAAAGCTTTAAGGACAGCACCAGGACCTGCACAGAAAAAAAAAAAAAAAAAAGAGCCAAAGGTGGAGCTGTGGCTCATGGTGGAGTGCTAGCCTTAAGCAAAAAATCTCAGGGACTTAACTAAAGTCCAGGACTGGCACTTAAAAAAAAAAACTCTTAGTTTGAGACTAGACCAAGAATATAAAGTATTTTACCTTTTCATTTAAGATTATTTATATTTATACATGTGTGTATATACACACACACACACACACACACACACACACACACACACATTTGTAGTTTTTGCTTGAATTAGATGACTGCTCACAATTTACTCTTTGAATATTTGAGTACTTTTGGTACTCCTTAGATTTAATAGCTAGAAACTATGAATTAGTTGAGTTATTTTCTGTTTTAAGTAAAATTCACTTGATGTTATTTGATCACCAGGGAACTGATGGTCTCATAAGAAAAAAAGATAGGCTAATGTTGTTTTTGATATAATATTGGAAGCTGTATGAGACATTGCTGTTAGAGTCTGGATTGAAAGTCTGACTCTGGCTCCAAGGTTTAAAAACTCTGGATCAGCGGGGTGCTGGTGGCTCATGCCTGTAATCCTAGCTACTCAGGAAACTGAGGTCTGAGGATCATGGTTAGAAACCAGCCTGGGCAGCAAAGGCATGAAACTCTTATCTCCAATTAATCACCAGAAAACTGAAGTGGTGCTGTGGGTCAAGCGGTAGAGCACTGGCCTTGAGCAAAAGAGCTCAGGAACAGTGCCCAGGCCCTGAGTTAAAGCCCCACAACTGACTAAAAAAACTTCCAGGTCTAGGCATAATAGTATACACCTGTAATCTTAGCTCTCAGGAAGCTGAGGCAGAATAGCAATTTTACCAGCTTGTACTACACAACAAGAATTCTTCAAAGAAAAAAAACTGCTGGGAGAAATACAGTTGTTAATCAATGTATATAAAATTTCACTTAGGGAAAATGGGTAACTACTGAAGATCTCCTATATAATGTAGTACCTGTAGTTTCTAATATAGTATCAGTGAAGTTTAAGAGGACAGATCTCATGATAGAAAAATCACAGCAATACTGTAGACCCTTGAATCACAGCAATACTGTAGACCCTTGGTATCTATGGGTATATAGTTAGAAGGAAACTGCTATTGAGAAGAAACTGAATGTTCGGGATGCATAGAATTGAGTATTATACTGGGGATGTTTAACTTATTTTTTCCATAGTGCTGCCCAAATATCTCTCTGTTAAAAACATATCAACCTGGAACAAATCTAAAGCTTGTCACTTAAATTTTCAGATTACCTTGCTTTGGGAGAGGCATATGTTCATATTTTCATAAAAATAAGGCAGGAAAACACCAAGCAGATCAAATACAACTAATTATAATGTAGGACTGAATTGAGAGTTTCTCTCCATCAATAGAACTTAATGTAACCTGTTTGTGAGAATTATAAAGGTTTTGTTTTTGAAATTTCCTTTTTTTTTTTTTTTGGTCCGGTCATGGGGCCTGAACTCTGGGCCTGGGCGCTGTCCCTCAGCTCTTCAGCTCAAGGCTAGCACTAGCGCCACTTCTGGCTTTTTTCTTTTCGTTTATGTGGTGCTGAGGAATTGAACCCAGGGCCGCATGCTTGCAAGGCAAGCACTCTACCACTGAGCCACCTTCACAGCCCCTGTTTTTGAAATTTCTTTTAAGACAGTCTTACTATACAAGTAATGGTGATGTTTAGTTCCTTGATTGTAGTTAATGGTATCATGGGTATGTGTATATGTCTAAATTCATCAAATGTACACAAATAAGCCAGGCACTGATTGTTCATGCCTGTAATCCTAGTTACTCCGGAGGCTGAGATCTAAGGATCCCAGTTACAAGTCAGCTCAGGAAGGTCCGAGAGATTCTTTCTTCTCTCCTTATCAGCAAAAAGGTGGTAGAGTCAGGTTTTAGGGACATACTAATGCCCCAGGCCCTGGGGCAGTAGTGACAATAGAAAATGGCACAAGAAAAAAAAAGTATATACATAAGTGTAACTTTTACATACATAAATTGTAGCTTCATAAATCTGTGTATATGTATGCACACACATGCACACAAGCCCCAGTGCTGGGGCTTGAAATCAGAGCCTCAAGCTCTGTTCAGCCTTTCACCAATGGTGGTACTCCTTCACTTGAGCCATGGCTCCACTTCTGGCTTTTTGTTAATTAATTGGAAATAAGAGTCATAGATTTATCTACCTGGGCTGCTTTTGAACCTTGATCTTCAGATCTTACCCTCCTGAGTAGCTAAAATTATAGCTATGAGTCATCAAGTGTGCAGCTTTTTTTTTTTTTGGTCGGCTGTGGAGATTGAACTCGGCCAGGGTGTTGGTCCTGAGCTCTTCAGCTCAAGGTGAGCACTCTACCACTGTGCCACGTCCAGTTTTCTGGTGGTTAATTGTAGCTAAGAATCTCATGGACTTTCCTGCCCCGGCTGGCTTTGAATCCCAATCCTTAGATCTCAGCCTACTGAGTACCTAAGATTACAGGCATAAGTCACCAGTCTGACTCAAAAAATTTTAAAAGCAATATGACAGAATGGTTTCTAAGGTAGAATTTATCTTAAAAGCAGCAAAGTAGGGGCTGGAAAAGTGGCTCAGGGGTAGAGTGCTGGCCTTGCGTTCACGAAGCCCTGGGTTCAATTCCTCAGCACCACATAAGCAGAAAAAGCCGAAGTGGTGCTGTGGCTCTAGTGGTACCTTGAGTTGAAGAGCTCACAGACAGTGCCCAGGCCCAGAGTTCAGGCCCCATGACTGACAAAAAAAAAAAAAAAAAAAAAAGGCAATGTGCAAGACTGGCAGAGTAGCTAGTTCCCAGCACCATAAAATAAATTTATTTATTTATTTATTTTTGTTAGTCATGAGGCTTGAACTCTGGGCCTGGGTGCTTTCCCTGCACTCTTCAGCTCAAAGCAAGCCCTCTACCACTTGAACCACAGCAGTACTTCCGGTTTTCTAGTGGTTCATTGGAGATAAGAGTCTCATGGAGTTTTCCTGCCTGGGCTGGCTTTGAACTGTGATCCTCAGATCTCAGCCTCCTGAGGAGCTAGGATTACAGGCGTGAGCCACTGGTGCCTGGCTAAAATCAATTAAAAGAAAGAAAGAAAGAAAGAAAGAAAGAAAGAAAGAAAGAAAGAAAGAAAGAAAGAAAGAAAGAAAGAAAGAAAGAAAGAAAAGAAAGAAGGAAAGAAAAGGAAAGCATCTGGGAGCCTGGTGGCTCAAACCTATCATCCTAGCTACTCAGGAAGCTGAAATCTGAGGATTGCAATTTGAAGCTAGCCTGGACAGGAAAGTTTGTGACTCTTATCTCTAACAAACTACTCAGAAACATCCTGAAGTGGATCCTGTGGCTCAAGTGGTAGAGCACTAGTCTTGAACAAAAAGAAGCTCACAGACAGCACTCAGGCCTTTAGTTCAAGCCTGGCAAAAAAACCCAAAAAACAGGGAAACAGTCTCAAGACCATAAAAACAAACAAAAATCCAGTAGGGCTTTCTACTTATACTTTAAAGGTAAATACATATAAAAGGGTACATTGTTTTTGTTTTGCTTTTTTGTGTTCAGGTTCTAGGGCTTGAACTAAGAACCAGGGTGATATCACCTTAATTTCTTTACTCAAGGCTGGCACTCTACCACTTGAGCCACAGCTCAACTTCTGAGTTTTTTTTTTTTTTTTTAAGTGGTTAAGGAGGTAAGAGTTTCACAGACTTTCTGCCCCTGGCTGACATCAAACCTAAATCTTCAGATCTCAGCCTCCTGAGTAACTAGTACTACGGGCATGGGCCACTGCATCTGGCTTTGTTTTGTGTTTCTAGAAATTCAACCCAGAGATTCACAATTGTTAGGTAATTGCTCTACCATTGAACCACATTCCCAGACCGAGATTTATTCTTTTAATTAACCAATGTGTGTGCGCGTGCATGTGCGTGCACACAATGGTACTGAGGCTTGAACTCAAGGCCTCAAGTTCTTGGCTTTTTTGTTCAAAGCTGGTTCTCAACTACTTGAGCTACACCTTCACTTGCAGCTTTCGGATGGTTAATTGGAGATAAGAGTAATGGACTTTTTTTTTTTTTTTTTTTGGGTCCAGTCGTGGGGGCCTGAACTCTGGGCCTGAGCGCTGTCCCTCAGCTCTTCAGCTCAAGGCTAGCGCTCTACCACTTGAGCCACAGCGCCACTTCCGGCTTTTTTCTTTTTTGCTTATGTGGTGCTGAGGAATCGAACCCAGGGCCTCAGGCATGCAAGGCAAGTGCTCTACCACTGAGCCAACTTCCCAGCCCCAAAAGTAATGGACTTTATGTCCAATTATCTTTGAACCTTAATTCTCAGATCTCAGTCTCCTGGCAAGTTTAGATTACAGGTGTGACCTACCAGTACTGGCTTATTTAACTTTTAATTATATACAGCATAATTTGAAATAGGTTGTATATGTTCTAGAATGACTAGGTCGAACTTAATTTATGTAATTTGAGGTGAGAACATGTAAAATCTCTCAATGTTTTTTCAAGTATGCAGTACGTTCTTACTAGGTTTAGTCTCCATGTTGTTTTGTTTTTGTTTTTTAGTGATAACTGGAGTTTGATCTCAGGGCTTCCAGCTTGCTTGGCAGGTGCTCTACTGCTCGAGCCATGCCTTCAACCCTTTTTGGTCTGTTCTTTTTTGGGAAGGTGGGTTGGTTTGGGTTTGGGTTTCAGGTCTGGCTATTTTTTAAATAGGATATTGCTTTTTGCCCAGGTGGACCTGGACTGCCATTCTCCTATTTATGCTTTCTGCTGCAGCAGGCATGACAGGCATGCACCACCATGCCTAGCCTTTTGTGCTGAGATGGAGTCATGAACTTTTTGTCTGGGCTGGCCTTGAACTTCGATGGTCCCAATCTTAGCCTCTCTCCTAGCTGGTATGACAGGTAGGCATCACCATACTCAGCTATTGGTTGAGACGAGGTCTTGTATATGTTTCATTGGGGCTGCCCTCCAATCATGACCCACCCAGTTTCCACATCCTCACTTGTTAGAAAACAGATGAAACCAACTGGAAAAAAAACATTGCTATAACTGAAAATTGTTATCCTTTCACTAATGTATTCTTCCCTAATCTCCTTGGATGTATAAGATTTAAACTAGTTAATAATTCTTTGCCTAATAGCTTTTTGTTGTTGTTGATTTGAAACTGAATCTTACTATGTATCCCAGACTATCCTGTTCTGTACCCCCTTCTTGCCTCAGCCTTCCAACTTCTTAGATTATATTTGGTAATCCACTGTATTACACACACCTATCTCTGACAATTCTTTGTGGTGGAAGACTAACTTGAGCATTGTAGGCTATTTCATATTGCCTCTATCCACCTGATGTCAGTAGTGACATTCTGGCCAGTAATAACCAAAAGTGTCTCTAGACCCTGCCAAAAGCCCCTGAAAGTCATCCCACATTGAGCTCTTTCAGTCTGTAGGTTGTCACTTCAGTCTTTCTTTCCCTTTATTTTTCCCCATTGATTTGCAAAAGAAACTCAAAGTTAATCCTGCTATGTTTCCCTTAGACCAGATTTGTCTATTATTTCTGCAATGTGCTTTAACATCCTCTGTTATCAGTTTGCTATTAATTGGAAATTGGATCTAGGGACTAATCAGTTACAGGTTTTTTGTATTGTTTTGGTGATACTGGGCTTGAACTCAGGGTTAGTGTTCAGTAGGCTTGTGCTCTACCATTTAGATCATACCTCCAGCCCTACTTTTTGCTGGTTACTTTGTAGATGGAATCTCAGACCTTCTTGCCCAGGCTGGCTTTAAACAGTGATCCTCTTGATCTCAGCCTCTTGAGTGTGAGCCACTGGTGTGTGCCCAGCAGTTACAGACTTTCTTTATCGTTCATCAGGAGGCACATGATGTTCTTTTGAACAATTATTGATTCTTAATTCATTCATCAGGGATCTTTTTTTGTTTTAAAATGTAAGTTTACATTTAGTCAAGCTTTATCTTAAATAACAATCTTATGTTCTTCCTTAATAAAGGAAGGGGAAATGGAAGGTGAGGCAGTCGAAGCCATTGTGGAAGAGTCTGAAACTTTCATTAAAGGAAAGGAGAGAAAGACTTACCAGCGACGCCGGGAAGGTGGCCAGGAAGAAGATGCTTGCCACCTACCCCAGAACCAGACAGATGGGGGTGAGGTGGTACAGGATGTCAACAGCAGTGTACAGATGGTAATGATGGAACAGCTGGATCCTACCCTTCTTCAAATGAAGACTGAAGTAATGGAGGGTACGGTGGCTCCCGAAGCGGAGGCTGCAGTGGACGATACACAAATCATAACTTTGCAAGTTGTAAATATGGAGGAACAGCCCATTAATATAGGAGAGCTTCAGCTTGTTCAAGTACCTGTTCCTGTGACTGTACCTGTTGCTACCACTTCGGTAGAAGAACTTCAGGGGGCTTATGAAAATGAAGTGTCTAAAGAGGGCCTTGCAGAAAGTGAACCCATGATATGTCACACATTACCTTTGCCTGAAGGGTTTCAGGTGGTGAAAGTGGGGGCCAATGGAGAGGTGGAGACACTAGAGCAAGGTGAACTTCCACCTCAGGAAGATCCAAGCTGGCAGAAAGACCCAGACTATCAGCCACCAGCCAAAAAAACAAAGAAAACCAAAAAGAGCAAACTGCGTTACACAGAGGAGGGCAAAGATGTGGATGTGTCTGTCTATGATTTTGAAGAAGAGCAGCAGGAAGGCCTGCTGTCAGAAGTTAATGCAGAGAAAGTGGTTGGTAATATGAAGCCTCCCAAACCAACAAAAATTAAAAAAAAAGGTAAAGTAGTAGTCTTAAAAGTATTTTGAACTAATGATACAACTGTTCACATACAAGTTACTTTGTTATATTAAATTTATTTTTCAAGTTATTAAGTTCTAAAGAGAAGTAAATCTGTTAGTGCAATGACATAATTTCAACTTACATGAGTTACATTGGCTTTAGTTACAAAAACCAATGAAATATATTTGTAGAAATTAAAGTCTGTGCCAACCTAAGTACATTGAAACCCTATAGCAAGTGTTTTCTTTTGCATATAGGTGTAAAGAAGACATTCCAGTGTGAGCTGTGCAGTTATACATGTCCACGGCGTTCAAATTTGGATCGTCACATGAAAAGCCACACTGATGAAAGACCACATAAATGCCATCTCTGTGGCAGGGCATTTAGAACAGTCACCCTCCTGAGGAATCACCTTAACACACACACAGGTGCTGTATGAAAATGTGAAGACTGTAATATAAAGTTGGGTTTCAATTATTCACATTGATTACAAGGAGAAAGCTAAAGGAGTATTTCTGTAGGGTTTTTGTGCCTTTTTTGTAATCTTAATTTGATTTTTTTTTTTTTTTTTCTGGTCGTGGGGCTTAAACCCTGGGCCTAACTCTGGGCTTGAACTCTGGACATAAGCTGTCCCTCAGCTCAAGGCTAGCGCTCTACCTCTTGAGCCACAGCGCCACTTCCAGCTTTTTCTGCTTATGTGGTGCTGAGGAATCCAACCCAGGGCCTTATACATGCAAGGCAAGCATTTTACCATTGAGCCACCTTCCCAGCCCCAATTTTTTCTTTGTTTTGGTCGGTCATAGGGCTTGAACTCTGGGCTTGGGCGCTGCCCCTGTGCTCTTCAGCTCAAGACAAGTGCTCTTCCTCTTGAGCCATAGCGCCACTTCCAGTTTTCAAGTGGTTTATTAGAAAGAAGAGTCTCACGGACTTTGCTGCCCAGGCTGGCTTTGAACCTCGATCCTCAGATCTCAGCCTCCTGAGTAGCTAGGATTGTAGGCATGAGCCACTGGTGCCAGGCTCCCAATTTAAAAAAAAAAAAAAAAAGCATATGGACTTAGTTATAGGTGAATGTCAAGAAAACTTAGTGGAAGCCAAATACTTGTGGCTCATGGCTATAATCCTAGTTACTCAAGAGGCTGAGTCTTGAGTCTCCAGAGTCTCTGAGTTCTAAGGTTGATGAAGCTGTAGCTGTACTACATGCCCACCAAGCTAAAGAGGCTACCCAGAAAGCAGTTAACAGTGCCACTGGTGTTCCAACTGTTAAAAAATTGATCAGAGACCATGAAAAGAAACTCGTGCTTCACCAAAGAAAAATATCTAAACATCGAAAAACCTAAATATAATGGAAAGAAAATTGTAAAATATAAAATAATTTAAAAAAGGAAAGAAAACTGAACCTTATGTACTGAGCAAATGCCAGATCTAGCGAACAGTGCTAGTCCTAGATTACTTGATTTAAAATCAACAAAAAAACTACAAAAAATAGTAAAATATAAAACAATGTTAGACCTGGGAAAAAGAATTTTCAGCAAAGTACAAAAATTTAAAGCATTCCTTTAATTTTCTAATTCTTTATTGTGGAATAGCTCAGGATGTCAGTTCTAAGTAACAGAATTAATAACTGTGCAAGGAAATGTAATTTGGATTATAAAATTCTTGCTTTAATAAAATTCCTTAAACAATGGGGGGGGAGGAAAGAGGCTGAGAGTTAGAGGACTGGGGTTTAAAACCAGCCCAGGCAGAAAAATCTCTGAGACTTTAACCAGCAAAATCATTCAAGTGGTAGAATGCCAATTATATACAAGAAAGCCAAGCAAGAGTATGAGGCCTGGAGTTCAACCACAGTTTTGGCCCTAAAAGAAAATGCTTAGTGGAAAATAATCCAAATGATTTAAAGGAGATGAACCAGAAAAAAAAGGCTATCTGGTTGTTATTTGGAATAATTCCTAGAAACCTGACCGTTGTGTAACTGAGGTTTATACAGTAATTACAGAAAAGTCCAAAAAGTTCCACATAACAATTGTCAGGCACTATGAGGACGAACAGAAATTGAAGTAAAACCCTGAGTAATTCATAATTGGAGAATGTAAGGTTTAAAATATTTTTTAGGCAATTTGAATGTTCAAGGGGTAGGGGTATAATTCAAATGGTAGGGTACTTTCCTAGGTTCAATCCCCATACCCTATCTCAAAAACAAAAGAACAACAGTGGCAGAACACTTAATGTCGCATATGTGAGGCACTGGGCTCGATTGCTAACACCATAAACCAAGCAAGTGTAAAACGATTCATTTGTCCAAGTGCCATATATACTTTAATAAGTTGTTCAAATATTCTAATATTAGCTTGGTGAACTGGATTGAAACGTTGAAAATATATTGGACATATGACTAAAAGCTGGCCCTATGGTAGGATATGTCAACATGAGTGTGCCTTAATGTAGACAGTCTCCTGTTCTAGACTTTTAGCTTTGCAAATGAGAAGTTGGATCTTTCTGGTCTCAGAGCTGATTAGGTAGAAGTTCATCCATCTAGTAACCAAGCCTGCAAGAGATTGACACAGGGCTAGAGGTGTGGCTCAAATAGTATAGCAGCCTGGCAAGTGCAAGATCCTGGATTTAAATTCTAGTATGACCTAAAGGAAGGAATCACATATATACACAGAGTGCCAGTTTATAGTGGGGAACAATTTTTTTTCTTTTTTTTTTTTGTCAGTCATGGGGCTTGAACTCTGGGCTTGGGTGCTGTCCCAGAGCTCTTCGGCTCAAGGCTAATTCTCTACCACTTTGACCCACAGCGCTACTTCCGGTTTTCTGATGGTTAATTGGAGATGAGTCTCACCAACTCAGATCTCAGCCTCCTATGTAGCTAGGATTACAGGAGTGAGGCAGGCTTATCTTTTCATTTTCTAAATGCAGTTGTGTAAGAGAAGCTCTTGCCTATGTCAAGATGTAATAAATGAGAGATGACTGAATGAGCATGGATCTTGGGCAGAGAGACAGTGGTTATGTAGTGCAGCCTGGTGGAAATTCCTCCACAGCAGTGTCTACTTCATTAATGTCATGACATGCTTACTTCTACCAGAGGTAAACCTCTTCCCCCTGGGAAGTACTAGGGTAAATAACACCAAAAGTTATTTTTCAGCTTATCTGTCCTAACAGAAATGAATACAAAATGAATACAACTAATTGTTTCACTTATCCTTACCTCTATACTGTACACTTACCACAGAAGAACTATCCTTCACACCCTCCTACACCTTTAGTAGTACTGAAGAAGGAAGGTGAATGAACAAATGAATATTCCTTCCTTAGAATTTCTTTTTTTTTTTATTTGGTCGGTTGTGGGGCTTGAACCCTGGGCTTGGGCACTGTCCTTGCACTCTTCAGCTCAAGGCAAGCACTCTACTGCTTGAGCCACAGCGCCACTTCCCATTTTCTAGTGTTTTTTATTGGAGATGAGTCTCACGGACTTTTCCTGCCTGGCCTGGCTTTGAACCGTGATCCTCAGATCTCAGACTCCTGAGTAGCTAGAATTTACAGGCATGAGTCACCGGTGCCCAGCCTTATTGTCATTTTCTTTTTTTTTTTTTTTTGTCGGTCGTGGGGCTTGAACTCTGGGCCTGGGCGCTGTCCCTCAGCTCTTCAGCTCAAGGCGAGCGCTCTACCACTTGAGCTACAGCGCCGCTTCCGGTTTCATGGTGGTTTATTGGAGATAGGAGTCTCACGGTCTCTGCTGCCCGGGCTGGCTTTGAACCGCGATCCTCAGATCTCAGCCTCCTGAGTAGCTAGGATTACAGGCGTGAGCCACCAGCGCCCGGCTCTTATTGTCATTTTCTATTTATACTTAACTTTCTAGAATTCTTCCCATCCTCTTAGGAAATATTTCTGCACATGACTGGACCTATTCATTACATTGTTTTACATTGTTACACTTGTACTTCCTTTTTTTTTTTTTTTTTTTTCCTTTTTCTTTTTCTTTTTGTCCTAGTCCTACAGCTTGGACTAAGAGCCTGGGCACTGTCCCTAAGCTTTTGTGCTCAAGGCTAATGCTCTATTGAGCCATATCCCCACTTACAGCTTTATGGTTGTTAATTGGAGATAAAAGAGTCTCACAGGTTTTCCTGTCCAGGCTGGCTCTGAACTATGAAATCCTCAGATCTCAGCCTCTTGAATAGATAGGATTGTGGGCATGAAGCCACAAGCACCTGGATTTACTTCCATTCTGTTTTTGATTTTTAGTTTTGGGTGTTTTTTTGTTGTTGTTGTTGGTTTGGTTTGGTTTTGGTTTTTTGGCCATTGAGCTTGAACTCAGGGTCTGGGCACTGTCCCTGACCTCTGCTCAAGGCTAGCACTTTACCACTTTGAGCTGTAGCTCCACCCCCAGTTTTCTGGTGGTTACTTGTAGACAAGAGTTGTATTACAGATTTTCCTCCCTGGTCTGGCTTCAAACTGCGGTATATGTAGGTGGTAGTAACAGTACTGAGGTTTTGAATTCAGGCCTTTTGAATCCTAGGCAGGGCCTCTACCACTTGAGACACATCATCAGCTGAGTTTTTGGGTTTTGGTTTTTTTTTTTTTTTTAAGGGGTAGGTTTATTCATTGTTCCGGCTGGCACCAGGCCATCTTGGTCCTCCACGAGGTGGGGAAAGGCCTGGGAAAGAGAACTGGGAGAGCTGGGAAAGAGAGAGAGAAGAGCTAGAAAAGAACAGAGAGAGAGCAGAGAGAGCTAGAAAAGAACAGAAAGAGAGAGTTGGGTTTTGGGTATTTTTTGGGGAGAGTCATGGGCCTTGAACTCCGGGGCTAGGCGTTGTCACTCAGTTCTTCAGCTCACGGCTAGCATTCTACCACTTGAGCCACAGCACCACTTCCAGTTTTCTGATGGTTTATTGGAAATAAGAGTCTCACAGACTTTCCTGACCATGTTAGCTTTGAACCTCGATCCTCAGATCTCAGCCTCCTGAGTAGTGAGGATTACAGGCGTGAGCCACCAGCATCCGGCTCCCCATCCCCTGTCCCCTGTCCCCCACTCTCCGTCCCCCGCCCCCACCTGGTTGTGTGGCCTGAACTCTGGTCCTGGGCACTGTCCCTCAGATCTTCAGCTCAAGGCTAGCGCTCTACCACTTGAGCCACAGTACCACTTCCGGCTTTTTCTGCTTATGTGGTGCTGAGGAATTGAACCCAGGGCTTCATGCATGCAAGACAAGCACTCTACTACTGAGCCACCTTCCCAGCCCTCAGCCTGAGTTTTTTTTTTTTGTTTGTTTGTTTTGTTTTTTTTGGGGGGGGGGTCCAGTCGTGGGGCCTGAACTCTGGGCCTGGGCGCTGTCCCTCAGCTCTTCAGCTTAAGGCTAGCGCTCTACCACTTGAGCCACAGTGCCACTTCCGGCTTTTTTCTTTTTGCTTATGTGGTGCTGAGGAATCGAACCCAGGGCCCCAGGCATGCAAGGCAAGTGCTCTACCACTGAGCCACCTTCCCAGCCCCTCAGCCTGAGTTTTTATCAACCTTGAATCCATAGTGATTGGATACAAACTAGGGGCAAAAAGGGGTTTTGTATTCAAAGGTAGCAGATTCAAATTAGATAATAAGCAAAAAAGTTTGGTGTGTTCTTGCATCCTGTGTTGTAAATTTAGCTAGGCCTTCCCATATCTTGTAGAACTAGTCTTGGGTTAAGGCAGAGTTGATAGGATGACTGAATTCTCATCTTAGGCAACAGTTGTGTGCTATACTTTGAACTCTGAACTATGCCTTTGATCTTGTTCTGTTGTCCTTTTCTCTATCTAGGTACTCGTCCTCACAAGTGCCCAGACTGTGACATGGCCTTTGTGACCAGTGGAGAATTAGTGCGGCATCGTCGTTACAAACATACCCATGAGAAGCCATTTAAGTGTTCCATGTGTGATTATGCCAGTGTAGAAGTGAGTGTCAAGTTCCTTGTTGGTATCTTTCATGGTAGACCTGTAATCTGGCACTACTAAAGAAAATCAGTTCAACATGTCAATATATGAGTTGATTAATATCAATATCTTGATGATCAATATCACTTTTTTTTGATAGAGCAAACATGTTTATTTACTCTTCTCAAAAAAAATTGAAGGTGATTAAGAATAGCTTATATAAAAGTTCTCAAAGTCCTCTATGTTGAATTGAAACTCCTTTGTACAACTATTTGAAGATAATAAACATTTTAAAAGATTTTTAAAAAAAAAGAAGGGCTGGGAAGGTGGCTCAGTGGTGGAGCGCTTGCCTTGCATGCCTGAGGCCCTGAGTTCAATTCCTCAGCACCACATAAGCAAAAAGAAAAAAGCCGGAAGTGGAGCTGTGGCTCAAGTGGTAGAGCACTAGCCTTGAGCTGAAGAGCTGAGGGACAGTGCCCAGGCCCAGAGTTCAGGCCCCACGACTGGACCCAAAAAAAAAAAAAAAAGAAGAAGGAAATCAGATCTGAGGGTCATGGTTCAAAGCCAGCCTTATTAGGAAAATCTGTGAGACTTTTATTTTTAAAACTCAGCAAAAAGCCAAAAGTAAAAGTGTAGCTCAAGTGGTAGAGCACCAACTTTGAGTAGAAAAGCCAGTGGAGGGCAAGAGCCCCTGAGTTAAGGCCCCAGGACTGCTGCAGATTTTTGTCTGGAAGAGTAAATGTGGATGGTTAGCTAAGAAAAATTTGGAAGCTATAGAGGTGCTTGCCTAACATATGCAAGGCCCAGTGTTCACTTCCCAACATTGCAAGAGAGAAAGAAAACAGCTCAGTAATGCTGTTGGGATAGTTACTAACTTAACAAGTGTGAAATTTTAGTGTGTAAAACGTAAATGCAGAAATTTTTTTTGTTTTTCATAAAATCAGAGCAACTTAAATTTCAAGCTAGATACTGGTGATTCACACCAGCACTCAGGAGACTGAGATCTGAGGATCACGGTTCAAAGCCAACGCGGGCAGAAAAGTCCATGAAAGAGGCAGAGGCTCACAACTGTAATCCTAGCTGCTCAGGAGGCTGAGATCTAAGGATCACAGTTTGAAGCCAGCCTGGACAGAAAAGTCTCCATGATATTCTAACTCAAAAACGCCAGAAGTGGCACTGTGGCTCAAGCGGTAGAGTGACAGCCTTGAGAACAAAGAGGCTCAGGGACAGTGCCCAAGCACTAGGATCAGCAAAAAAGAAAAGTCCATGAGACTTTTATCCTCAATTACCATCAGAAAACCAGAAGTGGCTCTGTGGCTCAGAGTAGTAGAGCACTAGCCTTGAGCTTAGGGACAGCACCCAGGCCAAGTTCAAGTCCCCAGACCCCCTTCCCTCCCACCCCCACCCCCAAAAAAAAACAGCTACATCTTTTAACTACTAGAGATGTAGCTCAGTGGTAGAGTGTTTACCAAGCATGCATGAGGCCCTGAGTTTGATCACTAGCACCACACACACAAAAGTAAAATAGTAAAGAGAAAAGCACATACCTTATCACACACTTAAAGCAATTACCAAAAGTAATTAATCCTTTTTTGTGTGCTCATGGTACTGGGGTTTAAACTGAGGGCTTACCCTTGCTAGTCATTATCTTTTAGACTTTTCCTACCTGAAGTGCCCTAAAACTAATCAAGTAAGCATTTGTACCTAATCTATAGTGTTCATGCTAGCAGTCTGTTAACAGAAGCATAAGAGGTTTGATTGCTTTCATATTACAGGTCAGCAAATTAAAACGTCACATTCGCTCTCATACTGGAGAGCGCCCGTTCCAGTGCAGTTTGTGCAGTTATGCCAGCAGGGACACATACAAGCTGAAAAGACATATGAGAACACATTCAGGTAGGATTTCTCCCCTCCTGGTATTAGTGAGCTCTTTTCAATGATCCTATAATAGCCTGTGAGTCACCACATACAGTCATTGCGTACCTGAATGGAAGACTTAACAAAGGCTCTGGCTTAGCCTCTAGTCTTTTAACTCTAGTCTTTTTTGTTAAAGTGTAGTCACATGCACTGCCCCTAGCCATTGTGCTTCCCTGGTAAGTGGGACAACAGGTGCACTCCACTGTGCCCAGTTGGTTAAGATGCTGTATGTGGTGGCACATGATTGTAATTCCACATATGGAATGCTGAGCTGAGACAAGAGACTCAGGAGTCTGAGGCCAGCCTAAGGCTACAGTATCGACTTTGAGAGCAGTCTGGTCTACATTGCATGAAAGAAAAAGGAAAAAAATATTTAAAGACAAGAAAAAGTTGGAAGTCCTCCATTAGTCTCTTCCAAAGATTGGCCTTGCCATGGAAATTATCTTTTTACATGGAAGATTATGTAGAAAAGCTAGACAGCAGAAGTTTAGGGTTTGTCATCTCTGAAGATAGGCTTGAGTTTGACATACAGAATAAGTCTCAGACTTACTAAGTAGAACTTAGAGTTTCTATGGCCCAGTATATCTGTCTGCCACATTAGTTACTCCCAATTGAATCATAATATTCATTTAATTTGTTTATTCTGTATTTCCTTTTAAGGGGAAAAACCTTATGAATGTTATATTTGTCATGCTCGGTTTACCCAAAGTGGTACCATGAAGATGCACATTTTACAGAAGCACACAGAAAATGTGGCCAAATTTCATTGTCCCCACTGTGACACTGTCATAGCCCGAAAAAGTGACTTGGGTAAGTAGATTTACTAAAGGCAAATGAAAAACAGAAAGTATAATGAAAGTGGAAAGAGCCATTGATTCCTGGAGTCTGTCTGCTCTTCTTGCTTCTACCATTTTCCCTCCTTTTTTTTTTTTTTTTTGGATAGTACTGGGGATTGAATTCAAGGCTTCTCACTCACTGGGCAGGTGCTCTACCACTTTAGGCACTCCTCCAGTCCATTTTTGTCTTGGTTATTTTCAAGCCCAACCTATGATCATTTGACTTGTACTTCCATGTGTTTGTAGGGATGACAGTCATATGCACTGCACCTAGCCATTGTGCCCAGTCCTTGGTTGAGATGGCCTTTTGGGAAATAATAGATACATATTTTTTGTTGGTCGTGAAGCTTGAACTCAGAGCCTGGGTGCTATCCCTGACCTTTTTCGCTCAAGGTTGGCACTCTACCACTTTGAACCACAGCGCTGCTTCCAGATTTTTGGTGGTTAATTGGAGATGAATCTCATAGACTTTCCTGTTTGGGCTGGCATTGAATTGTGATTCTCAGATCTCAGCCTCCTGAGTAGCTAGGATTACAATTGTGAGCCACTGGTGCCTGGCTTATTTTTTAAAATCTTTTTGCCTAAACTGATCTCCCATTCTCCACCTCCCAAGTAGCTAGCATTGTATCCTTGAGCCATTATACCTGACTTAGATTTTTGTTTTTAAAGCCTAATCCATAGACTTCCTTTTTCCTTTTAACATTTGCCTTTGTGATCTCATCAGCTCCATAATCTCATTCAAGCCCCCAAACAAAATTGATGTTCCTATTTCAGATTTTTTTTGTTGGAGGGGGGAGAGAGATTGGGTTTGTTTGTAGGGCTTGAACTCAAAGTCTGGGCTCTGTTCCTCCCTAAGCTTTTTCACTGAAGGCTAGCACTCTACCACTGTGAGCCACACTGCCATTTCCAGTTTTCTGGCAGTTAATTGGAGATAAGAGTCACATAGACTTTCCTGCCTGGGCTGGCTTTGAACCATAATCCTCAGATCTCAGCCTTCTATCTGAGTATAGCTAGATTACAGGTGTGAGCCACCAGCACCTGGCTAGGTTGTGTGTGTGTGTGTGTGTGTGTGTGTGTGTGTGTGTGTGTGTGTGTGTGTGTGTGTGTGTGTGTGTGTGTGTGTGTGTGTGTGTGTGTGTGTGTACACATGCATACGTGTGTGCACGTGTGTGCATGTATGCACCAATCCTGGAATTTGAACTCGGCCTAGGCTCTGTCCAGGATTAGCACTCTACCACTTGAGCCACAGCTTCAATTTTGGTGCTTAATTGGAGATAAAAGAGTCTTGTGGACTTTGTACCAGTCTGGCTTCCAACTGCAATCCTCAGATCTCAGCCTCCTGCGTAGCTAGGATCCACAGGCATGAGTCACTGGCTCCTGGCTTCTTCCTGTTTCAGATCTTTCAGTTAGATTTCCTTTATAGCCATTTATCCATTGCTATAATCACCTCTACTTCAATAACACTGCAATTGTAAATTCAACATGTGAAACTAAAGCTCTATAACTATTCCACACTTTCCCATCAAAATAGACACACACAGCTTAGTCTTCATCTTTTTCCACAATTCACACACTCACACACATACACACACACACACACACACACACACACACACACACACACACACACTAATTTCAGTAGATTTCCCTGACATGCATCTTCTTCCATAGTCAGTAACTCTTCCTGGCCTCACTTCTTGGGTTTCTCATCACTTCTTTACTTCTAAATCCTTTGCTAGCCTTCTTGTCCAGCCTGCCATCTTCTCCCACCTACCTAATTTAATTGCTTTCTCTCTCTCTTTTTGATGCTAAGTGCTAGACTGCTGAACTTACACAACCTCAGCCAGCCCACAGAATAATTTAAGAAGTAGAATAAATGTAGGAGTAATTTGTTGCAATGCTTGTTTGTGTTTTCAAAAGTTCAGCTTGGCTTTTTATATTTTGCTCTCAGGTGTCCACTTGCGGAAGCAGCATTCCTATATTGAGCAAGGCAAGAAATGCCGTTACTGCGATGCTGTGTTTCATGAGCGTTACGCCCTCATTCAGCATCAGAAATCACACAAGAACGAGAAGCGCTTTAAGTGTGACCAGTGTGATTATGCTTGTAGACAGGTAGGAACTGTCATAGTTACAAGGCCGTTAATGCCTGCCCTATCCATGTCGGGTATTCTCAGAGGGTTTTTATATACCTAGTACAGTGACTACTTCTAAGAAAAATACTTTCAAATTGGTTTATGAGGGCCCTCACCAAAATCAAAGGTTCCTTGTCAGTTGTATCTGGGTCTTCAGCTGCTGTTTAAGTCAGTCAGATTTACCCAGTCCTAAGACTGACTACACTTCTTTCTCAAAACCGTGTTGGAGTTAAGTCCAGAATTTGAGGGAAGAACATAATCTGGTTCTGTGACATGTTCAGACTTTAGAGAAACAGCCCACTAGGGGTGAACAGATTTCTTTGTGCTAGGATTTATGGAAGCAGTTTTGAATTCTTGTAAAAGATAACTTTATCATGTCAATCAGGTTAGCCCCTGTTGTAAGGGAAAGGCCACATGCACAGCAGCTGGGATGGTGGCCCTGTAACCAGGCCCTGGGGCCTCTTTCCTGTTGTCTCTGTTTTCAGGAGAGGCACATGATCATGCACAAGCGCACCCATACTGGGGAAAAGCCTTACGCCTGCAGTCACTGCGACAAGACCTTCCGCCAGAAACAGCTCCTCGATATGCATTTCAAGCGCTACCATGACCCTAACTTTGTCCCTGCGGCCTTTGTCTGTTCTAAGTGTGGGAAAACATTTACTCGTCGGGTAAGAGTCAGTGTTGTAATGTTACTTCCCCATATTCTTTTTTTTGGGGGGGGGGGGGCGGGTCCGGTCGTGGGGCCTGAACTCTGAGCCTGGGCACTGTCCCTCAGCTCTTCAGCTCAAGGCTAGTGCTCTACCACTTGAGCCACAGCACCACTTCCGGCTTTTTTCTTTTTGCTTATGTGGTGCTGAGGAATTGAACCCAGGGCCTCAGGCATGCAAGGCAAGCTCTCTACCACTGAGCCAACTTCCTAGCCCCACTTCCCCATATTCTTTTTTTTTTTTTTTTTTTTACTTGCCCATATTCTTAATATCACATTCTTGGTCTTCCACTACAGAGCAAGGCTTTTTTTCCTCCTAGGTTACAAATATAGTGAAACGTTATCATTTGGTAAGGGTCCATCATCCCCATCTGGAGGTGTTCAGTCCATGTGTGAACCTTCCACTTCTGGGAACAGCACTATCTTTGAGTAGTTTAATGTATGAAGGAATTGTCTTTGGATTAAAACCTGTACTTCATTCCACCTCTATCTAGTTTAAGTCTGTCTTAGGTCTTCCCTGTTGCTGTTTTAGCCAGCTCTGCTGGCTGCTTAGCCTCCCCTTAGAAGACCTAGCTTTATCTTCTGAGGGTTAATCTCTCTTCTTTCTCTGGATCTTCTCTTTTTTCCTCTGGATTGAGACCTCTGAATGACAGGAGAAAGCTCAGGTAGATAACAGAACTTTCAGGCTTAAATATGGATTCCCAAGATTTTGATTTCATTAGAAAAGCTAGAAATTCCAATTTGATCTTAAGCTTTTTTAGTAGTGTAAAACAACAGTTATTCCTTTTGTCAGAATACCATGGCAAGACATGCTGATAATTGTGCTGGTCCAGATGGTGTAGAAGGAGAAAATGGAGGAGAAACAAAGAAGAGTAAACGTGGAAGAAAAAGAAAGATGCGTTCTAAAAAAGAAGATTCCTCTGATAGTGGTAAGTGGCTTTTTTCTTTTTCCAGTATTGAACTTATTGCTAGGCAGGTCCTCTACTGCTTATGGGTGGCTTGTTTATTGATTTAGTTATGTGTGGCAGATTTTGGAACCCAATTCCAATGGATAAGTGTGTGAGATATAGTGGTGGCCAAATCACTCTTAACTTCTTTAATTCTAGTCTTCCTAATGTGCATTTACAACAGGAGCTAATTTATTTCCTGGGTTAATGTTATTGTATTTACTTTTTCAAATTAGTGATAGTCCAAGGCTAGCAGAGTTTCTTTCCCATGTTATTTTACATGTAGTCCAGATTTGAGCAGTGACTGTAATGGACATCAAGGTAGTTGCTTAAGTATCTTGACTGTGTTTTTCAGCCTAGCCTTGAGGTACTTGATGAAATCATCTTGAAGGCCAGCCACATGTTCTTCCTACCTTAATCTCTGCACCTATCATTTAACCACCTTTTTTGCTCTCTCATTAGTTCTCTATGGTGTGATAATTGCTTTTCTAGTCAGATGTGCCTAAAATTTTTGATTGAAAAGGTCATAGAGAGCTCTGTTTGGGGGAATGGTGGTGCCTAATTCCGCTAAGGACTTTTTGTTTTCGTTCTTGGTTTTCTCAGTACTAAGATTTGATCTTGGGCCCTTGAATTTGCTAGGCAGATCCTCTACCACTTGAGCCACTACCCCTAGCCCTCATTTAGTCTTTTGAATTGCTGGTTAGTAAAAATAATGTAATGAGAATCAGGCCCTGTAGTTTATGTTTATAAATCCTATCTACTCAAGAAGCTGAGAGTTAGAGGATTGCAGTTTGAAGCCAGTCCAGGCAAAAGTCAGTGAGACTCCTATCACCGGTTATCCAGCAAAAAGCTTATTTATAGTTGTGGATAAAGCAGTATTGCATCAGCTGTGAACAAAGAAACCTGAATGAGAGCTCGAAACCCTGAGTTAAAGTCCCAGTACTGGCATGCACAAAAAATGATAATAGTGGGAGAGGATAGAATTTTTGGAAAGTAAGCCAATTAGAGAACTTCCATCACTCTGTGTTTTATTATAAAACTTGCTCATTGAAAGCTCTAGCTTAAAAAAGTTTTTAAGGCCTTCAATTTTGAGTACTTCTCTGGCAAAATATTGTCTGGTAAGCATAAGAATAAAGTAAGCCGGGCGCTGGTGGCTCACGCCTGTAATCCTAGCTACTCAGGAGGCTGAGATCTGAGGATCGCAGTTCAAAGCCAGCCCGGGCAGGAGAGACTGTGAGACTCCTATCTCCAAAAAACCACCAGAAAACCGGAAGTGGCCCTGTAGCTCAAGTGGTAGAGCGCTCGCCTTGAGCTGAAGAGCTGAGGGACAGCGCCCAGGCCCAGAGTTCAAGTCCCACGACCGACAAAAAAAAAAAAAAAAAAAAAAAAAAGAATAAAGTAAATCAGCCAGGCACTGATGGCTCACGCCTGTAATCCTAGCTACTTGGGAGGCTGAGATCTGAGGATCACGGTTCAAAGCCAGCCCAGGCAGAAAAGTCCATGAGACTCATACCTCCAATAAGCCACTAAAAAACTAGAAGTGGCACTGTGGCTCAAGTGGTAGAGCACTAGCTTTGAGCTGAAGAGCTCAGGGACAGAGCCCAGGCCCAGAGTTTCAGCCCCACAACCATCAAAAAAAGAAAAAATCAGAGGTTGGAGGTATAGACCAGCAATTGAGTACCTGCCCAATAAGCATCCCAGTACCAACCCTCTCCCCCCACCCAAAAAAGAAGAAAGAATGATGAAATTCAGGCATAGTAGCTTATACCTGCAAAAAAGAATTTGTGTGCGTGCATGCGTCTGTCATCTGTGTGTGTACATGTGTACACTAATCCTGGGGCTTCAAATCAGGTCCTTTTTTTCAAGGCTAATACTCTGCCACTTGAGTCCAAGCTCCATTTTTGGCTTTTTGCGTAATTGGAGATAATAAGTCCAACAGACTTTTTAAAGCCTGGGCCAGCTTCAAACTGCGATCTTCAAACCTCAGCCTCCTTAGTAGCTACAATCACAGTGAGTCACTGGCACCCAGCATTCCTAGAACTTGAGGCTGAGTCAGATGGATCTTGAATGTTAAGCTACTGGCCTACATAACAAAAAGTAATTTTTTTTTTTTTTTGGTCGGTTGTGGGGCTTGAACTCTGGGCTTGGGTGCTATCCCTCAGCTCTTCAGCTCAAGGCAAGCGCTCTACTGCTTGAGCCACAGTGCCACTCCCAGTTTTCTAGTGGTTTATTGGAGATAAGAGTTTCACAGACTTTCCTTGCCCAGGCTGGCTTTGAACCATGATCCTCAGATCTCAGCCTCCTGAGTAGGATTACAGGTGTGAGCCACCGGCTCAAAAGTAATTTTTTTTTTTTTTTTTTTTTTTTTTTTTTTTGAGCTAGGTGTTGGAGGCCAATGCCTACAATCCTAGCTACTCCAAAGGCTAAGATCTGAAGATCATGGTTCAAAGCTAGCCTGGGCAAGAACATTGTTTATGAGTTTCTTATCTCCAGCTAAGCACCAAACATATCAGAAGTGGAGCTGTGGTTCAAGTGGTAGAGCACTAGCTTTGAGTAAAAAGGCTCTGGGTTAGTGCCCAGACCCTCAGTTCAAGCCCTAGACCTGGAACCAAAAAACAAAAAAAACAAAAAAAAACTTTTGATGGTGGTGGTGCTAGAGATTGCACTTGACCTTTCATTGAGCTATATCTCAGCTCTTTTGCTGCCCTTTTAAGTTAGAAAATCTACAAAAGCACACTAGCCTTTACTACAGGTCTTTGTGGGATCTCTTGATTTGGCTAAGAAATTATTGCAGTGAACTGTTGGGAGATACCAAGTAATGTCAGTCAGACCCCAGATATTACCAGTGCTTGCAGTGACCTTGATCTTTGGGATTCCCTGTACTTTTTTTTGCAGAAACTCCTGCTACTGTGCTCCAAGCCCTTTCTTCCCCTAGTACTGCCTTGTTTCTATCTGTGGTTCATCTTCAGCATGGTCAGCTTCACTTCCTAATTGCACATTTCCAGAAGTCTCTTTAAACTAAAGAGATTATTGATGGTTCCTAATCAATTTCTACACTTCTTCCTTTTGTCTTTTTGCACTACTGGTTTGTTTGTACCTTTGTACCCAGTGTTTTTTTATGCCCCCAGAACGAGGAAATCAGTATGGACTTGATGCATCCCGCTGCTGACAAAGGCCCCACAATCTTACTTGTCCCATCCAGGAAGTTCTGCCTATTGGCCATCAGCAAAATGTACTGCTATTTTCAAGGCTTTTCTTCTAAAATATCACTAAGCCAGTAATCTTTTGACCCTGTCAACCTTCTTTTTGTGCCCCCTCCCTAGTTCTAACTGAATTTGTTAAGTCTTCTAGGCATTGGGCCAACTTAGGCAATAGAGAGCTTAAATAAATTCAGTTCAGAAGCACCTTGTTTTTTACACACTACCACCTACCAGTGAGTTCCCTGTGTCTAAGGATTTCAGTCATTTGATAAAGGAGGCATTTTGTCGTGAAAATAAGGCATTTTCTCACCGATTTTGTAAGTTTAAACATTTTGTTCCAGAGAAAATGTCTGTTTTAAGATAGCTAGTGCAGTCAGGCTCCAGTGGCTCATGGCTGTAATCCTAGCTACTCAGGAGGCTGAGATCTGAGGATCAGGGTTCAAAGCCAACCTAGGCAGGAAAGTCCGTGAGACTCTTACCTCCAATAAACCACCAGAAAACCGGACGTGGCACTGTAGCTCAAGTGGTAGAGCGCTAGCCTTGAGCTGAAGAGCTAAGGAACAGCACTCAGGCCCAGATTCAAGCCCCACAACCGACAAAAAAATAAAAGATAAAAAAAAATAAAGCTGAAAGTGAATCTGTGGCTCAAGAGCTAGAACGCTAACCTTAAGCAAAAAGAAGCTCAGGGACAGTACCCAGGACTGGCACATACACATAAAAAAAGTGCTTGTGTAAAGTGTAATTTCCTGGGCATGATTCTCAAGTCACTATTAATTGGGTTGGGATTGCTGTGTAGATTATTCAAAGAAAGGGAGAGAGGGTCTTAGTTCATGTAGCAACTCTCCCCACCCTTCCCCCCCCCCCCCCCCTCACACACACACACAGGCTGTGAACCCAAAACAGATCTGGGACTCAAACCTGTATTATCTGGCTGTTTGTCAGTATTCTCTTTAGCAGTTCTCTCCCTTTGTTCAGATATTAGAATCAGTGGGTCTATAAATTAACCCATTGAAGCTGATAATTAAGTTTTGAGACTTTCGATGTAAAAAATCAGGGCTGGCAATGTGGCTTCGTGGTAGAGTGCTTGCCTAGCATGCATGAAGCCCTCGGTTCAATTGCTCAGTACCAAATAAACAGGAAAAGCCAGAAGTGGCGATGTGGCTCAAGTGGTAGCATGCTAACCTTGAGCAAAAGAAGCTCAGGAACAGTGCTCAGGCCCTAAGTTCAAGCCCCAGAACTGGCAAAAAAGAAAAAGGAAAATTCAGTAATAGTCTCAAAAGAACATTTTTTGGTGAGGGGTTCCTAGGGATTGAACTCAGGACCTTAGCTTTTTATCTCAAGACTGTTCATTGGTTTTCCCTCTCACAAAGACAGACACACACACACTCCTACCCAACCAGATATGGGCAGATTTCCAAGGATCAGGCTTAGTATCTTGCTTTATCCTTACATAGTAAAGGAGACATTTTTATTTTCAGCTTGAACACTATTTTGTAGTTGTATATAGCTAATAAAAGATGGAATTGGGCTGGGAATGTGACTAAGTGGTAAAGTACTTGCCTAGTATGCATGAAGCCCTGGGTTTGTTTCCTCAGTATCACATAAACAGAAAAAGCCAGAAGTGATGCTGTGGTTCAAGTGGTAGAGTGTTAGCCTTGAGCAAAAGAAGCTCAGAGACAGTGCCCAAGCCCTGAGTTCAAGCCCTAAGACTGGCAAAAAAAAAAAAGATGGAGTTTCCTCCCAAGAATTTGAAACAGAGACTCCTATCTCCAATAAACCACCAGAAAACCGGAAGTGGCGCTGTAGCTCAAGTGGTAGAGCGCTCGCCTTGAGCTGAAGAGCTGAAGGACAGCGCCCAGGCCCAGAGTTCAAGCCCCACGACCAACAAAAAAAAAAAAAAAAAAAGAATTTGAAACATACCTGTAATCCTAGCAACTTTCAAGAGGTTGAGATCTGAGGACCTTGTTTCAAAGCCAGGCAAGGCAGAAAAGTCCATAAGACTATTATCTCCAATACACTACTTGAAAAAAAAAATCAGAAGTAGAGCTGTGGCTCAAGTGGTAGAGTACTAGCCTTGAGCAAAAGAAGCTCAGCAACAGTACCCAGCCCTGAGTCCAATTCCTAGGACCAGCACCAAAAAAGCAAGAATTTGAAACAATGATCTGAGATAATAGTGGGAAAAACACTCAATGTAAAGGAGGATTAATAGCATTTTAGTTGATTTGCCTAACTATTATAGTATCTGTTTACCGTATATCAGTGCTGATAGCTAGAAACGTGTGTGTGTGTGTGTGTGTGTGTGTGTGTGTGTGTGTGTGTGTGTGTGTGTGTGTGTGTGTGTGTGTGTGTGTGTGTGTGTGTGTGTGTGTGTGTGTGTGTGTGTGTGTTTTCTTGCGAATATTGGAGCTTTAACTCAGGGCCTTGTGTTCTTGCCTGTTTTTTGTTTGTTTTCCCCCACTTAAGTTGCTCCACCATTTAAGCCATACCTCCACTTTTGACTTTTTGCTTGTTAATTGGAGATAAAAGAGTCTCAAGGACTTTCCTGCTTTGGCTGGCTTCAAACTGGGATCCTCAGATTTCAGCCTCCTCAGTAGCCAGGATAACAAGTGTGAACCATTGGTGCCTGGCTGGCAAGCTTTTTTTTTTTTTTTTTTTTTTTTGGGGGGGGGGTGGGGTCCAGTCGTGAGGCCTGAACTCTGGGCCTGGGCACTGTCCCTCAGCTCTTCAGCTCAAGGCGAGCGCTCTACCACTTGAGCCACAGCACCACTTCCAGCTTTTTTCTTTTTGCTTATGTGGTGCTGAGGAATCGAACCCAGGGCCTCATGCATGCAGGGCAAGCGCTCTACCACTGAGCCACCTTCCCAACCCCTGGCTGGCAAGCTTTTGTTTTGCTCATGTCTGGTGCTTTACCATTTGAGCTATGCCTCCAACCTAGCTTTTTGCAATTAGAGATAATGTCACTCAGACTTTCCTGCTCAGGCTGGCTTTTAAACATGATCCTCTAGGTCTTAGCTTCCTCAGTAGTTAGGATTACAAGTCTATGCTATGGGTACCTGCTGCAAATGCATTTTTTTTTACTGGCTTTTCTTTTTTAACTACAGAGCAAAAATATTTTTACTGAGCAGAAAATTAAACCAACAGAAAATCCCAAAGACTGTGCTTGAGTTAGAGGTATAGGACTTTTCTTTTTGGTCAGTTGTGGGCTTGAACTATGGGCCTGGGCACTGTCCCTATAGTCTTCAGCACAAGATGAGTCTCTACCATTTGAGCCACAGCACCACTTCTGGTTTTCTGGTGGTTCATTGGAGATAAGAGTCTCACGGACTTTCCTGCCTAGGCTGGCTTTGAACCTCCTGTGTAGCTAGGATTACAGGCGTAAGCCACCAGAGAGGTATGGGACTTTAAACATTTTTTTAAACATTGTATCACATGCACCAGATAAGGAAAGATGATCTTTCAAAAGACAGAAAAATCTTAGCTCACTAAAGGAGCTTTACTTAGTAAAGGAAATAAATGTGTAATGAGACTTCACAGACATATGATTGTCTGTTTTCTTTTTCTTCCACTACTCACCTTGCCCTACTACCTGTTCCTCCTCATTTCCATGAGAAGAAAATGCTGAGCCAGATCTGGATGACAATGAGGATGATGAGGAACCTGCGGTAGAAATTGAACCAGAGCCAGAGCCTCAACCTGTGACCCCAGCCCCACCACCTGCCAAGAAGCGGAGAGGAAGACCCCCTGGCAGAACCAACCAGCCCAAACAGAACCAGCGTAAGTTGCTTGCCTCTGCTCTTGCATCTCCAACTTGTGAGGGAACCAGGCAGGCGGGTCTGTGTTCTCAGGGAGGTGGGAACTAAGCCATGAAAACAAGTTAGGTCAGAATGGGAATAAACGCTCAGGAAATTACTTTTTAGAAGTTCTTACTGAAGAACATATGAGGAAGTCTCTACAAGCTTGTTAATTTCAAGAAGAAAACGTCCAGAGTAGAAGCGTACTTATGTTCTACAAGATGGGTATTGTTAATGTGGGCGAGTTTGGCAGGGTTGATATGGGAATGAACATAAAAGAGCCAAATTTTCAAGGATAAAATAATTTGTCTGATGTTGCCCCTCTGAAGAAATTCAGAACCATAGAGTCAAGTGTTGGCCTCCTGTTCTATAAAAAGACCCAGAGGAAATGTTTCCCTGCCACTTTACACCACCAGGTGTGAAATGTCTCCTTAATCTCTTTAGGAGTGGCTATTTCATTTTGGGAAGTTTTGTGCCAGTAACTGGGGCTCACTCAGAGCCTCACACTCTTGCTTGGCTTTTTGCTAGTTAATTGTAAATAAGAATCTCATGGACTTGTCCAGTCTGTCTGGCTTTGAACCTCAATCTTCAGATCTCAGCCATCTGAAGAGCTAGGATTATAGCCATGAACCACCAGCACCTGGCTTTTTTTTGTTTTGTTTTGTTTTTTGTTTTGTTTTGTATGGCAGTTCTAGGGTTTGAAATCAGGGCCTCACACTTGCTAGCTAGGTACCCTACCACTTTAAGCCACACCTACAGTTCATCTTTTTTTTTCTTCCATATTTTGTATATTCTCCTCAGCCCTGTGTTTAAATGTCTATCATGGGGGGAAAAAAAGATTAATAGGTCATATAGCCCTCTCATTTCACCTACACAATGTTTGAGTGACCAAACTAGCAGGAAAATGGCCTTCACCCAGTGTAGAGGTGTGGACGAGCTATAGAATTAAAAATGTCACCTAGCCCCAGGCACTGGTGGCTCACATCTATAATCCTAGCAACTCAGGAGGCTGAGATCTGAGGATTGTAGTTTGAAGCCAGCAGGGGCAGGAAAGTCTGTGAGACCCATCTCCAATTAACCACCAGAAAACCAGAAGTGGTGCTGTGGTTTAGAGGGTTAGAGCACTAGCTTTGAGCACAAAGAGATTCAAGGCCAGGCCCTGAGTTCACGCCCCACAACCAACCAAAAACAAACAAAAAAGTTACCTACAGCATACATTCTAAAGTATTCATAGTTTCAGATCATGTGCTATTTTGTGTGTGTGTGGGGGGGGGGTTCTTCTGATTTAGTTTTACTTGTTTCACACACTATTTATAAAGCTTAAAATCTAAATTTCTAACATAAAGGAAAAGTAAGGATTTCAAAATGTAAGTTAGGAGGTATATGAGGATGAATGTCAGCATTTTGTCCTTTGGCAGTTTCTAAGTATTAGGGCTCTATTTTATGTATGTCTACATTTTAGGTGTTTAAGGTGATCTTTCATTGACTTTATCCTCATCACCTCTAAGGGTTTCCTTTATTGCTGTCTTATTCACTGTCGTATCTGAAAAGACCCTTGTAGTTTCTGGGGTTTTTAATGTACTGTTTGTTTTGTCTTTGCTTTGCTTTGCCAGCAACAGCCATCATTCAGGTTGAAGACCAGAATACAGGTGCAATTGAGAACATTATAGTTGAAGTCAAAAAAGAGCCAGATGCTGAGCCTGCAGAAGGGGAGGAAGAGGAGGCCCAGCCAGCTGCCACAGATGCCCCTAATGGAGACCTCACACCTGAGATGATCCTCAGCATGATGGACCGGTGATAACGGGGCCTTACTTGTCTCCAGGACTGTTCTAGGCTGTGTTTAAACGGCCTAAATTTTAATTTTTCTCCTTTTCTTCTTTTGGCTTTGGGAAAAGCATCATTTTACACCCATTTTACCAAACATACTGAGAACGAAAACTTCAAGGATGATGTTAGAAAAATGTGATTTAACTAGAACTTGCTGTTTGATGTTAGCAAATCATGGAATGTCCTGAGTTCCTGAGGGTTTACTGTGAAGTGTTGAGGACAGTGTTGATGCCTAACTAGTTTTCTGAGATGGAAACAGACATTGAGCCCTCTCTCTTGATTTAGTAAACCACTCCAGAATGGCCACGGGTTTCCCAGAGTTCTATAGTCTTCTTCCCAAGAGAGTTTTTAATTGTAAATGCAGACTTGGGAAGGACTTAGACTTTTAACCTGTTTTTTGCTTTTGCTTTTCCCTGACTCCCTTTGCTCGGAGCCAGCTGCACACCAGTAGTATGGCATGCTATGATCAGTTCCTGTCCTGAAAGCTTTGCCTCTTTCTTGGCAAAGTCTCTGGTATGGTCAAGCTTGTAAATAACTTTTTTACATTTTAATCTTTTCCATTAATTAAGAGATTGAAAAAAAAAAGTGCAGTGTAAGAAAACCCAGCATTTAATTACTTGCAAATTAAGTTACCACGGACTCGGTGGTGTGTAAATGTTGACCAGGAATTGGATCACAATCATGTAGCAGAAAAGCACCCAGATTGCTGTCTGCTAGTGATGGATACCCATGTGGAGGTGATTTTCAGCCCATGGAGCCAGCATTTGAACCTTGTACAATTAACTTTATGATTTCCCATCAACATTTTCTTTGCTCTATTTGTAGCTAAATGTTGTATTTTATAAATCTTCTGTTAAAGCCAGAAGGGTGATTATGAATGGGTCACAGCAGCCCAGAAATGCTGGGCCAGAAAATTTTACTAGGTCAGTAATTTAAACTTTGGATCTGAAAAAAAAAAAATTTATAATAATGTGAAGCAAAACCAACTTAAAAAGTGATTCTTGCACATGAACTGTCACATGTTTAAAATGTGTTTTTTAGAGAGCCTCAGTCTTACTGATTTCAAACACTTTTTTCTTCTGTGTATTGCTTTTAAGAGAGCCATCAGTTAGCTATCAGACTCTAGGTTGATGCATTTTGTACTTAGCTGTACTGTGTGATATTTTTCATTATTTTAGGACGCCAACATGAGACCTGTAATAAAATATGTAATGGGGTTGAAAGCTGGGGAGGAGGAGGATCTACTGCTGTACAGCTAATAAATCATAACGGATTAACAGGCACGCTTAAGACTCCATCTGGCATGATTCCTGCCTGCTGGGAGCCCAAGGGGGCCTGTGCATGGCTCCAGGTTGCTCAGACCTCCTCTTCTCAGGCATTCTCTATCCCTAACATACTTCTTTTGCAGTAGATGAGATGGTTTGGCAGATGACAGGATATTGGATGCAACCTGCTTGCTGCAACTTTTAACTTCCCAAAACTGTGTGTGTGAATAAGAGGCAAGTGAGTGGACCACTGCCAACTTCCACGAACCACCTTAGGAATGTATGCCCCATGTACAGAATGAAGTGCCCCAGAGCTGCCTTGAATAGAAAGAGCTGGGTGAGAAACTGTTCTTGGAATCTTGGCTCAGAGGGCTTAGGGTCACCCAGGCTCATGGGAGCAGAGATTTGGGTCCAGCATGACAAAAATATGAGAATCATGGTTCGAAGCCAGCATAGACAGCAAAGTCCATGAGACTCTTTATCTCCAGTAACTACCAAAAAAGCCACAGTGGGCCTTTTGTTCAAATGGTAAAAGCACTAGTCTTGAGCATAAAAGCTCAGGCCCCGATTTCAAGCCCTACGACCAGTACCAAAAATAAATTAAAAAAAAAAAATCTTGTAGATTTGAATGAATGTTAGTAAACCTCAGACTGTAAGAACACAAATTCTTCATCCCACCCATGGGCTAGCTCCCCTACCAGAATTGTTAAGATGGGTACATCCTTTTCTAAAAGAAGTAAATCTGCAGAACAGTGAAGCTATATTTATCTGCATCTTCAATGTAGTTTGTTTCTAATTGTGTATATTCAATTGTTTGAAAGTGGATTTGTTTTGGCTAGTGTGGGGGCAAGAGAAGTAACATAATGGAAGCTGGGAAGTGATTCATTTTTATATAGCCCATATATCCATATAGCCCATATATCCTTCCACAGAGGCCAGTTATCACTTGAATTCCTCCACTGAACTTTGAGCAGCAAGTTCCCGAACCAGTTTGCAACTCCCTTCCTCATTTTTAAACCACAGGACTTGAGTAAAGTAATTTGCCAGGCTCCAGTAACTAACCTTTAATCCTAGCTACTTGGGAGATTGAGACCTGAGGATGTTGATTCAAAGCCAGCCTGCACAGCAAAGTCCATGAGACTCTTGTCTCCAGTTAACCACCCAAAAAAAAAAAAAAAAAAAAAAAATGGAGCTATGGTTCAAGTGTTAAGAGTGCCAGCATTGAGCAAAAAACGTCAGACAGCATGCAGGCCCTGACTTCAAGCCCCAGTACCAGCATACATTTTTATTTTATTTTTCTTTATCTTCACACCTCTGCAAGCATTTAGCCCTTTTTATTGCCCAGCAGACACCTTAGCCTTCTTGGGTTTTTGGTCAGGATCCTCTCCTAAAACCATCCCTCACCCTGTACTTCTCAGACAGCAGGGCTGATTCTTATTGGGAGCTTCAGCATCTTAGTGCCCAGTGTGGTGTGCTGTCCAGAACAAGCTGAAGGCTTCACTTCAGTGAAGGAGTTATTGTAAGATCTGAGGCCAGTTAAGGTTTGTTTTGTCATTATTTTCCTGATCACTATCAGAAAAGGTGTCTGACTGTCCCACACACCAGTCCCAATCTCTATGTAGATCCTGGTTGCCTTAGTGGCTCTTGCCTGCCGCAAGTACTCACTTGGTACAGGGGCTGACCTGACCCTCCTGTTGTTGCTCCTGTTCTTGGACTTCAGGGTCCTGCCTGAGAACTATTGTAGCCCTTTTGATCATCACTATTTTCCATTCAGAATAGAATCCTAGGGAGGAGTTTTCCATCCTCTCTGAAGTCCAATCCTAGGGTTGCTGTGATCGATTTTGCAAATGCCTCTGCTCAGTGTTGATACTATTACTGTGGACACTCTCTTAAACATAAAATCCTTAGAGCAAGCTGGGTGCCATTGGCTCACGCCTATAATCCTAGTTTAAAGAAGCTGAGATCTGAGGATTATGGTTTGAAGCCATCCTGAGCTGGAAAGTACAGGGGACTTATCTCTAGTTAACTACAATAAAAAAAATTTTGAGTGGTTCAAGTGGTAGAGCACTATCCTTGAGCCCAAAATCTTAGGGACTGTACCCAATCCCTAAGTGTAAGACCCAGAACCACCACCACCACCACCACCACCCCCCCAAAAAAAAGAAAAAGTCCTTGAAGCAACACGGGTCCGGTCTTAGGGCCTGAACTCTGGGCCTGGGCGCTGTCCCTCAGCTCTTCAGCTCAAGGCTAGTGCTCTACCACTTGAGCCACAGTGCCACTTCCAGCTTTTTTCTTTTTGCTTATGTGGTGCTGAGGAATCAAACCCAGGGCCTCATGCATGCAAGGCAAGCTCTACCACTGAGCCACCTTCCCGGCCCTGGAGTGACACTCTTAATAAGTTAATAGCTCCTGCTTACAAAAAGGAACTGAAGCCAGGTGCTGGTGGCTCATGTCTGAAATCCTTGATAGTCAGGAGGCTAAGATCGGAGGATCACAGTTCAAAGCCAACCCAGACGGAAAGTCCATGAGACTCTTTATCTCCAGAAAACCAGAAGTGGCACTGTGGCTCAAGTGGTAGAGCACTCACCTTGAGCTGAAGAGCTCAGGGACAGCACCAAAGCCCAGAGTGCAAGCCGCCATGACCAACCAAAAAAAAAAAAAGAACTGAAGCTGGGTACTGATGGCTCACAGCTGTAATCCTAGCTACTCAGGAGACACAGCTGGGGAAAAATCCATGAAACTCAAACTACTCAGAAAAAGCCAAAAGTTGTGCTGTGGCTCAAGTGATAGAGAACTAACCTTTAGCACAAAGAGTCTCGGGGCAGCACTCAGTCCCTGCCGAAGTCATGGACCCTAGATTCAGAACAGCAGGACAGGACCTGTGCCCCGCAGTGCCCCTCCCTCCCCTGGGCACCTGCCCGCTTCGCTAGCCTGGCCGTGGGAGGGGTGGGCCGCTTGGGATTCCCCAAGCGGACGGCGCCCCCTGGTGTTCACGGCAGACCCTGCGGGGCGGGATGAAAGTAGGGAGCGGCACACAAGATGAGTGGCCCCCACCCTACTCCCCTCCCCCTCTTCACCTCCGTATGTACGCTGGCAGAAGAGCTCCTGCATGATAGGGTGGGTGGGCAACTAAGACTCTCCTTCCTCCCACAACCCCGAGCTGAGCCCAGGCGAGATCTTGGCCCAAGAGGCTGTGGCAGGGAGGGGCCGGGCCCAGGAGTGTGGCAGGCAGGAAGCTGCGTGCACTTTCCGCTGCTAGAGGAGCAGGTGGCTGCCGTGAGGCCCTCTGCCAAGCTTCCTGTGTGTGGGGGCCTTGGCTGGCTGCTCCTTCCCGCCCTAGCTCGTTAGGCCATCCGGGCCTGGCCAATTCTATGGCCCAGAACCCCGACGACATACCCAGTGAGCTCCGAGGTAAGCCCAAGCCCATTCTGCCCATTTGACTGTGAGGAGACAGCTCAGGCCCCAAACCTTAGAGGTTGGCTCAGCATCCCGGAGTTCTCATCAAAGCTTTTCTTTGCTCTTCCTGTGACCTAGAACCCCTCACCCCCATCTACTCCTTCCTGGCTAACCTATGGCTCCTGCTACCTCACAGCTTTCCTGGCACAGACAGTAGGCAAGGAATGGCCCTTATGGGCCCAAATTCCCAGCAGCTTGTCCTTCCTCAGGTGAGATCACCAGATTCCTGTGGCCCAAGGAGGTGGAGCTGCTGCTTAAAACCTGGCTACCTCAGCAGGGTGCTGAGCAAAGTCATGTCTTGGTACGGTGGGCAGGAGCAGACCCCAAAGGGCGGGGTGGTGAGGGCCCAGCCCATAGCCTCTTGCTTTGTCCGGAGTATCAGCCTCTGTCTCCCCCAGGCCCTGCTGAGATGGAGGGCCTACCTGCTGCACACTTGCCTCCCACTGAGGGTGAGTCCCAGGGCCTGCTCACCCACCCCATTTCCTCCTCACCTTTTACTCTCCAGCATCTTCCTTAGCAAGGGGCTCCATCTGCAGGGGGTTTCCTTTCCCTTCTGGGCTCCCAGCAGCAGACAGGAGGGGGAATCTGAGTTGGGCTGGCTCTAGACTTCAGGCTGCACAAAAACTGAACTTGTAGGCCAGTGTGATGGTGTAGATCTGTAATTCCACCACTGACGGAGGCAGCCTAGGCTACACAGAGAAGCCATGTCTCAACCACCACAACAAAAGGCCCTGGGTTTCCGTGAGGGTGAGGCTCGGGGGCTTGGTTGCAATCTAGGTGGACTGTACATTCAGCTATCTGGAAGTCCAGGCCATGGTGCTTCAGGAGACACCTCCACAGGTGAGACGTGGTACCCCACCTTTACCCATAGGATGGTTTAGTCTTCATCCTCCGACACATGGAGCTCTAGAAGGGACACCAGACCCTACACATGGAGCCAAAGCCCAACAACTCTCCTCTCCCCAGGTTACTTTTGAACTAGAGTCCCTACCTGACCTGGTCTTGGAGTTTCCTGGTGTGGCTGCTGTGGAACAGCTGGCCCAACATGTAGCTGCTGCTATCAAAAAAGCCTTCCCTCACTCGACCCTTGGGTGAGGCCTGGCTACTTCAAGGGGTGGAGGGAAGCGGGAAGCAGGAAGCACTCCAAAGGAGCACTGAAGTTCTAGAAATCCCTTGCCCCTTCTCCTTTATTCCATCCCCAGGAAGCTTTTCCGAAAGCCCACCCCTCCTTCAATGCTGGCTCGGCTGGAGAGAAGCAATTCCTCAGAGCCCACAGCACCCAGCAGTCCCTGCGGTAAGGCCCTTAGAGTTGGGAGGGCTCCCAAGCTAAGCAAAGCTACTTGGATCATGGCCACTATTTAGTCTGATCTCCCAACTTGCATTTTTTGTTTTTCCCTCCATCATATCCCTGGCACCTCCCCAGGTGGCTTCTTGAAGACATATGAGGCTCTGTGTGACTACAATGGCTTCCCTTTCCAAGAGGAGATTCAGTGGGTAAGAGTAGGAACTTTTCTGGGAGACTCTGGAGACATCTGGTTCCCATGTGTGTTGTGCCTCTCTTTATCCTTCATGGCTCCACACTAGCGATGAACACTTTTTTTCCCCACCCAGGATATAGACACCATCTACCATCGTCAGGGCTGCCGCCATTTCTGCCTGGGAGATTTCAGCCACCTTGGCAGCCGGTGCGAGGCCTTCCAGAATTGGGAGGACAGGAGGACTCTTACACTCATGCTTCTGGGCCTTGGCCTCCAAGGAGGGAATGCTGGGTCTAAGATCTGGCCTGAGGCCCTGAGCTGTCCCCCTGCTCTGCCCCTCATCCAGGGATCTGGCTTTGAGTGTGGCTGCCCTGTCCTACAATCGATGGTTCCGGCGCCTTTCCTGTGTGGACATGAAGCTGGTGAGGTAGAGTGCAGGGAGGGCTAAGGGCGTGAGGGCCAAGGTACAACCTGCTGAGAGTCATGGCCTTCTGGTCTCAGAGCCTCGAGGTCTCAGAACAGATTCTGCACATGATGAGTCAGTCGTCCCACCTGGAGGAGTTGGTGCTGGAAACCTGTGGACTGAGAGGGTGAAGAGGGCCTATGAGGGAAGGGTGGGGCTTGGGATTGGGGGCTAGTGATCTGGGGAGCACTTGGGAAAGCCAGGATCAGAGTATCATGCCTGGGGTCTTGGTCCTCAGAGATTTTGTCCGGAGACTGGCTCAGATATTGACAAGACACTCCAACTCTGGGTTGCGGGAGCTTAGCCTGGCTGGAAATCTGCTGGATGACAGAGGTATAATACGGCTGAGCCTGGGGATTGAGAAAGGCAGCTAGCTGGAAGAGACGAGTCTTACAGAGCTTCCCCATCCCCAGGTATGGCTGCACTTAGCAGACATCTAGTATGTCGTCCAGGAGCTTTGAGGAAACTCAACCTAGCACAGACAGGGTTGACTCCACGAGGTGAGCTGGGTGATAATAGGGTAGAGAGGGTAATAATTATAAGGGGTCTGCGGGATTATTGAGACACACCCTCGTCCACCTCCAGGAATGCGGGCTCTGGGCCAGGCACTGGCCACCAATGCTGCCTTTGACTCTACCTTGACCCACCTGGACATTTCTGGGAATCCTGGGGCTCTGGGAGCCTCTGAGGACAGTGGGGTGAGTGGTGGTCTTCAGGATCTGAGACTGGAGTGACCCAAAGCACTAAGATGATTCCTAACTCCTCAAAGCCCTCATCCTCCCACCAGGGTCTCTATAGTTTCCTGAGCCATCCTAATGTTCTGGCGTTCCTGAATCTTGCAGGAACTGACACCGCATTGGACATGGTAAGAGGTTGGTCAAGAGTGGGGGTGGGGGACTAGCTGGTGGGAGGTTGTTAGCCTAGACAGGGTGGCCTATAGAACAGAAAGGGTGGGGCTGGGGCTGGGAAGGTGGCTCAGTGGTAGAGCACTTGCCTTGCATGCCTGAGGCCCTGGGTTCGATTCCTCAGCACCACGTAAGCAAAAAAAAAGAAAAAAGCCTGAAGTGGTGCTGTGGCTCAAGTGGTAGAATGCTAGCCTTGAGGTGAAGGGCTGAGGGACAGCGCCCAGGCCCAGAGTTCAGGCCCCACGACCGGACCCCCCCCCCAAAAAAAAAAAGAAAGGGTGGGGCTGGAAAGGTGGTTCAGTGGTAGAGCGCTTGCCTTGCATGCCTGAGGCCCTGGGTTCGATTCCTCAGCACCACATAAACAAAAAGAAAAAAGCTGGAAGTGGCTCTGTGGCTCAAGTGGTAGAGTGCTGAAGAGCTGAGGGACAGCACCCAGGCCCAGAGTTCAGGCCCCACGACCGGACACCCCCCCCCCCAAAAAAAAAAAAAAAAAAAGAAGAGAAAGGGCTCTGCAGATGTAACCAGCACCTTCTTCCCACAGCTCTTTGCCGCACTGTCCTGTGGCTGTTGTGCCAGGCTCACCCACCTGGACGCTTCAAGGAACATCTTCTCCCGCATGTAAGGGCGACTGGGACTGTCAGAGCTGGGGAGGCTGCTGAGAAAGGCCTGTGCTTACATCCTTCCTCCTGCTTTCCACCCTAGGAAGTCCCGGGCCCAGCCTGCTGCGCTGAAGCTTTTCCTCAGCCAGGCAGGGATGCTTCGGCACCTGAGCCTGGCAGGCTGCAAGTTGCCTTCTGATGCACTCAGGTGAGTCTCCTTACCCCTGGCCTGGCCATGTACCCACAGGTGTGGCCACCACCTTGAGGTCCTCTGGGACCTCACCCCATTCCTCTCTCACTCACAACCTCCCCTAAGTCCTGGTCCTGACTTTTGTGGTATTTGGTGGCACCATGGGGCCCTCCTTCCCAGCTCCCACCACCTCCCATGACATTCTTCCTCAGGGCCCTGTTAGATGGCCTTGCACTCAACACACACATCTGCAACCTACACTTGGACCTCAGTGCTTGTGAGGTGAGTGCTGTGTTCTAAGTGTGAGTTGGTGTGCCCACACATTGGAAGTAGTGGGGGGGAGGGGAGGGAGCCGGCCTGTTCACTACGTGCCCCTCCCCATCATGACCTGTTTGGCCTTCCTTCACTCCAGCTGCGCTCAGCGGGTGCCCAGGTGATACAAGACTTAGTGTGTGATGCAGGTGCTGTGAGTTCCTTGGATCTGGCGGATAATGGTGAGGCCACCAGGGAGTCCATCCTCCCATTATCCACCCAGTCGCTAATCCCCACCCAGCTACTACAGCCTCTGCTTTGGGCATCGCCCTAGCCACGCCCCACCCCTCAGGTTTCGGCTCAGACATGGTGACTCTGGTGCTGGCCATTGGGAGGAGTCGGTCCCTGAAACATGTGGCACTTGGAAGGAACTTCAACGTCCGGTGCAAGTGAGCCCCCAACTCATCCCTGATCCTCCCAGATAGCACCCTACCCACCCTGGTCCCCTGCCTTCAACAGCAGTCCCTGCCCGCAGGGAGACCTTAGATGACGTTCTGCACCGGATCGTCCAGCTTATGCAGGATGATGACTGTGTAAGTTCACAGGACCTTGTGGGGCCCTGAAGCAATGGACACTTTTGGCTTTTTCTCACTCTTGCTTCCTCCAACCCTGTGACCTGCCCTCCTTGCTAACCTTTGTCTTAACCCCAGCCTCTGCAATCCCTATCTGTGGCTGAGTCACGGCTGAAGCTGGGCGCCAGCGTCCTGCTCCAGGCTCTGGGCACCAATCCGAACTTGACAGCTCTGGATATCAGTGGCAACGCCATGGGGGATGCAGGAGCCAAGATGCTAGCCAAAGCACTGCGAGTCAACACTAGGCTCCGGTGGGCTGGGTCATCAAAGGGATGGGCGGGGTCATCGGGGACCAATAGGAGTGGAAGGCAGAGTTGGAGCAGGCAGTGCAGCTGAACAAATGCATTAGGTCAGCGGATTGGGTGGAATCTGGAGGGGGCTTCTTGGGGACTCAAGGCCCATCTCGCTCAGGTCTGTGATCTGGGACCGGAACCACACATCTGCTGTGGGCCTGCTGGATGTGGCTCAGGCCCTGGAACAGAACCACAGCCTGAAGTCCATGCCTCTGCCACTGATGGACGTGACCCAGGCACAGCGCAGCCGCCCAGAATTGACAGCACGTGCAGTAAATCAAGTGAGGGCCACCTCCTCCCCTGCCCTTCCCTCCATTGTGGCTCTGCCCCCTGCCAGTTCTCAATATCCTTTGCCCCCAGATCCAAGCCTGCCTCTTGAGGAACAACCGCACAGACCCTGTCTCCTCAAATCGTACATCCCACCTTGAACCTTTAGGTCTGGTCTCCGACCGATTAGAACAGGTCAGTGTCACCTCTCCCCAACTTTGAGTACCCAGGGAGACGTGTAGAGGTGAGACTAACATCTTTGAGGTCTCTGCTAGACAATTCCCTGACTTTGGACTGCAGACCACCAACTGCACCTAAAATAGCTCCCCAGATAGCACCAGGGGCTGCTTTACTTTCAAGCTTGTTATCGGGCCCTCCTAATAAAAAGGAAGTGTTTTCAAACTTCCAAATTGGCTGGGCGCCAATGGCTCACACCTGTAATCCTAGCTACTCAGGAGGCTGAGATCTGAGGATCACAGTTCAAAGCCAGCCAGGGAACAAAAGTCTGTGAGACTCTTTATCTCCAATAAACCACTCAGAAAACTGGAAGTAGCGTTTTGGCTCAAGTGGTAGAGTGCTAGCCTTGAGCTGAAGAGCTGAGGGACAGCGCCCAGGCCCAGGGTTCAAGCCCCACGACTGACAAAAACAGAAAACAAAAAAAACATACCTTCCAAATTGTAGCCTCATCTCTGATTTCCCATTCCCAGGGCTCCCCTCCTCTCTCTGCTGTCCTCTTGTGTAGCCAGGAGGTCCCCCCTGACATGACCTCCCTCTACTGTTTTTCTCCAGTGCTGGAGCTTGGAACTCAGGACCTGGGCACTGTCCCTGAGTTTCTTTGGCTCAAGGCTAGTGCTCTACCACTTGAACCACAGTACCACTTCTGACTTTTTGTTTGCTTGCTTGTTTATGTGATACTGAGGAATCGCACCCAGGGCTTCATATGTGCTAGCCAAGCACTCGATCACTAAGCCACATTCCCATCCCTGTTCCCACTTTTCTAAATTTCAGAGCCCAGACAGCTAGATCCACACATGCTGTGGAGGTTTTATTCACTGTACCTCTCCAAGTGAGCATCTCTCCCAAATTCATTTCTCTACTCAGGAACCCAATTTCCCTGATGCCCACAGTCATCAAGTATGTGAGCAAAGATTTAAGTGTTCTTCCAAGTTCCTCCTGGCCTCATTGCGGTCCTCGCAGTCCTCCTTGCTCTCTCCCCTGGACTGTTTCTCAAGCATTCACTCCTCACCCCAACCAACCTTTGCTTCCTAGGTTCCATCTCTATGGATCCTAGCTCCTCCCCCCCCCCCCGAGGCCCCCCCCCACATCCACTATTTGAACAGTAGACAGCTTTTACTATTTTTTGTTTATTAGAGATTGAACTCAGGACCTCTACCATTCAATCCATTCCCCTAGCCCTTTTAGGTTTTTGTTGTTTTTCAGATGATCTTATGTTTTTATCTGGGGCTACCTAGCCTCAAACCTCTATCCTTTTCCCATGTACCTAGAATGGAGGCATGTACCACCAATCCTGGCTTCTTTGTTGAGATGGAGGGGTCTCCCTGAACTTTTTACTTTTTACTTGAATCTCAATCCTCTTCCCTCTGAGCTGGGATTACAAGTATGAGCCTCCATGCATTGTCAGAATGTCTTTTCTGTGTGTGTGTGTGTGTGTGTGTGTGTGTGTGTGTGTGTGTGTGTGTGTGTGTGTGTGTGTGTGTGTGTGTGTGTGTGTGTGTGTGTGTGTGTGTGTGTGTGTGTGTGTGTGTGTGTGTGTGTGTGTGTGCCGGTGGCTCACACCTGTAATCCTAGCTACTCAGGAGGCTAAGGATCACGGTTCAAAGCCAGACCTGGCAGGCCTGGTTTCTAATTAAAATTTCTACAAGTTTCACTATTCTTGAAGTGCTTGAACCACACTCAACTTCATTCACCTCTGCCATTGCCTCTCTCTCTCCCCACTGGTGCCAGTCCTTAACATTGCTTGTTTTACTTTCTAGTTATGCTTTTTTTTTTTTTTGGTCCGTGTGGAGCCTGAACTCTGGGCCTGGGCGCTGTCCCTCAGCTCTTCAGTTGTAGACTAGCGCTCTATCACTTGAGCCTCAGCCCCACTTCCGGCTTTTTCTGTTTATGTAGTGCTGAGGAATCGAACCAAGGGCCTCATGCATGCAAGGCAAGAATTCTACCACTGAGCCACCTTCCCAGCCCCTCTAGTTATGCTTTTGTTCACATATATTAACGTAAAAGGGTTTCACCATGGTAATTCCCATGAGCATATGTTATCATTTAGTCAAATTAATCTTATCTATTGCTCTCTCTTTCCTGATTCCCCTATCTTCATATTGTTCTACAGCTTCAATGACTTTCCTTTATTGTCTCTTCATATATAGATTTATTTTTCAATATTATTTGTCTTCCATCATTGTCTTTTCCTCTTCCTTTCTCATCCTCCCAGTCTCACAACTACAACTACATTCATGTTCACTATCTGTAGGTGTGTGTTCTTGTGTATTTATGTATGTATATATGTATATATATATATATATATGTGTGTATATATATATATATATATATATATATAAAATACATAGACATATTCTTTTCTTCCTGGTCTGGGTACTTAGGAAGTATCAAGTCCCTAAAATGACCAAAAGGAAGAGGTACTGTTCTCCCTTCTTGAACAAACAGGGTTCCTAAACAGCTGGCCTGACTGTGGGGCTTCAGGACTTTACCCATCCTGTCAGAGACCCTGGGAAGAGACAGGCAGAATCACGGAGTGTGGGAGAGAACTGGGGCTGATCCCTAATGTCCTCCTCAGGAAGTGAATGAATTGTGTCAGTCGGTTCAGGAGCATGTGGAGCTGCTGGGCTGTGGGGCTGGGCCCCAGGGTGAAGCTGCCGTGCGCCAAGCTGAGGATGCCATTCAGAATGCCAACTTCTCTCTCAGCGTGAGCACTCCCTCTCCCACTGGGAGGACCTCTCCCCTCTTAGTCACCTGTGAACTTGCAACCCTCTCTTCCTTGGCCCTCAGATTCTTCCAATTTTATATGAGGCTGGGAGTTCCCCAAGCCATCACTGGCAGCTCCAGCAAAAGCTGGACAGCCTCCTGGAACAGGTGGGTGAGATCTGCTGTCAGGACATCCAGGTAAGATGATGCTTATATCCCCAACTCCACCTCCATATGTAGACTTGACCCCCATCCTATAGAAGTCTGTGATACTCTCTGTAGGGGCTTCTAGTCTCAAGCTAAGGTGCCGTGGCCCTAGCCACATGCTCACCATACTGTAATCTGTGTCCAGAACTTCACTCAGGCCACACTGGACACAACCAAGAGCCTCTGCTCACGGATGCTACAGGAACCCGGCTGGAGAGAGCAGCTAGAAAAGGTCCTGGTGGTCTCAAGTGGCCTCCCAGAACTGCTTCCAGAGCAACTTCTACAAGATGCCTTCACCAGGCTCAAGTAGGCTGGGTGGGGCTGGGCTGGACAAGGCTAGGCAGAGCCATTACACTAACATTGCCTCTACTGCCCTCAGGGACATGAGGCTGTCCATCACAGGGACCCTGGCAGAGAGCATTGTGGCTCAGGCTCTGATGGGTCTGAGTGCAGCCCGGGATCAACTGGTGAGGAGGGGGAACTAGCTATGCGCGCGTGCGCACACACACACACACACACACACACACACACACACACACACACACACACACACACACACACACACACACACACACATACACACACACTGATCTGGCCATCTGCTTTGCATGGACCCTTCAATATCTTCTGGCGTCAGGTAGCCCAGGGGTACATCTTTGCGTGGCCTTATATTGCAGGTGGAAAGTCTGGCTAAGCAAGCACCAGTAACGATGCCCCCTACCCGGCCGGCGGTGAGTGGAGAGCTTAGCCCCTTTGGGCCTGGGGAATTGGAAGGTCTTTTTTTCCTGGAGAAGAAGGAAGAGGAAGAAAGGAAGGTATAAGTGGTCCCACAATTCCAAGTCTAAAACTTCACATCTTCTCTCTTGCTTTGGGGAATGGGAAATGAGAAATAGTTCCTCAGAGCTGGGCGCTGGTGGCTCATCCCTGGTATCCTAGCTACTCAGGAGACTGAGATCTGAGAATCAAGGTTCAAAGCCAGTCCAGGCAGGAAAGTCTGTGAGACTTTTATTTCTAATTAATTACCAGAAAACCATGGTGCCGTGGCTCAAAGTGGCAGAGCACTCTCCTTGAGAGAAAAAAGCTCAGGGATAGCGCCCAGGCCGAGTTCAAGCCCTATGACTACCACCACCAACAACCAAAAAAAAGAAAAAAAGAAGAAGACGAAGCAGTTCACCTCTGCCCAACCTAACTGAGGTCGTTCCTTTCCCACCAGGATGACAGTCCCTCTGGGAAATGGCCCGAGGCCAGCCACTGTCTTCACCTAGTCCCTTTCCTCCACAGTAAGTCGGGGCCCCTGGGAAGTTTACCTAAATGGGCAGAAGCTCCTCTGGACCTGGGCACGGTTAGACACTCATTTGGCCTGTCCCGGGTACTCCCTAAACTCCTGCGTGGGCCAGGCCGGGCAAGACCCGATGCAACTGGCAAAGCTGGGGTCTGCTGCGGCCAGTATCCGGTGGTACCTGAGTAGATCAAGGCCAGGACACTTCTCCCCGGCCTCCCCCTCCTCTTTTCCCAGCCCCGGGACGCGCATGCTTGGCGCCGCGCGCACTCGCGGCCGCGCTCAGCACCACGGACAGCGGCAGCGGGGGAGGGGCGGGCGGCGTCGCCGGGCCCCTCCCCGCGCCCTGGGCGGGTCCCCCGCCGCCCTAGCGCCTCCGCTTCCACCTCCCCGGGCTCGGCGCTTCCTGCTCTTCTCGTGCCCCCGCCTCAGGTGCTGCTGAAGAAGCGGAGCGGGGCCCCGAGCTGGCGGCTCCCGGGGAAGATGCGGAGCCGCAGGCGGGGCCGTCCGCGCGCGGCTCTCCGAGCCCCGCCGCCCCCGGACCTCCGGCCGGCCCGCTGCCTCGCATGGACCTGCCACCGTCCGGACAGCCCCTGCGCCATCCGACCCGTGCCCGGCCGCGGCCACGCCGCCAGCACCACCACCGCCCGCCGCCGGGGGGCCCCCAGGTGAGCGCCCTCCCCCCACGCCGGGACTCCTGGACTTGGGGTCGGGGGTGACCCGGTCGCTCCTCAGGAATGATGGCGGGCAGAGAGGCGAATTGTGGGGCCCCAAGGCCACTTGGTGGCATGGCCACGGTAGTGTCCTGGCTTTTCCCTGGCCACCCGCACCTTAGGCCATGCCCATGCGGGGCCTTCGAGATGTGCCTGCGTGTAAGACTCCGCCTCGGAGTGGCCCACCACCCCGGTGGATGTGGGAGAGAGGTGCTGTCCCCCCTCCCCCTGGGTTACTGGAAGATGCCAGGCCTCTGGAGCAATCCTGAGTCTGCTGCATGTCTGGCGGGTGGAGGTGTGGGGAACTGGGGGGAGGGGGTTGGTGCTGGTAGGGGCAGTGGGCACTGGCATGAAGCGAGGAGGAGCCTGCCAAGGCCCCCCGAGGATCTGACGCAGCAGCCGGCGCCACTAAGCCGGCAGCAGGCCTGCCGGGTGGGGTGGGGGTGGGGGTGAGGGTACTGCAGGAACTGTTGGGAGCGGATGGGGTGGCAAGTGGGAATGTGTGATCCAGGGGTCACACATCCGGGAGTGCTAGCTTGGCAGTGGCCAGGTGGTTCAGGACATGGGATATTCTGTGAGACAAGAATGGGTGTAGGCTGGGCGTGTGTACCAAGGTGGGCAGCTGGAGGGAATGTGTAAAAGCCAGAACTCTGCCCCACACTGGACAGCGGGAGGACGGGTCCAAGCTTCAGGATGAAGCATAAACAGGCTCGACTGCTGGGTAACAGCAGCCACCACAGCTGCCTCCAGCCCTGACCTCTCGTGGTCTTCTAGGTGCCCCCAGCCCTGCCTCAAGAAGGGAATGGGCTCAGTGCCCGTGTGGATGAAGGTGTGGAGGAATTCTTCTCCAAAAGGCTGATCCAGCAGGATTCCCTGTGAGTGAGGGGCAGTTACCAGAGGGCAGGGGAGGGAGGGATGCCAGTGGACTGCCCTACTCACTGATGATCATCCCCACAGCTGGGCCCCTGAGGAAGACCCAGCCACTGAAGGGGGTGCCACTCCTGTTCCCCGAACACTTCGCAAGAAGCTGGGCACCCTTTTTGCCTTTAAGAAGCCTCGTTCAACAAGGGGTCCACGGCCTGATCTAGAGACCAGCCCTGGGGCAGCTGCTCGTGCCAGAAAAACCACACTCGGGGACTTGCTGCGGCCACCACCCCGTCCTGGCCGTGGTGATGAGTCTGGAGGAGCTGAGGGGGGCACCAGCAGTCCTGACCCCGCCCGCAGGAGCCGGCCACGCTACACACGAGAAAGCAAGGCCTACTCCATGATTCTACTGCCTGCTGAAGAGGAAGCAGCAACACTGGGTGCCAGACCTGACAGGGTGAGGCCTGGCACTAGAGTGTGGGCTTTTCTGCATCAGAAGGCAGTGGGCTTTCTCCTGATTTAAGCATCTCTGTCCCCAGCGGCGGCCCCTTGAGCGAGGAGACACAGAACTGGCCCCATCCTTTGAACAGCGGGTACAAGTGATGCTGCAGAGGATCGGTGTAAGCCGGGGCAGCGGGGGCACCGAAGGCAAGAGGAAGCAAGTGAGTTGGGGAGTAAGTGTGAAGCGAGGGGGCAGGTGGCATGTGGGTGACATCTGTGACCAGGATGGAGGAGACTCATGACATAGATGTAATTGTCAGTTCCACTCTTCTCTGAAAAACAGTGATTGAACTTTCTTCCCTTTCAGCTTCTGCCCTGGTCTAGGTCACTGGTACTTCTTACTAGAAGGGTGCTTCTCTGGGAAAGAACTTTCTCTGCATATGTAACAGAAATCTCACCTTGTCATCTGTATTTGAAACAGCAAGTCCTCCAGGAGCTTCCTTTGGAGACTGTCTAGGCTCCTAACCCTGCTCCAAGGTCCTAATTGGCTTTGGTTCCAGTCACCTTGGACCTTACTGCTCTTCTTTCATGGGGCCCTGCCTGCAGTATTATGGGTTATACCAGGTTCCTGCTCAGCCATTCCTGCAATGCTTCCTGAGCCTTCCTTGACTCTCTTCTATAACTGCCCTGTTAAGGTCACTATTAAGACTGTACACAGCCCTAGCTGGCGGTGCTGGTGCCTCATGTATGTAATCCTGGCTACTCAGGAAGCTGAGATTGGAGGATCATGGTTTGAAGCTAGTCTACACAGATGAATCCCCAAGACTCGAATCTCCAAGTAGCTAGCAAAAAGCCAGAAGTGGAGATGTGCCTCAAGTGGTAGAAATGTCAGCCTTGGGCAAAAAAGCTAATCAAAAAAGCACAAGCCCAGTGCTAGTACAAAACCAGTAGAGCCTTATGTACCATCCACTTAATTGCTTTTCATGTCTGGGTGCTGATAGCTCACTCCTGTAATCCTAGATATTCAGGAGGCTGAGATCTGAGGATCGAATGCAGTTTGAAGCCAGCCCAGGCACGGAAATCACGAGACTATTATCTCCAATTAAACACCAGAAAGGGGCTAGGAAGTTGGCTCAGTGGTAGAGTGCTTGCCTAGCGTGCATGAGGCCCTGAATTCAATTCCTCAGCACCACATAAACAGAAAAAGCCAGAAGTGGTGCTGTGGCTCAAGTGGTAGGGCGCTAGCCTTGAGCTGAAGAGCTTAGAGACAGTGCCAAGGCCAGAGTTCAGACTCCACTACTGAACCATAAAAAAAAAAAAAGGAGACTCAACCAGGTGCTGGTGACTCGCCTGTAATCCTCGCTACTCAGGAGGCTGAGATCTGAGGATCATGGTTCAAAAGCCAGTCTGGTCAGGAAAGTTTGTGAGACTCTTTTTTTTTTTTTTTTTAATTGTATTTTATTTTATTTGAGAACATACTGTACAGGGGGGCTACAATTACATGGGCAGGATAATGCATACATTTCTTACCAAGCATTGCAGCCTCCTCCTTTGTTTACCCTTCACTTCCCTTCCCCGCCTCCCCCCTCCCCCCACCCAATTTTACCCCCCTCCCCCCACCCAATTATACCCCCCCCCCACACCGACAAAAAGTTTGTGAGACTCTTATCTCTAATTAACCACCAGAAAACCAGAACTGGATCCATGGCTCAAGTGGTAGAGCATTCCCTTAAGCTGAAGAGCTGAGTGACAGCGCCCAGACCCAGAGTTCAAAGCCCACAACCAGCCAAAAAAAAAAAAGGCAAAAAAATGGAGACTCAAACCAATGGCTGGGCAAGGTGGTGCACATGTTATCCTAGCTATAAGAAAAGCAGTGACTGGGCACAGTGGCATGCACCTGCCATTCCCATCGACAGAAAAGCACAAGTAGACCAGGCTGTCCACTACGTAAAGCAAGACCCTGACTAGGCATTGGAGGCATGGCTCAAGTGGAAGAATGCCTGCCTAGCAACAGAGAGGTCCTGAGTCCAAACCCCAGTATCACCAAAGGACCAAAGAAAAGGACAAGACTAGAATGAAGGGAGCAGGACCTGGGTTTGACTGCCTTTTTTCTTACAGAGCAAAGATGGTGAAATCAAGAAAGCTGGCTCAGATGGTAAGTGGGACCATGGGTAAGAGTCCATTTACGGGGAGCTAGTGTCCTTAGAGGTAGTCTCCAAGGCACGTGTTCTCCTGGGGGAGGTCAGGTTTTTCTTGCCCTCATCCCTAAGGTCTGGTGCCTGAGCCCCCAGCCCCCCTTGCAGGTGACATTATGGACAGTTCCACGGAGACTCCTCCCATCTCAATCAAGTCTCGCACTCACTCTGTGTCTGCTGGTGAGTGAGAGCCACTGCGTGTGTTGGGGAGTTGCAGGGATGGGCCAGGAAGGGGTCAAACCATTGCTCAGACCCATGTCTAGGCTGGGCTCAGATTGTGACCGACACCTTCCTTCCCGCAGACTCCTCATGCAGACCTGGCCCAGGGGGCCATGGGCCTGAGTCTACCACCTGGAAGACCCTGGGGCAGCAACTGAATGCAGAGCTCAGAGGCCGAGGTTGGGGCCAACAGGATGGTCCAGGTCCCCCTTCTCCTTGTCCTAGCCCAAGCCCCCGAAGAGGCAGCCCCTCTCCAGACATCCTGGGCCTCCCAGAGGACCCTTGCTTGGGCTCCAGGAATGAAGGTAGGCAGGCACCCCTCTCTCCTATCCCAATCATGGGCTGAGGACTGGAAAAGTGTCCCTGCTGGGAACTCGGCTCCTCTGGGGACCCTGAAGGTGGGAGGCAAGGGCTGGGGGGAAGCAGCTGTTGGGCTCAGACCCTGATACCCTGGCCTCCCCTAGATGGCCAGTTGAGGCCACGGCCTCTCTCAGCAGGGCGACGAGCAGTGTCTGTGCATGAGGACCAGCTCCAGGCCCCTGCTGGTGAGGGAGATACCTCCACGTGTGCTTGAGTGCAGAAAATGGGGGAGGGTGGGCTCTGGGGCTTCCTACCTGGTGCTTCCTGGTGGAGGGGGCCACAGTGACGTGAAGACTAGGGAAATCAGGATGTAAGAGTTTGGCAAGCTCTCCTTACTAGCTCTAACTCTACCTCATGAAACGCAACCTTTGCCAGGGGTGGGAGGACAGAGTATGGGAAAGCATGTGCACGCTTTTACATGGCTTGAAGGTGGGGGAAAAGGCTGGGTCCAGACAGTCAGCAACCATCTTTGTGTCCCTCAGAACGGCCCCTGCGGCTGCAGCGCTCCCCAGTCCTCAAGCGCAGGCCGAAACTTGAGGCACCCCCATCCCCAAGCCTAGGTAAGAAGGGGCCAGGGCCAGCTGGGAGGGTAACAGGACTGCTCAGCACAGCCCTGACCCTTCCTTTCTCCCTTCACAGGATCTGGTCTTGGAACCGAGCCTCTGCTCCCACAGCCCACCGAGCCCTCAAGCCCTGAGCGGAGCCCACCCTCCCCAGCCACAGACCAAAGAGGCGGCGGCCCCAATCCCTGATCTTCTCCTGCCGCATGAGATTATTTTATTAAAAAATTTGAAGGAAACAGAGCGTAGGGAGCACTGTTTGTCCACACCTCAGCATACACCTGTGTGGCTACATCACCTCATGTACTCGTAGTACTCACACCTGAGTTAGCTCGGTCTCTGGCTGTGGTTCCATCAAGTACTGCAAAGCCCAGGCCACAAGCTGAGGAGGGAGCCTGGGAAGAAACCATGTCTGTGAATTAAGGTTGCCCCAGGCTGATGATCAACAAAATAAGCAGCCCTCGATACACACCTGGCAGCTTGGACTTGGGCACGGAGGGAGGCACAGGGTGGCTCATACTTATATTGGAAAGCAGAGCCATCACGATGTCTCTTTGGGGGCTCCTAGAATGGGGGTGGTATTTGGAGGAGCCAATAAGGACCCCTAATCCCATCCAAGCCTATGTTCCACCCTCCCACCCCTCGCCCCATCTCTAGCCAAAGCCCTACCCTTTCTCCCTTCCAATTGCAGAGTAAATGCTCACCCAGACAGAGCAGGGCTCCTGGATGCCTTTGGCTGGGGTCATTGGAAGACGCTGCCCATTTTTGGGGGACAACTCTACTTCTTTGAACTCCAGCTTCTGGGCTCTGGTAACAGAGGCCCGGTGTTGACTGGAGGCATGGCCAATGGGTGAGAATGTGGGAGTACAAGAAGTGGATACACAACTGGGGTGTGGGGGGCTGTGGGTTAAGATTTTAGAGGGTGAGCAGTTGGCTGGTGGGGATGAGGAGCTGTCTTCCTGCTCTAGTTCTGGAGTAACCAAGGACAGGGCAGGCAAAAGGCTGATGCTGGCACCACTTTCCTCCAGTGGCATGTGGCTGGGTGAGGTAGGGGTTCCTAGAGAAAAGAGAACTCACTGTGGGCACAGCCCTCTCAGCCCAGACCAGCTGAGTGGCCTGTGAGCTCATATGAGTTGGTAGGGTCTATGTTCACTCCCACACCATTCCATAGCATACTGTGTAGCCCAGGAACCTGACTGACAGTACTCACAGTCTGAGCACCAGTTTCTCATCCACAGGGTGAGGATGGACAGGAGATTAAGATCATAAACAATTCCTACAGAGCTGGTTATAGGACAGGAGATTAGGAGCATAAACAATTTCTACAGAGCTCAGGGACCAGTGACTCTAGAGAGGCTCAACAGTGGGGGCGTTGGACTCCAAAGACCCCCTTCTGACCCCTCCACTTTTCCTTACCTTGTTGTGCCCTTTTTCTTACCTTGTTGTGCCCTCCGGCTTGAATCCAGAGATCTCAGAATTTGTTGGTCATTGTCAGAAATGTGCAGCAATAAACCAGAGACAGTGTACATGTCTTCTACCTGTAGGACATGAACTCTCAACTTGGCCCTCATCTAACTCCTCACCCTGACACCTGCCAAAGAAAACCCCAGACTGACCATTGCATTGCAGTAGGAGGCAGCCCACTGGGTGAGAGGGGGCGCTGTGCAAGGGCCTTTCAACATCAGGCAGCTCTCAGCCAGGCGTACTAGCGCCCCCCGGTGCTCCTGTTCCTCTTGAACTTCATCCAGAAGCTGAGACAGTGTTAGGCCTGGGAATGGGACCAGGCAGCGGACTGAAGCCCAAAGAGAAGGAAGTGTGGGAAGTGTTCACTGGGACGCACGCACAGGATGGTAGGAGAGGTGAGACTAAAAAACTGAGGATCACTGGGCAACCCTGACCAGTACCTGCACTGGAAGAAGTGGACTCTGAAAGGTGATCCCTATAAAAACAGAGTAGACAAGTCTCAGGCGCAATTCTGAGGCCTGTCTACCCAGATTTGGCACTCCGACTGAACCACACTCAGAGCCCAACCCCAGACTCACTCAAGGCAGTCATAGAGCTTTTTCTGTACATCTGAGTCCTGGTTGCTGTGGAGAAGAGGAGGTAGGAAGTCAGTGTTATTAAGGATCCAAGCCCTCTCACCCAAAGGTCTATGCTACAGCCAGCCAGGACTGGGTGGGGGATAGAGTGGGGGATAGAACCCATACTTCAAACGTGGCAACCCTGAGCGCTGCTACTGAGCTTCACAGACCTGCCTTTGGGGACATCACTTACCAATCTGTCACCTGTACACGGGGTTGATCTGTGGGCAGCATGGTGAAGCGGTCCAGCTGGAGGTAAAACTCTGAAGGCTGGAGGAGTTGAGGAGGGAGAGAGACTTACAGTTTGTCACGAAAAACCCGGACACAGAAACTCGCCCTAGCCAGTTTCACCACTCACCACGTCGCCCTCAGCGACCTGGATGCGGACCTCACAGGCCTTCAACAGCAGCAACTGGCCCTCTTTGCCGCAGAATCCGAACTCCTTTTCCTCCCTACGGCGGAGAACACGACCCTCATAGCTTGGCCCTACTGAACACAAGCCCCACCTGCGGGGAGCACAAGTCTCCTCCCTAACTCTCCGGGGCCCGCCCACCTTTCTGTTGAGTTCGGCGGCGCCTCTCTTACCAGTCTGAGGCGTCCAGGGCCTCGCTCGTCACCAGACATCTGACGCTGTAGACGCCGTCAGATACAAGCAGCATGGCTCCGGTGTCAGGGGAGTCGGGGGCATTGGATGGGCCCGGCGTCTCTGAGTCCCAAAGTACCTGAAGGCGGTGACTGGCGTCAGTCTACTACACTTGCCCAGTCCCGTCTCAGGGCCCCGAGTGGAGACTCACCTTGAGCAGCTGCCCGGGTCGTGGGCTTGAGAGTGTTTCTGAGCCCAGGATCAGCTCTCGAATCCAGGGCCGCAGGACCGGCCTCCCATAGTTGGCCATTCCCGCGGCTAGGCGGGACGTACGAGCAGGGTTTCCCGCGGACGCCGCGGCTCCGCCTCCAGTCGGAAGAGGAAGCGCGTGTGGTTGGGCGGGTCTTGAGGCCTAAGCCCCGCCTACTACCGCGCTCGTGCGTGCGCAGAAGGACTTTCTGTCAGAAATTGAAATGCATGTTTCTGCTCGGTATGCTGGAGTCAGGTCTCGGAGCCGCAGCCCAGCTGCTGGGATGTGGCTCAAGACTCCTATAGCATCTGGAAGGAAGGGCCGAGGCCTGGCCCAGAAGGAAAGGCATCTGCGAAGAAGGCATCTGCGGCTGAGAGTTGGCGCGAAACCACGCCAGTGTCGTGTGACTCCGAGGGATTCAGAACAATACTGACGTCCCCATCTACAGAATACGCGGTCTCGTAAAGCCAGTGGAAATAACAGCTAACGGCGCATAATTGACAGTTCCCTGATTCTACCCTCCGATTGGCCGAGTCGTCCCCCTCCTCCCTCAGATTCCCGGTCGCATGAACTATAGCGTAATGACGTAAGAGCAGAGGAAGACTCTTCTCCACCTCCGTTTCCTAGGAAACGTGGACTCCGCGTTCCTCCGCGTCGCGGCCCCCGTGACGTCATGGTCGAGGTGGAAGGGCGGGGCGAGTGCTACCGCCAGGGGCGGGGCGGCGCGAGCGGGCCGGCGAGGCTGTGCACCTGCGCCTCGGCGGGCTGCCTGGGGCACGGGCCCCCGCCCGCCCGTCCCCACCATGGCCAGGCCGCAGCGGACTCCAGCACGCAGTCCCGACAGCATCGTCGAGGTGAAGAGCAAAGTAAGGGCTCCTCCGGCCCCCCGGCGCTTCCAATTCCTTCTTTCTCCCTTCCCTGCTCCTTGGTGTCCATCCCTCTTTCTGTCCTCCATCCTCTATGTCCCAGTCTGTTTTTCTGGCAGCATTCCTTCCATTCTCCCTCCCCCACTGCGTGTCTCCAGTCTCCTGTGGCTTTGGGTATGGGCGGGCGGGGGGAGGGGGGGAAGACCTTGGACAGCGTCCCTTGTACTGAAGCTGAGGTCTAGGCTTAAGGCTGCAGCAGTTTTTGCAGCAGCCCTTTCTTTCCCACCTCTGCCACCCTCAGACCAGTGGTGAGAAAGGGACACAGGCTCTGTCCTGACTTCTCTCTCGCCCAAACAATCCCTGTCTCTCCCAACCCTGGATCTCCAGTTTGACGCTGAGTTCCGACGCTTTGCGCTGCCCCGCGCTTCGGTGAGTGGCTTCCAAGAGTTCTCGAGGTTGCTGCGTGCAGTACACCAGATCCCAGGCCTGGACGTGCTGCTTGGTTATACGGATGCTCATGGTGACTTGCTGCCCCTCACCAACGATGACAGCCTGCACCGGGCCCTGGCCAGCGGGCCCCCACCACTACGTCTACTAGTGCAGAAGCGGGGTGAGAATGGGGGATACAGTGTGGAGCTTGCTCGGGGTAGGGTGACAGGGCAGGTCTACAGCTTATCCATACCCCAGGGTGCACTTTTTGCAGTCCCTGCCCTTGGCCTGACCTCCAAGTGACAGGAAATAGCAATGCTGACCCCTGTAAAGGGCCCCCCTGCCGGGGCAACAGTCTCTGATCTCAGCATTCTCCTCACTGCAGAAGCAGACTCCAGCGGCCTGGCTTTTGCATCCAACTCCCTGCAACGGCGTAAGAAAGGGCTCCTGCTGCGGCCAGTGGCATCCCTACGCACCCGGCCACCCTTGCTAATCAGCTTGCCCCAAGATTTCCGCCAGGTCTCCTCAGTCATAGATGTGGACCTACTGCCTGAAACCCACCGACGGGTGCGACTGCACAAGCATGGTTCAGACCGCCCCCTGGGCTTCTATATCCGAGATGGCATGAGCATGCGTGTGGCTCCCCAGGGCCTGGAGCGGGTCCCAGGCATCTTCATCTCCCGCCTGGTACGTGGGGGCCTGGCTGAGAGTACAGGGCTACTGGCAGTCAGTGATGAGATCCTCGAGGTTAATGGCATTGAGGTGGCTGGCAAGACTTTGGACCAAGTAACAGACATGATGGTCGCCAACAGCCACAACCTCATTGTCACTGTCAAGCCTGCCAACCAGCGCAATAATGTGGTGCGAGGGGCATCTGGGCGTCTAACAAGGCCACCATCTGCAGGGCCTGGGCCTGCTGAGGCGGACAGTGATGATGACACCAGTGACCTGGTCATGGAGAATCGCCACCCTTCCTGTTCTAATGGGCTGTCTCAGGGGTCTCCATGCTGGGACCTACAACCTGGCTGCCTACTTCCTGGTATTGGTAGCTCTCTGCCTTCCCTGAATGGCCAGGAGCAGACCAGCTCTGTCTGGGGGAGTGGCATTCGAGGAGATGGTAGTGGCTTCAGCCTCTGACAGGCAAAGATGTAGTTTCTTGTCACTGTAGGCTGCTGAAACATGGCAGAAAGACTTCTTGGTAGGGGGTTTTAGCTTGCTCACTTGGGGAACATTAAAAGTTTTCTATAAATACAGAGATGGTCCTTCTGTGTTCCAGCTCCAGCCCCCTCCCTGATCCTACAAACCTGCCTTCTGCCTTAAGACAGGAGTGACAGAACAGTGGGACAACCTTCCCATAATCAAGCAGTAGAAGGGCCACTAGGCTTGGCAGGCACCAGTGGCTCATGCCTGTAATCCTAGCTACTCAAGAGGCTGAGATCTGAGGATCGCAGTTCAAAACAGACTAAGCAGAAAGTCCGTGAGTCTCTTTTCTCTAATAACCAGAAGAGAACCAGAAGTGGAGCTGTGGTTCAAAGTGGTAGCGCGCTAACCCTAAGCAAAAGAGCTCAAGGACAGAGCCCAGGCACTGAGTTCATTACTCCATGACCAACCAAAATAAAGAAAGAAAAGCTTGTATAGAACCAAACCCCATTGTGTGCAAAAAGTTTAATTTTGACAAAGAGGCTGAAAGGCTGGAATGGCCCTTCTGCAGCCATGGGTAACTGGAAAGATTACTCTGAGGATACTGTACACCCCACTGCTTCTGACTTCTCCTCTAGGTAGGGCTTGATCCTGCCCTGTGCGGCTCTGTGTAGAGATCGTCAGCATGGATCTCTTTGTCACTGGCCCTCACAAAAGGCTCAGGTATCCATCTTCACAAACACTTTGGGTCGAGAAAAAATCTTGATGGCCTCTTCTATTTGCACCAGCTTCCTGTCCAGCTCAGCCCGGTGACTCTGGGCTCTTAGTGAGTCTGCGCCAGCAGGCAGTAGTACCAGCTCACGTAGCAGCTGACTCTGGCCTATAGGAATAGTGAGTGCTTGGGAGGGGTGAATGGTCTCCAGTGGGCTCCCCTCCAGACACCCCTGCCCAAGTACTCACTCTGGAGAAGATTGTTCAGTGTCTCCAGCCGCTGGCTCTCAGGCATGCGAGTGTGGCCAGGAGGCATGGCAGGGTCTGGCTGGTTATTCTGGCGGGCCTCAGCTTCCCGGCGCCATAGATCTCTGCGTTCTAACAAGCTGCAGATGCACAAGCCCAGGGTTGATGACACCAGGGTAAAGACCGGCTCCCACTACAAGCACCCCTCTCCCTGGCTGTCAGGCAATAGGACCTACTACTGGGGCACGTGGCCCTTCTGTGTAGTGTTGTAGTGTTCCTGGGCTTGCTGTTTCTGCTCCAGAACCTGTGCGAGGACTTGCAGTGAGCGGGAATGGCGCCGGGGCGCCCTCTTGGCAGCTCGGGCATTGTGTCTAATGAAGTCCACACCTAGGTCTGGCCCCTGCAGGATGCAACAAGAATGGAGGGGACATGACAGCACTGTGTTTTGTCCATGCTCCCCAACCCCCAGGATCCCTGCCCAACCACCTTCTAGCCCCAAATGTTTTCTCACCTTTGCTTTGGGACCTGGTAGACTGAGCTGGGGACTAGGGACACGGGATGGCGGGAGTCCAGGGCCACAGCGGGAGTGTGCCCGCAGAAAGTGGGCAGGCTGTGGCACAGAGGTTTGGACAGATTCCTGGAGGACAGGGTACAGCACAGGAATCAGGCTGAGGTTTGGGCTCAAGCCTCAAGGCCATGCCTCTCTGTCTCTGCTGCCTTTAAGGACTTTTCTATCCTAAATCCTATGGATTTGGGAGCACTTCTCCTCATCAACATTTAAACATACATCTCTCATTTTTTTTTTTTTGTCAGTCGTGGGGCTTGAACTCTGACCTTAGGCACTGTCTCTATGCACTTCAGCAAAAAGGCGAGTGCTCTCCCACTTGAGCCACAGCACCACTTCCGCTTTTCTAGTGGTTTATTGCAGATAAGAGTCTCACAGACTTTCCTGCCCAGGCTGGCTTTGAACCCTGATCCTCAAATCTCAGCCTCCTGAGTAGCTAGGATTAAAGGCATGAGCCACTGGCGCCTGGCATCTCTCACATTTTTTAAGAAAACAAAGCACCTCTCTACCAGCCTCAGTTCTGGCCCAGCTACTGCTCTTCTTAGCCAAGCCTCCTAGCTTTAGTTCCCCAAGGTCACTAAGGACTGGCCTCCAGGTCCACAAACCCAGAGGGCTGTTCTTTGGTCTCAACCTGCTTGTCAATAACTTCTTGGTCTCATGCCTGAGATTCAGGCCTAAGTGTCCATCTGCTTCCTGGACATATTCCCACCCCCTGGGCATTCCACGGATGCTTCTTCCTCAGTATAGCCTCATGTGACCTTGTCTTTTCTCTCAATCCAGATCCTTTTTCTGGGTTTCTGGATAAAGAAATGGTGACTACCCAAGACAGAATGTCACCACCATAATCCCACCCATACCCTCCTTAGCTGTCCTCAGAAATAAGTGTTGTCAGGAATTGTGGCACTTGCCTGTAATCCTAGCACCCAGAGGCTGAGACTCAAGTTTGAGGCTATGCTACATAGTAAGACCTTGTCTAAAGACAAAAAAAAAGACACAATGGCAAAAGGCATGCTTAGCACCACAAACAAAACATAAAAATAAAGTCAGCCACTGGTGGCTCATATCTATAATCGTAGCTACTCAGGAGGCTGAGATCTGAGGATCATGGTTCAAAGCCAGCCCAGGCAGGAGTCTGTGAGACTCTTATCTCCAATTAACCACCAGACGACCATAAATGGCACTGTGGCTCAAAAGTGGTAGAGTACCAGCCTTGAGTGAAAAAGCTCAGAAACAGTGCTCAGGCTGTGAATTCAAGGCCCACAACAGACAAAAACAAAAAACAAAAAACAAAAAAGAATGCTAACAAATAATTTAGGTCATCTCTCAGATATGGGTACAAATAGCTCATGATTTTCTTCCCTCATGCTTTTCAGTGAACTTACCTAGTATCCCCACTACCCATACTCACTCTGGCCTCAGAACTTCTACCTGGGAGGTTCCATCTCAATGGAATATTCTCTTCCATTCTCCTTTTATCTAATTCTTATTTGTTCCTCAGGATTGGCTCAGTGATCACCACCTCTGAAAAGGATCCCACATCCCTCTGCAGAAGTGCCAAGTGTCTCCTAGTCCTTTTTCTTTTCTTTCTTTTTTTTTTTTGGTTGGTTGTGGGGATTGAACTCTAGGCTTGGGTGCTGTCCTTCAGCTCTTCAGCTCAAGGCAAGCACTCTACCACTTGAGCCACAGCACCACTTCTGGTTTTCTGGTGGTTTACTGGAAATAAGAGTCTCAGGGACTTTCCTGCCCGAGCTGGCTTTGAACTGCGATCCTCAGATCTCAGCCTCCTGAGTAGCTAGGATTACAGGTGTGAGCCACCAGTGCCCAGCTTCTTAGTCCTTTTGTTATGATAGCCTCTTGTGATTTCTTCCTTCCTTCCCCCATAAATCAGATTGGGTTATAAATGCCTGTTGGCTTCCTAGGAGAGGTACCTGCATTCGGGTCTTGACTCGGGACTCCACCTTGTCATACTTGGGTGAGCGCCACAGTGCCTTCAGGGGCCTGGGCTGGCCCTGTTCCCGGTTGCGTTCCTGCTCTCGGAAGCGCTTCTGAATTTCTTTGATTCGCCTCAGGTTTTCCTTCTCATAGTCTTTAGGATCCTTCCCTGGAGGAAAAAGTGATGCCTGGCTTTGCCCCATATATGGCCTATGCTACACAACTTATACTAGATCATACACAGGCTCACTTCCCAGAAAGGGCTCCCAGAAAGTGATAGGTTGTTTGCCCCGTGAGGCCCTTGGGTTTAATTCCTATAATCATAGAAACAATAAAAAGATCTCCCTGGCATCTTCACCTAAGTTCGACAATACACACACACAGCTACCACATTACCTTGTTCCCTTCCTGTCATGTCTAAGTATCGCCTGATTACTTTCTACATTTTTACAGGAAAGTTTAATATTAATGATCCTGTCTTCACTTGTTTATTGCTTCCACCAGGAACTGATGGCCTAAGTTTGTCTTTAATTCTGTTTTCTTAGCACTTCTGGCTTGACACACAGTGGGCAATAAACCTTCCACTGATGCATGAATGCATGAAGGTAGAATACCTTATTCAGTCCTTCAGTCACCTCCTGAGAGGAGTATGGTTGTTTTTCCTCTTATACGGGAGGTACTGAGCGACACAGAGATAAAGCCTATGCTCAGGGCAGAAAAAGAAGGAGTGTGTGTGTGTGTGTGTGTGTGTGTGTGTGTGTGTGTGTGTCCTGGGACTTGAATTCAGGGTCTGAGTGCGTGTGTGTGTGTGTGTGTGTGTCCTGGGACTTGAATTCAGGGTCTGAGTGCTGTCCCTGAACTTTTGTGCTCAAGGCTAGTACTCTATAATTACAGCCTCAGCTCCACTTCTGGCTTTTTGTGGGTTAAATGGGGATAAAAGTCTCATGGACTCCCCTGCCCTGGTTAGTTTGGAACAGCGCAATCCTCAGATCTCAGCCCCCTGAGTAGCTAGGATTACATACGTGAATAACCGCTTTTGATCTTGGCTTTTGACTTCCAACTGCCTCACTGCCCCATCTGGTGGGGACTTACTCTTGGAAGAGACCCCTGGACTGAGCGAGATGCCCCCTAGCTGCAGCAACACATCCCCCACGCCGCGCTGGCCACGTTCCAGGATCTCTCGGGCTCCCGGCCTGGTGCGGGGGCCACGAGTAGAGTTGAAGTCTGGGTCGCGGCCTGAAGTCAGCAGGTCCATCTTCAGCGCGTTTCCCTCAAGGCGTCCTTGGGCTGAGAGGCAGGAAGGAGAGAAATTGGAGGCTCAGTGGGGGAACAAGGTTCCGGCCTCGCCGCGGGAGCTCCCCCACCCCACCCCAGCAACTCACCCGAGGCGGGTCGCCTGTAGTAGTCAGGGCAGAGCGTGGGATCTGGGGGGATGGGCCCCGAGATGCGGGAAGGGCCCTCGCACATGCTGCGGTTGTCGTCGTCCTGCAACGGTGCACCGCCGCCCGTCGCGCGGGGCATCTCTCGCCCCGGCCGCACTTCCCCGGCCCCGCGCGCGCGCGCACGCTCTCCGCTCGAACTCCGCAGTCCGACCGTGCCCTCTTTTCCTAGCCCCGCCCTGTCTGCCGTCGGGCCCTGAAACCCGGCCTGCGCCCACTGCTTCCACCACCCTTATCCTCGCCTACTCCTCGGAGGGGTTCGCCCGCCCCGCGCCCTAGAACGCCGGGGCAGGAGATCTCACTCCAGCAGTTTTGCCGCCAGCTGCAACCCGACGGGAGTTGTTGTTGCTAGGCAACAAATGGCTTCCGTCTCTGAGGTCAGGGGTCAATGATCTCGAAAAGACTTCTGGGACTTGTAGTTCTGGCTGATAGTGTGGAGGAGCGACCACCAGTTTCTCTTTTCAGCTACAACCCCTGTCAACACAGAATCCACTAGTAAAGCTTCTTCTGGGCCAGTCCTCTTCTAGCAGCTGTCCAGGGATGAGCTAACTCAGCATAGCCATGATCTCGACCGGCGCCAAAAGACAGCCGGGGTCCCAGGAAGGGGCAACCGTGGGGTCAGCCCAGGTCGTGGAGAACCCTGAGGTGACCCAGGCCTGCTAACTTTTTGGAACTCTGAACCCTGAACCCTGAGTGATCCAACTCCCTGTCAGGCCAGGCCTTACAGGCAGAGAGGGCTCTATCTGGGCTAGCGGGCTTTATCTTGTATTTGGTGGCCCATGTTGGGCATCCAATGATTGATTGCTATATCCTTTGCCGGGCTATAGCGACTGATTATGTATGTATCATCTCCAGTGTCCAGTGATGGAAGACAAGTGCCTGGTGCCAGCACAGGATGCCTGCAGGACCCCGAGTGAAATCAAGTGTTCATCAGAGCACAGCTGTGAATCAGAGCTCCAGGAGGAAGGTCTCAAGACTGAGGAGGAGGGGCTTGGTCCAAAGGCGGAACCAGGAGAGGAGAGAGGCCCCAGGCCTTTGGCTTCTACCCCCAGGCCCAGCCATGGGCCCAAGAGGAAACCCTTCAAGTGAGGGGGCTTTCGGAGTGAAGGAATTGCAGGGCTAGAGGGAGGGTTTCATGACTCAGGAGTCCCTAGATACTAAACACCAGCAGGACAGATTCTCATGCTCTGCCCCTACCATCAGTCTCTAATCCTGTTTCTCAAGAGCCCTGGTGTAGGAACACCAAGAGAGATGGAGCTTCCAGAGGACTGAGCTCACAGGAGCATTGGGCCCCTACTGGGCCTTGGGTTTTACTGACCAGTAAAGGGATAGCTCTCTAAGCCTGCGGTGGTGGACAGCAGGGCTAATCCCTAGGCTCAAGCCACAGCAGCCAGAGCTTTCAGGCTGTCTCCTCTAGCCTCTTGTCCCTGGCTTAGACAGCCCTTCCCAAGGCCTAGCCATCATACTCCATCCTAGGGTTGAAGCTGAACTGTCACCGGGGCTGCAGAAGGAGGAACAGGAGAGCAGCCAGAGTGAGCCCTCACCATCAGCCAAACAGCACAAAAAAGCCAAGAAACGCAAGAGTCTGGGGGCTCCTGTACTCCCAGTTGCAGCTAACACAGCATCTGCACCCCCAGAGACCTTGGGGTTAGAGCGTGAGTGGCAGTCCCTGGATCTTGCTTTCTTCCCCCACCTGCTCAACCTGATAGGGTACAGCCTGGTGCTTCAGCCTTTGCTCTGCCACGGGTTCTTACAGGAAAGGCCCAGCGCCTGCGACCCCTGTACCAGTACATCAATTACTGCAACCCTGAGCTGAACCAGGCAGGGGAGGGAGATGGGGAGACTGAAGTGGAGCCCGAGTCGGAGTTGGCCTTGGTTCCTGAGGAGGCAGGTGTGGAGCAGCTTCAGGCCTTGCTGCCCATGGCAGGTGAGCTGGGCTTAGGCCTTGCTTTGCCTTCCTGCCCCAATGTGTTAGTGGCCCCTACTCATGCTCTTGTTCCCCCCCTGGTACCTCCCCTGGGAGAAAAGACTGGAGGAGAGGAGCCTGGGGGTCTGTCCAGCCTGAGGGTGAGTGGCAGCCCCAAGGCTGAGATGGATAAGTTAACCCAGGTGGACATTGACAAGATGCTGAGTGTCTGCGCTGCCCCCCTTGTTCCCCCACTCTCCCCTCAGTACAAGTGACCATCTACACAGAGGGGGCTTCCCTCCTCTCAGGCCGGAACCAGGGCTGTAGCCTATGGGTCTAGGCCAATTAGGTGGATGGGGGGTGGGGGGGGGGGAGCGGGAGTTTGGCCTCTGCCCCTACTTGAGAGATCTTGGGCTCACTGGAAATAAATGCTTCCTTTTCTAAGACTATGTCTCCCCAAATACGATGCCTAAATTGTGAAAAGAGGCTGGGAAGAAGGGTAGAGAACTCACCTATACCAGGTTTGAGGCCAATTGGCCAAGTTAGGACCTTGACAAATAACAGATTCCTGGGTACCATCCCAGTTCTGAGTCCAAAGTGGGCATGAAGCAGGCATGAGGCCTTTTCTGCGTATTTAGTCTCCCCAGCTGAGGCTGAGGGTCAAATGGCCTAACTGCAAGGGATGAAGGGGGAAATAAGGAGAAAGAACTTGAGATAAAGAGAAGACTATGGGAAGCAAATGTTTGGTCCTGCTCCCTCTCTCTTTTAGGGAATGAATGACCTACCTCTGGTCTCACCCCAAGGGGATCAACACTTAGGATCCTCATATAAAGTAACAAAGTTCTTTTGCTTGTCCTGAGAATAAGAGTTGTGCAATGTTTTCCACTCATTGCCATACCACAGTTAGATAAGGCCTTGCCCACAAGAGGCTCCTGGTGACGGGATATCAGGGTCTCGGTTGGTGGGGGAAGGGAAATCAGTGAGCGCATCCCTTGGAGCTCTGTGGCCAGCCCTGAGGGGTCTCTAGGAAGAGCCATGCAGTGCTAGCTGTTGTGGACACAAATCCTTCTGTGTGTTCTGCAAATACTTCAAACATGAGGTATTCCACATTAAATAGATCATTTCTCCTCCCAGACTGTTTTGACTCACATATCATATCTATGCAAACTGTTCAAGCCAAAATGCTGGGCCTCACCTCAGACCACATCCTGGCCTTTGTTCCTCATTCCTACTAGGGAATCTGCATCAAGACCAATGAATCTACCCACTCTCTTAGATCCCATGTTCAGGACCTAGGCTAATGTCATCTCTGTGGGGGTCACCCATAGATCCATGCAGTGACCCCTCCACATTCACACCTGCACCCCTGATGGGTCACTGACCCTCTAGCACCCTGCTAGCTGCCTTGGAACTTCCTAATGGCTGCCTGTGACTCTCTAACCAGCCACACCTTGTATTACTTTTTTTCTAACCATGGGGCTTTCCCTACCTAAAATGCTTTCCTTCCTTCACCCCTCTCCCTGGCTACTGCACTTGTACCTTTGACAACTCAGGTACCTTTTACCTGCTGAGTCATGCAGCACCCACTGTTGTGTTACACTGTAGCATCTGTATCCCATTACCACTGTGGGTTGTAGCTGTTTTCATGACTGAATTCCTCAATGTCACATACCTGCAACACATTACCTAGTAATGGCCTTCACAAAAGGTACCAAGGCAGGGAGAACAAGGTGAAGGATGGAGGAGGCTGCAGATAGGACAAGTCCAACTCTGAGTAGTTGGAACTATATGCAGGGCCCCTGGAATAATGGCTTTGTATGGTCATCAGAGTGGCCAGGCCCAGGGAAAAGAAGCAGAATAGGCATGATACCTCTCCTGACATCACCCTGAGCCACATTCTCCTTTGAGGGGTCACTTGGATGTTCACTTGGACATGGTAAGACAACAGGCAACGCTGGACACAGGTGGCTCACGACTGTTTTGAGGATTGCAGGCCAAAGCCAGCCTGGGCAGGAAAGTCTATGAGTCTTTTATCTCCAATAAGCTACCAGAAAAGCAGAAGTGTAGCCTGTGGCTCAAGTAGTAGAGTGCTAGTCTTGAGCAGAAGAAACTCAGAGACAGTGCCTAGGCCCTTAGTTCAAACTCCAAGACTGGCATACACACAAAAACAAGGCCAGAAATATAGTTGTGGCTCAGGTGGTAAAGCACCAGCCTTGAACAAAAAAGCTAAGGAGTAGCACCCAGGCCAAGTACAAGCTCCAACACCAGCAAAAAACTTTAAAAGACTACAGACAAGCCGGGTGGTTAGCATATTCTTTTCTGCCTACAGGTTTTTCTGGGCAGTGATTTGCCCACTCCAGGTGATGCTGTTTCAGAGCTAGATTGAGCTTGATCTCAATTTACAACTGGGGAAGCAGAGGCCTGTAGAGAAACAGTCTTGCAGTTGACCACATCCTGAGGCTCTGGTACCTTTGCTCTCACTTAAGTTCTGTCAATGCCTGAATCCAAAAGGATGGCATGCCCTCTCACTGGTCTTTGGGGCTAGAGTTGCAGGCAAGGTCAGCACTGATCTTCCCTTGGTGATAGTGTAAGAAATGATCAGAGAACAATCACTAGGACAGAAGCAGGATGGATGGGAGGAATCACACAAAGGAACCTCATTGCAACTCCTAGAAGCCAACTCTAAGTGGGAGAGGATTCTTAGGCAGCATGATTCAAGGGAACATGAAGGTTCACAAGTGGGAGGGTGGCAAATACATTACCACTAAGCTATAGTCCTAGCCCTATTAGAAGTTCTTGTCTGGTTGCAGTCTCAAAGGGAAAAATCTAGTTTTTACTGGCCTGAAACTTCACCGGAGATTTAGAAAACAGGTCCTGGAAGATACTACTGCCTTTTTCCAGGAGAGGGCGCTGCAGGACAGCTTTGGAATTAGTTCCATGCTCAGTTACATCCCAGTTCCATTGGCCACAGGCATCTGGGCCACTTCAAGGCCCAATTCCCCTCATTTTCACTGTAGCATCACAGAGCTGACACTGGGAGACATGTTCAAAGATTCAGGGGTATGGGGTGATATCATGTCAGGGGCAGGGGTACTCTCAGAGGAGCCTGGGTTTCAAAAATAGTCCTACACTAGGCCAATAGCAATCTGCCCCAGCAATCTTCTAAACCCTCAGTACAACTGAGTTAGCAGGAAGGACTTTTCCATTGAAGGAGCCTCTTGTGCTTTTTCAGTCACTCTCAAATTTAGGAGGGTAAAACACAGAAGGGGGGCTGGGAAGGTGGCTCAGTGGTAGAGCACTTGCCTTGCACACATGAGGCCCTGGGTTTGATTCCTCAGCACCACATAAGCAGAAAAAGCTGGAAGTGGCGCTGTGGCTCAGGTGGTAGAGCGCTAGCCTTGAGCTGAGGGATAGCACCCAGACCCAGAGTTCAGTCCCCATGACCAGCAAAACAAACAAACAAAAAACACACAGAAGGATCGAACTGGAATTGAATTGAGCATTCCAGGCTCAAGGGACAGACTATTAACTGTTAATGTCCTTCCTAGGGTGAATACTCTCTAGTTCCCTTCCTAGCTTAAGAGGGCATCTTTTCAGAAGGATTCCCAAGTACTAGGATAAGGGTAGTTCAAGGTCAGGAACCGTAGTCAGATGGTCTTGACCAGGCACCCTGACTCTGTACACACATGTGTGTGCATGTATGCTGGTCTAGGACTTGAACTCAAGGCCTATGCTCTTGCTTGGCAATTTTGTTCAAGTTGGCACTCTACCACTTGAGTCATACCTCCACTTTAAGCTTTTTGCTGGTTAATTGGAGATAAAGAGTCTCATGGACATTTTCTGCCTGGACTAGCTTTGAACCATGATCCTCAGATCTCAGCCTCCTGAGTAGCTAGGATTACAGGTGTGAGCACTCAGCTACACCCCAGTAATAGATATATTAATAGTAATGTATATGTATATACATATATATAAATAGACATATTAATAGTAGAATGGTTTGGAGATTAATCACATAGTAAGCATGAAGCATTTACCATGTGGGTCCAGCACACTGTAAGCAAGCTCCAACATTAACTTTTGTTATTTTATCTCAGACAATGTCTGAAACCAGGATGCAATGGGAACACAGGCCTGGTGACTTTTGCAAGGGATGCCAAGAGGAAGAGGAAACACTTCCTGGGCCTTTCTGGCAAAGAGCCAAAAGTAGGAAGAGGGAGGAAGAGAGGGAAGGAAAAAGAATTGAGTTCATCTAGGTTCACAATCCAGCAGGCAGGCAGGCAAGGGAAACAAAGGGGCAGATGAGTCCTTTTCAACAGTCCACTCACCTAGGCCCTGCCCTCATCCGCAAGTTAGTTAATAAGTATGGCTGGTGGCTGGCTGGGTCAGGCAGTGCCAGCCAAACCTGCACTAAAGCGCCAGGGGCCCTTCCTCTTCAGGCTCCTCCCTTCTCAGGGATTTCTTGAAGGCAGCCATAGTTTCAAGAACAGAATCCCTAGGGCTAGGGTGTGGCTCACGTGGTCTAGTGCCACCTCAGGAAACCAGAGGCCCTGAGTTCAATCCCATAAATAACAACAAAACAAAAACAAAGCAGATCCCTCCAGATTTCCAGCCTAGCAAGCCCCAGGCTTTGCCTTATCTGCCTAAATTGCCAAATAGCTGATTATTAGGAAACCTTGCCTCCTGTCCTCAAGCAAATACTTCTTTGGAGGACTCCTGGGACTTGGCCATGGGGGAGAAAGCCAGAGCCGACAGTGGGCAGTGGCAGAGCCGCTACACAGTCCTGAGGAAAGAGAAAGCCAGTCTGCTTTTATTATTCAAGAAATCCAACTACCAAACAAACCACCGCATAGCACGATGTCATCTTTTCTGACTTATTTATTGACATTTATCCGATGTTCTACAGCTCCCCATCTTCTCTCTGCCAAGTCAGGGGCCCTCTTCCATAAGTCAATAGCCCCTGAGAACTCATTTAATACAGAAGCCCCACTCTTCTCTGCAGGAAGGGTTGGCCTGGGGTCTGGGTACATGGGAAGGCAGGTGAGGATCCCTGAGGGGTGACTTGTTGCCCTCACTCTTCCTGAGATGCCCCAGCCCAAGAAGGGGATGGAAACAAGGCTTCTTGTCATTTCTCCTCAGGCCTCAGCCAAGCTGGCTTTTTTATCCTGTATGACCACAAATCAGAGCCCTTAGGCCAAACTTTTGCAGGCTTTGCTCCCTAGAACAATGAAGAGGCCTGGCGGTAGCTCCACTCTACACAGAGTGGGCTCACCCACCCAGTCCTGGTAGTCTGAGGAGATGAGTGGATAGACGGGGTGTTTAACCTGGGCCTCCTTCCAGCCCTGGCCCATGCTGATTTATTAAAGGAAACACACTGTCTTTACTAAAATCACACCCCCCATCCCAGCTCCTGGCCCCTGACATGTGTTCGGGCTCACAGGTTGTTCCGCTGAAGCGCTTCACACAGGTTCTGGTTGGCATCGGGCTCCTCCGTCAGCACCTCTACAGTCTCCCATTCCCCAGATCGACTTGACCTTTTGATCGCATCCACCACGCTCTGCATGTACAGCCCATCCTCAAAGGAGGCGGCCATGGACACAGGGGTGTGGTCCCAGGTGCGGCGGTCGCCCTGGCCCTGGAAGGATTGGCGCAAGGCCTGCACCATGTAGACCATGCCTTTCAGGTAGAGCAGCGGGACGTCCTCGGGGCCCTGCTCAGGCAGCCCGGCACCCACGGCCAGCGAGTCCCTCACCAGTAGCTCCTCCTGTGTGGCAGAGTTCTTCTGCCCATAGAGGTCAGCTCCCCGGGCCACAAGGCGCCCTGCAGAGCCCACCACCATGACCTCATGCACAAAGGCACCCGGCATGTTGAAGTTAAGTGTCACTGTGCTGCACACCCCCCCACCCATGAGCATCTGGAAAAAGCAGAAGTCATCGCTGGTGACATGCCGGATGCCCCGGATGGCAGCATTCTGCCGCACGAAGGTCTTGAGAAGCCCGTGCACCTTCTCAGCTCTCCGGCCAGTCAGGTGGGTCAGCAGGTCCACGATGTAGGTGCCCATGGTGTGCAGGCCCCCGCCGCCCATGAGCTCATCGCAGATCCAGCCGTAGCTGGGGCTGAGCAGGCTGCCCGAGTAGATGCGGGCATCACAGATCATCACTGCGCCCACATAGTGCTCTGCGATCAGCTGCTTCATGCGCACAAAGGCAGGCAGGAAGCGCAGCACGTTCCCCACCAGGCTCATGAGCTGCGGGTAGTATCGCGAGGCTGTCACCATCCGGAATGCATCCACCGACGTCGCTGCCTTCTCACAGACCACATTCTTCCCGATGCCTATGAATGAGACACAGTGGGAAATCTCAACTGCTGAAAAGAAAATTTTCCAAGTTGGATCGATCCAGGAAGGAGTCTCCTATGGACCAGGAGGAAGGGCGACTCAGCATAGACTGGAAAGTCTCAATGAATGCACTGGAGAAAGTTATAGGTTGGGTAAAGAGGACTTAAGTTCTTTTTTTCTTTTCTTTGTTTTCCCTAGAGCTAAGAATTTATCCCAGGCCTCAACAAATGCTGGGCAAGTGTTCTACCACTGAGCCAGAATCTTTATAATCATTATTTTTCTTTTCCTTCCACCCACACTTTCTTTAATAACAAAAAATTTTAAAAATATTTATTTACTTATTTATAGTGCTGTTAATGGGGCTGGAACTCAGAGCCTGCGTGCAATCTCTTAGCTTTCTTTGCTCTATCACTTGAGTCACACCTCCACTTGCCAGTCCTGGGGCTTAAATTCAGGGCCTGGGCACTATTCCAGACTTCTTTATTTAGTTATTTATTTAGGTCGGTTGTGGGGCTTGAACTCTGGGCTTGGGCACTGTCCCTGTGCTTTTCAGCTCAAGGCAAGCGCCCTGCCATTTGAGCCACAGCGCCATTTCCGGTTTTATTGGAGATAAGAGTCTCACAGACTTTCCTGCTGGGGCTGGCTTTGAACCTCGATCCTCAGATCTCAGCCTCCTGAGTGGCTAGGATTACAGGCATGAGCCACTGGAGCCTGGTGGGACAAATCTTAAATAAGCCTCTCTCTCTCTCTTAATATCTCATTGATTCAGTTTCTCTGGAGGACCTGATTAAAGCACGTGGGCTGGAGAGGGGGAGATACACATGGACATGTGTTCAACTGTTACCCATTTATTGGATCACCAGCTTGTGGTGAGATAATTGCTCTACATGCTAACATGCTCTACATGCTAACATGCTCTACATGCTAACAGGACGGGCTTAGCATTCCAGTCATAACTCCGAAGAGATCTAAGGGTCCCACAGATTGTCTCTACAACCAGGGTCCAACAAGTTAGTGATCAAAAGGCCCGAGGGCAAACAGAGAGGACGAAAGAGTGTGAATATAGTCAAAAAACTTTATGTGAAAATGAACAGTGACACCTGTTCAGATTGGTTTAAGAAAGGGAAAGGGGAGACAGTGGAGAGTAACAAAGGTGATGGGTCTGATCAAGGTACATTGTATAATATATGTACATGTCAAAAGGAAACTCATTTTCACAAATAATCGATGCTAATTTAAAAAGGGGGGGGGGCTGCAAGAGGAGAGAGCAGCCCTATTCCAGACTTCTTTATTTAGTTATTTATTTAGGTCGGTCGTGGGGCCTGAACTCTGGGCCTGGGTGCTGTCCCTCAGCTCTTCAGCTCAAGGCTAGCGCTCTACCACTTGAGCCACAGCGCCACTTCCAGCTTTTTTTTCTTTTTGCTTATGTGATGCTGAGGAATCGAACCCAGGGCCTCAGGCATGCAAGGCAAGCGCTTTAGCACTGAGCCACCTTCCCAGCCCTAGTGAGACACCTTTTGAACACAGTAACTAGAAGTCCTTTGGGAGGGCTGTTCTGTGTATTCTCTGAAGGCCTTGAGCTAACCAGTAAGTATTTGAGCCACACCCCCAAATCCTTTTTTTTTTGTCGGTCGTGGGGCTTGAACTCTGGGCCTGGGCGCTGTCCCTCAGCTCTTCAGCTCAAGGCGAGCGCTCTACCACTTGAGCTACAGCGCCACTTCCGGTTTTCTGGTGGTTTATTGGAGATAGGAGTCTCACGGTCTCTCCTGCCCGGGCGAGATCCTCAGATCTCAGCCTCCTGAGTAGCTAGGATTACAGGCGTGAGCCACCAGCGCCCTGGTTCCCAAATCCTTTTGCTTTTAGTTTTTCAGATAGGGTTTTAAGCTAAACTTGCTTTGAATTGAGGTTGTCCTATTTCTGCCTCTGCAGTAGCTGGTATTGCAGGCATGCGCCCCCCCCCCCACACACACACATGTCTGGCTACCAGGATTCTTTACAGCATGGACATCAAAGGCACTCAGACTTTCAGAAACCAGCAGAACAGGCTGTGTCACCTTTAGGAAGACTTGGGTTGCCTTAGAAGACATCTTCATATAAGCTCATTTAGCTTTCCTGCCAGGATTACAGGAGCTGAAAGCTGCTTTTTGCATCCTGGACAACTTTAGGTGGTTTTTCAATTTTTTTGTTCTTCAGTTCTGTGGGTTTGAACCCAAGGCTTTGATCATACTAAACACTGAGCTTCACACTCAGTCCCTTAAGTTCTTCTTTAGCTCAAAATTTTTGAGGGTATATGAGTTTCAAGCTGCAAGCCTGTCTTCAGTACATGCTCCCTTGTGCAAGGCCCAGAGGAACTGTTCCAGGCTCTGCAGACCAATGCTTTGTTCCTCAGTAGCACCCCACAGGCAGCCAGGTTCACAGGCTGGGCCCAGGAGGATCTAGATAGGAAACTCTTATCCAGAGGGGACTAGAAAAATGACTTCACACAGCAGAATGGAGAAACAGCCCATGAAGAATACTAATATTTAAGCCGGGAGCAGGTGGCTCACGCCTGTAATCCTAGCTATGAAGGCTGAGATCTGAGGATTGTGGTTCAAAGCCAGCCCGGGCAGGAAACTCTGTGAGACTCTTATCTCCAATAAACCACTAGAAAGCCGGAAGTGGTGCTGTGGCTCAAGTGGTAGAGAGCTCGCCTTGAGCTGGAGAGCTGAGGGACAGTGCCCAAGCCCAGAGTTCAAGCCCCAGGACCGACAAAAAAAAAAAAAAAATACTAATATTTATATTTATAAGACATAAAGTCCAGGAAGACCCTGTTCTTCTCCCCCTTGCCCTCCAGCCCCCCCACCACTCCTGGGCTTGAATTCAGGGCCTGGGCACTGTCCCTGAGCTTCTTTTGCTCAAGGCTACCACTCTACTACTTGAACCACAGTGCCACTTTTGGCTTTTTCTGATTCTGTGGTGCTGAGGAATCAAACCCAGGGCTTCATACATGCTAGGAAGCACTCTACCACTAAGCCACATTCCCAGCCCTGGGAGTCCCTGTTCTAATGAAGAAGAGTTGGATACTAGAAAAGAAAGCAATAGATACTGGACTTACTGTATGGATAGAGTTGGCGAATATCTTATTCAACCAGAGTCCCAGGACCTGGCCAAGAACTGGGGCCCTCCTGGGCATGGGCTCAACCTTCTAAGGGCTTTTTTTTTTTTTTTTTTTTTTTTTGTCGGTCGTGGGGCTTGAACTCTGGGTCTGGGCGCTGTCCCTCAGCTCTTCAGCTCAAGGCGAGCACTCTACCACTTGAGCTACAGCGCCACTTCCAGGGCTTATAATCTTAATAGGTTCAAATGATCGTACAAACAGATATAGGCACATACTCTAAGTAAATATGATGAAGATGACTGGTGGGATGAGACCAGACAGCAGGGATTTGGTCTGGCCCTGAGACCAGGAGGCTTCTGAAGGGACTGGAGATTTGGGGATTAAATTATCTGGGTCAGCCTGCTGGAGGAATGATCTTTTATTAGGATGATATCCCATGGGAAAGAGAAAATTTGTTTTTCTAAGAAAACAAATGCTAAGAGCTGAGCCATAGCGCCTTATCTTTTAGTGACAGATTCAACAGTAGCAAAGACCATGGAAGTACTCTGCCCATTAAAATACATTTTCTTAAACTATTTCTGAATTGAATAGGGAATTAAAATGTACTAAGGATTCTTCTATTCTCCTTTAAGGAATTCCTGGGAAAGCTTTAAGTATAGAATTTGAAACATAGAAGATGGGGGAAAATGGTCAGGCAGTAGCAGAAAAACAAGATGTCACAGAATTGTGATATGCCAAGTAAACCTCTGTAGGATTAATTAAAAATTAATTTTAGAAAGGATGTGGTAATTCATGCCTCTAGTTTTATTTTATTTTATTTTTTATTTATTTATTTTTATTTTTATTTTTTATTCCGGTCATGGGGCCTGAACTCTGGGTCTGGGCGCTGTCCTTCAGCTCTTCAGCTCAAGGATAGTGCTCTACCACTGGAGCCACAGTGCCACTTCCAGCTTATTCTGTTTATGTGGTGCTGAGGAATCGAACCCAGGGCCTCATGCTTGCAAGGCATGCACTCTACCGCTGAGCTACCTTCCCAGCCCCAATGCCTCTAGTTTTAGAACTCAAGAGTCTGGGGCAAAAAGATCTTCAGATGGAGGCCAGCCTAGACTAATGAGTTTGAGGCTAGCCTAGATGGCATTGCAAGACCAACCAAATAAAATGCAGAAAAAAAAAAAAAAAGAATTAAGAGACAATTTTTTCCCTCCAGTCCTGGGGCTTTAACTCAGGGCCTAGGTGCCATCCCTGAGCTTCTTTTACTCAAGGCTAGCACTCTACCACTTGAGTCACAGCACACTTCCAACTCTTTCTGAATAGTTTATTGGAAAATCTCTCAGATTTCCTGCCTGGGCTGGTTTGGAATTGTGATCCTCAGATCTCAGCCTCCTGAGTGGCTAGGATGACAGGTGTGAGCCATCAGCACCTGGCAAGAGACAATTCTTATGGACCCAGAAATGAGGTAACAACAAAGCAAGAAGAGAGACATTCAATGTTCCATTTTGTGACTTGAGAAGTTATCATTCCTCAATGTTCCTGGGCCTCAGTTTCTCTCTTTTCTTATGGGTATTGGCATTAAACCCAGGCCTAGCAGATGCTAGTTAATTGGGGCTCATATATATCCTCCTACTTACAGTAGGTAAGTATGAAAAGAGAAAACCAACAGCCCCAGAAGCCCCTGTGACCCCTGTTCTTTCCTGTTTTTATCAAGTAGCTCAAAACATACTGTTTTCTTAGACTAAGAATTTAAAAATAGCCAGCTCGTGGCCAGAGAATCCCAGGGTTCCCTCTTTCTCCTGCATAGCTTGGAAATGGTCTCCATGGAGACACTAAAACTCAGGGAGGGCATAGAAAGCCTCTAACACATCACTCACCAGCGACATTCACAACATTCAGTGACTTGGGTGATTCCCATGGAAGCGACTCTTCATTGAAGCACTGGCTTATTCTACTTTCTAAATTCAATTGGGAGCCACCATCTCCCTCCAGTGTCACCTATCTTTAAAGAGCTCTCCAGAAAAGACAAACCATCTACAATTTTTGGCTAAATTGACAGCCAGATGTATTCAAGTTCGTACTTGATTCAATCAACATTAATCTTCCCCTAACCACTAGGTCAAATGTGACAGAAATTCTCTTCTATGACTTTTTTTCCTTAGAACAAGGGAGAGATCAGCAGTAGAGCCTTGGAGCTTCTGCCATGGTAGCAGCCAGAAAGAGTGGTAGTCTCCTGGTATACAGGTTTGTGACCCAGAGATCTCTGATTACCTCTGAGATCCTTGATTCCTATCTCCTTATATAAAACAATTACTTGTTAGCTCATGCCTGTAATTCTAACTACTCAGGAAGCTGAGATCTGAAGATCACAGTTCAAAGCTAGCCCAGGCAGAAAATTCTGTGAGACTCATCACCAATTAACTACCAAAAAGTTAGAAATGGAGCTGTGGCTCAAAATGGTAGAGTGTTAGCCTTGAACACAAAAGTTTAGGGATAGCACCCAAGCCCTGAGTTCAAGCCCAGAACCAGCACAAAAACAAAAAACAAAAACAAAAACAAGGCAAACCCCGATTATATGATATTTGAATGGTTACTTAAGTCTTCTGTCACTCAGCTTGTGTGTTTCTATTTATTTCATTTGAGACAGGGTAGCCTTGAACTTGAGATCCTGGCTTAGCCTCCTGAGTGCTAGGATTACAAGCATGCCCTCCACCTCATGGCTCAACAGCCTCGACTTAAACTCACAATCCTCCTGAGTTCTGGGATTATAGGTATAGACCACCTCACCTGGCTTCTAGAATTCTAGAGGCAGGGACGACTGTGATACAGCACAGCTTTGAAGGTCCAGGCACACAGGAAGCCCTAAAAAAATAATTGCTGGCTAAATGTTTACTGGTTTGTTTTTCCTACTAAATAAGATTCTGATTTGCATAGGATGAAGAAAAGAATCTGTCCACAGTTGATAGGAAAAAGCCCAGTAGGAACTGCAGAACTACTTAGCAGGCTAGGCCCAGCAGCGGGGTAGAGGCTCAGGAGGTCTCTAAGCCCACAGTTCCCAGAGGGAGTGGCTACACCAGCAGGCTGTACCTCAGATCCTGTGGGCAAAGTCAATACTATCAGAGCGCCTTTCCTGCCGTCTGGCGCTACAAGATTGTGGTTGGCAGGAAGGGCGTGTGCTCACTACAGTCAAGGGCTGACAAAGCATGGGAAACAGCAGCCTGCTACACTGCCTCCTCTTCTTCCTGTGGTGCTGCCTCTCGCCATGGGGAAAAACAAATGTGTCAATCACCAGCAGTTTCCCAGTGTCCAGGGAATGCTGATTCCCAGAGGTAGGCCTTGACTTTGCTTGAAATATAATTATCTGCAGCCCCGTGGTGGGACACCCCAGCTTTTGCTGAGGGATTTACTAATGTAGGCGTAAGACTCTCCAACCCACTCTCCTCCTCCAGAGCTCTGCTTAAGGGGTGGCAGATGGGCCATGGTGCTACTACCTGCAAACGCAGCCCAGGAAAGAATACCCAGGCCCAGAGGAGAGCACTGAGGCTCTGAGGACTATCCAGAGGGACAGTCTGCCTGCCACAATCCAACTTGCATACCTAGAGCCTTCACAGATATCTGGCGGGTGAGCGGAGGGGGGATGTTGATGCACACCAGGTCTACATCTTGATGCAGTAAGACATCATCAGTCCGGCTGGTGTAGAAGGTGATGTTCATCTCCTCAGCCAGCTGCTTTGCCTCCTCCTCCGTCTTCCCCCACAGGGCCTCCACTGTGAATCCTTCTGCCCTCAGCAGTGGGACCAAGACCCGGGCTGAGCTGCCAGTACCAAATACACCCACACCTGGCAGCATCTTCATCCTGGCCTCAGCTCACCAACTCATCGCTTCACAAGGGCCTCCGGCATGGAGCTGACCTTCCCAAAGTCCTGGTCAAACATGGCTCCTAGAAAGACAAGCAATACATTGGTGAGTAGTGGAGGACACGCTGTTAGCTGTGGTCACTTTCTTGGCTTATCATAAGCAACAAGTTCTCTAAAGGCGTGACCCACCGGTGCTCAGGCTCAAAGTTTTTTTTTTGTTTTTGTTTTTTGTATAAAAATATTCACTAGGCTGGGAATGTGGCTCAGTGGTAGAGTGCTTGCCTAGCATGCATGAGGCCCTGGGTTAGATTCCTCAGTACCACATACACAGAAAAAAACCAGAAGTGGTTCTGTGGCTCAAGTGGTGGAGTACTAGCCTTGTGCAAAAAGCAGCTCAGAGAGGGCTGGGAAGGTGGCTCAGTGGTAGAGTGCTTGCCTTGCATGCATGAGGCCCTGGGTTCGATTCCTCAGCACCACATAAGCAAGAAGAAAAAAAGCTGGAAGTGGCGCTGTGGCTTATGTGGTAGAGCACTAGCCTTGACCTGAAGAGCAGAGTTCAGGCCCCATGACCGGACCCCCCCAAAAAAAAATAAATAAAAAAAGAAGCTCAGAGATAGCACCCAGGCCCAAAGTTCAAGTCCCAGAACAAGCCAAAAAAAAAAAAAAATTCACTATAGAGCACTTAGGAAGTTAAGGCAGGAGGATTTTTTTTTTTTTTTGGTTGGTCGTGGGGCTTGAACTCTGGGCCTGGGCACTGTCCCTCAGCTCTTCAGCTTAAGGCTAGCACCCTACCACTTGAGCCATAGCACCAGTTCCGGTTTTCTGAGTGGAGATAAGAGTCTTAGGGAATTTCCTGTGTGGGCTGGCTTTGAAGTGTGATCCTCAGATCTCAGCCTCCTGAGTAGCTAGGATTACAGGCATCAGTCACCAGTGCCCAGTTGAAGCACATTTTTTAAAAAAGCATGTAGTAAGTTTCCACAGAGTAGTAGTTACCACATTCACCTAATGTGAAAGGCCCCTGGTTCAAAACTGGGCAGAAATAGTCTGTATATTTGCTGTATAAAAAAATAATTTTAAAAAAATACTGTGGATCAAGTGGTAGAGTGCTAGCCTTGAGCTGAAGAGCTGAGGGACAGTGCCCACGACCCACCCCCCCCCAAAAAAAAATTGTGAGTGCATCTTGTAGCATACACTGGACTGGATGCATGACTCAATGGTAGAGTACCAGCCATGATGAGCAAGTGGTGCATGAGGCTCTGACCTCAAGAGCTCAAACCTTGCAACAGGGAAAGGAAGGAAGGAAGGAAGGAAGGAAGGAAGGAAGGAAGGAAGGAAGGAAGGAAGGAAGGAAGGAAGGAAGGAAGGAAGGAAGGAAGGAAGGAAGGAAGGAAGGGAGGGAGGGAGGGAGGGAGGGAAAGAGGGAGGGAAAGAGGGAGGGAAAGAGGGAGGGAAAGAGGGAGGGAAAGAGGGAGGGGGGAGAGAGGCAGAAAGGGAGGGAAAAAAGAAAGGAAGGAAAAAAGGAAGAGAGAGGAGAAGGAAAAGAAAGAAAACAAAGGAGAAAAGAAGGGGAAAGGAAGAGAGGGTGGCAGGGAGGAAGATTGTCAGGGCAGTAAGCACAATTTCAGAAGTCAGATTTTTAAAGGTAATTGGTAAACTAGGGGACTCTAAGGTGCTTCTAAATCTTCTTCTTCTTCTTCTTATTATTATTATCATCCCGGGGCTTGAACACAGGGCCTAGGTACTGTCCCTGAGCTTTTGCTCAAGGCTAGCACTCTACCACTTGAGCCATAGTGTCACTTCCTGCTTTTTCTGTTTGTGTGGTACTGAGGAATCGAACCCAGGGCTTTATGCATGCTAGGCAAGCACTGTACTACTGAGAAGCCCTGCAGTGACATTTCTTTTTTTTTGTCGGTCATGGGGTTTGAACTCTGGGCCTGAGTGCTGTCCCTCAGCTCTTCAGCTCAAGGCAAGTACTCTACTGCTTGAGCCAAGGCACCACTTCCGGTTTTCAAGTGGTTTATTGGAGATAAGAGTCTCAGGGACTTTCCTGCCTGGGCTGGCTTTGAACCGTGATCCTCAGATCTCAGCCTCCTGAGTAGCTAGGGTTACAGGTGTGAGCCACCAGCGCCCAGCTACACTGACAATTTTTAAGAAGTTAAACCCAAATGTGGGAACTTGCTGACCAACTTGTATGCATATAATATAATGCTTCCTTTGTATCTCTCACAGGTCAGTCAACCCATTTCTGAGCTTAACAGAGACAATGCATTCCTCTGTAAAAGCATCACTTAACTATTCTTTTACATACACACATCTTCTTCCCCTTTCTGACATTCTCAACTCTGGCCATTATTGAATGCCACTTTAAGTCTCTTCTACTCTCCTCCCAGGCCAACGTTGAGGTTCCTGAGCTTCTATCACCACCAGTTTCCTGTCCCCAATCCAAGTACAGCTTGAGGCCCCTCCCCTTTGTAAGATCTTCTTTTGTGTAGTGACTTCCAGATCTGCAGCACAAGTCCAGTTTCTCTGCAGAGCTTCATGTATATGTACTGCTTTATTGTTCTAGCAGCTCCACAAAAGCCACCTGATCAAAGAAGCAGTAAAGGGAAGTGGTGAGCACAGATGCTGTAGTGAAGGCATCAGTGTTATCTAGGTTCTAATCCTACATCGCTGCTTCTTAGCTGAACACAATTCGAGGGAGGGGGGGCACTGCGAATTACTTGAAGTCAGGGCTTTACACAATCCTAAGTAATTCCTTTACCACTGAGATATGCCTTCAGTGCCACTATCATCTACTCTAGGTACAAGGGTACTAGTAACCCATGCCAATGAAAATCTTCCTCTCACACAGCATTCCTCCTGACTCTAGTTATATTTGGGTGTACACATGTTTAAATATCAGTTGTGTAAAACAACAGATTAGAATGGTCAGTAACCTCTGTTTTACTTCCCCTGACTCAAAAGCAGCTTCATCACACCTGTACAGGGCATCAGCTGACCCTGAGAGAGCCAGATGGCATGAAGCTAGGCAGGCTTGATGATTAGGTATTTCCTGCTCAAGCAGGCACAGCTGGTTTTCCTTGTTTACTTCAGTGGCCACCCTTCTCACCCCTAATATTTCCCTATTCTGACTCTAAATCCCTGCACCTTACCCTTCATACACCTCAAAAGACCTCCATAAACCCAGCCCTCACCATATGCTGGTCAAGGACGAAGGGTGAACAATGCTTGGTTATGGCAAAGGAAGGCAGGATAGAGGCTACATGAAGGGAAAAGGAGCCATTTTGCTGGGGTTCAAATTCTGCCTCCATTATTTCCCAGATGGGTAAACTCAGGTAAGTCTTTAATAATTCTGTGTGTCCATTTCCACATCTGCAAAGTGAAGATAATTGTCTCTACTTCCTAGGGGACTTAAAGATTAAATGAGGTAATTTTTTTTTAAATTTTTTTTTTTGTCCAGTCGTAGGGCCTGAACTCTGGGCCTAGGCACTGTCCTTCAGCTCTTCAGCTCAAGGCTAGCGCTCTACCACTTGAGCCACAGCGCCACTTCCGGGTTTTTTCTTTTTGCTTATGTGGTGCTGAGGAATTGAACCCAGGGCCTCATGCATGCAAGGCAAGCGCTCTACCACTGAGCCAACTTCCTAGCCCTGAGGTAATATTTTTAAAGCATATTGTATACTCCATTGTAAATCACTATCTTGTTTTTTGTGTTTTTATACTGGAGATTGAACCCAGAGCCTCATGACACGTACGCTACCACTGAGCTACATCCACAGCCCACCTTTTTTTGTTTTTGAAACAGGGTCTCACGATGTAGACCAGATTGGCCTTAATCCCACAATCCTGCCTCAGCTTTCCAAATGCTGGGATTACAAATGTGTACCACCATACACAGTTTACATATCGTTTCACATACATAGGGAGCAGAATGGTGGGGGGAACACACAAAAAGATGCAAAGTATTAGAAAGGTGAGTTGCAGCCTGAACTAGTGGCATCAAGTTCTAATGGAAGGAGGGTGAACTTTGGCAGGTGGGTGTGCTGAGTGCTCTAGGTCTTTCTCTCAGAACCTCTCCACCAGGTTCAGGAGTCTGAAGGCCAAACGCTAAAGGCCTGGACTCCAGGGCTTCCAGCCTCTTTATGGGTATAGTAGGAAATCCCAGGAAGATATCTGAGAGGAGGAAGAAAGGTCATGGTACTTAGTCTCTGCTCTCTCTCCGTTCCAGGATGTACTTCTGGCAAGATCTGTGTTGCTTGACTGAGGTCTTGAACTAGGGCTTGAACTCAGGACCTGGGCGCTGTCCCTGAGCCTTTTTGTGCTCAAGGCTAGCACTCTACCACTTAAGCCACAGTGCCACTTCTGGCTTTTTTGAGTAGTTTACTGAAGAGTCTCATGTGGCTTACACAGACAACTCCATGAGACTCTCTCTTTTTAAATATTTATTTATTTTGTTGTTTGAGGGGCCTGAACTCTGGGCTTGGGCACTGTCTCTCAGCTCTTCAGCTCAAGGCTAGTACCCTACCACTTGAGCCACAGCACCACATCCGGCTTTTTCTGCTTATGTGGTGCTGAGGAATCCAACCCAGGGCCTCATGCATGCAAGGCAAGCACTCTACCACTGAGCCACCTTCCCAGCCCTCTTTTTTTATTTTTCTGTGCCACTCCTAGGGCTGGAAATCAAGGCCTGGGCACTGTTCCTGAGCTTATTTTTGCTCAAGGCTAGTGCTCTACCACAGAGCCAAAGTTCCACTTCCGTTTTTTCTGAGTGGTTTATTAGAGATAAGAGTCTCATGGACCTTCCTGAGACTCTTAATATCCAAACAACCAACAAAAAGCTAAAAATGAAGGCTAGTCATGTGCAAAAAAACTGAAGACCTTCATTTGACTTTCAGTAGAAGCCCCAGTAGCAGCAAGTACATGTGTGCACGCATGCACACACGCGCATACACAATGCTACCAATTATGTTAGTTTTTTTTTTAACTCAAGTTTAATATTTGGACTTTTCTAATCAATTTCACTTGATGTAACTTAGATGGCTATTTACTAGTTGAGATCACTTGGGCTATTTTTTTTTTCATGATCCTTTCTTTTTTGTTTTTGTTTTTGTCAGTAGTGAGACTTGAACTCTGGGCCTGGGTGCTGTCCCTGAGCTCTTCAACTCAAGGTGAGTGTTCTACCACTTGAGCTACAGTGCCACTTCTGGTTTTCAGGTGGTTTATTGGAGATAAAAGTCTCACAGCCGGGTGCCAGTGCTCACGCCTGTAATCCTAGCTACTCAGGAGGCTGAGATCTGAGGATCTCGGTTCAAAGCTAGGCCATGAGACTCTTATCTCCAATAAACTACCAGAAAACTGGAAGTGGAAGTCATAGTGGTAGAGTGCTTGCCTTAAGCTGAAGAACTGAGTTACAGCGCCCAGGCCCAGAGTTCAAGCCCTAGGACCGACAAAAAAAAAAGTCTCACAGACTTTCCTGCCTGGGCTGGCTTTGAACGGAGATCCTCAGATCTTGGCCACCTGAGTAGCTGGGATTACAAGCGTGCCACCAGCACTGGGCTCATGATCCTTACTTTCTTCAAGCCAGTAATATCTAACTTTTATATACTGTGTGCCAAGTTCTTTACTGGCATTATGTTATGTAACTATTACAACATCTTCACTTTACAAATGAGGAAACTAAAGTCTCTCTCTCTCTCTCTCTCTCTCTCTCTCTCTCTCTCTCTCTCTCTCTCTCTCTTTTTGTTGCCAGTCCTAGGGTTTGAACTCAGAGCCTGGACATGGTCTGTGACCTTTGGTACTCAAGGCTAGGACTCTATTACTTGAGCCACAGCTCCACTTCTCATGTTCTGGTGGTTAATTGTAGATAAGTGTCTCACAGATATTTCTACCCAAGCTTGCTTTGAACCAGGAGCCTTAGATCTCAGCCTCCCGAAAGGTAGATTACAAGCATAAGCTACCAGCTCTCAGCTGCTGCTGCTGCTGTTGCTCCTCCTCCTCCTCCTTCTTTTTTGTTTGTATTAGATAGATGTCTCAGTTAAGTAATTACAATGAAAACTATATTAGCTTTCATTTCTCCTTTTGCTCAGTGGGATGAAAAGCTATATAAAATACATGGCTCACATCCAAAGAAATTATATTTTACACACCCTGAATCAACCAATGAATGAGTATATTAAAAACAAATCTCTCTAACAGACACACACAATTCTTTTGATTACCTATAAGCTTTCTCAAGTGTCATTACTTGTTTTGGGAGTGTGTGCATCTGATCCTGTTAGAAGCATCCAGTTCTTCAGAAATTTACAGATGGATGGAGGCTGGGTGGATCCATGCAAGTTATTTAAAATGTATCTGTAACACTTATCCTGTAACTATGCTTTTCTAAAATTACGAAATAAGCTTTATATTTTTAGTTCCAGGCATTAAAAAAAAAGTTGTTAGGGATTTCTATAGACAAAGCATACTGCCTTATAATACTATCTTTACTCTGCTAGCCACATAAATGCAGTTGATAGATTTTCAGCCAGAGCATTAAATCAATTCAGTAGACAAAAGAAACTTTTTAAGAAATGCTATTGGAACAACTGTCTATCATATGGCAAACAATGAACCCTGATTCTCTCACTGTACATTTAAAACTTAATTTGGGAAGGATCAAAAACTTAAAATTTAAATCAGGCACCAGTGGCTCATGCCTAGCTACTCAGGAGACTGAGATCTGAGTATTGAGATTCAAAGCCAGCCTGGGCAGGAAAGTCTGTGAGATTCTTATCTCCAATAAACTACTCAGAAAAAGCGGGAAGTGGCCCTGTGGCTCACTGAAGTGGTAGAGGGCTAGCTTTGATCAACAAAGAGGCTCAGGGGTAGAGCTTAGGCCCTGAATTCAAGCCCCAGGACTGGCAAAAACAAAATGAAATAAAACCCTAAAGTAGGGCTGGGAAGGTGGCTCAGTGGTAGAGCGCTTGTCTTGCATGCCTGAGGCCCTGGGTTCGATTCCTCAGCACCACATAAGCAAAAAGAAAAAAAGCCAGAAGTGGCACTGTGGCTCAAGTGGTAGAGTGCTAGCCTTGAGCTGAAGAGCTGAGGGACAGTGCCCAGGCCCAGAGTTCAGGCCCCACGACCGGACCCAAAAAACAAACAAAAAAAAAAAACCCTAAAGTAAAAGCCACAATCACAAAATTAGAATATCAGAATATTTTCAAGCCCTTTGGGCAGTTTGTTGGCATGGTGGTAGACAACTGTAATCTCAGCACTTGAAAGGCCAAAGCAGGAGAATCTGGAGCTACATAGAGAGAGCTAAGCTACATAGAGAGATCCTGTCTCAAAAAACAAAAACGGGGGTTAAGAAGGTGGCTCAGTGGTAGAGTGCTTGCCTCACATGCATGAGGCCCTGGGTTAGATTCCTCAGCATCACATAAGCAGAAAAAGCCGGAAGTGGTGCTGTAGCTCAAGTGTTAGAGCTGAGGGACAGTGCCCAGGACCAGAGTTCAGGCCCTACAACTGGCAAAAATAACAAACAAAACAAAACAAAACAACCAAAGGCTGGGAATGGGAAGCATGAGTCAAATGGTAGTGCCATAGTCCCTTCTTTTTCTTTCTTGCTTCCTACCCAGGTGAGTGGTTTTTGCTCTGCCATGATGTGCTATTACAGGCCCAACGAGACCCAGTTGTTCATGAACTAAAAACTCTAAAACTGTGAAGAATGTTTGTCTAGATTTCCATGTCCTGCCTTATGTTCCCTGAGCCATAGTGCTATGATGTCTAGCTTAGGACTCATCATAGCTATAGTCATTGTTTAAATGCTCTTTTGTTGTTGGTGGTGGTCGTGGGGCTTGAACTCTGGGCCTGGGCACCACTTCAAGTTTTCTGGTGGTTTATTAGAGATTAGAGTCTCTCAGACTTTCCTGCCTGGGCTGGCTTTGAACTGTGGTCCTCAAGATCTCTGCCTCCTGAGTATCTAGGATTACAGGTGTGAGCCACTGGAGCCTGGCTAGACATCACATAAATAGTTGTATCTAGTGGCATAGAACAAACTAATACCACATGTAAGTTTAGATCTATAATCAAACAATATGTGTGAACTTAAAAGTCTCTCTTTAAGAACTCCCACTCATCTGGTTGAACCACTACTAAATATCCCCATGCTGCTGATCACATATATGGTATATAACATATGAGCACCATTATATATTACAGACTGTGATAGACAATTTGCTCCAGGAAAGTTAAAATGAACTTGTGACTTTAAATGAGCATCATTATTCCACAATACTGTGAATTTCCAGAAATTAAGTAATCACTTAATCACAATCAAAAAAAAAAAAAAAAAGAACCTTGGGGAAGGGAGGGAGGGAGGGGATGGTAGGGGGAAAACAATGGAGGGGGTAACAATGTTCAAGAGGAAGTGTACTCATTACCTCACTCATGTAACTGTAACCCTCTGTATAGTATCTTTACAATAAAAAAATTAAAAAAAAAAAAGTCTCTCTTTAAGCTGGGCACTGGTGGTTCATACCTGTAATCTAGCTAGTCAGTAGGCTGAGATTTGAGGATCACAGTTCAAAGCCAGCCTGGACAGAAAAGTCCATGAAACTCTTAAAAAAAAACAAACTTGAATAACATATAATTTACTGATTGATTGAATTTTTTTTGTGTGTGTGTCAATCATGGGGCTTGAACTCTGGGCCTGGGCACTGTCCCTCAGCAATTCAGCTCAAGGTTAGAGCTCTACCACTTGATCCACAGCACCACTTCCTGCTTTTTCTGCTTATGTGATGCTGAGGAATCAAATCCAACTATACAGAAAAAGCCACCAGTGGTGCTGTGGCTCAGTGTTCAGAAACTTGTTTAGGGATTTTCCTGGGAATTAGGTGTTTTTTTCTTTCTTTTAGCAACTGAATTCTAATATGAAATATGTTAAAATGAAGCTCACTGGCCAGGGGTGAGGTCGAGCCCTGGTTAGTGTGTGAGGTACTCCTCCAACCTAATTTTAAAACAGATGGTGACATTAGCTGCTAATTATAGGCTGAGTTTCAGGTGTTTATGTAAAAGTGTAAAATGATACTTGTCATTTATGCAAATGGATTCACCATTAGATAGTTGGCAAGCACCTGTTACAGGCCAGGCCAGGCCAGGCCAGGGCAAAGTACAAGATATTTTGGTGAATCAAACTGATACAGCTTCTGTTTGCATGGTGAAGACAATCAACCACATGAGTACATCATGACATTTGAGACAAGTGCTCTAAAGAAATGGATCGCGTGCCACAAGAACATTCAGCAGAATACAAATCAATCTTACTTAAAGTGGTATATGAATACATAATATATCTATAACATACTTAAGTATGTTTCTCTAGGTGAGAAAGACACTACCCACAACCCCAGCTGAATTATGATAAAAGCACTGACACTGTTACTCTGGTAAAGAAATAAAGCATATAAGACTAGGTGTGGCTTCAACCCCACCTCTTGGGAAGCTGAGGCCAGAGGACTCCAAGTCAGATGCCAGTGTGGGCTACCTATATAGACCTCAGTGGGGGCTGGGAATGTGGCTTAGTGGTGTCACCTTTCTTTTTTCTTTGTTGTCTGGTCATGGGGACTGAACTCTAGGCCTGGGCACTGCCCCTCAGCTCAAGGCTGGCGCTCTAACACCTGAGCCACAGTGCTACTTCTGGCTTTTTCTGCTTATATGGTGCTGAGGAATCAAACCCAGGGCCTCAGGCATGCATGGCAAGCACTCTACCACTCTAGCCACTTTCCCAGCCCAGCCCCTGACCATTTCTTAGTCCCCTCTGCTAGTTTCTCCAGATGATGTCTGTAATAACCATGATTCAGGCTTTCACCCATTTCTCTTCTATTTATACTTCCCTGGTGATTCCCCTCAGTCTCATGGCTTAAATATGATCTATTCTCTAGGGATTCTCAACATCATCAGCCAGGTCATCTCTTGAGTTCCAGACTAGTATAAGACATGATCATCTGGCAACCCTATTTGGATGTTTAATAGGCTTCCAAAACTTTTAAGTGTCCAGAACTAATACCCTGAGATTCCCCTGCCACACAAATGTCTTCCTCCCACAAAGGCTTCATCTCAGAACTAGTCTCAACATCTTCCCTGCCCTGCTTCCCATGCTGCATCCCCAATCCACAAAGCACCGTGGGTGATTCAGTTAGAATGTCAGATCAAGCTACTCCTTTGCTCAACCTTTCAAAGGCTTCTGTCTTTCTTAGAGTAAGAGCTAAAGTTCTTCCACTCACCTACAAGGCCCTACATGATGTCTGCATGCCCCTCCAAGCCTCTCTTTACTTTTCTCACCTTATATCCTATTCCAGCCACAGTGATTCACTGCAATGTATCTCAAACATGCCAGGTATTCCTGCCTCAGGGCCTTTGCACTTGCAACTCTCTATTGTGTAGATATTTATTTGTCTGGTTCTCTTCTTCTATTCTTTCCTCCCTCCCCCCCCCCACTATTGCTCTTTTCAGGTCTCTGTTTAATTATGGTCTTATAAGAGAAACAGGCTTATGATGCCATTATCTTCTCCATTTCTCCTGCTAGAATATATGTTTCTTGGGAACAGAGGGTTTTGGGGTTTTTTTTGGTTGTTTTTGCCTATTTTGTTCATTGCTCTATCATAATTCCTATAACAAGGCCTGATAAATAGTGAATGCTCAATAAATAGTTGCTTAAAAAATAAGATTTTATGGGCTAGATGAAGTGACTCATGGTTGTATCTAGCTACTCAGGAAGTAAACATGGGGACAATTAAAATTTAAGACCAGCCCAGGCAAAAAGTTAATGAGCCCTCCCCCGGCTTACTAAATAAGCTGAGTATAGTGGTACAGGCTTATAATCCCTGCTATGCAGGAGGCATAGATAAGAGGATTGTAGCTGAAGGCTTGTCTGGGCAAAAATGTGAGACCCTATCTGAAAAATAATGAAAGCACAAAGGGCTAAGAGCATGGCCCAAGTAGTTCAGTGATTGCTTACAAGGGCAAGGGCAAACTCAAACCCCAGGCCTGCAAACTGTGTTCTCACATAGTTCATCAGTAAACTAAGACCCATACACTGAGCAATACTCTGTGTGTGTGTGTGTGTGTGTGTGTGTGTGTGTGTGTGTGTGTGTGTGTGTGTGTGTGTGTGTGTGTGTGTGTGTGTGTGTGTGTGTGTGTGTGTGTGTGTGTGTGTGTGTGTGTGTGTGTGTGTGTGTGTGTGTGTGTGTGTGTGTGTGTGTGTGTGTGTGTGTGTGTGTGTGTGTGTAGAGCTGGTTGTCGTGGTGAATGCCAATATCCCAAGACTTGGGAAGCAGAGACAGAAGATTCCTGAGTTCAAGGTCAGCCTGGCTCTCAAAACAAAAACAAAAGAACATGTACATACTTCAGTAGGGACGGGATATATTAAAGTATGATTAAGAGACTCCTCCTTATGTCACTAGCATAAGAAGTCTGGAGCAGAATCGGGTTTATGATTCAAGGAAGAAAAACAAGCATCAGATGATCATGGCTTTCGGATCAAGAAGACAAGCTGCTACCCGGTGTCTTTTACTTCCTGAGAGACCAGCAGGATGTCTTCACCGAGATTTATCCCCTTCTGGTCATGCTTCTCCTCTGGTCAGCTGACATCAAACAAGTGACTGCGACTCATACGTAACCAGATCACAAGGAGCCCTGAGGCTGCGGTGGAGCCTCCCTGCTTCTCTATAGCCAGTCCGCCACCATGCTCATCACCTGCGCATCTTGGTGTCTTGAATTCATTCACTGTTCTGGTTCTTCTGGTTCTAATCACTTCCTCCCCTAGCCTTGCAGTGTCCCTAGAATAAAAGCAAAATTCCTTGGTGTGCTCCCGAAGCAGGTTGGGTTTTTGGCCTTCACTGTTTTCCTCTCCCATTGTTGTTTGTCAGCTACGGAGGGCTAACTCCTCAGAACTGCCAGGTCTCCCCTGAAGCATCACCTTCTCACTGGGCCTGTGTCCCAGCTCTGTTAGGTAGTTCTGCTCTACCACTCTTCTCACAACAGCTTGAGCTTTGCCATTCCTGAAGCTCAGCACGTTCCCTGCTTCACTTATCTAGTATCTATCTGTCAGGAGGCCAGTGCATCAGCTCTTTCACACGCTGCTGCTGCTGCATCCTGAAATAAGTATGGCGCCTGACACAGAATAGGTGCTAAGAAATGGCTGAGGAATGAATACAGGAATGAATGAGGGCAAGAATGAAAAGAATCAACTCAGGTTCAAGGCTCCTGTGGAGATCACACTGACAGAAGGCTCCTCCTGCCTAATTTCTTCTTTACCTTTCTAACTAAATAATTGATTGTTTAAAATCTGGACTATAAGCTACTTGAGGAGGATAAACTATCTTAATAATATGCAGAGCATCAGAGCATTGCCCTAAGGCAGGAGCACCGGGAACTAGCATTGAGTTACAAAGTGGCCTGTAACACCACAGCATAATTCCTGAGCATGACATAAGAGATTTTTTTAAAAAGGGGGGAGGGGTTGGGGTAGAACTCAATAGTAGAGTTTGTGTTTAGCACCCACAAACCCTGTGGGGGAGGGATGACAAGAAACAATATAACGGTTAACCTTTTATTTTGCAAAACCCAGGAACTAGATGGGAAAGGAGCAGGAATACTTTCCATGTGGTCTTTAACAACAGTTATATACCAAGAATGAATTGGGAAAGTGAGTCTGACTGTCCCTCAGCCTTTCTTCTGGTTCTTTTGATATGGCAGAATTTAGCCCCGGGGGCAGACAGGCTAGCATCACCTAAATAACAGAACTGGGCCCAAAGGGCAAAGACAAGCATATTTCATTATCAGAACCAGAACCAGGGACAGGCACAGCTTCACAGCTCTGAACGGCAAGTTCTAGGCCAAGGGACTGCATGCAGTACAGTCACAACTCCCACGAACCAACTTGTACTTCAGACCATGAAATGGTAACATTTCATGCTTCCAGATAGGTCTCTGCTTTCTGATGGAGGTGCATTTATGTTCCTGTTGGGCGATAAGGCTAGGAACTTGACTCAAGTGGTAAAGCACCTGCCTAGGAAGGCCCTGAGTTCAAGCCCTAATATGAAAAAAAAGTGAGTTTTACCAATTAGAATTATGACATGATAATAGGATTTGGGGCCTGGCTTTTGAGAATTCAAAGGCTCAGTGAAAAAAAGTTTAGTTTTGTTTAGAAGTGTACATAGCAAGCTGGGTGCTGGTAGCTCACGCCTGTAATCCTAGCTACTTAGAAGCCTGAGATCTGAGGATCATAGTTCAAAGCCAGCTCGGGCAGGGAAGTCTGTGGGACTCTAATCTCCAATTAACCACCGGAAAACCGGAAGTGGCACTGTGGCTCAAGTGGTAGAGTGCTCTCCTTGAGCTGAAGAGCTCAGGAACAACGCCTAGGCCAGAGTTCAAGCCCCAGGACCAACAAAAACAAAAAGGTATACACAGAATCCTTGATCGAGTCACATATTTCTGCCTTCTCAGTGAAAGCAAAAACAATAGCCAGACAAAGAAGTGCTTGCTCTTCCAGCTCTATGAGCTGACAAGCAGGCAAGTGCTGGGCAGGCACCATGGAATCAGAGCAGAGGCATCAGGTCCCCAATTCCACTCGCCTCCACATATACCCCAGGAGGAACAGAAGTGACAGGCTTAATGACCTGTCCTATAACCACCCAAGGTTGAAAAAGGTCAGTTAAATTAGGTCATAAAGGAGAAGTAAATTTAATACCCACAGAAGTTTCTGGACCATGATTAGGTTTAAAAAGCTTCTGCTGAAGCCGGGTGTCAATGGCTCATGCCTGTAATCCTAGCTACTCAGGTGGCTGAGATCTGAGGATCGTGGTTCAAAGCCAGCCCAATTAACCACCAGAAAACCAGAAGTGGAGCTGTGGCTCAAGTGGTAGAGCGCTTGCCTTGAGTTGAAGAGCTCAGGGACAGCACCCAGGCCCACAGTTCAAGCCTCATGACAGACAAGAAAAAAAAAAAAAGCTGCAGATGGGAAGGGGAAACAAAGGAGGAGGCTACAATGCTTGATAAGAAATGTACTCATTATCTTGCCCGTGTAATTGTAACCCCTCTGTACAGTATTTTCACAATAAAAATTTTTTAAAAAGCTGCTGAGAAGAGTAGGTCAAACAGTTTGTTATATTACATCTTCATTGTTTTTATTGTTATTCTTTTTAATTAATTTACTTTATTGTTATTATAGAGGTGATGTACAGAGAGAGTACAACTACATGAGTCAGGTAATTAGATTTGTTTTTTTCTGAGACAGAGTCTGGTAAGTAGTTCAAGGATAGCCTTGAACTTATGATGTAGCCCAGACTGGCCTCGGATTCATGATCCTCTTACTTCTGCTTCCCAAATGCTCAAATTACAGGCATTTGCCACCATACCCCATTGGTATTTACTGTTTTGTAACATAAGGAAATAATGAACTGAGTGTAGTGGTACAAGGCTGAAATCTTGGCACTTGGGAATCTTAAGGACACACTGACTCAAAAAAATAAATGAGAGGGCTGGGAAGGTGGCTCAGTGGTAGAGTGCTTGCCTCGCATGCATGAGGCCCTGGGTTCAATTCCTCAGCACCACATAAGCAGAAAAAGCCGGAAGTGGTGCTGTGGCTCAAGTGGTAGAGCGCTAGCCTTGAGCTGAAGAGCTGGGGGGCAGTGCCCAGGCCCAGAGTTCAGGCCCCACGACTGACAACAACAACAAAAAAAAAAAAAAAAAAAAAAAGAATAACATAGTTTTCTGATATTGCTATAATAATGAGGGCCAGAGTGACAGAAATCTGAGAATTCCCTCTCAGTCCTACTCTCCCTGTAAGCAACTGTACCAATCTGCAGCCTTGACAACTGGCTCCTGCTCCAGTTCCATACTTCCAAGTTCCTATCTGGGTGCCTACAAGCTTCTCCAGCCAGAGTTTCTCTCTCCCTCAAATATGAACCAACTCCTGTGCTTCTCCTCCTCTAATGGCAAAATATTCAGTCAGTAGAGTCCCCTTCTTATTCTTTCCCTAGCATTTTTGTGTGCGAGTGCTGGTCCTGGAGCTTGACCTCTGGGCCTACATGCTGTGCCTGAGCTTTTTTGCTCTAGGCGAGTGTTTTACCTCTTAAGCCACAGCCCTACTTCTGGCTTTTTTTTTTTTTTTTTTTTTTTTTTTTTGGTAGCTAATTAGAGATAAGAGTCTCCTGGAATTTCTTGTCTGGGCTGGCTTCAAACCGTGGTGACCCTGGGATCTCAGCCTCCTGGGTATCTAGGATTACAGGTGTGAGCCACCAGGGCCCTGCCCCTAGTATTTTTAAACACCACAATGAATTAGGCATTATGCCAGCTCCTGGGGTATGCAGGAGTGAAGTAAACAGATAAGATCCCTGGAGCTCACAGTTTCCTTTTCTTCCCATAGCCTAGCTGAACACAAAAGATTCATGGCAGATGGGTAAAGGCTGTTCCCTATGGCAGGCATGGCAAATGCTTTGCCTTTAAGACACTGGTATAAAAACACACTCATCTGTGATGCACATGTCTAGCCAGCCTTAGAGAGAAGTATGTTAAACAGTTTGGTTTTAACCTTTTGCCCCAAGAAGAACCTAGTTTTAAGTTATGATGTAGGTTTGTTGTTGTTTGTTTTTGCTGGTCCTGGGACTTGAATTCTAGGCCTGAGTGTTATACCTAAGCTTTTGTGCTCAAGTTTAACACTCTACCACTTGAGCCACAGCTCTACTTATGGCTTTTTGAAGGGTCTCATGGATTTTCCTGTCTGAGCTGGCTTTGAACTTTAATCCTCAGATCTCAGCCTCCTGAGTAGCTAGGACTATAGCTGTGAGCCATTGGTGACCAGCTAGGATGTATTTTTAATTTTAACTTTTATTTTTGGTGGAAATGATTTTCAACTCAAAGCCTTGCACCTGCTAGACAGTACTCGACCACTTGAGCCACATGCCTAACTCTTTTTGGTTTAGGTTATTTTTCAGATAGGGTCGCACTTTTCTTGCTCAGGGCAAGAAAAGGACTCCTATGTAAATGGCAGTTTGTGACACCATGCCTGTTTGTTGAGATGGAGTCTTGCCAACATCTTACTAGACTTGGCCTTGAACCTTGATCTTCCTGATCTCTGCTGCCTAAGTAGTTAGATTATAGGCTTGAGCCACCCTAGCTGATTAGTGTTCAATAATGATTAAATCTAATTGACTAAAAATTTCCTTTATGTGTTTCATCTTAATATGGAGTGCTCTGTTCTTTCTTTTTTTAAAAAACAGATTTATTTGTTTGTTTGTTTGTCGTGGGCCTGAACTCAGCCTGGGTGCTGTCCCTCAGCTCCTCAGCTCAAAACTAGTGCTCTACCACTTGAGCCACAGCACTACTTCCTGCCTTTTCTGTTTATGTGGTGCTGAGGAATCAAACCCAGGGCTTCATGCATGCAAGGCAAGCACTCTACCATTGAACCACCTTCCCAGCCCCATGTTCTGTTCTTTGTACTGCAGCAAAAGGCACTTTGGGTCACCCATCTGCCTTTCTTCTCTAGGGTATTCCTAGAGACCCAGTAACACAACAATTATGGGAGTTCTCTTAATAACTGTGATGTGTGGTTTGTCACTGGGAAGATTAAGCAGTTCTCCAACAACTGGAAATGTCCAGTCCCCTCATATGCAGAAATCTCCTTACCAGCTAGGTGATGACATTTATTTATCATCTCTGGTATGGAATGTAAAATAATGTAATCTTGGGACAGATGTGGTCACACTACTCCAGTGTTTTCTTTATTAGTCTGCAATGAAGGGGCAAGCTACAAAATACATGGCTATATATACAGGATGTGCCTACTGGAAAATAGCCATGCATTCGAGAATTTTCGAATTTTCTGGGATTGTTTTTAAGTGATGTCCTGTCTCTGAAGTATCAGGTAGATAAATCTCTGAAAAGTCATACTTCAAGCTATTTTGCTAACATTCCTATATAATTTGGAAAGAAATACATTTAAACAGTTCTTTGAATGGCAATCTTAATATACCAAGGGTATTAAACATTGAAGGAGAGACAAAATAATTTTGAAAGAATAAATACCATGACCAAGAGTTAGCCAAGGGCTTAAGCCAGGGATGGGCTAGAAAAATAAAAGTGCTATTTAAATATTTATTTTGAAATTAACATTAGATAAGGGATGCTATCGTTAATAATTTCCCTCACTGCTCCAAAATATAAACTATATCTATCTCTTCCTGTATTTTTTTTTTTTTTGGTCAGTCATGGAGCTTGAACTCTGGGCCTGGGCGCTGTCCCTCAGCTCTTCAGCTCAAGGCGAGCGCTCTACCACTTGAGCTACAGCACCACTTCCAGTTTTCTAGTGGTTTATTGGAGATAGGAGTCTCATGGTCTTTCCTGCCCGGGCTGGCTTTGAACCTCGATTCTCAGATTTTAGCCCCCTGAGTAGCTAGGATTACAGGCGTGAGCCACCGGCGCCCAGCCTGGTGTGTGTGTGTGTGTGTGTGTGTGTGTGTGTGTGTGTGTGTGTGTGTGTGTGTGTGTGTGTGTGTGTGTGTGTGTGTGTGTGTGTGTGTGTGTGTGTGTGTGTGTGTGTGAGCCACCGGCGCCCAGCCTGGTGTGTGTGTGTGTGTGTGTGTGTGTGTGTGTGTGTGTGTGTGTGTGTGTGTGTGTGTGTGTGTGTGTGTGTGTGTGTGTGTGTGTGTGTGTGTGTGTGTGTTGCTGTTCCTGAGCTCTTCAGCTCAAAGAGAGCGCTCTACCATGTGTGTGTGTGTGTGTGTGTGTGTTGCTGTTCCTGAGCTCTTCAGCTCAAAGAGAGCGCTCTACCACTTAAGCCACAACACCACTTCTGGTTTTCTGGTGGTTAATTGGAGATCACAGTCTCACAGACTTTCCCGCAGGGGCTAGCTTTGAACTGTGATCCTCAGATCTCAGCCTCCTTAGTAGTTAGAATTACAGGCGTGAGCCACCGGTGCCAGGCTTCTTCCTGCACTCTTGACACAGGAATATGAATGCAAAAGGCTAAAGAGCAAAAGGAAGTTGGTCTCTCTACCATCCCCCTTTTCCCTGACAAACAGAGGATGCTTTGGCAGAACAAACACACCATGTCCCCAACTCCCAGAGCCTCCCTTAAAGAGGCCTCTCGGAGATCATTTCATTTCCTAGCATGAGCCCCCAGGAGGCTTCAGAGACCACTAACCACATGGAACATCTCTGCTTGGAGATGTTGTCCACCAATAAGCACCAGAGAGGACCTAGCATGTAGTTTAATGGTATAGCACTAGCCTAGCATGCATGAAGCCCTGGGATAAATCCCTAGCAGAGAGAGGAAGGAAGGAAGGGAGGGAGGGTGCTGTCCTGCACTCTTCAGCTCAAGGTGAGCACTCTGCCACTTCAGCCACAGCGCCACTTCCTGTGACACTCTTATCTCTTATTAATCACACACACACACACACACACACACACACACACACACACACACACACACACACACTGCCATAAGTAGAACTGTGGCTCAAGTGATAAAGCACTAACTTTGAGCAAAAAAGCTCAGGGACAATGTTCAGGGCCCTGAGTGCAAGCCCCAGGACAGCACAAAGGGGGAAGGAGTTATAAAGGAAAAAGAAGTTGAGAGCTGACAGTTTGGGAAAAACATCCTAACAGTTATACCACAAAGGAAGCATGCACTCAGTATTCAGTCCCCATCTCAAACTCTCACTGTAAAAGACAGGAAAACATGACAGAAGTAGCCCTTGCACATTGCAAGAGTATTTTATCACTGGTTACCTAGAGAACAAAGGTACTACTTGAATTCTTTAAGAGCAGGAACTCTACTAGTGTATTTAATATTTATTTTCTAAGTGTTTTTCATCAAGAGATAGAAATTTTGTCATTTTCTTTGTCTTGGTTTGATGAGATGGCATTTCAGTGGTTGTATTTCTGACCAAATGTCCAATTTATGAGTTAGAAATATAAGGAAGTCTTGCAATTTTGTTTTTCACAGTATCTCTCATAGTGGAGGATTAAACTCAGAACACTGCACTTATACTACGAGAACCATACCCCTAGCCCTTTACGCTTTATCTTTCAAGTAGGATCTCCTTTCCTTGTCCAGGTTAGCCTGGACTATGATCCTCCTATGTTACACCTCCTATGCCAATGGGATGATGGGTACCCGTCACCATATCCAGCTTTTTTTGTGGAGGGATCTTGCTGTTTTGCCTAGGCTGCCCTTGAACTGTGATCCTCTCAATCTCTGTTTCTTGAATAGCTACAATTATAGGCTTGAGCCGCCACATGATAGCATCTCTTAACTTTTGTGACTTGAAGGCTTAGTTCTAGAATCTTTCATTTCCACTCTTAAAAACGTACCTAAATTTTCAAGTGATTAGGCTTTTAGACTCCCAAAAGAAGGATTTTTAAATTTTATTTTATTTTTATTGGTTGTAGGGCTTGAACTCAGAGCCTGGGCGCTATCTCTCAGCTCTTCAGCTCAAGACAAGTGCTCTACCACTTGAGCCACAGCGCCACTTCCGGTTTTCTGGTGGTTTATTGCAGATAAGAATCTCACAGACTTTTTCTGCCCAGGCTGGCTTTGAACTGCAATCTTCAGATCTCAGCCTCCTGAGTAGCTAGGATTACAGGCGTGAGCTGGTACCCTGCAAAAAGGAGTGTGTGTGTGTGTGTGTGTGTGTGTGTGTGTGTGTGTGTGTGCGCGCGCGCGCGCGCGCTGGGGATTGAACGCAGGGCCTTACATACTAAACATTCTATCATCTTCAGCCCTGAGGTTTTGCCTTTTATGTTTACTAATGCAAAACTGCTACTTTTGCATGCAAGAGAAGTAATACCTCTTTATTATACTGCATACAAATTCTCAAAAATACCAAACTCTCCAATTTGATATTTTTCCTCAATGTTTTCCAACTCCAATTGTGTATCTATCCTAAAATCAGACTCCTATTAGAAATTTCCTAGAGTGACTTTTCACGCAGGAGGAAGGCATTTTTCCTATGTCTAAGTTAGTGGAGTTGTTTGATTCTAGTGTTTTCTGAACACCAACCTCTGTATCTCAACTTCTTATATCAGATTATACTGCATGCTCACTTCATTCTTCTTTCTAGTCAAACTAGAAAATCATTTCAGTGAAAGGAGATCTTGTTAACATTTACTAGTTTAGCTAATAAACTCCACTCATGGTTAGCTTGCCAAACACTGTTGATTACTTTATTGCAGGTCAGACTTGATAACTGTCCTTCGTTGCTCCCAAAATGGAGTGGATGCTAAGTTATTATTGGTCAAAGTTTTGTTGTCATAGTAATTTAGAGATACTGTGAGAGTCCTCTATAAATCCACTCTTCTCTGAAAACAAGTGCCTTTTTCTGATTGTAGAGCTTGAAAAATGCACCCAAATCTATGAGGTACACTGCAGCCACATTTGAAGAGGACATTTTCCAACAGCTGACTCTAGAAAATACTTGGGGTGCCTTTTTTTGTTTTGGTCGCTCGTGGGGCTTGCACTTTAGGCTTGAGCACTGTCCCTGCACTCTTCAGCTCAAAGCGAGCACTCTACCGCTTGAGCCACAGCTCCACTTCCCGTTTTCTAGTGTTTTATTGGAGATAAGAGTCTCTCGGAGGGCTGGGAAAGTGGCTCAGTGGTAGAATGCTTGCCTTGCATGCATGAGGCCCTGGGTTCGATTCCTCGACACCATATAAGCAAAAAGAAAAAACCCAGAAGTGGCGCTGTGGCTCAAGTGGTAGAGCGCTAGCCTTGAGCTGAAGAGCTGAGGGGCAGTGCCCAGTTCAGGCCCCATCACTGGACCCCCCCCCCCCCCCGCCAAAAAAAAAGAGTCTCTCAGAGTTTCCTGCCCAGGCTGGCTTTGAACTGTGGTCCTCAGATCTCAGCCTCCTGAGTAGCTAAGATTACAGGCGTGAGCCACCAGTGCCCGGCTTTTGGGGTGACTTTTAAAATGTGCTACCACTTCCTATCTAGTGTAGCAGAGGGTGACTGCTCCTTCCACCTTATCTTGATTTTGGCAGCTTGGTCTTACTTCCACCTGGACCAATACTAAAGCAACAGTGGTGTAGATCATTAACCTTTCCTGACAGAACTTGATTGACAGTACTGATTTTCCCCATAGATTACACAGTTTCTGATAATGCTTCAATATATCTTGCTGTTGTTGTTGGTCATGGGGCCTGAACTCTGGGCCTGGGCACTGTCCCTCAGCTCTTCAGCTCAAGGCTAGCACTCTACCACTTGAGCCACAGCACCACTTCCGGCTTTTTCTGCTTATGTGGTGCTGAGGAATCGAACCCAGGGCCTCATGCATGCAAGACAAGAGCTCTACCACTGGGCCACCTTCCCAGTCCCTTCAATGTATCTCTTGAGGTACCTATATAAAATAAGTCCACACATATCAGAAAAGTAAAAAGAAATGCAGTCACTATATCCATCATTACAGTATCACATCGACTTATCAATCTAAGACAAAGCTTTCTTTTTTTTTTTTTTTTTTGTCCTGCTATCGCTACGCTCTTCAGCTCAAGGTGAGCCCTCTACCACTTGAGCCACAGTGCCACTTCCAGTTTTCTAGTGGTTTATCAGACATAAGAGTCTCATGAACTTCCTGCCTGGGCTGGCTTTGAACCGTGTTCCTCAGACTTCAGTCTCCTGAGTAGCTAGGATCATAGGCATGAGCCATTGGTGCCAGCGGAGACAAAGCTTTCTTAAACTTGATTTGACCTATTAACAAACTTTTAGTATAGCTTACTACTCTGAGGAAGAAAACATGCTGTAAATATTCACTGAATATTAGTTTTTTCAAGCTACGCACAGTAGCCTATAATCATAGGTATTCGGGGGGCTGAGATCTGAGGATTGAGGTGCAAAGACAGTCAAGCAGATAAGTCCAAGAGACTATATATTTCAATTACCCAGGAAAAAAAAAGAAGTAAGTAGGGATGTGGCTCAAGTGGTAGAGGGCCAGCCTTGAGCAAAAATGCCAAGCAAGAGACCTCAAGTTCAAGCCCTAGTACACACACACACACACACACACACACACACACACACACACACACACAAATTAAACTATCAACAAATTGACTTTGATTAGTAGAATCAGGAAGTAAAAAAAACCATTTCTGTGGTATTGGTGTTTGAATTCAAGGTCTCACATGTCTAGTCAGGCATTCTACCACTGGAGTCCTGACTCCAGTCCTTAGATTTAGGGACTTCCCCCCCCCAAAAAAAGTCACATTTCTCTCCCACAGATTGCAAATTTTTAAGCTATTATTTGAGGTGTGGGCTTTATTCTTTTCTTTTCTTGCCAGACCTGGAACTTGAGCTCAGAGCATGGGCGCTGTCCCTAAGCTTCTTTTGCTCAAGGCTAGTGCTCTACCACTTGAGCCACCACACCACTTCCAGCTTTTTCTGTGTATGTGGTACTGAGGAGTTGAACCTAGGGCTTCATACATGCTAGGCAAGCACTCTACCACTAAGCCACATTCCCAGCCCATAGGCTTTATTCTTTCACTATTGATTTCTAAAATTACTATTAAAATCATATATCTGAATTTTCTTTTTCTTCCTTTTCAAATTTTTGAGACAGGACCTTGCTATGTAGCTCAGGCTCACCTTAGCCTTCTAAGTACTGGAATTACAGGCATGCAATACCAGCTGGAATTTTCTTTGTAAATAACAAGTAAATAATAGATTAAAGCAAGATCAATCATTGCATAGAAACAGTGGGACAATCAGGTAAGCAATGAATGCTTTATAACAATCTTCATCTGTAAAATGGGCACTTTCCAACCAGAACTACCTGGCAGAAATTTTCATCATTGGACTAGACAGATTGTCTAAGTTCCCAGCCTGAAGGCAGTAATATTTTTAGGTTGTCAAAATTGAATATCTGAAACCCTTTTTGTTCTCTGATGTAGCTTCTCAGAAGGAATCTAGCCATGCTTAGGATACATTGTATACATGTGTGAAGATACCAAAAACAAACCTCCTCACCTTGTACAACTAATTATGCTAATTAAAAATTAAAGTCTGGGGCTCATGCCTGTAATCCTAGCTACTCAGCAAGCTGAGGATTGAGGTTCAAAGACTGCCTGGACAGGAAAGTCTGTCCACCACCAAAAAAGCCAGAAGTAGAGCTCAAGTGATAGAGCACCAGCCTTGTGAGATAAAGCTAAGGGATAGTGCCCATGACCCTGAGTTCAAGCTTCAGTACCAGCACATATGTGTGCACATATGCATGTATACACACACACTATTCCCTTCACCTGAAGGATCATACACAAGAATCTTCCTCTGGAGGCCTTAATACACTATAAATCACAAGGCCATGACAAGGCTATGCCTTAAGCATGACACTGTGAGAACAATGAACATAAATACAATGGTTTATAAATTTCTGGGTGTCGATCCTATGAAGTTTTTAACTTTTCAATTCCCGTCCTGTTTTATAAATTGTGTTCCAATTTGGAACATAGACTTTTCATCCTATCATTCACACACTCTCATGTCCCCTACCTTCTTTTCCCTCTCCATTCAAATGTGATAAGCCGTGAATAGGAATCCTTTATTTCACCTTTTGTCTCCAGAAGTCCATCTGCTTCTTCCTTGGGCTTTAAAGGTAGGCCAGGGCCACTGGCGACGTGGCCAAAGGGCATTCGGGACTGGCAGAGACAACCTAACCCTTCTGGGATGTTCCTTCTTCAACTTGTCACTTTAACACCTGTTCCTTAAATAAATATTTACCCTCAGAAAGTCCGATCTCATTCTGAAAGAGGATGGACCAGCTATCCCACGAGCCCTTTGTCTCGGGCTTCCACCCCTCACATCCTCATTCACAAAGGGCCCTTCCTCACACAGGTAGGAGGGTCTGCTGGGCCCAGGACGGCGGAGCCTAGGTTTCCGCATCTGTATTACAGACGGGATGAGGTTCTGTTCAAGGACCTCCAAGATCCCAAATTCCATAAGCAAACGCACCGTATCTACTTCTGGGCTGGGGAGAACGATTCCCGAGGCGACCCTGGTAATCACGGCGCATGCTGGCAATTTAGCACAGGCCCCTTCCAGCCTGGCTTTTAGTCTCCACGCCTCCGACCTCGGGCACCGGCGGAGGCCCGGCTGGCGCCCGCTCGCGGCAGCGCCATGCCCTCCTTCACCCTCACCCGCCGCTGCGGGCCGCCTCTCACCTGGCACGCTGGCATCGCCCGTCCAGCGCCGCACTGGAGACCATGGGTCCGGACAGGTCTCAGACGCCACCCGTCCGTCTTGAAAGAGGCTGGCGGGGATGCGCGGGGACCAGATTTTTTGCGCGCTGACACCGGGAACACGCCGCCTGGTTTCTAAGGAACACAGGGCTCTGGGAGGGAGGGGCGGGACGGCGGGAGGACGGCGCATGCTCTGTGGGGGGGGTGGATGGATCCGTGCGGGGCGGGGCCAGCGCTAGGAGCTGCGCATGCTCCCCCATTGGAGGCGGGGCTTAAAGTCGCTGGGCTGCGTGGTCCAGGTCCTCGGCTTCCCGCGGCGGACGTGGTGGGGGGCGAACCGACCCAGCCTTGGCTCACCAATTGGCGTCAAGGCTGAGATGGGCGCTTGAGAACTGTGGTCGATTTGAGTTTTCCGGGAATGAAGACAAGTCTTGTTTAGACAACGACCTATCTTTGTAAAAGGCCAGGTCCAGGTTTGGTGTACTGATTACTAGTGTATTCTCTGGTGCCTCTCTGGACGACTCGAATTCTGGATGTTATTTGACTGTTCCTTAACTGTCAGTTTTCTAAACTATGACTTCAGTGCCCTACTGTGTTCTCCCAAAGAAATATATTTAGTAACAAAGCAGCCCTTGGGCTCAGCAGTGCTAGCTTAGGTCTTGTTGTGAAACTGGCTCTGTAGGAATTGTGATTCTCCTGCCTGGAAAGTCTCTGCCCCTGCTTGTCTGACTGTCTAATGACCCATAGTCTCCCACCCATCTGCATCAGGAGGGCCTCTCAGCTATCATTCCACAGCAGCCAGTGATGACAAGAACATGCCAGATGACCTGAGGCACTTATGCCTGTGATCTGCTGACCAGCTGTAGAACTGCACCTGCTTTGAGCTTGAGACAGGAGTTGCTTTCAGTCTGAACTTGAGAGGTCTGTCTGTCTGTCTGTCTCTCTCTCCCTCTCTCACCCTCTCACCTGGGCTGTGTCCCTGAGCTTCTTTTTGTGCAAGTCTAGCACTCTACCACTTGAGCCACAGTACCACTTCTGGCTTTTTCTATGTATGTGGTACTGAGGAATAGAACCCAGGGCTTCGTGTATGCTAGGCAAGCACTTTACCACTAAGCCACATTCCCAGCTCTTGTTTCTTAATTTTTAAGGACATTTGTACTATATGTAGAAATCAAACCCATCCCTCTATGACTCCTCCCTCCCCACTTCCTAGAATAAGTTCAACGGGGTACACATTTTTTTTTTTTGTAGGTTGTGGGGCTTGAACTCTGGGCCTAGGCACTATCCCTCAGCTCTTAAACTCAAGGCTAGCTGGGTGCTGGTGGCTCACGCCAATAATCCTAGCTACTTAGGAGGCTGAGATCTTAGGATCATGGTTCAAACCCAGCCTGGGCAGGAAAGTCTGTAAGACTCTCATCTCCGGGGCTGAGAAGGTGGCTCAGTGGTAGAGCACTTGCCTTGCATGCCTGAGGCCCTGGGTTCGATTCCTCAACACCACATAAGCAAAAAGAAAAAAGCCGGAAGTGGCTCTGTGGCTCAAGTGGTAGAGCGCTATAGCCTTGAGCTGAAGAGCTGAGGGACAGGGCCCAGGCCCAGAGTTCAGGCCCCACGACCGGACCCCCCCCCAAAAAAAAAGACTCTCATCTCCAATAAACCACTCAGAAAACTAGAAGTGGTGCTGTGGCTCAAGGGTAGAGCGCTTGCCTTGAGATGAAGAGCTGAGGGACAGGGCTCAGGTCCAGAATTCAAGCCCCACAACCAACAACAACAAAAAAAAATAAAAAATAAAAAAAAAAAAATTGAAGACTAGCGCTCTACCACTTGAACCACAGAGCCACTTCCGGTTTTCTGGTGGTTTACTGGAGATAAGACACTCCTGGACTTTTCCTGCCCTGGGGTGTGGCTCTGATCCTCAATCCTCAGGCTCCTGAGTAGCTAGGATTACTGGCGTGAGCCACTGGCACCTGGCTTACATTGTTCTTTTGTCTTACAGGTATATAAAATGATTCAACCTGGACCCCATACCTTCTCTTTTCCCTCAGAGGAACACTCTTGAAACTAACATCAGCAGCCAGGCACTGGTGGCTCAGGCCTGTAATCCCCACCCCACTCCACCCCCCCCCCTCCAACAACAAAAAAAAGCAGAGTCAGTGTGCCTGTGTTTAATAACTTCTGGTCATTGTCAACACTTCCAAATCAGGATTTCTCAGAAGCAGCCATATTGACATTTGGGATCTGATCATTCTTTTTTGGGCATGGGTAGAGAAAACACTACGGGATATTTAGCATCATCACTGTGGCCTTGAAATGCCGGCAGCAACCCCAACCTCAGCTATGCTTATCAAGGATATCTCTGATTGCCCAATGTTCCTTGACAGGGTCAAAGGCAAAATGATTCCACTAATCTGGAGGAAATGAGCCTATTCCAGGACTACTGTGCTTAATTTTATACCTTACTTTTTTTTTTTTTTTTAGCATTTTATACACAAATGTTTATTTCTCAATTAAACATTCCCTTTAAACACAAGGAATGAGTTTTAAATCTTCATAAAGATGAATTAAAAAATGAAATCTCTCCAGTATAGTGTGTGTAATCACTGAGTTCTTGGTCACTACTGTTTACTGCTTAACATCAAAAACAAAGACAGGTTATTTAAAAATCATGCTACTGGATTTCTAGTTCTTCCTCTCTGATACCTTACTCTTTACACTAGTTCTCAAGAGATTTGTAAGGGGTAAAGTGAGCTACAGATCAGAGGTAGAACACTATAGGTATAAGGTCCTTGGTTCAGTTCCCAGGACTGGAGAAAAAAAGTTCTGTAAGATGCTACTAAGTGAAATTCTGTAGTAATGAAAGTTTAGAAAAATCAGTGTAGTTAAGCAACACATTAAACACAGGATGTTCAGAAATTTCAAATAGCTAGTAATGTTTACTATAAACATCCAAGACATTGTTTTCCTGATTTACAGGTCTCTGAGATATGATCCTACATGCTGTCCTTCAGCAAACATCTCTATCCCAGTAACTTTTAGCTACCATCTGCTGCTTTCTTTTTCTTTTTCTTTCTCTTTTCTTTTTTTGGCCAGCCCTGGGGCTTGAACTCAGGACCTGGCATTGTCCCTAATCTCTTTGTTTAAGGCTAGCACTCTACCATTTGAGGCACACTCCCACTTCCAGCCTTCTCTGCTTATGTGGTACTGAGGAATTGAACCCAGGGTTTCATGCATGCTAGGCAAGCACTCTATCCCTAAGCCATATTCCCAGCCCCACCTGCTTCTTCTGTGTATCATTTTGTGCCATCATTATGCATCCTGTCACTCACTCCAACCAAAGCCTGTTTGCTTTGTCTCATCTCTCACCTCCTTCAGTATTGTCACATTCCTTGAGCCAATTTTTTTTTTTTTGAATAAAAAGACTTGTTAGGGGCAAGAGGATGCAAACAATATAAAAATGAAAAGCTTATTTGGCATTTAATTAACGTTCCTTTCTCTGCTTGTCAAATGGGAGTTGGATGCTATTTGTACTTTTTCCTAAGGGTCCTCATCTGTCATAAAATCTTTTGTGGGTAGACGGGCTGGGAAGGTGGCTCAGTGGTAGAGCGCTTGCCTTGCATGCCTGAGGCCCTGGGTTCGATTCCTCAGCACCACGTAAGCCGGGAAAAAAAAAGCCGGAAGTGGCACTGTGGCTCAAATGGTAGAGTACTTGCCTTGAATTAAAGATCTGAGGGACAGTGCCCAGGCCCAAAGTTCAGGCCCCACAACCGGACCCAAAAAAAAAAAAATCTTTTGTGGGTAGATCCCTTACATGACCCCTCAGAACTCTTATGCAGTGGGCAGAAATAAGTGCTGGATTCCATCTACTTCATTCCCTTCTGCTTCATGTGTACTACGAAATGCAATGGTGAGGCCTGCAATTAGTGAAAAGAAGCTCTGGAAGCCCACTTTGCCATCTCGGCACTGATCCAGGTCCTTCATTATTTTGTCCACAGCCAGAGGATCTTTTTGGTTTTCCAAAAATCCAGGGAACTCCTTATCCATGAGTACTCTCAGGATAAAGTACTCTCAGGGATAAAGTAGCCTTTATCCCTGCATATTTGTGAAATGTAAACATGATGGTTTCCATGGTGTGTTCCATCTGAGATGGCATTTTGGCAAGGTCTGTTGAAATCTTATCCCCCCGGGGGGGGGGAAGGCACCCCAAAATGTTTTTCTTATTTAACTTGCCTTATTATTTGTGGCCTACTATAGTAGCATCCTACTTAGTTTGCATCCAATCTGTTTCTAGTCTCACCTTTGCATAGACACCAGCACAATGGATTTTTATCTCTCCTATGCACAAAACCTTTTTTTTTTTTTTTGTCAGTTGTGGGGCTTGAACTCAGGGCCTTGCTGTTGTCCCTGAGCTTTTTGCTCAAGGCCAACCCTCCACCAAGTTAAGCCACAGCACCACTGCCAGTTTTCTGGAGATAAGAGTCTCATAGACTTTCCTTCCTACCTGGGCTGGCTTTAAACCATGATCTTCAGATCTCAGCCCCCTAAGTAGCTAGGATTACAGGCATGAGCCATCAGTGCCTGGCTAAATCCTTGGTTTTATGTGGCCAGGAGGGGCAGAATTAGTCATACCAGAGAACATCATGAAGGAAGAGTGCTCACATGTACTTTGTTTCTAAGTTCCAAGTACCTCTCAATGCTTGAATCATCCCTTACTTCCACAGGATGGACAAATAAGCTACATTGAAAGGATGGGAAACAAGTTGAGAGAGGTCTTTTTCATTCTTTTCCTTCAGTGCTGAGGACTGAACTCAGGGCCTAATATCCACCATTGAGCTACATCTCAACTAAGAGGTCACCTAGTTAATAAATGGTAAACAGCTGGTCTGGAGTTGTGGCTTACGTGGCAGAGTGGTAGCCTTGAGCAAAGCAGCTTAGGGACAGCGCCCAGGCCTTGAGTTCAAACCCCAGGATTGGTGTAACACACACACACACACACACACACACACACACACACACACACACACACACACACACACACACACACACACACACACACACACACACACACACACACACACACACACACACACACACACGAGAAAAAAACTGCCAAACATAACTTTTTCTTGTCATATTTCCTAAACAATAGGATAACTATTTACAAAGCATTTTTCAGGTATTGGGAATAATAGAGATAATGGTATATAAAAGGATGTCTGTAGGTATATAGAAGTATACCATTTTGTATATAAGGGACTTGAACATGGGAGGAGGTTTCCTGGAACCATTTCCCTGTAGACACTGAGAAATAACTACATTCTTAAAAATCTTACTTTCATGGGAAATTCTGTGGCTCACCTTTTTGAGGCTGAATTTGCTGTTTTCCTTGTCTAATATGAAAGCTGTTTCAAGGAACAAAACTGTAGCTGCAGTACCTCTCCAATTTGGGCTCTTGCAAACACGAAGTTTCAAAGGTACTTAAGAGGCACCAAGGCCTGAGCACTCTAGAGCCGGGTTGAGGGCCTGATTTCTCTGGAACAGGATGTGTCAACACAAAGCACACCAACCTCCAAGAAGGCTTGAAACAGAGACGAGACAGTCATGACTGCTCATGGATGTGTATTTTAATAAAAATAATTCTGTCAAAATACAACAGGAGTTTTTCTCATCTCAAGTACAATTTTAATAGGATGTTTTGTGTTAGAATTCGCTCGACCCTCCCAAACCCTTAAGTTTCATGCTAATGCCAGATACCAACTAGCGAGGACAAAGGCAGAAGCAGTGTGCCCAATGTGAAGGATGTCTGTTTCAGCTGTAGTTAATAATGGGAGGAAATCTTTTGCAAGGGAGCGGGGTACTTGGGCAGCCAGAAACCACCATCTGGCCATTGGTCCAGGTGCCTGGCGGTCAAGTAGGGCTCTGGTGTCCAGCTGCCACACTATGTGCATACCTGAGTTGTGAGCAACCAAAGGAACCTTTCAGCTCCAACAGTCCTCTGTCTCAACTTCTTTGTGCTTGCTTAAGGGCTGGGAAGGTGCTGGGTGGCTAGGGAGTCCCCACTCTACGTGTAGTATCCCTGTTCTGATGGCCTACACACAGCCTCAGACCCATGTGGGTAGGGATTGGGAGTTTTGACTTTCTTTGAGTGGTCTGCCAGTTTCTACTCTTGAGAGAGCAACTATCTGGTGCCACAGGCAAGGTGAGTAGGGAAGGCTGCACACCCAGGTCTGGATAACTGAACAGTGCCAGGTCTTCCTCTTGCCCCCATAGATTAGGTCCAGCCTTTCACCAGAGCTGTTCTGAGGTGCTCTCAGGGCTCCTGAAAGCTGATAGGCTGATCGGTCTGGGTGTGCATACGGGGCTCCTCTACCTGCAGGTGGGCCTGGACTATCAGCAAAGACAGCCAGCTCAAGCAGCTTGGTTTTGACCTCTCCATGGCTTGTGGGGGCAAAGGCTTATGTCCCAAAGGTGAGTTATCCAACTGGGACAGGGAGCCCCTCCAGAGAGGAACAGAGTAAACAACTTGAATTCAGCTGAAACAGTGAGATAAGGCACAGAAAATGGGGAGGTGGCATGGGTACTGAGTGCAAGCCAACCCTATGCAGCACACAGCTGTCCCGAGCCCTCCAGGGCCCTTTCTTAGCTACTCCACAACTCAAGTCAAGGCATCTATCCCCATCCCTGACACACTCATGAAGGTACCAGTACCAGGCACCACTGGAAGCCATGCCAACCTGACCCCTTACAGGGCTCATATGTTATTTTGCCTCAGGCCTAGGTATAAGGTTAGTCCTTATTTTGCCTGTATATAGCTACTAATTTGCTGTGTGACTTCAGACAAGTCACTTATTCTCCTGGATCCCTTATTTGTAAGAGATTATTGGAGATGTTGTCTAAACTCCTGTAATTGCAAATGCCTCTGGATTTACCTCTCAATCCTGCTAGGCTTTGTATATGTGTGTGGGGGTGGGGGGGGGCACATAGTCCTGGAACTTGAACTCAAGACTTGGGTGCTGTTCCCGAGCTTTTTTGCTCAAGGCTAGCACTACCACTTGAGCCATACCTCCAGTTTGGGGTGGTTTTTTTTTTTTGGTGGTGGTGGTGGTGGTGGTGTGAGGGTTAATTGTAGATAAGTCTCATGGACTTTCCTGCCCAGGCTGGCTTCAAACCTTGATCCTCAGATTTTAGCCTTTAAGTAGCTAGGATTATAGGTGTGAACCTTCAGCACCTGACTCAGGCTGATTATTTTGTGTGTGTGTGGGGGGGGGGGGTAACTGGAGTTTAAACACAGGACCTCATTACGTGAGCCGTACCTCCAGCCCCCCAGGCTGACCATTTTAACAGCCTGATGTTTCCAATCTCTGAGACTGCAGCTTGTTTTTCCACAATGAATTTCCCATCTCCTGATGGGTCATGATTTATGGACTGACAGATGGAGCCCTGGCAAGGATTAAGAAAAAGAAATAGCCTATAGGATGATCCTCCAAGACAAAATTCTGGAAGATCTCTGCCAGAGTCCTGGTCTCTCATCAGCAGCTGATTCACCTAAATTGTTTGGTTTTTGTCCAGCTGTGGGCTTGGTAGGGAGGAAGTATCTTAGGCCTTACCAGGCACTCCCATGTCCACTTACAGAGCAGATGCTCAACCAGCCCAGGTCCAGAAATTCTAAGTTCAACTTCTGGCTTTGCATGGCTGACCCTAATCATTATAGAACTACTTGTGGGCTGTCCTCCACACTGTGAAGCAGGTATGGTAATCCCAGCCCCTCCAGGTGCTCCTCTGTGTAGGACTCTCCTTGTTTCTCCTCCTGGACAGCCAGTCTTCTCCACAGATGGCCACTCAAGTCCTGGCAGCATCTCAGCCCTTCCAGTGGTAGCAGGACTTTTGCCTAACAGCTGGAAAGGATCATCTGAAACAACTGGTAAGACATTTGTAAAGCTCATGGGGGGGTGGGGGGGTGGCGTGGCGGCGGTCCCTTCCTCTTTCCTACAATGGCTTGGGCCAATCTGCAAACAGTAGCCTGGCACCGCTGCAGAAAACCAGGTACACAGTCAAGTTACATCTACTCCAGGGACCAGCATCTGCTTCCATGAGGTACCATCATCAATCCCATCAGAGCTGTGCAGCGACTGTTAAAAGACCCAAGCAGGAAGAGAGCAGTCCCTGTCCTCAAGAGCCTCTCTCCTGGGAATGAGTGCTCCTCCTAGTGGCTGGCACTCAGCAGCTCTTGGTTTGAAGGCAGGTAGTTTTCAGGAAATCAATCGAGAAGAAACAAATTATTTGGCCACCTTAATAACAAGTGAAGGCAGGACATTGAGAAGAGAAGAGGGACAAGGCAGGCAGTGAGAGGCAGCGTAGAGTGGTAGACAGTGTGCTGGCCAAGGACCCTCTGCTTCCTTGCTTTGCTGTATGGCCCTGGGCCAATTTAGCACTTCTTTGGATTTCTGGCCTTGCAGCTCTCTGCTTAGTCCAACTCTCAGGGGCCTAGGAACACTCATACTTAGGGATATCCAGTATCTCCTGAGATGCTGCAAAGCAACTTAGCCTGACCCTGCCTACCAAGTCCCCTGCCCTATCCCAAATGTCAATGCAATTTCTCTGTGTGGCAGCTGGGCCTGTGGCTCAACAAAGATGGAGCCTAAAATAAACCACTTTGCTGAGGTGACAGAGATGATATTTTTTTTTAATGAGTTGGACTAAAATAAAAACACATAGTGTCTGGACAGCCTCACCCAAGAGGTGCTGGACCACTAATGCTACGATAAATACTGTGTCTCTCTTTTTTTTAATATATATATATATATATTTATATATATATAATCTCATTTATTTTTTTTCCTTTTTTTACTTATGAAAATAATAAGCTATCACCAACCTGGATAGGTTTTATCACTAAATTAGCAGAAACCAGCTCAGCACAAATTCTCCCGAGATAAACACTGGTGGCTCAGTCAGGAGGAAAAAAGATTAAAAAACCCCAACCCCTCCTCAAAATAAAAGCTCCTTTAAAAGAGAAGGCGCTACATGAGTAACCAGCCAATACTGTGTCACAGGCCTCTGCACATAAAGGGAAGAGAGAGTAAGGAAAAGAGAGAGTGAGCAAGAGGAGGAAAGAAAGAGGGAAGGAAGAAAGGAAGGAAGGAAGGAAGGAAGGAAGGAAGGAAGGAAGGAAGGAAGGAAGGAAGGAAAAGAGGGACGGAGGGAGGGAGGGAAGATGGGCAGGCAGGCTGGGCAGGAGGAATGGACTCTTTCCATGGCTTCCAGGTCCCTGTGCCAGGTGCATATGGAGGGCAGGGCTGCTCCAGCCTGGGAGCCGAAGGAGGGCCAGGTGGGGCCAGCCAGTAGTATGGTCAGCTAGTGCAAGTAGTCATCAACTCTGGCAAAGGAGCAAGATCCCAGGCCCGCTCGGGCCATGAGCCGTAGACATTCAGATGCCTGGCCCAGGGCGAGCATCAGAGGAGGCTGCTTTGGCAGGTTCTGAGACTCTGTGGAGGAGATATAGGGACCAGTTACTGCCCTAATCAGGGTTTGGAGCCAGGTCTAAGTTCCTTATAGGTGGAATGGGGAAATAGAATTCTTGTGAGTATCCTAGCCACCAGGCCACGGCCCTGTAGGCTCTGTACCTGACAGCAACCTGAGGACCTTGGCTTTCTCTTATGGTCATAATCTAGCAGCAAACTCAGTTGGGAAAGGTCAGGATTTAGGCTCAGCCTGGAAACCCAGAAACCCTGTGAGTCATCAGAGATGGTCTGGGCCAATCTCACTGTTCTTTGCAGGGAGAGCAAGGAGGGGCCTCTTAGACACTCATGTGTCAGTATCTGCTTTGGTTAGATGTACTCACCTAAAATGGCGCTGTTGAGAGCAGCGCATACAGGTTCCCTCTGGATGGGGTCAAGCTGCTGGCCAACTGGGCAGCTCCAGGGATCTGAGTATGCCAGTAGGCTGAAGGCATCCTAAGGAACAAATCACTCTTAAGAGGACTGTGGCACATATTAAACGTACTCTATGCCTCTAGAGGGGACAGAACATAATGCCTAGGGATAGAACAACACACCTGGCTGTAGGCTGCAGGGTTGCACCCTTACTAGACCACAGACGCCCACTTTCCACTAAAGATCTGACACAGCCAGGTGCAGGTGGCTCATGCCTATAATCCTAGTTACTCAGGAGGTTGAGATCTGAGGAGTTCAAAGCCAACCCAAGCAGGAAAGTCCATGAGACTCTTATCTCCAATTAACCACCAGAAAACCAGAAGTGGCGCTGTGGCTCAAGTGGTAGAGTGCTTGCCTGGAGCTAAAGAGCTCAGGGACAGCGCCCAGGCCCACAGTTCAAGCCCCATGAACAAAAAAAAAAAAAAAAAGACCTGATAGAGCCCACTCCGCCCTATTGCTGCTGCCCCTGGATATGCCAAAGCCATCTGGTCCCCAGAATCAAGTGAGGTCCTACTCATTGTGTTGAGGGCCTGACTCATTCTATACCTGTAACATTTCTGTGTGGGCCAAATTCTTGCCATACTCGCGGCCCAGCTGCTCACTTAGTGCTTGCAACTCACGGCCAAACAGGATGATCCTCTCTGTGGCAGCCTGGTTGCCCCCGCAGAGCTGCCGTCGTGGATGTCCATCATCTGTACCCAGAGGCCAGCAGAGAACACAATAGGAAGAAAGAGAAGAGAAAGTTAGGAAGACCTAAGAAGCTGTAACTTCTGGCAGTCAAGGGCTCAGAGAATAAGGGGAGCAGCCAGAGCACAGGTGCTTTCAAGTGTACCTAGCACACAGGCCAGGCCAGGGGTCAGACAAGACCTGGAAGCTGCTCTCTTCCCACCCTGCACAGATGTACAGTGCTCATCAAATTCTCTCCAGCCTCAAACATAGGACTTCTGGTTTTTTGGCAGCAGGCCTGAGTCTTACTACACATTTGAAGCTACTTAAGGAACACGTCCATGAATGGCTAAGAAAGTAGTAGACCTAGTCTGACTAGAGCTTCTAAAGCTGCTTAACGCTTCCATCCTAGTCCCTTCAGAGGCACTGTGTATTGCCCTCTCAGCAGCCATCAGGTGGGTCATGCTGGGGCACAGCCCTTACTTACCCATGCTAGACTCATCTGTCTGCAGGTCCTCATGTTTGTAGGCACCATTGACAATGCGTGTGGACATGGTTTCCAGCATGCCATTGGGATAATGTTCTGCTTCCATCTCCATTTCGCTATCACTGTGAAGAAATGAAGTGAGAATGGGGAATTGGCCAAGGGGATGTTGTTGGAACAGCCTGGCTGGGCCTCCATTTAGTCTTTAGCTATGGTGGCTGCAGATAAACAGGGGCTGCCAGGAGCATGACAGAAAAGACCAAGCTTCCCAGGCTCCAAGGGACTCGGCACCTACTACAGCTATCTCTAGAGGACTGTCACCTGGTTCCCATTCTTCTACAGTTGCTCCTGTGATTTTTTTTCTTCCCGGCTCTCCTGTGAGCTGACATGTCTCTTCTATATATCCCTGTTATTCCTAATGACTAAGTACCATGGGCCTCTTGGGCATCTCTGTGGCCTTGGTTGAGAGCCAAATTCAGAAAACTTAGAACATGCAGAGAACCTATATAAGCCACCTGGAGCTATAGTTTGCAGCTCAGATCCCCTGTCTGCAGACTGGTTGCTCAGGAGCCAGATCCTATAATAGCTCCTTCATAAAATACCATAGCAGGGCCAGCCTCTTTGGAAGACAAGTCCCCGTAGAGGAAACCACAGTCAGGCAGGGTCAGCACCTCCAAAGAAAGCCAGGGCCAAGAAAATTGACCACAGCTAGCACTTCAGGCATAGACCTATGATAGAGGTAGAAGTGAAGTGCAGGGGACAGCACTTGAAGGACAGGCTGCAGTGGACCCAACAGGTGCAGAGCAGAAGCAGAGTGGAGGAAGCGTAGCAAGACAGGCACCTGGTCTCCTGGTTACTGGTACTGCTGTGGGGCTGGGACTTGGTAGAGTCTGTTGAGTTGGACTCGGAGTAATTGACGGAGGACGGGGAGGAGGAGGACGAGGAGGACGAGGACGAGGAGGAGGAGCTGGGTGCGGGGTATTTACTGTGGTTCTGTTTGCTCTTGGTGGATGCGACGCCATTGCTGCAGCTGGGACTGTCTGCTCCTAGAAGCCGGGGATGGTCAGAGGAGGAGGGGCAGCTTGCCATCAAGCGGGACCCAGGGGTTGCCACAGTGGTCCCTTTCCCTTCCCCCCAATCCAGCAGCCGGCCCTGAGCCCACTGTAGGGAAGGGCATGTAGGGTGGCCATTCTTCTCCACACCAGCTCTTCCCAGAGCCCTCTGGGGAGTGGCTGACCTGTGTTGTGCATGTGGGAACTACTGGGGCCATGTCGGGGGCTGAGGCTGGGGGAGCCAGGATAGCTGTCTTGGGACTTGGGGCTTCGGGAGCTCAAGCTGCGGACCTCACTGTCGGTGCCATTCACCATCTCCACAAATTGTCGGCACCTGTGGAGGGAGCAGAGCAGCGAAGCTCTGGGCCTGGCCCGGGCTATAGGTTCTTGCCACCAGCAGAGGGGCTGGGCTGTGGGACTGACAAACCCAACTTACTTGAGCATGAAGAGCAGGTTAGGGTTGTGCTCCAGCAGCCCAGGGTAGAAGTGCTGGGTTGTCTCAATGGCTTCACCCACCCGGCCCTCCAGCACCAGCTTCTGGATCTCTGCAGAGAGCAAAAACACAGCCATAAGTGAGGACCATAGATCTTCTTCATAGCCATATATATATGGGACATGGCAAGCCACAGGGTAGAAGCCAGCCAAGAGTCATGTGAGATAGTTCAGAGTGTCCTGCTGCCTGAAGATGCTCACAGAAGAGGCTAAAGAGAGAACCTGGCAGCTCAAGCCCACAGCAGGGCATGGTTTCTGCCAAGTGTCAAGGAGTCCTCAAGAAAAAGAAAGGAAAGGGTGGGGGGTAGGGGGGCAGGGATGGAAGGGGAAACAAAGGAGGAGGCAACAATGCTTGGTAAGAAATGTACTTATGACCTTGCCCATGTAGTTGTAATCCCTCTGTACAGTATTTTCACAATAAATTAAAAAAAGAAAAAGAAAAGAAAAAGAGAGGAAAATGAAGGGACCTTGCAGCCCAGAGACAGAAAGGGAATTTGGAGGCTCATTCCTGTGGGACAGAACTGAAGGGAAAACCCTGGCTGTGGCAGCATGATCTTCACACAGACACGCAGGAAGCTAGTGATCTAAGGCTCCTCTGCAAACACTCCTCCTTCTCCAGGTCCTGAAGGGGAGCGGCAAGGGGAGTGCATTGATTTAGACCAGGGCTCTTGCACTGGCAATCTGTAGGGGCTGCAGTATGCTCCCTTGCTAGGAGAGGAGGTCATCGGCACACTGGCATCGCTGATGATAACACCTCCTGGGCCACAAGCATCTTAATAATTCCCTCTCAGTTTTGTGCTGGGACCTGCTGAATCTTACTAGGAGTGACTTCTAGGTCTGAGGCTCTTTCATCCATAGATCCCAAGTCTGGGATCCCTTTCCACCTGTCTGGCTGAGCACAGTTTTTCTGGGAGACACAGACACATGCACATATAAAGAGACAGTAGTCTTTGAGAGACACACAGTCAGGCACTCAGACACACATGTCCATAAACACCCACTTACTCACATCATCTTGTCTTTCTTCTTCCTATCATCTCCTGTACAGGCTCTGATATCTGGCAACACTTCCCTTAGTAAAGGGGCACCAAACACACAGTACACAGGCAATATGAATACTAGGAAAGCTGGTTTGGGCCAAAAAGAACTAGGCTGTCTGCAAATGGCAGGACCAGGGGCAGGAAGAAAAGAGAGTCACCTTCACTGAGCATCAGCTTTGCTCTATCTGACCATTAAGTCCTCTTTGGCTAGGAACAAGCAGAACTTCCAAGGTTGAATAAATAGTTGGAAAGATAGGATATGAGTATCACAAGACGCAAACACTCTTACTGGAAGACCATGAATAGGAGACTGAGTAGAATCCAGGTCTCAGAAGGGAGGAAGCAGGCATAGAGGAACAGGATCTAGCCGTGCCAGGACCAGACCCCTACCTGGCTTTCAGAGTGGAGGTTAATGAGGCTGCTCTGACACCTTCCTCTAGCTGTTCACGTGGGCAGTGCTGTCTGGAAGGAGGAACAAAAGCAGGGTCTGGGACTAGCCTTGGGCTAGTCTCCAGAGTGGTGAGGACTGGACTCCTGACATGTTAACCAGGGCTGGCATGAATCAGAGATTAGAATCAAGGAGAGGTGAAAGAGAAGGGTAGTGGAGAATTAACCTTACTTTGTCTGTTCTTTATGGACGCCTGTTCTTCCTGAATCGGGGTTTCAGTCATTCGGGCAAAAGCCGTGGCCGTGGCACAATACCCATGATGCACCAGGTAAGACGAGACCATGCTAGAAGAAAGGAAGAGCTTGAGGTGACACTCAAGAACCATATTTCTCATGACCTCTTGGTGAAACAGACTACTTCCCTATGCAGTTTTCCCTAAACACATCTTGGAGGTTACAATACCCACAGAACTGAAAAGATTCGAACAAAATGAAAATTTGCCTCAGTTCTCATGCCAATAAAGCAGGGAAAGGGGTTGGTCACATCTGTGCTCACAGGCTGGAGGAATGTCTACAGTTCTCTGGGACATGATGCCCCCAAACCTCATAGGAGCAACTGCCTTCTGGTAAATGCTAGCAAGCCTAGAGCCAGCCAATTGTTTCACCCAAGGCTTCCTGAAATGATAACCAGCCAAGAAGTATATGGCAGCTTGCCAGACACAGAGCATGCCTGGCGCATGCATACCTGCCAAACACACAGGAGCTCTTCTAGGGCTGCCCATACTCCAGGGATCCTGCCCTTTTGTAGAACTGGGTCTACAGTGATGGCAGCTAATTCATGAACCAAAGTTATTCCATGATACGCCACAGAGGGAGGGCCCAAGAAGGGAAGATATCAGGGTGATCTTGCTGTAAAAGGACAAACACCAGCAGGACTAACAGGAACACAATCTTTGGGAAAAGGACTTAATGTCCAGTAGGTATTAAATGCCACCTGAAGCTGTCTGAGCAGTGGTATATGTGTGCATGCATATGAGAGTATATGCACGTGTGGAGAGCAGAAAGATGAGTCATCATGCCTGATGTAAACAGACGTAAATATGCCAGGTGCTAGTGGCTCACGGCTATAATCCTAGCTACTCAGGATGCTGAGATCTGAGGATTGTGGTTCAGAGCTAGCCCGGGCAGGAAAGTCTGTGAAACTCTTATCTCCAATTAACCACCACAAAAACAAGAAGTGGAGCTGTGTCTCAAATTGGTAGAGGGCTGGCCTTGAGCACAGAGAGGCTCAGGGACAGCACCCAGGCCCTGAGTTCAAGCCCCACCACCACCACCACCAAAAAATAGGAGTAAATCCTAGGTATGTATGTGCCTGATGCCATTTTCAACACAAATGCTTCAAGGGCTGCTGTGGAAGGCCTAGATGTTTGTCAATGTTTCTCTTCATATTTTAAAGGGTAAATGAGAAAATACTAATAAAGTGCCTGCCATAAAGTCCATAAACAAAATCTCTTATTATGAAATTATACTACATAATAATATACTCTGAGTAATCATTATAACTATTATTATTATAAACACAAGGGAAAATTTTTGACAGAAACATGGTTCAGCTGAACATTAGATGCCTCTAAAATGCAGTTTCCTGGTCCCAAGAATTCCACTTCTTAAAAGGTCATCATGAAAATAATGCTACTTAAGAGAAATTTTTTAATGTAAGAAAGGGTCACCTATAAGGAGGGGAGGGAGAAAGAAAGGAAGAAAGCAAGTAAGCAAGCAGGGATTGGGGATGTGGGTACAGTGCTTGTCTAGCATGTGTGAGGCCCTGAGTTCTATCCTTAGCACCACAAAATTAAAAAAATTAAAAACAAAAAATGAGAAAAAGGAAATATCAAACAGGGGAAGCTAGCCAAAGAGCTTGTGGCAAATTTGTCTCCTAAAAACCTAATCATTTCCAGTATTTATTAAATAAAGCTATGTGAAACCACAAAACACAAATTATATACAAGTTTTGGCAAATACTGCCTAGGAACACATATAGGCACATGGATACACACAGAAACAAAAACATCCATGTGCTGAACCTGCACCCTGAAATCTAAAGGTGTACATCCCTCGTACATGGGGGCCAGGCAGCTCCATCATTCCTCCTCACAAGCCTGCTATGGGAAGTAGTGCTATCCTGATCATGGGAAGAAACATTTCTCATCTGCACTGAGGGCTGAGAACCAGAGGTGCCTGGGCTGCCTGGCCATCTACCTGTGCCTTAGCCCTCAGTCAGGGTTGCCTTAATAACAATTTCTCAAGAAAAGGAAAGTTTCATAAAGAACCCAGGATACATCCCAATCTCACACAAGGGACCCTGGCACCCCGGTATCTCTACAGGGCAAGGATGAGGGCTAGCCAAGCCCTTCGCACCCTCGGGAGCCAAGTTAACACCCCTTTTCCTAGCAGAGTGGGTACTGGTCATTGTCTCACTTAGGACTGCAGCTGGCCACTTGAAGAAAAACCTCAAACCTGGCCTCCATGGGAGTTTCAGTAAAGCTAGCTTCCAGGACAGTCTGGGAATTAATCAGTCACGGAGCTGGCAAGGCTGGTCTGAGGGAACTCTCCTCTTGCCACCACTGATGTGGATGCATAAGACTTACCAGAATACTAACCTGTGGTCTGGCCACAGGTATGACTTCCTCAGGCCAGAGTGAGTAGATACTTCCTATGGTGGAAAATAGCATCCACAGAGGAATAGACCACAAGGGGTTCTACAACATCCTCTGCAAAATGACCTGAGAGAGACAGCTGGGCACTGGTGGCTATTCCTGTAATCCTAGATATTCAGGAGGTTGAGATCTGAAGATAGCAGTTTGAAGCCAGCCCAGGCAAGAAACACTGTGACTCTTATCTCCAATAAACTACTCAGAAAAAGCCAGAAGAGTTCAGGCCCTGAGTTCAAGCCCTAGGACTAGCACACACACAAAAAAAGGCCTGGGAGGAACACAGTTGCTGCTGTTAAACACAGAAGCCTTCCAAACACTGGCTGAGGGGCAAATGCTTAACCAGCAGCAGCTCACGTTGAGAAGGAAGCAGGCAACATTGAATCACCTAGGAATGCTTCCAGGAAGCACAGTCCTCTACAGAATTCCTAAAAGCAACCTACACGAGCATCAGATGGGGGAGATTGACACTCACTTCTGCAGCACCGCCTGCCATTCACCCAGCCGGGCGCTGATAGGGAAGCCGTGGACGGTGCCCTGGACCTTAGCACGCCACTCCCGCATGTAGTCCTCAATGTCGAACAGGAAGGGCTGCTGCCCAAAGTTGGCATCCACAATCTCCCCAGGTGTCTGGAGGCCTACGGTGGGGTAGAGGTTGGCCTGAGGAGGAGAATGAATGTCAGTCAGGCCCTGAGGGGCAGCAGGGCCTTGTTTTACCTCCATGGCTCCTGCCAGCCAACACTAGTGCTAGAAGAAAGTTGCCAAACAGGAGGTGGTAGAGCTAAGCTACATTTGGCCCACCTCCCTATCAGATACTATACCCCAAAGTTTAAAGGGAGAAAGCAAAAGAAAAGCAAGCAAGGCTCAATATGAAGTCTCCTGCTTTGCATCAGAGGCCATTGTGTACCCAAGGCCCAATAGTCCCTTCTAGAACTTATCTAAGACAGCAGTGCGGGCTGAGCAACCCTGCGGGCATGTCCATGAAAGTGGGCTGCAGGGATGTATGATGGCTCCTCTCAGAAAGATCCAGGGATAAGGACTCGTTGGCCACACACATACAAAAAAATGAGCTACATGAAGGGGGGAAGGAAGGGTCAGAATTGAAACAAAAGAGGAGGGAAGAAAAGAGCAGACAAAGGATTAGGTGAGTGGTACTAGGCTGGCAAAGGGGAAGTGAGAAACTTTTGCCTTTCCAGTAATGGGATCACTCAGCCAATGAAATGTGGGGCTCCCCACACTTTCTCCCCTACCATGAACAGTTTCTGCCAGGTCACTCTACTTTGTGCCTCCTGTGACTCCCATCACCACTACCTAGAGCCTTATCTGCCTTCTCCAAGTCACTGTACCTCATCTTTCTGGGGTTTCCCAATCTACTCTTTCCTTCCCATTCTTAGACCATATGTCATTCATGAGTACCATGTACCTTTTCTTGGCAGGCTGGGTTCATTCAACCCTCTATGAGCTCTCCTTTCTTTCTTTCCCTCTCATCCTCTACACCACAGGCAAAGCCCACCACCTCCAGCAACATTCTCTGACCCATCACTGCCCACAGGGACAGTAATTTCCTACACTTTCTAGAACTTGGCAGCATACTGCTTTCACTTATGTCCAGTCATTTCATGTCATGTCTCCACACCTAGATTCTTCCCCAACCAGGGTCAGAATTATCTTAACCCTTCTTTCTTTCTTTCTTTCTTTTTTTTTTTGGGGGGCCCAGTTGTGGGGCTTGAACTCTGGGCCTGGGCGCTGTCCCTCAGCTCTTCAGCTCAAGGCTAGCACTCTACCACTTGAGCCACAGCGCCACTTCTGGCTTTTTTCTTTTTTCTTATGTGGTGCTGAGGAATCGAACCCAGGGCTTCATGCATGCAAGGCAAGCACTCTACCACTGAGCCACCTTCCCAGCCCTTAACCTTTCTTTCTTTGTCTAGGTCCCTTCTAGGGTCTTCAGGTGAATGAGAGGGATTCCAATCCATACACAGGAGATCTGAACATGACCCTGGATGCTGTAATAGGTTGTGATTCCCTCAGATCACAAGGATGTTCCCTAGGGCATTATGGGGTGTCCAGGATCTCACAGCAGCCAACATAGTCAGTGAACCTTCCTTCCTTCCAGAACCAGTCAGAGCACATACAGTCAGGCCAGGCTCCCTGCATTCTGGGTGGAGGCCCTGCATGAGACGGTGCCTGGTGACTCATAGTCAAGTACTGGCAACAAGAGGTAAAGACAGCCCCAAACTTATAAGCCCTGGCAAATCTAACCCCATCCTTTTTAAAGAGGAGAAACCTCACAAGGCTTCTCTCTCTTACTTTGCGGGGGACCCAGCATGGCGGCAATGGAGATCCCTGAGGGCTTTGGGTTGCCTCAGGGATTTCTGATGGTCACATTCAAGAAATGGCTTCCTAAAAGAGTTCAGAAATAGCTCCCTATCCTCTGTACCCAGCCCACTGGCTGTAAGCCACAAGAAGCTGGCTCAGCCATCTAAGCCATGGAGCTACTCTCTTCCACCACCATCTTTCCACCCTACCCACCCCACAGCTGCTTTTGGAAATACCACAAATTTCTGTCACCTGCTAAGAGTCGTGGAGGAAGACCAGGCCTTGCTGCTGGAGAGAGAGAGGAAGACCAGCAGGTACCCCCCATTGGTACCCTCAAGCTGACAGCACAGCACACATCCCTGGTTGAGGAAAGGGTCAGACTCCACACCGTGCACTTACAGGTACTCCCACACCCCATCCCAGGCAGCCCCCAATAGCCCAGGAAGGGGCAGGCCCACTGGTGGTACTTACCGGTAGGTCTGTGAAGGCTATACCTGTGGGGTGAAAGAAACAGTAATCAGGCCACTAGACAGGACCAGTCTCTTGCTCTCCTCTGCCCCTACAGGTGTGTAATGGCCAAGTACCTGGCCTGACAGTTTTAGGCCCCAAAGAGGAAGTCAGAGCTTAGGTAACTATCCACAGCTCTCCTAATCTCTCAAGGAAAATGTACTAGAAAAGACTAAAAGAAAAGATCTACCTCTTCAGGCCCTTCAGGACTGATACTCCTCTTGACCAAATCACTGTTTATGGAAAACCAATTGTGGTGGTAGACTTTCTGTCATCCATTACCTCATACCAGTTCTGGGGATCAGGCATTCTTATCCCAATTTACAGACAAGGAAAGTAAGCTTCAGGTTAAATGAACTGCCAACAGTCACAGAGCTGCCAGAAGTGGTGGATCTGAATGAATTTCTAGTGTGAGTTTGATGCTCCAGTGTCATGGCTACGCTGATAGAGAAGTAGAGACAGACAGTGTATATATAGACCACACTCATTCCTCAGTGGCTCCAAGTTGGCACCCTCCAGTCAACAATGGCCTGTGTATCCTGAAAAATCTCCTGCCAGGAGAAGGAGCTGGATGTCCAGATGTCCTTATGGTTAAGGAGCTGTAAGCTGGATTTGTCAGTGAAAGAAGTAGGGCCTCAGAATATACATCAAAATGCTCATGTTTGGCAAATTGAGAAATAATGTAAGGGCAGGGCTATGGGAGCCTCTGCCAACACCTCATAGGCCTTTAATTTTAAGATAAAGTCTACATCTCTGATGAGCCCCTGAGCCTGAGAGGTTTTCAATTGGCTGACCCCCTGGAAATCCCCAGTCTACTCCTCCAGGCCAGCCTTCATCCAGAAAAGAACCAGAAATCTAGCAAGAAAGAACAGATAAGGCCTGACCATAGCTCTCTCAGAAAAGCCTTGGAAGAGGCACACTGCCTCTAATACTCGTTTATGGATGAAATACCAAGAAACAGATGATGTACTTTTTTTTGCTAAGTTACTCTGCTCCCTAACGGGGGAAAATCATAAACCCAAAGGCCTTACTGCCCAAGGTCACTTCTGAACCCCACATGCAGGATCAGCAGTCCCTCAGCAACTCTCCAATCTGCCCTCAACGATCTCAGAGTGGTCAGGATTTTGCTCACTCCTGGGCTTAGTGAGGAAGCTCACTTAACCCTGGAAGGAGTCCAGCTCCATCAGTTATTTGTAGTATAACCTTTGGTAAGTTACTCAACTTCTCTGGGTTCATCTGCAGAATGGGATAACACCAATCCTTCACCTCAAGAAAGAAAAAAGAACACAAGGCAGTCTATGAAAGCTGCTTCATAAACCATAAGGTCTAGGTCCAGGTTAGCTGTGGTTGGGCCACAGGGTGAAGCAACTGTCACACTTCTGGGCAGAAAATGAATATTAAGGCCTGTCCAGCGCTGCCACATGGCACTCAGGAAAGACAAGGCCTTGAGGTACTTCCAAGATAAGAAAAGAACTCCCTCCTCATACCACTGCACAACAGTGTTCCTCCAGCTCCCTTCCCTGTTAGCCTTGCAAGGCCACTGTAATAGCAAGAACTAAGTTGACCCACATGAAGAATGACTATATCAAGATTCAAGAACAAAGGCTAGTCAAATTTACTGACTGGGCCAGGACTTGGAGTATGGTTCATGACTTAGAGAGCCTGTTGAGAAAGGGAGGGAGGGGAAAAAAAGGCAGGGTGCTGATGGCTCATGTCTGTGATCCTAGCTACTAAGGAGGTTGAAATCTGAGGATTGGGGTTTGAAGCCAGTAGGAGCAGGAAAGTCCATGACACTCTTATCTCCAATTAACCACCAGATAACCAAAAGTGGAGATGTGGCTCAACTAGCTTTGAGCTCAGGGACAGTGCCTAAGCCCTGAGTTCAAGCCCCACGACTGACCAAAAAACAAAAAAAACAAAGAGACAGACCTGGACCAGATGGTCAAAGGTCAGATATAGAGGCTGAGAATGGAGGACCCCGTAAGAGCACAGTGCTGTGTGATAACGCTTAAAGCACACAAACCACCTGTGAACTCAACTTGTTTCCTGCCTCCATTTACTCATTCATTCCTCCTCTAAGTATATGCTGAGGCCTCTCAGTAGCCAGCCTTGTAAATAGGACTGGAGAAACAGCTGCAAGTGAGGTCCTTAAAGTGCTTCCAAATCCAGCGAAAGAGATGACATGTGACACAGACAACTGAGTAATGGCACACAAAGCGAGTACTGTGACAGAGGAAGGGAGCAGGAAGGACAGAGGCAAGAAAGGCCATCCTGCCTCTCGAAAGAGGACAGGCTTAGAGTATGAAGCACATTATTGATAAGGTGGCTTATGAGAAGGAAACAGGGACAAGAGAAGATTCAGCAAGCATCTGCCACTCCAGCTTCATTACATGATCTAGAAAATGCAGGGGATACACTGTATCTATTTTTTAGTAATGTCTCAATAATATCCTTGTGGACCAGATGAAAATTAAAACAAAACTGCTAACAAAACTGATTCATAAAAGGCTGGTGTCTACCTGAACAAACTCAAATCTTAGACTTGTCCCCTTCTGAAATTTTATCAATACCTTTATAAAAACATACTCAAACATTCTTATCAAATTTTAGGTTATGGCCAGGTACTTTTGGCTCACACCTGTAATCCTAGCTACTCAGGAGGCTGAGATCTGAGAACTGTGGTTTCAAGCCAACTTGGGCAGTCAAATCCAAGAGACTCTTATCTCCAATTAACCAGCAAAAGCCAGAAGTGGAGGTGTGGCTAAGTGTTTTAATATCAGCTTTAAGCAAAAAGCTAGAGAGCGCAAAGCCCTGAGTTCAAGCCAAACTCTCAGCAACCTAGCTCCCTGGCCTTTCCTGCCAGCTCTGAGTTATGGTGTGCAACTGCCCCAAACCAGGAGAAACAAGCCTCTGAGGAAGAAAATACCCTGCTCTTTCCTGCAGGGTTTACGGTACAGCTGGCAGGGTGCTGCCACCTCTTTTTGTTATATCATTCTAGGGGTGTGGTCAAACCAGGACCCCTACAAGGCTAGGCAGGTAAGCCCAACAGTTAAAGCATTTACCTTGGGGCTACATACTAGTCAGTGCCTGTGAGAGTCAAAGTCTCCCTCATTCAAATTCTAATGCTAAGTTTCTACATGTGCACAGATAGCTCTGCCTTCCAAAGGACCATTCAAGCCCCATCCTCTCTATAGGCTGATAGGTACACTCTTGTACTCCTTCTGGTTTATGTTCCACTAGTCCAGCCACTTCTTGCCTTTCTTTCTTTCTTTCTTTTTTTTTTTTTGGGGGGGGGGGCTCGGTCAAGGGCTTGAACTTGAAGTCTGGGTACTGTTCCTGAGCTCTTTTTGCTCAAGACTAGTGCTCTACCACTTTGAGCCATAGCACTTCTGATTTTCTAAGATAAGAACCTCACAGACATTCCTGCCTGGGCTAGTTTTGAACTTCGATCCTCAGATCGCAGCCTCCTAAGTAGCTAGGATTATAGGCATGAGCCACCAGTCCCCAGACTGCCTTTCCTTTTTTTTTTTTTTTTTTTTTGGTCAGTCATGGGGCTTGAACTCAGGTCTGAGCCTCTTTGTGCTCAAGGCTAGTGTACTACCAACTGAGCCACAAATCCTCTTCTGTATTTGTTTGTTTGTTTGCCAGTCCTGGGGCTTGAATTTAGAGTGGGCACTGTCTCTGAGCTTCTTTTGCTCAAGGCTAGCACTCTACTATTTGAGCCACAGCACCACTTCCAGCTTTTCCTGTTTATGTGGTACTGAGGAATCAAACCAGGGTTTCATGCATGTTAGGCATGCACTCTATCCAGTCTCACTTATGGTTTTTTGAGTGGTGGTTAATTGGAGATAAGAATCTCACGGGGACTCTTCTGCCCATTTTGAACCAGCTTTGAACTACAATCCTCTGATCTCAGCCTTCTGAGTAGCTAGGATTACAGGTATGAGCTACTGGCACCCAGCTCCTTTCCTTCTTGAAAGCATACCTGATCTGTCACTAAGCTTTGCCAGGCTGCTCCTGGACCTTGTGTTTGACCCCACTTTCTACATCCATAGCTATTGTTACTTCAGGCTACCTGTCCCTTCCTTTGGCCTTTTCTCTATTCCATCCTGTCTCTCTTGATTTCAAAGACGTCCTCAGTGTAATTCTGCCAAGGGTGCTGCCCATAAACCATGAACAGGCCAGAGATCTGTCTCCATCTGATTCCTGCCTTCACCTTCTGTCCTGCAATCCTCATTGTTACTCCACAACAACCAGCACCTTGGCCACATCTGGACCAGGGCATAGGAATGCAAGCACCCACTACTGTCAACTATGTACATAGGATCCTTACACTTCTCATCTAATACCTGCTCCAGCAAGTGCCACAGGCAAGCCAGGATCAATGACCAGAGCATTGCTGCACTCTCAACACCCAGGCTTATTAAACCTAGTGACTAGACAGATTAACAATGGCTACCCTCTCTGCTCTCCTCTATTACACTCCACTCACCTAAAAAAGGTTTGAATGGCTAAAAATGTCTGTAGTTCCCCAGAACTTAGCAGAGGCTCTGTGACACTGGTTTAACTTCAAGGCCTGCCTTTGAACCAACTAAAGTAATTCCACAGGACAGATCCTCCAAGGTCTCCTATGTACCTACCAAGACTGTGGCCATTCTTGGTGTAGAAGCAGGTGCCATTGATGAGGTTGACACAGCAGCCGATCACATCTCCTGTGGTGAATGTGGGACCATATGGCTGGCCAGTCCCAGAAGAGCAGAAGGAATGCCCGTCATCACCATGGTAACCATAAGAATGTTTGTCCCAACCTGTGGGTGAACAGAACAGCAATAGCAGAAATGATGTAATTGAGAGAGGAACATGTCAGTCACAGAAACCACCCCTCCCCACCTTCCGTCTCCAACAGTCTAAGTCAGCACTCATGGGCATGGCCTCTCACACAGCCACTTCATAGAGTGTCTTGCTGCACATCAAGCACATTCTGGCCATAAGTCCAGACAGTAAGTCTGAGCAGCTAAGTCAGGAACCAAAACTTGGAAGGGACTCACAAGAAAGCAGTCAGGGAGAGGGCTAGAACTGACCTCAGAAGTCTATCATGGCAGATTCACTCAGAAGTAAAGAATCTAGGTCCTTATCTGTGGGCACAAGGCCCTTGACCCCTGCCTGGGGTGCTACAGTGTATTCTTATCACTTATGTGACCTAAGAATTCATCTTATTCTCAGGCTAGAAGCACCAACTCCATGCTCCCCTAGTCCTTCACATGGTCCATCCAACTGCTTCTGCCTGGTGACTACCTAAGGGAGACTATACATATCTATAACCTACACCCCCACCTCCTACATGGACTGCAGTCAGACTATGACCACCTCTCATTCACAGTGTGATCCTATTAACTCTAGCATGCCTACTTTAAATACACTAATTAAAATTTCCTGTAGGAAAGCTGTTTGGATAATGCCCTGGGTCCATCAAAGGTGGAAGCACACGGAAGCCCCACTCTTCATCCCTCCCCCTTTTTCCCTAACTTTTCATTCCTGTCCCATACTATACAAGTGCTATACGAGTGAGATAAAAATCTCTAGCCCTTAAGCCAGTGTAGGTGGCTTATGCCTGTAATCCTAGCTGCTCAGGAGGCAGAAATCTGACAACTGAGGTTCAAAACCAGTCCAGGCAGAAAAATCCATTTAACTCTTATCTCCACTTAACCAGCAAAAATCTAGAAGCAGAGGTGTGGTTCAAGTGGTAGATCACCAGCCTTGAGTAAAAACGCCAAATAGAGTAGGAGGCTTCAAGTTGAAGCACTAGAACTGGCACCAAAAAAAAAAAAAATCCCTAGTCCTGGAAATTAATTTGCAATAGCATTAAAAAATTGGGATATTTGAAAGTGGTGCTGTGGCTCAAGTGGTAGAGCGCTCGCCTTGAACTGAAGAGCACAGGGACAGCGCCCAGGCTCAGAGTTCAAACCCTACAACTGACCAAAAAAATCAAAATTTAACTCAAAAATTGTAATATTTAGTGAAAGCACAAGGCCCTGAGTTTAAGTTTAAATACCAGCACACACAAAAAAGCAACATAGAAATTATTAAAAGTAGCAGCAAGATCTCTGAAGCGGATATGGTTTTATACAGTGAATCCACTAAACAAGGCTCAGGAAGATGTATGGTTTACGGGCAAAGGGATACACACTCCACATGTCACAACCAGCATAACCAGATGGTCTCTCCTGGGAAGAAAGGTCAGAGAGCCAGACACTTGAGACCTGAAGCCCTCAGAAAGCAAGGCTACACTCTGTTGGGGCAATAGGCACAGAGGTGCAGCAGAGAGAAGGGACAGAAAACAGGGCCAAGGATTGACAAGGAACCAGGACATGACTGAAGAGACAGGGCCAAAAAGAAACTCTGAGTGTGGGCCAGTGAGTTGAAGGCAAATGGCTCCTTAAAGTCACAGCATTTATCCCAAGCCTTGAGTATCCTGAACTTTCCTGTCTTTTTTTTTTTTTTTTTTTTTTTTGGTCAGTCGTGGGGCTTGAACTCTGGGCCTGGGCACTGTCTCTGAGCTCTTCAGCTCACGGCAAGAGCTCTACCGCTTGAGCCACAGCTCCACTTACAGTATTCTAGTGGTCTATTGGAGATAAGAGTCTCACGGATGTTCCTGCCCGGGCTGGCTTTGAACCACAATCCTCAGATCTCAGCCTCCTGAGTAGCTAGGATTACAGGCGTGAGCCACCGGCACCCAGTTAACTTTCCTGTCTTTTTAGCTAGCAACTGCTTGGTTAAACAAATCTAGGATGAAGTTGAAGCTGTGGCTCTTTCCTTATAACTCTCTCAGCACCACAAGGAAACTATAATGAGAATTAGGACTGGCTTTAGAAGGACCAAAGCCTGGATTGGAAACATGGCTCAAAAGTGGTAGAACATCTGCTAAGCAAGGCCTATGCTCAATCTTCCAGACATGCTGAAACCACCTGGCTTAGAGGACATTGTGCTGCTCTGAGCATAAATAAACCCAACTCCTAAGCTTACCAGACCAAAGTGAAGAGGCCTTTCTCTAGCTGGGGGTCCCAGATCATTTGATCTCAGGTAAACAGCTCTTCTGGGTACAAGAATGCCCATTTCTGCCAGGTGCTGGTGGCTCACACCTGTAATCCTAGCTACTCAGGAGGCTGAGATATGAGGATCATGGTTCAAAGCCATCCTGGGCAGGAAAAGTCCATGAGAGTCTTATCTCAAATAAACCACTCAGAAAACCAGAAGTGGCACTGTGGCTGGCTCAAGTGGTAGAGCGCTTGCCTTGAGCTGAAGAGCTGAGGGACAGTGCCCAGGCCCAGAGTTCAAGCTTCACAACCGACCAAAAAAAAAGAATGCCCATTTCTTAGGTATCAACTCAGTAAACGCTCTGGCTCCTGACAGCACCACTATTCCTCTCCTCTGTGAAGAGCTACAGATGAAGAGCAGCAAGTGAGGACCAATAACAATCATCCTTTCAAGTCTGGATCATATTGTGCCTAATGGCCCCAGGTTTGTCTACCAGATTACTGAGATTCAAGATCCACATCTGTGGGCCACATGAGCCACAACAGTACTCCCCCACAAATGAAGCATGCATGATAACTGACCACAATGTGGCAAACTATTAGAAGAATACAGCACAACCCTGCTGTTTGCTATAACCAGCATTACTAGCAGATGACAGAAAACTAGTAAGGAGCCTCTTCAGGGCTACTTCACCAAGATGGCCTTCTTTCCCCAAAGCCAAGTCCATTACTCACATGGCCAGCACAGCCACTGTCCATTTCAATCTAAGAGAGTCCTTCAGAAAGTCTGCTTGTTACTCTAGGGATCCTTTCAGAACTAAACCCACAGGTTAGTGATGTCTACTAGCCTTTTACCAATGCATCGTGATCTAATCCCAATACCTACCCCTTTAAAGTTTTCAAAACACTTTATTAGTCCTCTCTAGCATACAGCCTATATTCTTTCTCTTCTGCCTGGTTCTCACTGGGCCTCTTTAACCACTAGTCAGTTCCTAGGTCTGTTCTGAATTCATTTCTTATTACTGCTGTAATTACAGTAGAGGCCTGAAGTAATCATCTTATAGCTCTGGAGAACAAGTTCTAGAATCAAGGTGTGGGCAAAACTGTGTTCTTTTCCAAGCTATGACAGAATTGAATTACTTTTTTCTCACTAATGAAACAGGGCCAGGGATGTGAAGATCTCCAGTAGCATGAGAGAAATCTATGGTTCTAAGTCCTTTCCAGTAAAGGGTTCTGCAGCTATGCAGGGATACTACCACCACCACCCCACCATCATATCCCACTTCATAGTGGGTGGGACACTCCACTTCACCATTTGAGCCCTAAAGACAACAGTGTGAGCACTCACCCCTCTTTAGGTGGGCCTGGTGTGAGAATGGAGATATGTCTGCAAGTGAGACATACCTCTCTCACTATAAGACCAGAGACATGGGCTTGGAAGGTGGCTCAGTGGTAGAGTGCTTGCCTTGCATGCATGAGGCCCTGGGTTCGATTCCTCAGTACCACATAAGCAGAAAAAACCGGAAGTGGCGCTGTGGCTCAAGTGGTAGAGTGCTAGCCTTGAGCTGAAGAGCTGAAGGACAGTGCCCAGGCCCAGAGTTCAAGCCCCACAACCAAAAAAAAAAAAAAGACCAGAGACAGCTGCCTCCAGGGGCAGCAGGACATGAGGGCCAGAACAAGTCAGGCAGATACTATTGTCTGGGTCAGCTGGCTCTGATTCAGAAGGATGGCTGGGACTGCACAATGGGGACAACACCCCGACAGATTGCCACCCAACTCACCATTCTTTCCTCTCCAAAGAGATTAGGCCTTGTCATTCCCAAAGAGAACTGATAGGTAGGCGACCAAACACCTACACAGAGAAGCCTATCCCCTGCCATGTCAGGCACAGATGCTAGTGATGCAAGGAGAAGCCACGCTACGTATGGGCCAGGAGGCAGGAGGCCACAGAGCCTAGATCAGATGCTCCAGCACCACCCACTTCCTCTGCATCATCATTCAGACGGGAAGATCCAGCATAGAAGTGCACAGGGTGGTTGAGGAAATGGCTCATCATCTTGGCATTCCCAGACACCACCCCTAGTTACAAGTGACCCAGAAGTAGGAGACTCCCTGTGGGAGTGCTGGAGACTCCAACATGTTTTTGTTTTACCGGTGCCAATCCTGGGGCTTAATTTCACAGCCTGGGAACTATCCCTGAGCTTTTTAAGCTCAAAGCTAGTGCTCTACCACTCAAACCACAGCTCCTCTTTCAGTTTTTTGGTGGTTAATTGGAGATAAGATTTTCACAGAGCTGGGAAGGTAGCTCAGTGGTAGAGTGCTTGCCTTGCATGCATGAGGCCCTGGGTTCAATTCCTCAGCACCACATAAGCAGAAAAAGCCGGAAGTGGTGGTGTGGCTCAAGTGGTATAACGCTAGCCTTGAGCTGAAAAGCTCACCACAGTTCCGGTGTTACAACCAAAAAAAAAAAAAAAAAAAAATTCACAAACATAGCCAGGCCCTGGTGGCTCATGTCTGTAATCCTAGCTACTCAGGAGGCTGAGATCTGAGGATCTCAGTTCAAAGCCAGCCCAGGCAGGAAAGTCCATGAGACTCTTACCTCCAATAAACCACCAGAAAACTGGAAGTGGTGCTGTGGCTCAAGAGGTAGAGAGCTAGCCTTGAGCTGAAGAGCTAAGAACTGAGGGACAGTGCCCAGGCCCAGAGTTCAAGCCCCACAGCTGACAAAAAAAAAAGAGAGAGAGAATTTCACGAACTTTCCTGCCTGGGTTGGTTTCAAACTCAGCTTCCTGAGTAGCTAAGATTATAGATGTGAGTCACCAGCACCCAGATTTCAACATGATTGTTTCCTAGAAGCCTACCCATACCATTCCATTTGCCAGAAAGAATCCAGGGCCTCAGTCCCGGAGTAGAAAAGAGTGGAGAGATGGGTTGGGAAGGTGGCTCAGTGGTAGAGTGCTTGCCTTGCATGCATGAGGCCCTGGGTTCGATTCCTCGGCACCACATAAGCAGAAAAAGCCGGAAGTGGCACTGTAGCTCAAGTGGTAAAGTGCTAGCCTTGAGCTGAAGAGCTGAGGGACAGCACCCAGGCCCAGAGTTCAGGCCCCACAACTGGCAAAAAAAAAAAAAAGAGTGGAGAGGGCTCTACTGCTGGACCACATCATCAGCACATTAGACCAAAACCCTAAAAGGGGACCTGCGCTATGGCTGACCAAAGGCTGACCAGCAAAGAGGCCAGCCCATGCCTCATCCACAAAGCTAACTTACCTTATCTGTTTATTTTTGCCAGTCCTGGGGCTTGAACTCAGGGCCTGGGCACTGTCCCTGAGCTTCTTTTGCTCAAGGCTAGCACTCTATCACTTGAGCCACAATGTCACTTCCAGCTTTTTTTGTTTATGTGGTACTGAGGAATCAAACCAAGGGCTTCATGCACGCTAAACAAGGAACTCTACCAGTAAGCCACATTCCCAGCCCCAAAGAAAGCTCGTTTTTTTTTTTTGTTTTTTTTTTTTGGTCAGTTGTTGAGTTTGAACTCAGGGCCTGGGTGTTGTCCCTGAGGCACTTGGTGCTCAAGACTAGCACTCTACCAACTGAACCACAGCACCACTTCCCACAAAGCTAACTTGAATACAAACCAGCCATCTCCCCAATAAGTGTCATCTATTCACCACTGGACTTAGGGATCAGAGACTTTAATCTATGTTTTTCTTTTTAATTAGAGTACATTAGTTGCACAAAGAAGTTTTACTGTGATATTTCCATGCATGTACTAATGTACTTAATCATATTTACCTCTTCTTTGTCTCCCCCCCCCCCGCCCCCAGTCCTGGGGCTTGAACTCAGGGCCTAAGCACTGTCTCTGACCCCCTTTGGCTCAAGACCAGCACTCTACCACATGAGCCACAGCTGCACTTTCAGCTTTTTCTGCTTATGTGTTACTGAGGAATTGAACCCAGGGCTTCATACATGCTAGGCAAGCACTCTACAATGAAGCCAGATTCCCAGCCCTTCTTTTTTTTTTTTTTTTTTGGTCGGTCTTGGGGCCTGAACTCTGAGCCTGGTCACTGTCCCTGTGCTCTTCAGCTCAAGACTAGCACCCTACCACTTGAGCCACAGCACCACTTCTTGCTTTTTCTGCTTATGTGGTGCTGAGGAATCGAACCCAGGGCCTCATGCATGCAAGGCAAGCACTTTACCACTGAGTCACCTTCCCAGTCCCTGGTTTTTTTTTGTTGTTGTTGTTTGGTCAGTCATGGGGCTTGAACTCTGGGTCTGGGTGCTGTCCCTGAGCTCTTCAGCTCAAGGTGAGCACTCTATCACTTGAGCCAAAGTGCCACTTCCAGTTTTCTGGTGGTTAATTGAAGATAAGAGTCTCACAGACTTTCCTGCCCGGGCTGGCTTTGAATTGCAGCTCTCAGATCTCAGCCTCTTGAGATTACAGGATTATAGGATTACAGGATTACAGGTGAGAGCCCACCAGCACCTGGCCCCTTCTGTTTTTTGAGATGGAAGTTTGCCCAGGCTGGTCTCAAACTCATGGGCTCACATGATCTTTCTGCCTTATTCTGAGTTTAAATCCTAATTCTGTCACTTAGCTCCTGGGTTTCCCTAGCTAAACTTCTTTCAGGACGTTAGTCTCCCCCACCCTGAATAACAACTTAGTTATGACGCCTAGATGTACTGCACCTTCCTGTTGTTACCCTATGACCTGAGTGGACCTGGGCCACGCTGGTCATTATCCACCTCTCCCAATGATATCCAATGAATAGCTTGACCTATCTGTTCTTCCTTGCCCTTGTTTCCTGGGGAAGCCACCTGGTCCTTATAGAACTTAGCAGAGTTCAATGGCCATGCCCAATGGCTATTAGATTGTCACCCTCAAGGCCAGCTAAGGAGGAGAAAAGTCTGTGGCTAGATAGCAAAGAGGCTTTCTGAGCCTGGGGCTGCTGTGGAAAGCCCCCTATGTCACAGAGGACACTATGCCAGGGCTGTTTAATGTGTTGAGCCACACCTCTTCAGACAGACGTTTTCTCCATAATCCCAACTATCTTTAGACAAAAACTGAAAAGGTCTACTGCCTGGAGCAGTTCAACAATGGGAAATCAGGAGAGATTTTTCATTCAGCAAATGCTGGAAAACAACAGAGAATGATCTTGTCACAGTGTTCCCCTGTCACAGCACCATCGTGGCTATTATCCTGAGCTTTTTTGGCAGCTGCCAGCAGAAAGGGCGGCTGGACTCTAGGTACAGGATCTTTTCTTCATAGTGGCTCTTCAAGAAAGTCACAATAATAAGCGATGTAGATTAAGATAAGGATGACTATCATAAAGATTAAAAGGTGTTTGTGACTTTAAAAAATACGTAAGCCAGGCACTGGTGGCTCAGGCCTGTAATCCTAGCTACTCGGGAGGCTGAGATCTGAGGATCGCAGTTCAAAGCCAGCGCAGGCAGAAAAGACCAAATAACCACCAAATAACCACCAGAAAAATGGAAGTGGTGCTGTGGCTCAAGTGGTAGAGTGCTTCCCTTGAGCTGAAGAGCCCAGGGATAGTGCCCAGGCCCAGAGTTCAAGCCCCACAACCAACCAAAAAGAAAAAAAAAAAAAAAGGAAAAAGAAATTGAGAAAATAAAAGTCACAGTAAAGAAGAAAAAAGGCTGCCTCTGTGGGTAGTTAATGGTAACAGGGCTGACACCAGGTGAAGTGACACCATGCCTTCCCACAGGCTCCCAGGCCTTTCCACTGAATCCAGATGTCTACTTAAAGCCATGGAGCTTTGAAGCATTGGGGAGGACATAGCCTATACTATATAGAAAGGAGCCTTCTGCAGGTTATGTCGTGTCATTCCTGATATCCAGGAGAGGCCAGAGGTCTTAACTGGGTCTGGATAGGACAAGGCTCATACAGCAGCTGGCATATCTGCCTACATTGTCACCTACCCTGAAATAAGGAAAAGAATGACACTGTCCTGTAAAACAGGTATAGCCAGGAGCCTGTGTGGCTCACATCTAATCCTAGCTACTCAGGAAGCTGAGATCTGAGGATCTCCATGCCAGCCCAGGCAGACAAATCCAAGACACTATCTCCAATTAACCAGCAAAAAAAGTTGGAACTGGAGACATGTCTCAAGTGGTATAGCACTAGCTGTGAGTGAGAAAGCCCAGTCAGAGCATGAGGACCTGAGTTTAAGCCCCAGCCCCAGCACACACACACACGCACACACACACACACACACACACACACACAAATTTTGATGTGTAATATCAGTTTCTTGGACATGGTAGCTCTATTCTAGGGTGCCCTGTTCTAGGCAGCTGCTTAGTGGCTTCAGAGAATCTCCTTGCTGATCCTTTTCCCAGACAGGGCTTCCACAAGGCACCTATAGGACTGAACCCAGATGGCTTCTTTTCTCTACTAGTCTCAGGTAATGGCTTGAAAGGTTTGCACAGGCCTATAGTCATACCAGGCTTGTGCCCAAGTGCTCTGTTGGGAGAGGAGGATGGAAATAAAAAGAAACCCTATGCCGGGCGTCGGTGGCTCATGTCTGTAATCCTAGCTACTCAGGAGGCTAAGATTTGAGGATCACATTTAAAGCCAGCCCAGGCAGGAAAGTCCGTGAGACTCTTATCTCCAATAAACCACTAGAAAACCAAAAGTGGCACTGTGGCTCAAGCGGTAGAGCGCTTACCTTGAGCTGAAGAGCCCAAGCCCAGAGTTCAATACCCACGACCGACACGCCCCACGACCGACACACACACACACACACACACACACACACACACATACACACACACACACACACACACACACAGTGGGGCTCTGAGGGTTCAATTCACTCAGCTAGAGAAAAAGATGGCTTCCTTCATGGAAGGCCTGAGTGGCACCTTGACAGACCCTTGTGAAACACTAAATTCTGGAGTAAAACCACAAGCTCACAGAGAGTGGCATTAATTGTCAACCTGGCAGGGCTCATCAGCTATGAACAAGGGTTCCAGCTTACAGAGTGGGCAGTCCCTGTTTGCAAGTATAAATAAACAGCATTTCCAAACTACTAGAAACCTACCTACTACTCTACTTCTGCTGTTCAATACCTTTGTATTACTAGTTATTCCAGGCAGACAACTTTTGCTGCAAATGTTGCACCCTTAGAAGGATAGAAAGATAATCAACATCCTGTACTTTATTCACCCTCTCTCATGAATCTGGCACAGAACCCTGGTATTCTGCCATGATCTTTGTTATCAGTGGTTCCTCTCTCATGCCAAGTACAGATGTGAAGGATCATCTGTTTGCAGAATGTGATCCACCTAACAGAGGTAACTTTCTGCTGGACTTAGGCACCAAACAGCCCACTCAGAGTGGGCTTGGTAAGGTGGGCTCTAGGGTAGGAAAGATGCACACCCGATCTATGCTATGAAAGGAAAGCAGACAGTCCTTTCTCACCCTTCCTCCTGCTCCCCCAGCTCAAGGCTTCAGTATCAGGAGCTTCAGGAGATAGTTTCTGTCCTCCCAATCCCCAACTATGATTCTTCTAGCTGTCCTCTTCCTACAACTTCAATCAAAGAAGGTTTGTCTCAGTGAGCCAGGATTTTTCTTTGAAGGGCTGTACTTATCAAGGCAATGGTTACCACACCTTGTGCCTTTCCACACAAAAAAAGGAAAGGAAGAGAATGCCAGCTACCCAATTCTGCTACAAGTGAGCCTCCTATCAACAGACCCTGAGTCTCGCTCTAAAGCATAAAACACAGGAGCAAGATGTAAACATCTCAGCTTGGGAGAAGTGAAAATCCCATTCTCCATCACAACCCCACCTCTCTCTCCCTGGGATCCCAGCCCCTGTCCAGCCCCGTTCTGCCATGCTGTGCCAATTCACCAAGACAAGGGTGAGGCTGAGGTACAGTCACCTGCCTGCAGATCATCCTGACCTGGTTCTGAGTCATTTAGCCAAGGGTTCTGACATTTTACTTTGAGGCCACACCTGTTCCTTGGTTTCACACTTAAGGCCAAAGAACACCTTGGAAAAGGCAAACACAACTTCCACATCTTCCCACAGAAACTTCTGATAAGCCGGGCACTGGTAGCTCACGCCTGTAATCCTACTCAGGAGGCTGAGATCTAAGGATCATGGTTCAAAGCCAGCCCAGACAGGAAAGTCTGTGAGACTCTTATCTTCAATTAACAACCAGAAAACCAGAAGTAGTGCTGTGGCCCAAGTGTGCTAGCCTTGAGCTGAAGATCTGAGGGACAGTGTCCAGGCCCAGAGTTCAAGCCCCATGATTCAAAAAAAAAAATCATGTTTAAAAAAACAAAGCAGTGGGGGAATACAATTTGGTAACAGAACACTAGTTGGGCGAGGCCTTGGGGTTCCATAAGAGAAAACAAACAAAAATCTCAAAAACAAGAGAGAAAGAAAACCAGAAAGCAGAACTGTCCCTCTTCCTATGTCGTCAGTACCACAAGGTTAGATCAGTTTGATGAAACTGGGCTGCAAATGAAGTCTTCAAGTTGAAGGCAGGCTGCAGCCAAGAGACCTGACTTCAGACAGGTACCAGGACCAAAGGTGGCTTCTCAAAGCCTATCACATTGATGAAGCACAGTGAGACAAAGGAATAGTCTCAACTCACACAGCCATGATGGGGTGCAAGCAAGGGGCAGAGGTACCTGGAGATGAGGCTGAACAGGAAACCGTCCTCTGGCAATGGAGTCAGGGGCCCAAAGCAAGCAAAGAGTACAATGCAAACACAAGAGTAGAGAGAAGCAATCTGAGATGGAGACACCAATCATGACCACAGAAGCAGCCCAAGGGAGAGGAAATGGCAATAGGGATGAAGAAGGGGGCATATTAAAGAGCAGCAGAACCACGGAATAATGAATGGGGCTAAAGATTTCTCAGAGCAGCTCACTTGGAAGGCAAAAAGATAGTGAATGAGCAAGGCCATACACACATGAGGACCTGGCCTTTTCAGGAAAATAACCTCAAGGCAAGAGGGTTTACCGAAGGCTCTTATGCAAATAGCTAAGGTAGAGTGAAATCACTGGAGCAAGCAGAGTTCTTCTGCCAGAGGTCCCCTTGACTATCCCTTCTCTACCATGTTAGGGCCAGCCAAGCTCAACCTACTATTTGTATACCAAAGTCTCTGGGAACCTCTAGGTTTTCAAGGCAGCCAAGTACTATGCTCCCATCTTCATTCCCATTCACTTCCAATTAAGAACTCAAAAGGACCAGAGAAACAAGGAGCCCAGGAAAAAGGAGGACAGCAGAGAGAGACAATCCTCTACAGTTGAGAAGCATTTACCTCAGAGAGAAAGGGAAAGAGACTCAAGACAGTCTGTATCAGTTCAGTCTGGCTTCATAAACTTGACAGGATCAGGGCCGTAAGAAAAGTAGCTTCCTTCCACATGTGACCAGCTCATCCCTCACAAGAGTCTCTCCCAAGGGTTCAAAAGAGGAAGAATTAAGAGCCAAAGATGAAATGCTTCTCAACAGTAGCAGTTGGAAAGACCAAAGCTGGGCTTCCTAAGTTAACCTCTTTCTTGGACTGACTCAAGGGCTGCTAGGGCACACTCTCCAGCCCTTCTGCTCCTAATGTCACTGACGTTGGCATCCACATTGCCATTTTATTAATAAAAGCATGTCTTTTTTTTTTTTTTTGGTCTGTACTGTGGTTTGAACTCAAGAGTCTTATGTTTCTTAGGGTAGGTACTTCTACCAACCTGAACCACATTCCCACCCCTTTTTTGCTTTATTTTTATAGGAGATCCTACCATCTATATGGCCTCCTGAGTATTTAAGGTCTTGCACTACCATGTTCAGCTCATTGACTGAGATGGGATCTCACTGTTTGCCTAGTCTGGCCTTGAACCACTATCCTTTCCTATCTCCATCTACCAAGCAGCTGGAGGCTGAACCACTGCACCCACCACAAAAAAAAGCATTCATGAAAGAAGTGGTCAGCAAAACTGGCAGCACACCATCAGTGTCTTATAGTTCAATCACCCACTAACCTAAAAATACTGAGTCTAGCTACATTACCTCCAGGAGGTCTTGTTATTTCCACCCTCCTCTCGTCTTTCTAGGCCAAGTTACTCCATGCTCTTCTGGACTACATTTTAGTAGCCCAGGTCCTAACTTGGCCTTCTTGCATCTGCTTCTGTCCTTCCCAGTAGTGTGCAAACTCCTGTCTGGACAGGTAGTCCCACCAAAACACCTGAGGAAACCCACACTCTCCTCACCAAGCCCTGTCAGCCATACAGAGCAGCCCCACTGGCCTGCATCCACTCCCTCAGCACCTCAGCACTCAGATCTTTTTTTTTTTTTTTTTTGGTCAGTTGAGGGGCTTGAACTCTGGGCCTGGGCACTGTCCCTGAACTCTTCAGTGCAAGGTGAGCATTCTTTCTACCACTTGAGCCACAGCGCCATTTCTGGTTTTCTGGTGGTTAATTGGAGATCAGAGTCCAACGGACTGTCCTGCCCAGGCTGGCTTTGAACCACAATCCTCAGATCTCAGCCACCTGAGTGGCTAGGATTACAGGAGTGAACCACTGGCACGTGGCTTCAGATCTTTTCTACTTCCTCACAAATGTTCCTCACTCTGTTTAGAACTTTCCTCCTCCCTATTATTCCTCCCCCTACTTCCTGTCATCCTATCATTCCTTACCTGACTCTCATCAGAATCCTGCCTAAATGTCACTTTCCCAGGAAAGCCTGAATCTAGAACATTCTCATGGCACTCTGTACTGTCCTGTAAAGGAACTGACCAAAGTGCATAGGACCCCAGGTGAGTTTATTAACAAAGTACAGGTCTCTCCTACCTGGAAAAGTTTATAGGGACAGGGACTGGGACTAAGTCTGTTTATCTTGTGCTGGGCTTGGTGCCTGACACAGAGCAGGTACACAATCAACTACCAAGGCCATATGGTTATGATGAAATGAGATGTTCTCTGTAAAGCATCCAGCACAGAGTCTGGAACATAGGGGCACTAGGTCACCCACAGCTCTAACAGGAGCAAAGTACCTGGGTGGCAGAAAAGAAACTGTTCACTCTGCCATAATGCTGCCAGAAAGCAGCCTTCCAAGTTTCCCATGGAGAAAAGAAAACAACTGCCTAGTGACAATCCTCCAGGAGGCTCACACAAGGATCCACAGTAGGACTGCCAGTGCTACTGTTTGCAACCAAAGCCTGATCCAGAGAGGATAGACATCCCAGGAGACAGTACCTGCCCTGACAAGTTTCCTTGTAACACTGGAAGGGCCACCCCACAGGGCTAACCCCAGGGCTTCCCTGGCCCAGATCAAGGGTGATTTTTTTCATTCTATAGCCTCTTCTAGGATGAAAGAGTGCTGTCTGCCATCACTTTTGAATGCTAAAGCAGCAGCCTGAAACTAACCCCACTCAGCAATCCAGGCTGGCTGCCAGGATAACAGGACAGATGCTTCCCACAAGTCAATGGGCTCAGTGCACCTACATGTCTCTTTTTTTTTTTTTTTTGTCTCCTGGGCCCTGTCCCTCAGCTCTTCAGCCCAAGGCTACTGCTCTACCACATGAGTCACAGTGCCACTTCCAGGCTTTTCTGTTTATGTGGTGCTGAGGAATCGAACCCAGGGCCTCATGCATGCAAGGCAAGCACTCTACCACTGAGCCACCTTCCCAGCCCCTACATGTCTCCATGTCTCATTTCTTACACCTGCTGATGTTTTAACTGGGTGGGGGAGGATATGATGATTTTTTTTTAAATTTATTGAGAAGGCCTCACTATTTAGTCCAGCTGGATTGGAATATATTACCCAAATGGGCCTGGAATTGGTGATACTTCTGCTTTAGACTTTTATGTGCTGGGATTCCCAATGTGCATCACCACCACCACACTGGGCCCTTGTTGAGTTCTTTTACTTGCCTGTAACTCCTCAGTGATACCTGGATGTCCACAGGCTCCTCCTCAGAGAGGATTAAACTCTATTTACCTCTATTCTTCCTGTATGCTAGGCCTCATTTATACATTCAGCTCCAGGTGACCTGCAGACAAGGGCACAAATGGTCCTTGCCATTTACTGGAGATTTAGATTTTCTAGAATGAAAGGGTCTGGAAAGAAAAAGCTGCCTCTTCAACTCAGAGCAGGTTGCATCTCTGAGAGAGAAGCACGTTCTCCACATTCAGTGATTGTTGCTCTTTAGTCTGCAGCTCCTGCTCCAAAAACATACACTGAACCCCATTTCTGTACAGTCAGGTGATTACTGGTTTCAGGCAGTGAAGAGGAATGGGGGGGGAGGGGGCTGTTCTCCCAGGCAGACCTAACAATTTCTTCCTAATGGAGCCAGGAAATCCTACTGTAGATGTGCAAATTCCAACAATATCTAGAGTGATTGTTCAGTGATATGCTCAACATTCTTTGCAAAACAATAAGAACCAGGTGCTAGTGGCTCATGCTTGTAAGCCTGTTATTCAGGAAGCTGAGATCTGGGGATTGTGGTTCAAAGCCAGCCTGGGCAACAAAGTCTGATAGACTCTTATCTCTCATTAACTACCAAAAAAACTGGATGTGAAGCTGTTGCTCAAGTAGTAGAGCACTAGTCTTGAGCAAAGAAGCTCAGAGATAGCACCTAGGACCTAAGTTCAAGCCCTAGGACCAGCACCAGAAGAAAAAAAAATTCTAGCTATATAGAAGGACAAGATCTTAGGATCTCAGTTTGAAGCCAGCCCAGGCAGACATATCCTCAAGATTCTTCTTTCCAATTAACTATCAAAAATCCAGAAATGGAGCTGTGACTCAAGAGGTAGAGCATCAGCCTTGAGCAAAAAAGCTAAAGGACAGTACCCAGGTCCTGAGTTCAAGCCCTAAAACCAGCACCAAAAAAAAAAAAAAAAAAAAAAAAAATTAACAGAACAGTTTATACAAAAATACATTTTGAAGCCAGGCGCCAGTGGCTCACGCCTATAATCCTAGCTATTCAGGAGGCTGAGATCTGAGGATCATGGTTCAAAGGCAGCCAGGGCAGGAAAGTCCATGAGACTCTTTTTTGTTTTGTTTTGTTTTTTGTTTTTTGTCGGTCATGGGGCCTGAACTCTGGGCCTGAGCACTGTCCCTCAGCTCTTCAGCTCAAGGCTAGCGCCTTACCACTTGAGCCAAAGCGCCACTTCCAGCCTTTTCTGCTTATGTGGTGCTGAGGAATCGAACCCAGGGCCTCATGCATGCAAGGCAAGCAAGCACTCTACCGCTGAGCCACCTTCCCAGCCCCCCCCCCCTTTTTTAAAGTTGATTTTCTCTTTCTATCGACCGTGGGGCTCGAACTCTAGGTTTGGGCGCTGTCCCTGCGTTCTTCAGCTCAAGGCGAGTGCTCAACCACTTGAGCCACAGTGCCACTGTCCATGAGACTCTTATCTCCAATAAACCACTAGAAAACCGGAAGTGGTACTGTGGCTCAAGCAGTAGAATGCTCCCCTTGAGCTAAAGAGCGCAGGGACAACACCCAAGCCCAGAGTTCAAGCCCTACAACAGACCAAAAAAAAAAAGATTTTGACCCACAATAAAGGATAAGATAAAATATGACCTAACACCAAACAAAAATGAACTACCTAACTAAGAAACTATTAATGATGTTGAGCGTGGTGGCATACAACTGTAATCGCAGCACTTAGGAGGCTGAGACAGGAGGATGTCAAACTGAAATATAATGTAAAACTTCAAAAAGTGAACAGATATATGCAATTTCTGGCTTAGAAGACTAAATTTTTAGTAAGGTTGATATTAAATAAAATCTATGCTAATGTAATATCCTCTGACACAGGTTTGATAGGATAATTTTTTTTTAAAAGGCAAATTTCTATTGACATCCAAAATGCCAGCCAAATGTGAGGACTAGGGCTAGGAATGTGGCTTAGTGGTAGAATGCTTGCCTAGGATGCATGAAGCCCTGGGATCAATTCCTCAGTACCACACAAACAGAAAAAGCTGGAAGTGGGCTGGGAAGGTGGCTCAGTGGTAGAGTGCTTGCCTTGTATGCATGAGGTTCTAGGTTCGAATCCTCAGCACCACATCAGCAGAAAAAGCCGGAAGTGGCTCAAGTGGTAGAGTGCTAGCCTTGAGCTGAAGAGCTGAGGGATAGCGCCCAGGCCCAGAGTTCAGGCCCCACAACGGACAAAAAAAAAAAAAAAAAGACAGGAAGGGATAGCAATGAAAGACATCAGGTAACTGTATGGGTGTCTCCAAGAGCTGGAATACTCCACATACTCCACAGGCTAATCTCTCTCTCTCTCTCTCTCTCTCTCTCTCTCTCTCTCTCTCTCTCTCTCTCTCTCTCTCTCTCTCTCTCTCTCTCTTCCTTTCTTTAAAATAAAAAAATTTATTAAAAAAAATTTTTTTTTAAAAGAAAGAAAAGGCTGGAAGTGGCTCTGTGGCTCAAGTGGTGGAGTACTAACCTTGAACAAAAAGAAGCTCAGGGCAGTGTCTAGTCCCTGAGTTCAAGCCCCAGGACTGACAAAAAATAAATGAATAAATTTTAAGAAATGTGAGGACTATAAGCTCAGACATGTTAATAAAACATCTGTGTCCTTCTGTAAATAATGTCAGAAGCAAAAAAAAAAGCACTGGTCAAAACAGCAAACTTAGCTGGGCTATAGCTCAATGAAAGAACCTTTACCTAGCATATGCATGACCCTAGGTTTAATCTTTAGCACTAAAATAAGAAAACAAACAAATGTTCAGCATCAGTAGCTCATGCCTGTCATTCTAGCTACTTAGGAGGCTGAGATCTGGGGAATGCAGTTCAAGACCTCTTGGTATATATGCAAGAACCCTTTTCAACCCACAGCTGGCATAGTGGTACACATCAGTCACCTCAACTATGTTAGGAGACTGAGATCAGGAGGACCACAGTTCCAGGCCAGCCCAGAACAAAGTACATGAGACATTATCTCAATGGAAGAAGTTAGGTGTAATAGGCAGTTCACTGCAAAGGCACTTGCCCAGGCCAAAATGAGACTACCTCAAAAAATAACCAGCACAACACAGGCATCAGTAGCTCATACATGTAATTTTGACTATTCAAAAGGCTGAGATCTGGAGGACTGAGGTTCAAGGTATCTCAATTAGAAAAGTTTTCTAGATTTTATGTCCACAATAACCAGCAAAAAGCAAGGCTGGTTGCTTGTCAAGCAAGCAAGCTGCACAAGCATGAGTCCTGAGTTCAAACCCTAGTATTGGAAAAAAAAAAAAAAAGGTTATGCCAACTATATAAGCAGACACAAATGAAATATTCATCTGCAGAAAATTAAAGCTCTAGTATGGCCAGCAAGCCTAGAGATACATTAATTGTCAAACATCTCATCTAAAGTTAAAGTTAATATTAAAGGGATTTGACAATTAAAAGGATTTGTAATTCCAGCACTCAGGAGACAGAAATAAGAGGATCATGAGGCTAGTCTGGGCTACATAGCAAAGCTCTGAATCAAAAAAAACAAAGTTTGGGGCTGGGAAGGTGGCTCAGTGGTAGAGTGCTTGCCTTGTATGCATGAGGCCCTGGGTTCGATCCTCAGTACCACATAAGCAGAAAAAGCCAGAAGTGGTGCTGTGGCTCAAGTGGCAGAGTGCTAGCCTTAAGCTGAAGAGCTGAGGGACAGTGCCCAGGCCCAGAGTTCAAGCCCCACAACTGGCCAAAAAACAAACAAACAAACAAAAAGTTATTACTAAGCTGGAGGTATGGCTCAAGTGGTAGAGTACTTGCCTACAAAGGCTGAGTTTAAAATCAATACCACAAGAGAAAGAGAAAGAGAGGGCTGGGAAGGTGGCTCAGTGGTAGAGCGCTTGCCTTGCATGCCTGAGACCCTGGGTTCGATTCCTCAGCACCACATAAGCAAAAAGAAAAAAGCCGGAAGTGGCACTGTGGCTCAAGTGGTAGAGCACTAGCCTTGAGCTGAAGAGCTGAGGGACAGCACCCAGGCCCAGAGTTCAGGCCCCACGACCGGACCCAACAAAAAATAAATAAATAAATAAAAGGAAATATTGAATAAATGGGGTGAGAGAGAGAGAGAGAGAGAGAGGAGAGAGAGAGAGAGAGAGAGAGGAGAGAGAGAGAGAGAGGAGAGAGAGAGAGAGAGAGAGAGAGAGAGAGAGAGAGAGAGAGAGAGAGATTTTTTTGGTCGGTCGTGGGCTTGGGCACTGTCCCTCAGCTCTTCAGCTCAAGGCAAGCACTCTACCACTTGAGCCACAGTGCCACTTCCGGCTTTTTCTGCTTATGTGGTGCTGAGGAATTGAACCCAGGGCCTCATGCATGCAAGGCAAGCACTCTACCACTGAGCCACATTCCCAGCCCTGAGAGAGAGATTATTAAAGTCTCTAAACAGTTAAGGCCACTACTACTCTCTGCCCACCAATCACACTCCAAAAACCCAAATAACCTTCATCTCAGCCAATGGACTCCTCGAAATGAGAAGCAGCAGTTGCAAAATGGCTTGTACTGCTATCCTTTTCTCCAGTGGCTTGGCTTAATATAAGTACCCTGCAAATAAAATCCTCCTCAGGCTGGGCGCTGGTGGCTCACGCCTGTAATCCTAGCTACTCAGGAGGCTGAGATCTGAGGATCGTGGTTCAAAGCCAGCCCGGGCAGGAGAGACCGTGAGACTACTATCTCCAATAAACCACCAGAAAACCAGAAGTGGCGCTGTAGCTCAAGTGGTAGAGCGCTCACCTTGAGCTGAAGAGCTGAGGGACAGCGCCCAGGCCCAGAGTTCAAGCCCCACAACCAACAAAAAAAAAAAAAAAAAAAAAAATCCTCCTCAGTCTCTGAGCTGCCACCATGATTCTCATGGGACAGGAGAGACCAGGAGAACAGAGTTCTCTTAAACTTACCAGGAAGCCTGTTCATGTTGACTCCTTGAGCTGAGAGTCCTATTCCCATGTACCTTCAAAAAAAAGCACAGACAAAATTTTTGGTTATCAAATGAGTATTCCATCTCCCTTCTCAAATATTTCTTGGTAAAAGACAAGAAAAATGGTAATAGGGCTGGGAAGGTGGCTCAGTGGTAGAGCGCTTACCTTGCATGCCTGAGGCCCTGGGTTCGATTCCTCAGCACCACATAAGCAAAAAGGAAAAAAAAAAAAGCTGGAAGTGGCGCTGTGGCTCAAATGGTAGAGCACTAGCCTTGAGCTGAAGAACTAAGGGACAGCACCCAGACCCAGAGTTCAGGCCTCACGATTGGACCCAAAAAAAAAAAAAAAAAAAAAAGTAAAAAGTATTGAATGCAGCCTCTTCTGACATACTAGTTGCACTTGGAAAGCCTTTACATTTTGATTTCTCATGAAAAGAGTTCTTAATGTTTTGAAGCTAAAGACATACAAGGTAGTGTATAACCATGACCCTACTGGCTTTAGCCAGAGTACCATATACTGAAATCATGACTTCCAGCTTCCTGGCTTTCTTGCTCCAGCTAAAAAAGTAAAATCTATTCTTAAGATAGAACTAAAGTTAAGTACTTCAATCCTAGGTAGTGATTGACAAGAGAAATGAAAACTCAAACTTACTGTTCAGCCAGGTGCTGTTAACACACAACTGCAATCCTAGCTACTCAGGAAGCTAAGATCTAAGGTTCAGGGTTCAAAAGCCAGACTGGGCAGGAAAATCCATAAGACTCTTATCTCCCCAGTTAATCACCAAAAAGCCAGAAGTAGAGATGTGGCTCAAGTGGAAGAGTGCCAGCATTGAGCAAAAAAGAAAAGCTAAGGGATGGTGCTTAAGCTCTGAATTCAAGCCCCAATACTAGAACACACACACACACACAAAAGAAGTCTGGAGGTGTGACTCAAGTGGTAGAGCACTTGCCTAGCATGTGCAAAGCCCTGCACATCCCCAGTATAAACAAACAAACAAACAAAAAGAGCAAAAGACTTGACAGGAAAACCTCTAAACAAGGTATACAAATGGCCAAGAAGGGCTGGGATGTAGCTCAGTGGCAAAGCGCTTGCCTAGCAAGTGCAACGTCCTGGGTTCGACCCCCAGTACCAAAAAAAAGAAAAGACACAAATGGCCAAGAAGCACATAAAAAGATATTCAACTAATCATAAGGGAAATGCAAAGCAAAACCATAGTGAAATACCATACTCAAGAATGTGATAGGAAATGGTGCTGTGGCTCAAGGTAGAGCACTCGCCTTAAACTGAAGAAACCAGGGACCAGAGTTCAAGCCCCACGACTGATTAAAAAAAAAAAAAAAGTGGGCTGGGAAGGTGATGCAGTGGTAGAGTGCTTGCCTTGAATGGACGAGGCCCTGAGTTCAATTCCTCAGTACCACAGAAGCAGAAAAAGCCGGAAGTGGCGCTGTGGCTCAAGTGGTAGAGCACTAGCCTTGAGCTGAAGAGCTGAGGGACAGCGCTCAGGCCCAGAGTTCAGGCCCCACAACCGGCCAAAAAAAAAAAAAAAAAAGCCAGTATCTTTGGGCTGGGAAGGTGGCTCAGTGGTAGAGTGCTTGTCTTGCATGTATGAGGCCCTGGGTTCGATTCCTCAGCACCACATAAGCAGAAAAGGCCAGAAGTGGCACTATGGCTCAAGTGGTAGAATGCTAGCCTTGAGCTGGAAAGCTCAGGGACAGTGCCCAGGCCCAGAGTTCAAGCCCCATAACTGACAAAAAAAAAAAAAAAAAAAATATATATATATATATATATATATATATATATATATATATATATATATATATATATATATATATATATGATGAAAAGGAATGAAAACCTCAAACTTAAACAGGTTCTCCTGGACCCATGCTGCAGGGTCTTCATATCTAAAGAGCCAGAGGTACAACAGGAGGAGCTGATTCACACCAACTTGTCTGGTGATCTCAGGAGGCACTTGGAAATGACTGAGCTTTCCAGAGCTGGTTGAGTCCTTGCTAAAGTTGAGTAATTCAGTAAAAACAGGTGTGGTAAATTTCTCTTTAGAGAGCCCTAGAGGTCATTCATGCTTTCCACAGAGAGCCTCTGTGTTAGAACAGTGCTAGGGACAGGAGGGTGGGGTGCTGGATTCAGTCCTCCAAAATGTCAAGTCAGGGGTGAGCTAGAGAGTCAGGGTTCACTGCTTCAAAGCTAAGGGTTCCCTGAGGAAGTAAAAGTTAAGACTTGGTGAAGGAGGTGGGAGAAAAAAAGAAATATGTGCCATGCAGAAGCAGCAGTATGCAAGGCATATAGGCAAGGAAGCTGCCACACAGTAGAAGAACTGAGATCAGTATTGCTGGGTTACAGGATGGGCAGACCTAAAAAGAGCTAAAGCTGGGGTAGGAAATGAAGACTGTGAACACATAGTCAGGAGCAGCAGGGACACAGTGATGTTGAGAAAGCTAAGCTCACTTTACAACACAGTAAACAACTGGATGTTGGTGGCTCATACTTGCAATCCTAGCTACTCAGGAAGCTGAGACCTAAGGATCTTGAAGCCAGCCTGGGTAGGAAAGCCCATGAAACTCTTACCTCCTAGTAACTACCAAAAAAAAGCCATAAGTGTAGTGGTAGAGTGCTATCCTTGAGCAAAAAAGCTCAAGGAGCCGGGTGCCAGTGGCTCACGCCTGTAATCCTAGCTACACTCAGGAGCCTATGATCCGAAGATTGCAGCTCAAAGCCAGCCTGGGCAGGAAAGTTCATGAGACTCCTATTTCCAGAAAACTGGAAGTGGAACTGTGGCTCTAGTGGTCAATTCTCTGAGATCTACTTGGACATTTTAGAGCCAAGATGCTCAGCTGGAGTCAGAGGCACCAATTCCCAAGTTCTGTTCCAGCCCTAGTATTGATGCCATACATAAACATCTGGATGAGAAATATCCCTGCAAGGCATAAATATCCTGCACATTCCCAGATTCAAATTTCATCTCTGTCCCCAAATGCACCATGGGCCCATGGTCCATCACCTGTTCTGTTTCATCAGCAATTACCACAAGTCCAGAGACACCTCAGTACAGTCACTTACAGATTCAGACAATGGTGTAACTGGGCTGGCGCTTAGGGAGGGCTAAGGACTACACTGCTCACTGTATTATGCATTGTAGGCTCTTCCAGCAGTAGAATCTAGTAAAGTAGTCCATTCTCAAAAGCCTAATCTTAGTACATCTAAAAACAAATGCCTGTTTACCTGGGATTGCTAAGGAAAAGAAACTGAGTATTCACTTCCTTGTTGGTAATGAGCCAGGCTATGCTAAGAACACAAAGGATACAGGCTGCCTTGGGGCAATCTGGAAAGAAGGAAGGAAGCAAGGGTTCCCATTTCCTAAGCAAATGACAGGACAGAGATAGAGCAGATTAGCTCCCCAACACTTCACTTCTGGGCTTGCTTTTCAGGGAGCAGGATATATCAGAAGAGACTTGAAGAGAAAGTACTTACCCCCATAGTGTAAGTGCTCTAATCTATCTTTTTTTTTTTTTGGCCAGTCCTGGAGCTTGAACTCAGGGCCTGTGCACTTTCCTTGAGCTTCTTTTGCTCAGGCTAGCACTTAGGCCATAGTGCCACTTCTGGCTTTTTCTATGCATGTGGTACTGAGTAATCAAACCCAGGGCTTCATGCGTGCTAGGCAAGCACTCTACCACTAAGCCACACTCCCAGCCCTCTAATTCTTCTTCTATATAAGGGCAACATAGAAGAGGAAATATCACTTGTCAGACAGGTGAGACAGTCAGGAAGTATAAAGGAAGAACAGATAAGCTCCTTATGGCAGCAAAGCCAAGAGTTATCCTTTAACATCTCAGTTTCCACCCTTCACTACCAAAACCACAATGCAAGCTAGAGATACAAGAAAAGTCACTTAGCCAGCTGTGTGGCTCCATAAAGAAGAGACAGCAAGCAGGCATTGTGTAGGCCACACTAAGTAGAAATCCACCAGACAGTGACTTGGAAGAGTAGTTCCATCCATAAGGAGGCAGCCAAGGCCCTCAGCCAAACACCAAAAGCAACCCCAAAAGGTCCACACTGAAGGTCCTACCATCCACTGTCAAGCAGCAAAGGGTCAAACTAGGGCCCTAAAAGAGGACTGCCTTAAGATGTGTGCTGGTGGCTCATACCTATAATACTAGCTACTCAAGAGACTGATATCTAAGAATCACAATTTGAAGGCAGCCTGGGCAGTAAAGTCCTATGACTCATTTTCAATTAAGCACCAAAAAAGCCAGAAAATGAGGCTGTAGCTCAAGTGGTAGAGCGCTAGTCATAAGAGAAAAAAAAAAATCTCAGGGATAGTGCCTAGGCCCTGAGTGCAAGCACTAGTAGCAGTGACACACACACACACACACACACACACACACACACACAAGTGCAAGCACTAGTAGCAGTGACACACACACACACACACACACACACACACACACACACACACACACACACACACACACACAGAGACACAGATTGCCTTAAGAATGGATGTGACTCCTGACACACAGGCTGCTCAGCACACACCTGCCCCTTTTACCAGATAAGCAGCAGTCTGCTGAGCCTCAAGTCACATGGAGACACACAAGTTCACTTGTCAACTTGGATTCTTTTTCTTCTAGTTTTCTATAATTAACACTAATTGCATGAGTTTTTTGTTTTTGCTTTTTTGTTTTGTTTTGAGACAGGACCCTACTATGTAGCCCAGGCTGACTTCCAATTCACAACCCTCCTGCCTCAGCCCCCTATGTGCAAGGTCTACAGATGTGTTCCATTATATACAGCCCTGAATTACTTTCACAGAAAAATCACTTTAGCTTTTTGGGTTTCTTTTTTTTTTTTTGGTGGTACTGGGATTTGAGCTCACAGCTTCATACTTGCTAGGTAGGTTTTATACCACTTGAATCATGCATCTAGGAGAAAAAAAGTTAGTGCCAACTGTGCCCATCTGACTCTCTGGATCATCCGAGGCAGCATTTGAGTGGCGGGATCACAGTGGGAGAACGTTGCTTTCAGTCAGCTCCTCAGTACACCCAGCTCTCTGAGCCAGGACAGAAGGGCACAGGCTACAGTAGAAGCAGCAGCTGAAACAGTCAAAATCTCTGCTGAACAGTGCAAGTAAGACCCAGACTCACTTGGCACCTCGTGCTCCCAATCACAACCACAGCATATCCTCAGGAAACCCTGTTGCCATGTGACAGACTCTGCACAGGTCTGCTGTGACCCAGACAGGCCTAGTAGTGAAGAATAGGACCTTAGAAACTGGGGCCATCTGTCTTTCTTTCATTCCTTCCAGACATGTACAAGGCTAGAGGGAGGAGCTTACTTCTTTGCCACTTCCCACTAGTCCTGAGAGCTAGGAGTTCCCTGCATGGAACTTACTTCCTACAGAAGTAGGAAGGAAGCCCCTGATGAGTATTAAAGTGACAGAAAATACTTCATAGCAGTGCTCAGAGATACTAACCCTGATTCTGAAAAGTTGGTGTTGTACACTCCAGTCTAATTCAGGACCATGGGTCTTGGATTTCAACCCCTCATCTCAGGTTCCCCATCAGAAGATGAGATGTTAGCCTAAAGCGCTCCTGTACTTCTTCCTAGCTCTGACCTACAGCCTTCAATTCTTAGCAAAACATTTCTGGGTCTTTGTTTTGTTTCGTTGTTTTTTTTTTGTCAGTCATGGGGCTTAAAATCTGGGCCTGGGCGCTGTCCCCACACTCTTCAGCTCAAGGCCAGCTCTCTACCACTTGAGCCACAGCACAGTCTCACCGACTTTCCTGCCTGGGCTGGCTTTGAACCGTAATCCTCAGATCTCAGCCTCCTGAGTAGCTAGGATTACAGGCACGAGCCACTGGTGCCCAGCTCAGCAAAACATTTCTTAGCAAAATAACATCAATATGTGTACAGTATATATTGTAAATGTGCTATACACAAATGAAAACCCAGTGTGAGGCAAACCAAAGTCACCAAGGCAAATATCTATCTTCACCAGTAACTGGAGGGCAGAGACAGGAGCATTGTGACCTTGAGGCCAGCCCGGGCTATACAGTAAGACTCTGTTTCAATAAACAAATAAATATGGGGAGGGAGAGAAGGGGGAAATTTTTCTTTAAAAATAAACAAATAATCTGGGTATCAGTGGCTCACGCCTGTAATCCTAGCTACTCAGGAGGCTGAGATTTGAGGATCACAGTTCAAAGCCAGCCGGGCAGGAAAGTCTGTGAGACTCTTATCTCCAATAAACCACTAGAAAACCGGAAGTGGCGCTGTGGCTCAAGCGATAGAGCACTCGCCTTGAGCTGAAGAGTGCAGGGACAGTGCCCAAGCCCAGAGTTCAAGCCCCACCACAGACCAAAAACAATAATAATAAATAAACAAATAAAATTACCAAAGCCAAGCACCAGTGGCTCACAACCTACAATCCTAGCTACTCAGGAGGCTGAGATCTGAAATCACAGTTCGAAGCTAGCTTGGGCAAGAAAGTCTATAAGATTCATCTCCAATAAACTACTCAGAAAAAGCCAGATGTGGCAATGTAGCTCAAGTGGTAGAGCTCTGGTCTGAGCACAAAGAGGCTCAGGGATAGCTCCCAGGCCCTGAGTTCAAGCCCCAGGACTGACAAAAAAAAAAAAAAGAAAGAAAAGAAAAGAAAAAAAAGTGCCAGGAGCTGGTGGTTCACACTTGTAATTCTACCTATTTAGGAGGCTGAGATCTGAGGATCACAGTTCAAAGCCAGCCCAGGTAGACAAATCCAAGAAACTGATTATGAGTATGACTCTAAGCCAACTTACACCATATATAAGACCCTGTTCTCAAAAAGAAAAAGAAAGGGTAAAGAAAGAAAGAAATGTCAAAACTCTCCAAACTGATCTATAGAAGAAAAAAATGGAATTCCTACCAAAATTCCAACAACCTTTCTCATACAAATTGAAAAGGTCACTGAGTACCAGTGGCTCACCCCTCTAATCCTAGCTACTCAGGAAGCTGAGATGTGAGGATGAAAGTTCAAAGCCAGTCTAGACAGGAAAGTTTGTGAGTTTCTATCTCCAAATTAACAACTAAAAAGTTATAAGTGGAACTGTGACTCAAGTAGTAGATACCAGCCTTAAGCAAAAAACCTAAGGGACATCACCTAGGCCCTGAGTTCAAGCCCCAGTCCTGGAATTTTTTTTAATCCAACTGGGCACCAGTGGGTCAGACCTATAATCCTTGCTACTCAGGATAGGATGTGTAGCTGAGCAGACAAATCTAAGTAACTTTTATTTCCAATTAACCACCAAAAAAGCCAGAAGTGGAGGTATAGCTCAAATGCCAAAGCACCAGCTGAAAACAAAAACTCAGGGTGAGAGATCAAAGCCCTAAATTTGAACTCTTAATATTCCCCGCCCCCCAAAAAGATGAAAAAGTCAACTGCCAAAATCATATGGACTTACAAGGGTCCGCAAGGAGCTAGAAAATTTTTGAAGAAACAGAACAAGGTTGGATGACTCACACTTCATGATTTCAGTACTACAAAACTACAGTAATCAAAACAGTGTGTTAATGGCATAAGGCAGATATATAGAAAAATGAAATGAAAAGTAAAGGCAAGAAACAAACCCAAATTGCTTTAATGAAAGTGCCAAGACCAAGCATAGGTTGTGACTGAAGAGGTAGAATGACTGCCTTACAAGCACAAGGCCTTGAGTTCAAATCCCAGTACTACCCCAATTTCTCTCTCTCTCTCTCTCTCTCTCTCTCTCTCTCTCTCTCTCTCTCTCACACACACACACACACACACACACACACACAAACACACACACACACACACACATGAAAAAAAGCAGTCTCTTCAACAAAGAGCGATGCTACAAATGTATTTCTACACACAAAATAGTGAAAGTGATACCTCATATTATAAAATTAAGTCATAATTATATATAAAATTAAGGCAAGGAGATGTAGGTATCTCTAAGTGTAACAGCACTTCATTAGAATGCATGAGATGCTAGCTTCAATCCCTAGGACCTTAAAACAAAACAAAAAAACTCACAAAATGGATTAATGAACTAAATATAATAGCTAAAACTAAAATTACTAGAAGATTCATGATCTTGGATACGGCATTGGATTCCTTCTGTTTTTCCAGTTCTACCACTGAGCTACAAAATCATGAAAACAAAAGATCAAAAAATTATACTTTATCCAAATTAAAGGTGTTGTATATCAAGAAGCATCAGGATACTCTTAGCTACTCAGGAGGTTAAGATCTGAGGATTTTGATTGGAAATCAGCCCAGGTAGAAAAGTCTATAAGACTCTTTATCTCGGGCTGGGAAGATGGCTCAGTGGTAGAGCGCTCGCCTTGCATGCTTGAGGCCCTGGGTTCAATTCCTCAGCACCACATAAACAGAAAGAAAAAAAAAGATGGAAGTGGCGTTGTGACTCAAGTGGTAGAGTGCTAGCCTTGAGCTGAAGAGCTGAGGGACAGCACCCAGGCCCAGAGTTCAGGCCCCACGACCGGACCCAAAAAAAAAAGACTCTTTATCTCCAAGTAGTCACTAAAAACCAGAAGCAGAACTTTAGGTCAAGTGGTAGAGCACCAGATGTGAGCAAAAAAAAAAAAAAAAGCTAAGGGACAGTGCACAGGCCTAAGTTTAAGCCTCAGTACTAGCTATAGACATAGACATAGACAGATACACACACACACACACACACACACACACACACACACATCCTTGAAAATGTTGCTACATGAAACAAATCAGATACAAAAGGACACATTGTAGGAGGCAATTTGCAGAAGCTATCTAGAATAAGCAAATACATAAAGACAGAATGGGGAGAAATAAAAGGCTAGGAGGAAGAGGAAACAAAGTTACTGCTTAGTGAGTAGAGTTTCTGTTTGGAGTGATGAAACCATCTTGGAAGTAGACAGGGTGATAGTCACATAACACCACAAATGTGTATCACTAAACTGCACACTTAAAATGTAATTGCATATTTTGTTATAGATAATTAGGACATATGCAGAGTCACACCCCTATGGATATGCATGCCAGCATGAGCCTCCTCTGGCTTTCCTGATAACACAAGTAGGGCCTTGGCACAGAGCTGAATGGAAAGCATCAGAGTATTCTGTATTCTGGCCTCTTGTCAGGGCCAGAAATAAGAAGTCCCTCTCGACTAGCACAGAGCAAATGAGAAGAATGAAGAACACAAGCCCTGCTCTTTTTACTTTCTATCGATTTCTTCTTGGAGAGAAAGTGGATTTTATAGGTTAGCAAACCCATAGGCACTTTTAATAATGGTTGCGTGAGACAAATGAGTCAATGGCTATAAGACCTGAATATTTTTAATTTAACCTCCATCAATGGGAGGTCTCGAGACCCACAGAGCTCTGGCAGGAAGTGATAAAGAGGAGAGAAAAGAAGAGAGACAAGGTCCTCAGTTACGGAGTGGAGATGGGTCTTGGTTCTTAGGGTCTGTGGGGAAAGATGAAAGATGAAAGAGTCTGTCACCATGGCCCCCTTCCCTAGACCTCAAGGAGCTGTTAGAATCACATCTGACAGCTTCATCTTGACATCTAACACCTCAGGCATGGCTTAGCAGGCTGGCAATCTTATTCCTATCAGAACTTGCCCCAGATAAAAGAAATCAACAGCCTCTAAAACAGAGAGGACTCTGGGACAGTGGCTACAAAATGGTCCAAAGGGACCATTCAGGAAAAACACTAACTGACATTTAGGTCTGAAATGAGGGCTAGTACTTGACACTGGGTGTGTGTGTGGGGGGGTGTGCGTGCGCACACACACACACACACACACACACACGCACGCACACACACACACGCACACACGATGACCTCAGCCTTTTCCCACATCCCTACCCAGTCCAAGGTGTCAGAGGGCTGGGCTCTGCTCCATGGCCAAGTCATCCAGCTTTATTGCTTGCAACATATACACTTCATATTTCATTAACAAGACCCCAACCGCAGAACTACAAAAATGTTCCATGTGTACTTTGAAGAAAATTTCAGAGAGATATCTTTTAGATACAGCCATCTATCCTTCTCTTAGTGATGGTTCCCTCACCACACAGACCCCCTCTAGGGCCCTTTATTCTTATCCAGTGGCCCCCAAATAAAAATGGCATGTGATGAGCTGGAGATGTGACTCAAGTGCTATAGCACTTGCGTAGCAAGCTGAAGATCCTGACTTTAAATCCCAATAGTGGGGGTTGGGGAGGAGAGGGGAAGGGAGAAGGGGAAGGAAAGAAGAGGGAAGGGGAAGAGAAAGGGGAGGGAAGGGGAAGGAGAGAGGAAAGGGGAAGGGGAAGGAGAGGAAAAAAAAGAAAAGAAATGGCACATGGTAGCTACCACTTGGGGTTACTAAGTTCATCTCAGTGCTCCAACCTGGTGAGCTCTGGTTTCCTTTGCAAAAGGGAATCTCCCCTACATAGTGACCTATCTAAGGAAAATAAAAATATTCCAGAAAATGAAGAAACAAATGGGGGTGGGGAGGTAGCATCTAGAAATTTCTTAGAAAATTCATAGAAACTTCTCTATAGGCCAATGTTTGACCAAGGAAGGTTTCAGATATCAAAAATCAGCCATACTTCCCACTCTCGGCTCACAATTGGAATTCCCTACAGTGAATAGGGAGACCTCACCAAAAAGTGGACAGCATGCAGGTTCTAGTTCTCTCAGCCAATACCACACCCCAGGGTACCAAAACTAGACCAGAGCTTTAATCTTCAACACAAGTAAGCCATATGACAACCCAGGAGGCTCTGGAGTCCAATTAGCATGTCTCTAGAAGCAGCACAATGAATGTGTCATCTGGGGAGAGACGCAGCCCAAAGGTCAGCAGCCACTAGCTCTGGGGGGGCAGTCAGGGAGAACAGGGCTCAACCACCCCTGTACCTGCCTTGGGCAAGGACAGCACCTACCTCTCAGGACAGGCAGCCAGGACAAAGCCTTTAGCAATCCACAGATAAGCAATGAACTTTTTTCACAACACTGAGACTGACATGTGTAGACTCTGGCCATGGGTTGTCTCTAGCCTGTAAGGGCCTAGGCTCAGTAACTCTCTAGGCCAGACCAGGACGATGGCAGATGAGATCTTTTTTTTCCTTGTCTGTCATAGGGATTGAACTCAGTCTGGGGTACTGACCCTGAGGTCTTTTGCTCAAGGTTAGTGTTCTATACTTTGAGCCACAGCACCACTTCCATCTTTTTTTTTTTTTTGCTAATGGACAGATAAGAGTGCCCGAGAGCCAGGCGCCAGTGGCTCATGCCTATAATCCTAGCTACTCAGGAGGCTGAGATCTGAGGATTGTGGTTCAAAGTCAGTCTGAGCAGAAAACTGGAAGGGGCCCTGTGGCTCAAGGGGTAGAGTGTTCTCCTTGAGCTGGAGACCTGAGGGACAGCGCCCAGGCCCAGAGTTCAAGCCTCATGGCCAACCAAAACAAAAGGAAGAGAGTGTCCTGGATTTGTCTACCCAGGCTAGCTATGAACTACGATTCTCAGATCTCAGCTTCCAGAGTAGCTAGGATTATAGGCATGAGCCTTCGGTGCCTGGCAGCTGGTGATATCTTAATGAACTTAATGATTCTTTGAAACTCTATGGAAAATCACTTTGGGTGATCCTGACTCATATGAAGGAAAACCCTTGAACATGGAACAGTGTTACTTTCAGATTAAAGGTGGTAACGTCAAACTATAGAGAACTCTAACACAAACAGAGTCACTTTACCTGAGAAGCTTCCCTGCCTACCAGTCTTCAGCATCCCTCCTCTGCATCTCCCATATGGTAGAAAGAGGAAAAGACAACAGCTGTGAGAACTAGGTAAAGGACCTAAAGCTCCTGGCCCACACTGGAATGGTAAACCAGACCAGCAGAGTCTCTTTTTTCCAAGCCATAACCTCTGTATACTCCAACTGCCCTCAGGACAAAGTACATACATCTTGGCCACAGTACACAAGAGGTTTTCAATCTGGCCCCTGCCTACCTTGTGCCCTAGTGGCCATATCTTTTTTTTTTTGGGGGGGGGAGGGGAACAGGGGGTAGGGGACCTGGGGATTTAATTCAGGGCCTTGTGCTATTATTCTATTTTTGAGACAGGGTCTCACTGTTTCCTAGGCTAGCCCCAAAATCTTGGATTTACCTGATACTCCTGTTCCGAGCAGTTAGAACTACAGGTGTGCCACCATGACCAGCTGTGCCTTCACAGGATGTTTAACACCATCTTCTGCCTGAAAGCATTTGTTTCTCACTTTGTCACCTTAAACACTCTCTTTCTATTCAGCATCACTAATTCTTCTATGATGTTTTCCCCAAACTTGGGGGGTATAGAAGGAAGTCTATGCTATGGGCTACCCTGCAAAGGAACCAGAGGCTGATCCTTGCTAGATCCCCTATGAGGTTACCGGTAGAGGCTTATCTCTCTTCTCTCTAGACCAGCATCAAGTCTGTTCTTGGAGCCCAACCTAAGACGAAATAATGTATGTTGATTCTGATATATAGTATGAATGGATAGGTGGCATTGCTGCCTGACCAAAGGAAATCAGCAGCAGGAGCAAATAAGAGCTGGTTGGCTATGGCCAGAGATTCCTGCTCAGGGCTTAGCTGCAAAGAACAATCCCCACCCCTCCCCACACCATCCAATACTCTAGTCTAGGCTTGCTGTTCTTGGGTAGAGCCACTCATCACATGTCAGGAGGCCTCCGCCACTGGGATGATATTACAGTCTATTTTGAGGGTCACACTGGAGCATCTGTCAGCTGGGCCAACCACACCCTTCATGTGTCATCACTAAGAGCCGGGACATTCACAGGTCCATGAATTCTGACTGAGGAAGCTGCTCTTACTCTAAAGACCCTCAGCTTCAGAGCCTGCTTGGTTTCTTGGAAAGATCACCCTTTACCTTCTGGCACCACTGACAGTAATCATACATCTCCTCACCCCACCAGACCTGTTCCCAAGGTTCATAGCTCTGGTGACTTGGCAAAATACAGCTGAAGGCAGTAAGTCTGTGCCAAGCTCTGAGCTCAAACATGGCCCCTCCTTCAGAGTTCTCCCAAACACGTGGGCAGAGACCCAAAAGCCCAACACCCTGACATGAAGCTAATTACCCCTCAGACTGATAAGTCCACAGGTTCCATCTGCTAAGAAACTCCTACTCATTCCTCATAAGCAAGCTCAGGCTTTGCCTCCTCTTGTAAAGAGCCTTTCGGTCCATTCTCAGTTACTGAGTAGGCCACAGGCTCCCTGAGGACAAGGCTGGCCTATGCTGGCTTGACTTCTGTTTTCCTGCACCTGGCACACAGCCTGGAACAAAGAAAGGACAACTAAATACTCTATAAACTCTTGAAATAAAACCTTTCTGATCAGAGTAGCTTAGTGTGTTCTTCTACAAAAGATGTTGTGAGAACAGCGGCATTTCTGGGAGAACTACAACACTAAAAGTGGATTCATAAATACCTTCTACAAAGGTGATATATACCAATCTACAGAAAAACTACATATTCAGCTGGACACCAGTGGTTCACACCTATAATCCCAACTACTCTGGAGACTGAGATCTGAGGATCTCAGTTCAAAGCCAACACGGGCAGGAAAGTCTGAGACTCTTATCTCCAATAAACCACTCAGAAAAGCAGAAGTGTAACTATGGCTCAAGTGATAAAGCTCTAGCCTTGAGTTGAAGAGCTGAGAGACACTGCGTAGGCCCAGAGTTCAAGCTCCAAGACCAACAACAACAACAACAAAAACCCTTTAAATTCAATGAATAAATATATTGATCAAGCCCAGCACATAACTGTCATACTTCTCTAGTCCCACTCTAGTCCCACTGAACCCCTTTCTGCTCTATCCCCTAACACTATGATCCTATAAGAACCTAAGATGTTCCTTCTTTAACCCAGAAAAAGAATACAATAGTAGCCACAATGGAGAAAAATAATAGCAGCATATATACATATATCTGGGATCAAGCAAGAACATAGGGTGGGTTAAGATATTCCACTGCACATTTTAAGCCCTGAAGCCAGAGCAGGCCACCAAATATCTGAGACTCAGGCCACTCCCACAAAACAGGTACATCATCATTTATTCCAACCATTTTCTAGAGATGCTGTAAGGCTAAATGAGACAACACAGGAAAACTACAGAACCAATTAATCTTTGGATCATCAAGAAAACTGGAGTCAGAAATATATTTTAACACTGGCAGGAAAGAGGAAACAAGTCAGTCAATGCCTGTAACTGCTTTTGGCCTCCTCAAAACCACCCTTGACAGGGCTGGGAATGTAGCTTAGTGATAGAGTGCTTGCCTAGCATGCTCGAAACCCTGGGTTCGATTCTTCAGTAACACATTAACAGAAAAAGGGGAGGGGGGGAACCACCCTTGAGTTGGTGCCAGTGGCTCATGTCTATAATCCTAGCTACACAGGAGGCTGAGATATGAGGCTCACGGTTGGAAGCTAGGCCTGGTAGAAATGTCCATGAGACCCCTATCTCCAACTGATCACCCAAGAAAGCCAGAAGTAGAGCTGTGATTCAAATGGTAGAGCACTAGCCTTGAACAAAAAGAGCACAGAGATAGCACCCAAATCTTGAATTCAAGCCCCAGGACCAGCACAAATAAAACAACAACAACAAAAACACCCCTGACCCATATCAACATCTGGCTACATGTTAACCATGAAAAGGCTTTCAAAGATTCCATAAAGTGGCCATGAAGAACCATTAATACACTCACTATCTGGTCAGCTGAAGCAGGCCATTGTAGACATACAGACAACCTAAAGTGACACAGATCCACTTAAATATTAAAAGCCAGTTAAAGAAATACAAAGCTCTTTAAACACTCCTCTTGTGAAAAGTTGTTCTTGTCTCTAAACAGCTCAGCTGATATATATATTAAAAAAAAAAAAAGACTTATAAAAAAAAACCTCCATTTTCTTCCCTATTCATTTAAGAAATGCCCCTCAGCTTTCTTAGCAATATGAGACTCAAGCACCAACATCTGGGTCAACTTTCTAACTATTATAGAGTGTTTGGGCTTTTTTGTTTTTGTTTTTTTGTACTTTGTCAGTCATGGGGCTTGAGCTCTGGGCCTGGGCACTGTCCCTCAGCCTTCAGCACAAAGCTAGCACCCTACCACTTGAACCATAGCACCATTTCCAGCTTTTTCTGTTTATGTAGTACCAAGGAATCGAACCCAGGGCCTCATGCATGCACGGCAAGCACTCTACCACTGAGCCACCTTCCTAGCCCTTAAGAAGTCATTCTCATTTACACTAGCTCAAGTAAATTATATTCTTCTATCATATCATAGAAAGGGACTATTAAGTCTTTAAAGTCCTATCTGAAACTTAAATATGTATCCTGTCTGTAAAGGAACTATATAGGGATGAAAGTAAAAGATATAACAGCTTTCCACAATTAGAATTTCAGAATCGTAAGCCAGGCACAAAGGCTCACACCTGTAATCCTAGCTACTCAAGAGGTGGAGATCTGAGGATCGCTATTCAAAGCCAGCCTGGGCAAGCCCATGAGACTCTTCAATTAATCACCAGAAAACTGGAAGTAGCTCAAAGTGGTAGAGCACTAGCCTTAGACAAAAGTGCTCAGGTGCTGGGCACTGGTTCCTAGCTACTCAGGAGGCTGAGACCTGAGAATCGCAGTTCATAGCCAGCCGTGGCAGGAAAGTCTGTGAGACTCTAATCTCCAATTAAACACACACACAAAAGCCATTAAGTGGCGCTGTGGCTCAAAATGGTAGATCCCTATCCTTGAGCAAAAGAACTCAAGGATAGCTCCAGGCTCTGAGTTCAAGCCCCATGACCAACAACAACAACAAAAAAGCTCAGGGGTAGTGCCCAGGCAAAGTTCAAGTCCCATGACCAACAAAGAAAGACAAAACAAAACAAAACTCAGGACAGAGCCATGACCTGAGTTCAAGCCCTGGGACCAGCACACACACACACACACACAAAAAAGAAGTTCAGACTCATCACATTCTAGGGTTAATGGCAGCTTAGATGTTGGCCCTAGCAGCTGTCAGTACAGATGAAGAAACAAGATGTACTCAAGCCCACAGAGCCCTACCAGGCAAAGGAGTTAAAACAACACAAAGAAGGCAGGGAAGTTTCTGATTCTGGCAGTTCTGCTCCAAGTTCAACCCCTTTATCAGGTATTTTGCATACACTGTAAGAGGAGCAGTCCCTAGGAGAGAAAAACTCCTCAAAATTCTTAAAAAACACACACTCAGATCAAAGAAGAACTGAGTGTGGCCAAACTTTTCATACCATACCTAAAATATAACGAAGAAAGCTTTTGCCAAAGCAGTTACAGTCATGGTATTTCCTATCTTAAACACATCCTTTGTTGCAATCACTAGAAAAAAGGGATGACTGGAAGAAAAAAGGAAAAAAGAGTGAAAAATGTTCACTCTGATGTTTAGTGTCTGTTTACATAACCCTCAAGAAGGGCGTTGCCCTTATGCTAACTTTAATGAGGACCTTCTAAAAGCTGGTCAGACTGGTGTTCAAGTCCCTGGACTGAAAAACAAGTTTATAAGCAACAAGGTCACTTGATTCTGACCATGTTATGTTGTTTACCGAGATGACAGTGGCCACTAGAGCTTTGATGAATGCTGCAAAGATTCTACTATCCCTTTGAAGCCTACTAGAGACTCTATATGACTAAATGCCATAAAAAGGACCTTGAGTATAAAAAAGGGGAAGTCTTGAAGGGCACAGGCTAGTAGGGGAAATCCCATTCTGTACACTGAATTAATAATGTAAACCTGTTATCTGTGTTTCTGATCTGTGAAGTATTTGTTTACATCACTTTAAAAAAAAAAAAACAAAGGGTCCCTGATTTATCCACAATGTGTCTACTTTCTATCAAGGCCCAATGCTTAGACCAAGCTATATCCCTCCTTAAAGAGGAGTTATATCAATCACAGGAGGCCTGAAACTCTCACCACAGGGAACAGCTCAGTGTGGGAGTGGGGAAAAGAGGGTAGTAAAAAGGGGCTTACCCATCTCTTCCTTTGCTGATGATCTTCACCTCAAAGTAATAAATACCACAGGCAGCGGGTATGGGGTGAGTAGCTCGAACTGAGGCTGCATCTTTGTGATTTTTGCCATGACCTAATGGGAAAAGACAAGAAACAAATTCGGCAGAAGTAAATGCAAATGGAAACCTCATTCTTCTCAGCTCCATGGCAACTTCATCCTCCCTTGGTTAAGCACTTATAGCTCAAGGAATAAATGGACAACTGAGTAAACACATAGAACTCCCACATCTGGCTTACCTCCTCTTGAGATAGCCCTCCCTGAGCCACTGCCCTTCATAATCACAAAACAGGGTATAGGCAAAGTGGGGACTTGCAAAAGATACTGAGCATTCCTGGCAGACTCCTCAGAACCCAGGCAGCCCACCCGAGAGATCAGGGAAAGGGGGAGGCAAACATGGATAACACTCTCAACAACAACTTTAGCACACAACCCCAGCCCAGTATAGGATGACTAGCAGGCAGGATAGTCCATTCGTCTTACTAATGGTGGGAAGATGTTATCACCTCTTTTTGCAGACATCCCTGAAACTAAGCAGAGGTAAAGAGCCAGCCCAGAGACGCTCTACAGTAGAAGGGTTAGCTCAGCACAGAGTTTGGACACCTGTTGGAGTTCTCCTGACCATTGGGTGTCTCAGGGAAGGGCAAAGCAAGGAAGTCAACCCTCGGCCTGGTCAGCTCCACCACTCTAAACACTTCACAGGGGGGCTAAGGCCTAAACCGGAAAACTCAGACAAGGAAAGGGACGTGATGGAATGGGGCCAAACAACATAGCAGACACTCTGGACTTGTCCCCCCAGCGGCCAGACGGGTCGATACCTTTGTAGTGGACACGGAGGTTGCCCTGAGAGAGGCCGATGTAGTTGTACTTGTCCTTGGGGCTCCAGGAACGCGGCAATGGTGTCTCGTGTTGGTTGACCGCGGGGTACAGGCGCTGCAGGCGCCGGCTCAGCTCCTGATCCCCGGGGGACGGCAGCCCGCCCCCAGCCCCCCCGCTGGAGGAGTCCCCAGCCTGCGGGCTCCCTGCTCCCGGGTCCACCGTCGCCGCCGCCATCTTGGTGGGAGCTGCTATTGTGTCACTGGGGGCGGGGAGGAGCGCGACCAGATCCGCCCCACTCAGCCAATGGCCCGCGAGTCTCCCGGGGCCGCAGGGAAACCGAGTCCGAGTCCAGCACCTCGCTTTGGACATTGCTGAGCTTGCCACATTTTAGACTCAATATCCCACAATGCAGAGCGCCCCAGAGGCGGACCGACGATAACCCGCAAGGCACGTCGGGAGATGTAGTTCACAGCCACTAGCCACTAAGCCTCTCCAGCGGAGACTCTCAGATACCGAAAACTACAACTCCCGCCGACAAAACGGCCCCGGATTCTCTGCTCACCTCCCTCCTCCACGGCCTCAGTTTATCCCTCTGCTTCATTTCTGAAGCTAATGCCAAATCTGCGGCAGAGAATGGCTCTCGGGGCATCCCGCTCCTGTGTTTCACTACATCTTTGCTACTTGGCTTCTTCCCAGCCTGCAGGCGAGGGGCTGGGGGCGTGGCACAACCCTGGTCCCGCCTTCACCGCAGGAGTAGCTGGGAGTTTAGTTGCCAAGGCGACAGGCCGTACACTATCTCAGCTTCCCGTTCTGCGAGTGCTGGCCGCCTGCCTGCCAGAGGGTCATGGATAACGCGCAGCAGCGTCTGTACAGCTTCTCCAAGCCGAGGTAGGCGTTGATAAAACTGAGGGAGGAGAGAAGGGCTTAAGTACGCTTTCAGAAAGGGAGATGACACCTGGTCAGTATCTCTGCACTGCTCATTGGCCTCCAGTTCTTTGTGTTGAGGCTCCAATCCCACAGAATCAGTGATGCAGAATCAGAATCCCAGTTGTCGGTCCAGTGAGGATGGAGTTACGTGCTAGCAAAAGGGCAGGCTCTCCAGACACTGGTGACTCATGCCTGTAATCCTAGCTACTCAGGAGGCTGAGATCTGAGGATCAAGGTTCAAAGCCAGCCTGGGCAGGAACTCTTATCTCCAATTAACTAACAAAAAAACGGAAGTGCAGCTGTAGCTGAGTGGTAGAGTGCTAGCTTTGAGGACAAGAGCTCACTCAGGGACAGCAACCAGGCCCCAAGTTCAAGCACAAAAGCAAAAAAAAAAAAAAAAGGCCAGGCTGGAGCTCAGTGGCTATAATCCTAGCTACTCAAGAGGCCGAGAGCTGAGGCTCAAAGTTCAAAGCCATCAGGGGCAAAAAATTTACCTGTCTGGTTGGTTGCCTGCACTGGGGCTTGAACTCAGGTCCTCTTGCTTAGCCCTTTTGCTTAAGGCTGGTGCTCTACCACTTAAGCCATTTCCTTCTCTTTTTTTGTGTGTTGACTAATTGGAGATAAGCATCTTTAAGATTGCCCAGCATAGAGGGCTCAATCGTGTAATCCTAGCTACTTAGGAGGCTGAGATCCGAGGATCATGGTTCAAAGCCAGCCAAGGCAGATTCTTATCTCCAATAAACCACCAGAAAACCAGAAGTGGCACTGTAGCCCAAGTGGTAGAGCTAGCCTTGAGCTGAAGAGCTCAGGGACAACACTGTAACCAGCAAAAAAGAAGAAAAAAGAAAAAAATCTTTACGATTGTTGTTGTTGTTGCCAATCCTGGGGCTTGAACTCAGGGCTTGAGCACTGTCTCTGAGCTTCTTTTGATCAAGGCTAGCACAACCACTTAAACCACAGTGCCACCTCTGGCTTTTTCTGTTTATGTGGTAGTGAGGAATCAAACCCAGGGTTTCATGCATGCTAGACAATCACTCTGCTACTAAGCCACATTCCCAGCCCCTCTTTAAGATTTTCCTGCCCATGCTGTCTTCAAACCATGATTGGTCCTCAAATCTCAATCTCCTGAGTGGCGAGATTACAGGGGAGAGCCACTGGTGCCTGGACTCTCTGGGTTCCTGCTACTGTAGGAGTTGGTAAGACTAATGTGATGAGAAGAATGCTTCTCGGAATGTATGAAATTGGATTGGGCTCAGAGCCAGGGGCTTGCTGGGTAGCATCTCTGGGAATCTGGAAGCAGTGCTGGGAAGACCCAGAGCCTGACCCTGAGGAGAATAGAGGCCATGCCTTTTGGATTTTGCAATGGTTGAAAAGGCTCTCCCTATTCTGGGCTCTGTCACGCATGACCAGTTTCTCCTTTTCTGTGCAGATCACAGCCAAGAACTTCAAAAGGGACTTCAGATGATGAATCCCCTTATGGAGACTCAAAATTTATCCAGAAACGTAATTATTCTCAGAAATGGAAGGCACTGGTTAGTAACAATCGCTTTTTGGAACCCTACATTAGGCTCTGGGAATTGTTTCCCTGTCTGTAACCCTAAAAAAAAACATTTACCTGAATTGACCAAAGAGGCTTCTTCCCAATCAAGGGCATATAGTTCACAGATACCTACTAGGTTTTGGAGAAGAGGGAGTGCACATTAGTTTCCAAAAAGCCTTCACAGACCTCCTCAGGCAGAGCCACACAGCTGCTGTCCTCAGACCCCCCTTCACTGTACCTCATCATTCTGAAATGGACCTCATTTCTTCATCCAGCCAGGCATATGGTGGGCACTGTGGTAGATGCTGGGATGATCACACCAGCTTTGCCAAGTTCCTTCAATTCTGTGACTATGCCTTTTTTTTTCTTTATGGTCATAATGTCTGATAGGGTCCTTCAGTGGCTGACATGTTTTGTTTGGGGCACTGATTTCAACCTCCTAAGGAGCTAAGTGTCAGCCAGAGGTGCCTGGCTGAGACTGATACATGTCAAAAGCACCATAATGAGCAGGGGTATGAAAGTAGAGGAAGGGGATATTTCTTTATTGTGTTGTTTGCTCTGAGTTCCTCCTCCATTCACACTCTTAAGGTTTTTGTATAAAAATAGTGCTGTCACAGAGGTAGGTTGCTATGTGCCTATAACCTCAGAACTCAGAAGGCTGAAGCACAAATATCTCTAGAATTCAAGATTAGCCAAGGCTACATAACCAGACCTTATCTCAACTTCATTTTCTTTCCCCAAGAAAGAAAGCTATTGCACTATCTTCTAAGTACTTTTAGTATATTTTGTTTTGGTGGGGTTTTGTTTGTTTGGGTGGTACTGGGATTTAAAGTCAGGGCTTTGTGCTTACTAGACAGGCACTTTACCACTTGACTAGCCTGTCACTAGCCTGCTTTTTGTTTTGATTTTCTTTGTTTTGATACTAGGAATCAGAGTGCCTCACTCTGTACACAAGTACTTAGCATTGAGCTACAACCCCCCCACACACACACACTTTGTTGCTAATTGCTATTGCTACAGTCCAATCCACAAATACTTTCCAAATCTTAGAGGAAAAACAAAAATAAACACATTTGAGTAAACTTCTAATTCCAATTTACTGTGGAAACACTATAGACAATGTGATGGTTTTCCTGATGTAAGTGTGTTTCTTGTGAAGTTGGGAACATTGGGTTATAATACACTTTGTGAGGGCAGAAACTTCTTGTCCAGAGAATAATATGTATTCTCCGTAGAAACACATCCTGGCAGGGCAGGCTCTGTCCAACTCCTTGCTCCCATCAGGGGTCACATTATTCTGTGATCCTGCAGCCAGGTTCATTTGGGCTTTTTCTGCATGGCCATGGTTAACCACTAGGGGCCACTGTTTCTCCTGCCATCACCCTGTGGCTGCCTTTGCATTTTCACCTGCAGGGGGTTGCACAGGGCACAACCCATCCAATCTGGTTATAAATCTGTTCACCTGTCATCAATTATGTTACCCTTGAAATTAGCGTTCTTCACCTTTCTCTACTTGGTGTAGCTTATCCTGATAGGAGGGTATTAAACTCTAATTCTTTCATCTTTTTTTTTTTTGTCGGTTATGGGGCTTGAACTCTGGGCCTGGACGCTGTCCCTCAGCTCTTCAGCTCAAGACGAGCGCTCTACTACTTGAGGCACAGCGCCACTTCCAGTTTTCTGAATGTTTTTCTGCAGATAAGAGTCTCACAGACTTTTCTGCCTGAGCTGGCTTTGAACTGTGGTCCTCAGATCTCAGCCTCTTGAGTAGGATTACAGGCATGAGCCACCAACACCCAGCCTAATTCTTTCATCTTTTTTCCCACCTATATTTTTCTTTTCTTTTTTGTGCTGGTCCTGAGGCTTGAACTCAGGGCCTGGGTTCTATCCCTGAGCTTTTATGCTCAAGGCTAGTGCTGTATCATTTGTGCCACAGCTCCACTACCGGCTATGTTGTAACTACATTGGAGATAAGTCTCATAGACTTTCCTGCCCAGGTTGGCTTTGAACTGCAATCCTCAGATATCAGCCTCCTGAGTAACTAAGATTACAGGTGTGGGCTATCAGTGCCCAGCTCTATATTTTCTTTTCTTTTTCTGTTTTTCTTCCTTCCTTCCTTCCTTCCTTCCTTCCTTCCTTCCTTCCTTTCTGTCTTTCCTTTCTTCTTTCTTCTTTTTTTGCGGGGGGGGGGGGGGGTCTGGTCGTGGGGCCTGAACTCTGGGCCTGGGCGCTGTCCCTCAGCTCTTCAGCTCAAGGCTAGTGCTCTACCACTTGAGCCACAGCACCACTTTCGGCTTTTTTCTTTTTGCTTATGTGCTGCTGAGGAATCGAACCCAGGGCCTCACACATGCAAGGCAAGCGCTCTACCACTGAACCACCTTCCAAACCCCCTTTCTTTCTTCTTGTGTTTGTGTGTGCGCATGCAAGCCCTGGAGCTTGAACTTAGAACCTGGACACTGTCCCTGAGCTTTTGCTCAAGGATAGCACTCTACCACTTGGAACCACAGTGCCATTTCAGCCTTTTTATTGTGGGGGTGGTGGTAGTGGTGGTGGTGGCAGTAAGTTTTTTGGAGATGAGAGTCTCACAGACTTTCCTGCCAGGCTGGCTTTGAACTGTGATCCTCATATCTCAGCCTCCTGAGTAGCTAGGATCACAGGCATGAGTCACTCACTGACACCTAACTTATTTATTTTACAATATTTATTGAGTGCTACCTAAGACTATAAAGAGTGCCAAATATGATGCCATCAATCCTGGAGGTACAAGCTGGGCACTGGTGGCTCACGCCTGTAATCCTAGCTACTCAGGAAGCTGAGTTCTAAGGATCACGGTTCAAAGCCAGCCCGGGCAGAAAACTCCGTGAGACTCTTATTTCCAATAAGCCACTAGAAAACTGGAAGTGGCATTGTGGCTCAAGCGGTAGAGCACTGGCCTTGAGCTGGAGAACTGAGGGACAGCACCCAAGCCCAGAGTTCAAACCCCAGAACTGACACAAAAATAATTCTACAGGTACAGAGATAGGTCAACCCAGAGCCCTTTCAAAAGGCTGGTGTTTTCCCTGGGCCAAGCAACTAAGCTAAATATGTACCTTCCATAAATATGGAATGAATGATCCCACGATTGAGTTAAAACATGTACAAAACTAGCAGGATTCAGTAGAAAAAGTCATGCCAAGAACCGTCTGAGAAAATGATGGCATTTTCCACATTAAGAGCCAGTTGCCATTAGACTGGAAGAGCTTTTTACCATTCGCCTGAACAAGAACCCAGGGCAGGCAGGCATCCTGGATTCTCTATTCCTGAGAATGGGAGGCTGAGTTCAGAGCACAAATGAGACTTTTTCAATAATTCAATTTTCTTTTCAATCTGAAGGTGTCCTTTGCTCATTGTAGAAAATGTTGAAAATGTGCAATTATACAAAAGTAATAATACATGATCCTATCATTAGGGAATAATAATCTCTGATAGCTTTTTGATTTTTTCCTTTTTTTCTTTTTGTTTTGGGGGGGAGGGTCCGGTCGTGGGGCCTGAACTCTGGGCCTGGACGCTGTCCCTCAGCTCTTCAGCTCAAGACTAGCGCTCCACCACTTGAGCCACAGCACCACTTCTGGCTTTTTTTTTTCCTGCTTATGTGGTGCTGAGGAATTGAACCCAGGGCCTCAGGCATGCAAGGCAAGCACTCTACCACTGAGCCACCTTCCCAACCTACTGTTCTGTTCTTAAGTTTTCTAATTTTTCCAGAGGCACGGTATGACATTGAGGACTTCCCTTGTTAGAAATGCTACTGCTAGCTGGGCACCAGTGGCTCATGCTTGTAATCTTAACTACTCAAGAGAATGAGATCTGAAGATTGCCATTGCAAGCTAGTCCAGGCAGACAAATCTGACAGACTCATCTCCAATTAACCAACAAAAAGCCAGAAGTGGAGGTGTGGCTCAAGTGGTAGGGTGCTAGCCTTGAGCAGAAAACCTCAGGAACAGTGCCCAAGTCTTGAGTTCAAACCCTAATACTGGCACAAAAGAGGAAGGAGGAGGAGGAGGAGGAGGAGGAGGAGGAGGAGGAGGAGGAGGAGGAGGAGGAGGAGGAGGAGGAGGAGGAGGAGGAAGAAGAAGAAGAAGAAGAAGAAGAAGAAGAAGAAGAAGAAGAAGAAGAAGAAGAAGAAGAAGAAAAAGAAGAAGAGGAAAAAGAGGAGGAGGAGGAGGAGGAGGAGGAGAAGAAAAAGAGGAGGAGAAGGAGGAGGAAATAAAGCAACACTGTTGCTGTTCCAGCTCTGACCCCTTCTGCCTGGGCTCTTTGTTCCAGGCCTTAGCCTAAACCAGAACCTCAGACAACCTGCTCTTCCTGGGCGTCAGCTCTTCAAATCTATATCCTGGAGTCTTTATGCTATCCAGGCATTCTTTGTGTCTTTCTACCACTCATAGACTGCCTAAGTGATCTCACCTACTCCCTTGCTTTTATTTCAGCTGTATAGCCTCATTACCCACCGCTTACAGAGCCAACCTTTCCTGGCCTATCCCAGTGAGGGCCTCCCAACCTCCATGAACCTGCACTGGCTTCACTCATTTCATGTTGACTTGTGATCATCAATTCATACCCATTGTCCCCAGCTTCCCACATGTCCTTAGAATCCAGCAGGATCTGATATGCACTAGGACCCAGATGAGCTTGATGAACAAGTGAATGATTGGATTGAATAAAACCCTAGGTAGCTAAGTGATACAGTATACAGTGGTACAGTGCTTACCTACCATACTTGAGGCCCTGGGGCACCACCAAAAAAAAAAAAAAAGACATAAAAACTTAGAAGGCTGCTCTGGACCAGAGGGTTATATTTGACCTCCCTGCCATGAGCGCTTCATGAAAAGATTACTACATGCCCCCTGCCCCTGCCCCTGCTCAAGGTTCCAAATGAATTCCATTTCTCGGGTTCCTCACCTACTTCCCTTTGCCCCCAGTGGCATAGCCCAATCTTCTCTCAAGGTTTATAGCACCCTCTGCTGCATGTCTACCTCTGTCTTGTAAGTCCAGGCTTGAGGCTGGGTCTGCCTTCCTCTCTGTTTTTAGCCATACTATTTCATGGGGCCAGGGCCAGGCTCTCTGGTAACTCATATCTGTTTTCACAGCACAGGTATTCAATACTCACTGACTTAATACAAAAGAGAATAGCTCACTTTCATTGAGTTCCAAGCAGGAGCCATAGTGTCATGGCATCTCACCTCAGTACAGGAAAGTGGTGACCACCATTATCCCCATGATGGTAGATACAGAGACTGAGGCTCAGAGAAGTAAACCCATGACCACACAGTTAGTAAGGGAGATAAGAGCTTTAACCCATGTGCCCTAACTCAAGGACCATAGTCTTAATTATGAGCCAAGATTGATGAGACACACCTGTCATCCTGTCATCCCAGAACCTCAGGGGAGAATCTTAAGTTTGAAGCCAACCTAGAATCTACATAGTGAGAAACCATGTCAAGATTGAGAGAGAGGGCTGGGAAAATGGCTCAGTGGTAGAGCATTTGTCTTGCATGCATGAGGCCCTGGGTTCGATTCCTCAGTACCACATAAGCAAAAAGAAAAAATCCGGAAGTAGGGCTGTGGCTCAAGTGGTAGAGCGCTAGCCTTGAGCAGAAGAGCTGAGGGACCAGGCCCAGAGTTCAGGCTCTATGACTGGACCCCCCAAAAAGAGAAAGAGAGAGAGTATACCAGAGGAGAATGGTAGTGGGGAAAATAAATGGGAATGTGGGAGGAAGGATGTAGGAATATCAGGAAGGAGGGAGTCATGTTGCCATAGTAACACCATATTCTCTCCTTGAAGCCCTGGCAGTTCTCCCTGAGTGGCCACCTGTCCCCATGGCCCACATTCGCCAGTGGCCAGACTGTTCTGCAGAATCAAAAGCCCTGTTCCGATGAGCACCGGAAGCGACCTAGGTAAGACAGGGTTGGTCTAATGGTGAATGATATACCAGGCAGATAGGGTTGATGTATGTGATGTCCCAGGCCAAGGGTGCTGGTGACATCCCATCCTGCATTCTTTTCAATAGCTGGCAGCATCATCCCCTGGGCATAGCCAAACCCAAGTACCTGGAGCAGCTAGAAAACTACCTACGCAAGGAACTTCTCCTGCTGGACCTGGGCACAGATTCCACGCAGGAGCTGAGGTTACAGGTCAGAGTCACAGATTAAATATAGTGGAGGGCAGGAAGAAACCTCACCCACTGATACTGAGCAGGTTAGACATTCTGAGGGATCTGGCTCATCTGGGTCTCTCCTAAAGAAAAGCATATCCTATAACAAGGTCAGTGAGCCAGGTCTTCAGTGGCTCCCAAGTTTGAGCTACTCAGGAGGCTGAGATCTGAGAATCATCACTCAAAGCCAGCCTAGGCAAGAAAGTCCATGAAATTCTTATCTCTAAATAGCCAGCAAAAAGCCAGAAGTAGAACTATGGCTTAAGTGATAGAGCACTATGCCTGATTGAAAAAAGCTAAAGAACAGTACCTAGGCCTTGAGTTCAAGCCCCAGTACCAGCACAAAAATCAAACAAAAATACTACCAAAGGGCTGGGTATGTGGCTTAGTGGTAGACTGCTTGCCTAGAATGCATGAAACCCTGGGTTTGATTTTTCAGTACCACATAAACAGAAAAAGCCAGAAGTGTTGCTGTGGCTCAAGGGGTGTAGCACTTGCCTTTAGCCAAAAAGCTCAGGAACAGTGCCCAGGCCCAGACTTCAAACCCCACGACCAACTCCCTCCCCCCCCCCCCCCCAAAAAATACTGAACCTTGTTTGTTTGTTTTTTTCACTAAATTGTGTAGACTGGATGCTCTCTCCTGTCCTTTCAGCTGCTAGGCTGGCTCCATAGACATCAGTGAATCAGAGCTTTGTACCTGTGGATCACACCTGTAATACTAGCTACTCAAGAGGCTAAGATCTGAGGATCGTGGTTTGAATTCAGCCTGGGCAGAAAAGTCCAGTAGATTCTTTTTTTTTTTTTTTTGTCGGTCGTGGGGCTTGAACTCTGGGCCTGGGCGCTGTCCCTCAGCTCTTCAGCTCAAGGCCAGCGCTCTACCACTTGAGCTACAGCGCCACTTCTGGTTTTCTGGTGGTTTATTGGAGATAGGAGTCTCACGGTCTCTCCTGCCTGGGCTGGCTTTGAACCACGATCCTCAGATCTCAGCCTCCTGAGTAGCTAGGATTACAGGCGTGAGCCACCAGCGCCCTGCCTCCAGTAGATTCTTATCACCAAGTAACCCCCAAAAGCCAGAAGTGGAACTCTGCTCAAGTGATAGAGCACTAACCTTGTGAGGAAAAAAAAAAAAAACTTCAATGACAGCACCCAACTCCTAAATTCAAGCCCCAGGACCAGCAAGCACACACAAAATGACATCAGTAAATGGAGCTTGAATCTGGCAGTTGGGAAAGCAAAAATCAAATAGAGTCCACTAGCCTAGTAATAACAACCCTAATCTTGAGGAACCAGTTCAGAGGCAAAGGAAGGAAAGAGAAGAGGAGAGAGAAGGAGGAAAGAAAGGAGGGAGGTAGGGAAGAAAGGAGAGAGGGAAAGAAGGAGAGAAGAAGCTGCATTCTAGATTCTGGTGTTTATCCGAGAGAGACTCAAGGATGATAACAGGGAATCTCTCACTTCTGATCATGACTGAAGCATTTACTGAGCTGTCCATGGGCCAGGCCCTGGGCACAATCTTACAAGCAGAAGATACCTCACCAGTGAGGAAGCAGAAGCTTAAAGGCAGTCCAGTAGGAAGTAATAGGGCTGAATTTTGGGGAAGCAAACAATGCTGCCTCAAACACTTGCTGATTTTTGTGTATGCAAATCTAGCCTCCATATCCAGGCACCCCTTCCAAAAGGAAAAAAAAAGAATCATCCTGTGTCCAAAGGGGACAGGAGGCCACAATTCTACTTTAGGGTCAGAATGCAAGGCTAGAATTTTCAATTTCCTGATTCCATGGGGCTTTGAAGTGGAGGGGGGCGGGTGCTGCTGCTGAGAGGTGCAGGGTCTAGAAAGCAAGAGGCTGGCTGTTTATACAGCCAGAGAAGGGGGTCAGACAGTGGCAAAGTTAGCCAATGATAGTTTTCCAGGTCTCAGAAACCCTTCAGAGAACCCCCTCCCCAAAGTCCATGGCACCTATGATATCTAAGTGATCCCCAGAGCATTCCTTTGCTATGGGTTACCTGACAGCTTCAAGGTGGCAGGTATGTGCTAGGAAGTGACAGGTTCCCTTTTCTGGTCAGCCTTACAGAGAAATCTTTGACTTCTTCATAGAAGATTTCAAGACCTATAAGCCATTGCTGTCCTCCATCAAGAATGCATATGAGCTGATGCTGGGTAAGAAGGTAGCTTCTTTCCTGGGCCCAAATAGGAATGGCAACAGAGGATTCTCTTCTGATTTTTCTGGGACTCCATAGCAGAGCTGGGGCAGCTACTAACTTGGGCCTTAAGGTCACTCAGGGTACCCCATGCTCTCTCACCATTGTAAAAACTAGAGAGGTAGTATTTACAGGAAACAATTCCAGGAGCATAAGCACCTGCCAGGTTCAGGAGGTATGAAGAAGCTGGGGCTCAGGACTAAAGGCATAGGTGTGAGGGTATAGCTGTGATTTCAGACCCCCAAAACAAGTGCAGAAAGACTTGAAGCAGGGGACATGGCTTTGAACAAGACCAGCATAGACTCCTGAAATTGGTAACTGACAGCCATTCACTCATAACCTTAGCATCTGTCTTCTGACTGTTTGTTGTCCCTGGCTGGAAAAGGACTTTTCCACTTATCCCTGCTTAGCCTACCAAAGGGACAAGATACGGACCCTAGAGCCCCTAAAGGCCAAGCTTGTCACTGTAAATGAGGACTGCAACCAGAGGATCCTAGCTATGAGGGCTGAGGAGAAGAGTGAAATCGCCACATTGAAGAACGAGAAGATGAATTTGCTAAAACTCATTGACAAAAAGAATGAGGAGAAGATCTCATTGCAGAGTGAGGTAAATGAAAGTGGTGTGCTGCCCAGCTCCTGAATTCCTGTTTCACTGTGACCACAGGGATCACCTGTGCACTAAAGCAACCCCTAACTCCGTTCTCCATTCTGCCTAGAATGACACAGAGCTCTTCCATCTCCCTGAGTTCATATTCCCATCACCCTCTTCTCTGCTTGGGAGGCTCAGCACAGACTCAGTGTGGCCCTGGTACTAGCAGATTCCCAGAGGAAAGCCTGGGCACTTTGCTGGGCTCCTGAGACTGGCCACTTTCCTTCTTCTACCTTTCCTGTTACTAAGCCAAGGGCACCACCCAGCCCCCATCCCACCCCTGGAGTGACTAGCTAACCCCAACTACACAGCCACCTTCACAACAGGTATCCAAACTGAGGAAGAACTTAGCTGAAGAATACTTGCACTATCTCAGTGAGAGAGATGCCCGAAAGATTCTCATTGGGGACCTGAATGAGCTACGGTACCAGCGGGAAGATATGTCACTAGCCCAGTCTCCAGGTAACCAGAGTCAAGTTTCTCTTATTCTGAGGGATGGGAGAGAAGTCCAACTCTCATTATTCACCCCATTTATTCAATATTTCCTTTTATTTATTTATTTTTTGTTGGGTCCGGTCGTGGGGCCTGAACTCTGGCCCTGGGCGCTGTCCCTCAGCTCTTTAGCTCAAGGCTAGCGTTCTACCACTTGAGCCACAGTGCCATTTCCGGCTTTTTTCTTTTTGCTTATATGGTGCTGAGGAATCGAACCCAGGGCCTCAGGCATGCAAGGCAAGAGCTCTACCACTGAGCCACCTTCCCAGCCCATGTCCTTGGGTTCTTTTGCTCAAGGCTAGCACTCTATCAGTTTGAGCCACAGCACCACTTCCTGTTTTTGAGTGGTTAGTTGGAGATAAGAGTCTCACAGACTTTCCTGCTTGGGCTGACTTTGAACCATGATCCTCAGATTTCAGCTTTCTGAGTAGCTAGGATTACAGTCACCAGGACTCAGCCTCATTCAGTATGTCTAATACTCATTCTGTGCCCACATGTGGGAGATGTCCCTGCCACCAGTCAGGGCTGGGGATCTTCTCAGCTGGACCAAGAGTCATAGGATCATTAAGCAGGACCATTTCTGAAAGGTGAAGGAACTGAACTCCTCTTTGACCTGGTTATTACATATCCTAGGCTTCTCTATTTAAGCCTAGGCTGGTAGTACTGTGGAGAAGACTCAGCACAGAGAGCATGTCCCAAGAGCTTATTCAACCCAGCGCTGGGCTACAAGCTCCAGAGCCAGGGTGACATAGGCTGCCGGCCTCCCTGGCAGGCGTCTGGGGGGAGGACCCTGTGAAGCTGACACTGGCTCTGAAGATGACCCGGCAAGACCTGACCCGCACACAGATGGAGCTCAACACCATGAAGGCCAACTTTGGAGATGTGGTACCAAGGAGAGATTTTGAAATGCAGGAGAAGACCAACAAGGATCTTCAAGAGCAGGTGCTGGTGGGCTGGCAAGGCTAAGCTAGACATGGTAGGTAGGGCAGGATCAGTCCAGTGGGTAGCTAAGGATCCATCTACCTTGCCTACAGCTGGATAGCCTGAAAGCTGACTATGAGGAGGTGTGCAAGGAACATGAGTTATTGCTGCAGTCATACATGATGACGCTGAAGGAGCGAGACCAGTTCTCAGCTGAGCTGCAAGAGATCCAACGCACCTCTACACCCCGACCTGACTGGACCAAGTGTGAAAGTAATTACGGCCATCGGGGATCCAGGGCTTGCTGAATGGCCTGGCCTGGACTCTAGCTCCCTCTCCCCACTTGCAGATGTGGTGGCTGGGGGCTCAGAACGGTGGCATATACTGGCAGAGGGCAAGAACAGTGACCAGCTGGTGGATATACTCCTGGAGGAAATTGGCGAGGGCCTGCTCCGAGAGAAAGACTTCTTCCAGGGTCTGGTAGGGGAGTCCCCGCGTGGGAGGCAGAGACCTAGAGCCAGAGCCCACAGACCTTGCAAATGAGAAGATAAGCTTTTGGGGAGACCACCTGGGGTTCTTCTGTGTTTGGAGGTGGGGACCACAGAGCTGATACTCTGCCTTCCAGGGCTATGGGGAAGATGTCCCTGTTTTCCTTCAGTGTGAAGGCAGTGTGGAGAACAAGAAGCCAACTAAAAAGTTTGTGGTAAAACTCCTCAAGGATGCCTGGAAGGAACGGCTCACAGATGAGGTCAGCTTTCTCTCTAGTCATTTTGGTCTAGTAAGGCCTTCAGATCAGAGTTCTTCGGGAATGTGGGGGTCAACTCAAGGGGTTAGGAAGTAAGGAGAGCCAACTCTGGCAAGCTGACCAAGCATTTCTCCCTACAGAAAAAGAAGTTCCAAGATTTCTTCATCAGTTTCTTGGAGCATCGTTTTGGGCCCAGTGAGGCCATAGCCTGGGCTTACACCATTTTTGAAAATATCAAGCTCTTCCGCACCAATGAGGTCATGAGTCAGTTCTATGCAGTCTTGATGGGAAAGGTGAGCCTGGCCCCTGGTTGTTCCACTTAAGGAGACAAAAAGGACCTCTAATCCCAGCATAGGCCAGCTCTGCACCCACTAATCCAGGAAGCAGCACATTAGTTAATATACATCCTTCCCTGTAGATGGCGGAGAGTGTATATAACAACTACAGGGATACAGTAGCCCAGCTGCAAAAGGAGATGAAGAATGCTGACAGTCAAAATGAAGGGTTACTAACCAGTGAGCAGTTCAGGTAAGAGGCCAGTCCAGGCCATCCCAAACTCCAGCCCACCATCTCCACTGGCCTGGCCCCCAGGTATGCAGGGAAAAAGAAAGCCCCAGAGCTCAGTCCTTCTGAATACTAGTTGTGATTCCCTCCCCCTGCCCCAAAAGGGGATGGAGAGAGGAGTGGACACCCTCAACCAGGGTTCCTGTTGACTTATTGTGTCTCCTTCCACAGCAACATTCTTAAGACCACCTTCCCCCTCAAAAAGGAAGATGCAATTCAGGAGCTGATGGAGGCAGGGGGCTGGCATGTTGGCAACATTGCAGATGTGTTAAATTACCCTTTTTTGTTTATGGAGGTGGGTATGGGGGCCCAGGAACTTGCTCTACCCTTACCCTAACCTTAACTGGACTCCAGTCAATGTGGCCTTACCCTGCCTTGTGGCCCCTTCCAGAGTGAGGAGGGCCAGAGTGAGCCCTTTGTGCAAAAGCTGTGGGAACAGTATATGGCTGAGAAGGAAGCATACTTACAGGAGCTACAGCAGCAGCTGGGCCTGAAACTGTAAGTGACCTACCTGGGAGCCCACAGGCCCACTCAATCACTGAATTACCCACAGGGTAGCATCTTAGGCCCACCTATGCTGCTGGGCACTATAAACTGCTCAAGCAGAAAGGAGGGCACTGGAGGGCTCAAACCTTTCTTTCCTTGGGGGGGGGGGACAGCAATCAGGAGGTGACACTATCCAAGCTACGAAAGGCCCTGATGACCATTGATCCCAGCCTTGACAAACAGACACTGAGTGCCTATCTGAGCCAGGCCTTCCAGATTCCTGAGTCAGAACTGCCAGATTTGGAAAAAGAGAAGGAAGGGGAGGAGGAGGAAGAAGAGGAAGAGAGCACTGCAGTAGAGCTCCAGAAGGTACTGGAGCGACTTCACATTGCTGACACCAAGCGCATGGGGCCTCGAGAGCCAGAGCCCACAAGCTAGGATCATGATGGGCAACACTGAGTGTTCCAGTGATAACTCCATTTTTATTATAAAACTGTTCATTCCAGGCTGTGCTGGGAAGTCAGTGACTGGGGGATAAGGGGTATCTGGGCTGGCCCCAGGACATGTACAAAAAAGCAGAATTTCTGTTTGTGATACTTTATTGATCTTAGGGGAGAGGGAAGAGGGGAGAGAGCTGGAGAACGATATGAATTACAAGGTCCTGGTGCAGACAGAGCAAAGGTTGAGGCCTGGCCATCATTAAGCAGGGAAGACAGAATTGCCGCTAAATGCACAGGGGATGAGCAGCTGGCGGTACTCCAGGGGCAGGTGTCGCTCCACAAGCACATGCAACGAGATTTGCTCAGTGACCAGACCCTGCCTGCAGCAGAGAAAAAGGAGCAGCCAGCATTAGCATGAGCACCCTCCTCCACCCTCTCCTGCCCAGCTTCTCTTTTCTGCCCTCTTACCGTCGCATCAGCAGCTCCAAATCCTCTAGCGTCACAGTCTTGCGGCCAGCATGACCAGCAAACACCTCCAGATCATTGCAAAGGTGCTGGAAATACTTGTCTAGGCTGCCACGGAGGTTGAGGGAGAGCAAACTGAATGAGTCTGTTCATAACCTAAGAGGCTCCTCTACCCACCCAGGAGTACAAGATGCACTCACCACTTCTCCACCATCTCGAGAGCTTTCTTCTCTATGGGCATCTTGGCATAGAAACTAAAGAGTTTTGCATAGTGGCTCAGTCCAGCTTTGTAAGGATCTTGACGGCGTCTGGGGCCAGCAGTCCGGGGCCTAAGTTTGGCTGGTACAGGCTCCTTAGGCTCTGGAGGCAAGCTGGGGGCAGAAGTAGACAGAGGTGACAGCTGATACTTGAGGAGGCCCCTTTTGAAGTTCTGCTTCTTCCTTAGCACCTGGCCTAGTCTCTCCCCTTTACGATCTATCATTGCCTGTCTCAATTCCACTAATCATCCTCAAGGAAGCCTTCTCTGACTACACACTAACCCAGATACCTTTTCCTTCTCTAAGCCCCTGGAAGTAGGCTTCAGGACGACAAATAAGTTATTGGGGAACACCCTATATCCCAGCTCAGGCTGCTGTGCTGGGTGATCTGCATATCCATGGGGGACATAAAGTGGGATCACCGTCTGTATAAAGTGCCAAATGTCAACCTCAGTGCAGCCCCCTTCCCAAGAGGCCCAGAATCCTGGGTTCTTACACTGCAACATCAGGCTGTGTTGGGGCTGGCTCAAGAAACTGACGGGATCGCTTGGCCTGGAGGAACTCAGGGGTGCTGGAGGCCAATTCTGGACTTGCTGTAGAGAAAAGGCAGGGTCACAGGGGACCCAGGTTTCACCATCTCTGTCAGCCATGCAGGTCCAGTCTCCTTGTCAAGGGCTTTACCCATCTCCAGTCAACCAAGTGCCCTTCAGAGTTTCTCTTCCCCACTAATACCAGCAATCCTCAAGTCAATTCCCAGGCAAGCCCCTTCTATGTGCCAGGGCCTTAACACAGTAGTCACCAACCTCCTGCTGATGCCTACACTGGGCCTTTTACCTGGCCTGCCAGAAATGTCTTCATTCTGTATAGATCCTTCTGGCTCATTGTCCTCCACAGCCCCCTTAGATCTCTCTGCTTCTGATACCTCTGAAGAAGCAGCAGGCCAAGGTTGTAGCTCTGAGAAAGGCAAAGTAAAGCCAGCCTCACTCACTGAGAAGAGAACATGCCAGAGGCAGCACCAGGAAACTGGTTTGAAACCTCTTGGCCCAACACTGACTCTGATTCTAGGTAGAGGAATTGCTAGCCAGGAATTCCAGTTAGGAAACACATGGGATCTGGGAGGAAAAGCTACCAGTGCCAACTCTTGCCTAAGCTAACTTTGGCTCCAGACCACCTGCCCCACATACTCACTGTGGTTCTGCAGCTCTGGCCCAATGCTGTGTGTCCTATGACCCACAGCCTTCTCAGAATCTTCAGTACCAATGTAAGAGGAGTGGGCTTGGGAGTGATACACACTGGGAGAATGGCCAACCAAGGGCTGTGAGAAGGGCTGGGTATCCTCCAACACTGTATCCGTTGGCAAAGTAGCAACAGCAGCTCTGACACTGTCACCTAGAGATGAAAAGCAGGCTGCAACTCAGTGTATTCTAGGCCTACCTGCTGAACCCTGGAGTTTCTAGGGCCCACATAGTGGGCTCTACAGGTCTGCCCTGCCTTTGTGGCTTTCAGAGAAAGATTCTGAACCCCACTTCTCTCTCTCTCTCTCTCTCTCTCTCTCTCTCTCTCTCTCTCTCTCTCTCTCTCTCTCTCTCTCTCTCTCTCTCTCTTTTGGTTGGCTTGAACTCTGGACCTGGGTGCTATCCCTCAAAGCAAGGGCTCTACCACTTGAGCCACAGCATCACTTACAGTTTTCTGGTGGTTTATTGGAGGTTAGAGTCTCACATACTTTCCTGCCTGGGCTAGCTTTGAACCACGATCCTCAGATCTCAGCTTCCTGAGTAGCTAGGATTACAGGTGTGAGTCACCGGTGCCTGGCAGCATTTATCTCTTTTCCACAGCTGACCATGTTACCTTCCTGCTCCTTGTCCTGGCATTTCTACAGCTTGCCCTCCCTCTCATCCCCACTCCAACTATTTACCATTCCTTTACTCTCTACTTCTCCCCTACCCAGAACTGTCCTACTCTGGTGAACTTGTGTTCTGCAATCAGGATCCCAGGTCAATTCTAATTAGCTAGCTGATGATGAACCTAGCCACTAAACTCCACCCCTTTCCTACTAACCTCAGCTTTGTAGCTCAAAAATATGAGGTTCTAGAAAATACAGACCTGACATTAAGGCCAGGGACACTTGTGAAAGAAAGCAGAAACTACTTATTAAAGTACTGCCTGCTAGCCGGGCGCTGGTGGCTCACGCCTGTAATCCTAGCTACTCAGGAGGCTGAGATCTGAGGATCGTGGTTCAAAGCCAGCATGGGCAAGAAAGTCTGTGAGACTCTTATCTCCAATAAACCACTAGAAAACCAGAAGTGGCGCTATAGCTCAAGTGGTAGAGCGCTCGCCTTGAGCTGAAGAGCTGAGGGACAGTGCCCAAGCCCAGAGTTCAAGCCCCACGACCAACCAAAAAAAAAAAAAGTACGGACTGCTGTTCTTGATCCAACCAGCAGAGGAACAATCCTGGGCTCAGCTGTACCTCTTTTTTGTCATGGAGGGGGGTAGTTTTCCCCAAAAGTTGTATGGAGACCTCAACCTTACCTGGAGGAGCTAAGGCTGAGGAATTATCATGCAGATCTTGCAACAAGAGACCCATATCTACAGCCCTTCGGGTAGGAGGTCTGCGGGCCAAACCAGGTCTCCTCACTGACTGTGGTTGAAGAGGTGTGGCAAATGTCAGGTTGAGGGAGCTGGTGTGAGGGAAGAAGCATAGGAAAGTAAGGTACCTGAGGCCTACTTTTGCCAAAGGATTCCCCTTCTGTCCTGGGGCTCTCATCTCTTTGGTGTGGCTCCCAGTGAGTTCCTCCCTTCCCAGACCTCTGTTCTATCAACCCCCAAAAGAGGTAACAGCACCTGGTAAGTGATGAGGCATCAGCATTCCCTGCAGGATCTGTCAGTGACCAGTGAGAGGATATAAAAAAAGAAGAAATCATGGTAAGTTATCCAGGCCCATGAAAGTCTTCTCTTGGGCATCTTCCACCTCTCCAGAGACCAGAAGAGAGAGGACAGCAACAGGTAGTGTTCTATGCCTCACCTTGAGGGAGAGGCAGCCCCTGATTTACTTCTTGTTGAAACAACGACAATCTCAGCTTCTGCTTCCTCTTGCCAGGGGCTGGCAGACTTGGTGCTAGGGTTGTGGAGGGCTCTAGTTCAGGAAGTTGCAGCTCCAGACTGTAAGGACACAGTTTATCTCAGACAGGCCAGGAAACCATTTAGGCCCCTGAAGAAGCTCCCAGACCAGAGCTGTCCAACAACCTAGCTCATAAATGAGTTCACTGTGCACCTGCCCCGACTGCTTTCCCTTCTGGAAGGCTGGACCACCTGTAGTGCTGGTTCTGGCTTCACCACTGATTCTGGCATCAGGATGGAAGATTCTGGGGCTGCAGAAACAGGAAGATGATGGAGCTGAGAAGGCTACCATAGGACTGGTGTTGAACCGGCACCTAACTAGCAGGCCAGTGCTCACCAGTTAATAGGATATTCTTCAGCAGGGTCCGCGGTGTCTGTTCCTCCAGATTCTTACTGGCTCGAACCTGGGCTAATCTGCCAATAGACTACAGGTAAAAGCACCATGAATCTAGTCTGTTCTTCTGCCTTCAAGGTAGAAGAGCAGAAACAGACCTCGGGATCCTATGTAGAATTCTAGAGTGGTTGTGACTGGTCACTTACCCTGCCTCCATGGGAATGCTGTCTGGCAGTTGTCTTTGTTTGGCTCCTCCGTCTTGTAGAGGAACGTGTTTCAAGCAGGGTTTTCGGGGAACTGTATAAAGACCAATAGCTCTGAGAATTCTTTTTTTTTTTTTTTTTTTTGGTCCTGGGGCCTGCACTCAAGGACTGGGCACTGTCCCTGAGCTCTTTCGCTAAAGGCTAGTGCTCTATCACTTTGAGCCACAGCTTGACTTCTGGTTTTAGGTGGGTAATTGAGGATGAGTATTATGAACTTTCCTGTTTGGACTAGCTTTGAACCACAATCTTCAGATTGTGAGTAGCTAGGCTTACCAGTATGAGCCACCAATGCATGGCATCTGAGAATTTTTTTTTTTTGCTTTAACTTTTTTTTCATATGAGAATTCTTAAAAAGTGAGGGTGAGGGCCGGGCACCGGTGGCTCACGCCTGTAATCCTAGCTACTCAGGAGGCTGAGATCTGAGGATCATGGTTCAAAGCCAGCCTGGGCAGGAAAGTCCGTCAGACTCTTATCTCCAATAAACCACTAGAAAACGGAAGTGGCGCTGTGGCTCAAGCGATAGAGCGCTAGCCTTGAGCTGAAGAGCAAAGGGACAGTGCCCAAGCCCAGAGTTCAAGTCCCACAGCTGACCAAAAAAAAAAAAAAAGTGAGGGTGAGAGCTGGGAAGGTGGCTCAAAGGTAGAGTGCTTGCCTCCCAAGCATGAGGCCCGGGGCCGGGAAGGTGGCTCAGTGGTAGAGCGCTTGCCTTGCATGACTGAGGCCCTGGGTTCGATTCCTCAGCACCACATAAGCAGAAAAAAAAAGCCGGAAGTGGCGCTGTGGCTCAAGTGGTAGAGTGCTAGCCTTGAGCTGAAGAGCTGAGAGACAGCACCCAGGCCCAGAGTTCAGGCCCCACGACCGGACCCCCCCCCCCCCCAAAAAAAAAAAAACAAAACTCCAAGCATGATGCCCTACGTTCCATTCTTCAGTACCACATAAACAGAAAAAGCCAGATGTGGCGCTGTGGTTCAAATGATAGAACACTAGCCTTGAGCTGAAAAGCTGAGGGATAGTGTCAGGCTCAGAGTTCAAGCCCTACAACCAACCAAAAAATAAAAATAAAAAAGTGAGGGTGAAGAGATAGGGGATGCAGATATAAGCCTTTACCAGAATTTCTGGCCTAATGCCCTTTGCTCTCAGGGCCAGAAACCCATAAACAACTTGTGCCTTCCATTTCCTTGTTTCCCAGCCCTAGATCAACAGGGATTATGAGAAGAGAGGAGCTATCTAACTAGAAATGGAGGCTGAGAAAAATTTCACAGAGTTGACCTGAGCCAGAATCATAAAAAATAAAAGTAAGCCAGGGACTGGTGGCTCATATTTACTCAGAAGGCTGAGATCTCTAAGGATCAAGGTTTGAAGCCAGACTAGACAGGAAAGTTGGTGAGGCTATCTCCAATTAACCAGCAAAAATGCTCAGAACGGGGCTGGGAAGGTGGCTCAGTGGTAGTAGCGCTTGCCTTGTATGCCTGAGGCCCTGGGTTCCATTCCTCAGCACCACATAAGCAAAAAGAAAAAAGCCGAAGTGGCGCTGGGGCTCAAGTGGTAGAGCGCTAGCCTTGAGCTGAAGAGCTGAGGGACAGCGCCCAGGCCCAGAGTTCAGGCCCCACGACTGGACCCCCCCCCAAAAAAAAAAATGCTCAGAACGGGCTGGGAAGGTGGTTCAGTGGTAGAGCGCTAGCCTTGCATGTCTGAGGCCCTGGGTTCGATTCCTCAGCACCACATAAGCAAAAAGAAAAAAAGCTGGAAGTGGCGCTGTGGGCTCAAGTGGTAGAGCACTAGCCTTGAGCTGAAGAGCTGAGGGACAGCGCCCAGGCCCAGAGTTCAGGCCCCATGACCGGACCCAAAAAAAAAAAAAGCTCAGACCCTGAGTTCAAGCTCCACAACCACCACCAACAAAAGAATAAAAAGTTTGCCACATAATAGAAGAAAAAAATGAAGAGTATACATTCCACACTTCCATATAATCCAAGAAGGATATTTAAGAATTTTTTGTCAGTCCATTTATCCAGTTCAATTCCTCTCAAAACCACGTACAGGTTACAGGTTCCCTGAGCACAGATCCATCACTCATAGGTCTAAAACCAATGATAAATGACTTGCCATTCCTCTATAAGGAAAAGGACTACACTGTACCAGGTTGGCAGATGCCAACTTCTGCGCCTTTTGCCCCATGAGTTCACCTCTACCAGAAACATCAGAACCAAGTCCTGCTTCCTAGCAAAGCACCTTTCCAGTTTCTGTTTCCTGACTTCTTTGTTGACAGCTTCCTAACGCTTTTTCCACGTAAGTCAGAAGCCACAGGGCAAGTAGAACTGAATATGCAAGGAAAAGTGGGGACACCTGCAGAGGCAGGGCGAATACCTGGCCACATCCTAGGCTAGTTTGGGCTAAGTAATTCGGAGGACGCAATGGCGATCTTTTGCCTCCACATGTCCAAATTTAGAGGCACAGATAAGCTGAGCTGGGCTAGGAGTTGGGTCAGTTCTCAGGGCCTGGGGCTCGGATCCTCCCAGAGAGTATTTCTCTCCAAATAGGATTGGAGACCCCACTCATCAGTCATTCTAGCAGCGCCCCTACAAACCCAGCCTGAGCACTCCGGCGTCGCCGCGGGGTGCGGGAGTCCGCTGTATCCAGCACCCGCCGTAGCAGGGTGCGTGTAGTGGGCTCGCTGTCCGGACTGAAGCTGTCCGCCATCCTCCCAGCCGCCGACCCCAGCAAATGCCCAGACAGCCGCTGGCTCCGCGTTCCCGCCGCCGCTTTTAAGGAAATTCTCGCGATGTTGCCGCAGAGGCACACGGGAATTGTAGTTCTCCCGCAGCTACGTGCAACGTTGGTAAAGCCAAAGCTTGTCTGGCCTTACCGAATGTAAGTTTGGGCAAATATATGCCACCTATCCAAATTTTGATTTTAATATGTGTACGTTGTTGATTATAGCCATCTAGTAAAGAATTCGGGTAGCCGGGCGCCGGTGGCTTAGGCCTGTAAGCCTAGCTATTCAGGAGACTGAGATCTGAGGATTAGGGTTCAAAGCCAGTCCAAGGAAAGTCCGTGGGACACTCGTCTCCAATGAACTACCAGAAAACCGGAAGTGGTCCTGTGGCTCAAGCGGTGGAGCGCTTGCAATGAGCTGAGGGACTGGGCTCAGGCCCAGAGTTCAAGCCCCGCAACCAACCAAAACAATCCGGGAGTGAGGCCATGGGTGCCAGCATTTCAAAACCATAAGGAGGAAAAGGAGAGAAGTTCTGTTTATGCTGGATACCCTACAATATGTTTCACCAATGGACAGCCCACACAACTTATCTTGAGTTTTCATGGCAACACAGTTTAGAACTTGCCTTCTGATTCTCCCTTGGAGATTTTTTCCCTCTCAGAACTACTCCTAGGTCACATATAAAGAATCAGGTATTTTCAAACAGACATCGACATTTATCATTGAGTTATAAAAATAGGAAAACTGGCCGGGCGCTGGTGGCTCACGCCTGTAATCCTAGCTACTCAGGAGGCTGAGATCTGAGGATCGCGGTTCAAAGCCAGCCCGGGCAGGAAAGACTGTGAGACTCCTATCTCCAATAAACCACCAGAAAACCGGAAGTGGCGCTGTAGCTCAAGTGGTAGAGGGCTCGCCTTGAGCTGAAGAGCTGAGAGACAACGCCCGGAGTTCAAGCCCCAGGACCGACAAAAAGAAAAAAGAAAAGAAAACTGGGGCTGGGAAGGTGGCTCAGTGGTAGAGCGCTTGCCTTTACATGCCTGAGGCCCTGGGTTCGATTCCTCAGCACCACATAAGCAAAAAGAAAAAAGCCAGAAGTGGCGCTGTGGCTCAAGTGGTAGAGCGCTAGCCTTGAGCTGAAGAGCTGAGGGACAGCGCCCAGGCCCAGAGTTCAGGCCCACAACTGGACCCCCAAAAAAAATAAAAATAGGAAAGCTAGATTTTCCAGGCACTGTCCTTGAGCTTTTCTGCTCCATGTTAGCCATGGCTCCACTTTTGACTTCTTGGTGATTAATTGGAGATAAAGACTTTCATAGTCTTCGGCTCAGAATGGCTTAGAACTTTGATCCTTGATCTCAGCTTCCTGATAGTATTAAAGTCATGAGCCATCTGTGCCCATCTAAATTTTTTTCAAAGGAAAAATTAGTTTCTTGATTCCCAAAATAACCAAGGAAGAAAACTATGAATGTTCTTTGTCATTTGTATCTGATATTATGTTATCTGACTTTGCTAACCTTTTGTAGACACATTTCCATGGTTACTACCACTAACCAAAATCCAGTGTTCAAAACTTTATTTTTAGGGTTGGGATATGGCTCCACTCCCTCAGATGGAAATAAGAGTGGTAGATAACTTGATTTACAAGTGCAAGGCCTTGGGTTTGACCACAAGCAAATATAGAAAAATATAAAAATCAAACAGTTCGCCAGGCACTGGTGGCTCATGCCTGTAATCCTAGCTACTCAGGAGGCTGAGATCTGAGGATCGCGGTTCAAAGCCAGCCCGGGCAGGAGAGACCGTGAGACTCCTATCTCCAATAAACCACCAGAAAACCGGAAGTGGTGCTGTAGTTCAAGTGGTAGAACACTCGCCTTGAGCTGAAGAGCTGAGGGACAGCACCCAGGCCCAGAGTTCAAGCCCCACGACCAACAACAACAACAACAAAAATCAAACAGTTCAAAATATAAGCTTAGGTCTGCAAAGCATTGTCTTGTGCAAAGCAATTATTCACATAATTGATTAAACTATATATACTGATTAAATTCATTTATTGTTATATATTTTTTGGGGGGGGGTTCGCCACTTTTGGCTTTTTTCTTTTTTCTTATCTGGTGCTGAGGAATCGAACCCAGGGCTTCATGCATGCAAGACAAGCGCTTTACCACCGAGCCACCTTCCCAGCCCTATACCTCTTTTTTGTCAGTCGTGGGGCTTGAACTCTGAGCCTGGGTGCTACCCCTGAGCTCTTCAGCTCAAGGCAAGAATTCTACCACTTGAACCACAATGCCATTCCAGTTTTCTGGTGGTTAATTGGAGGTAAGAGTCTCATGGACTTTCCTTACCCCAGCTGGCTTTGAACTGCAATCCTCAAATCTCAGCCTCCTGAGTAGCTAGGGTTACAGGTGTGAGCCACTGGTGCCCGGCTTAAACTTTATATTTAATGCCTGCTTTTGCTTTTGTTTTGTCACTGTTGTATTTTTAAAATTTATTTCAATTTATATTAAATTTTGTTATTATTATTATAAAGGTGATGTACAAAGCGGTTATGCTTACCTAAGTCAGATAAAAGTACATTTCTTCCCTGCTCTCTTATAGCACTGTTGTATTTGGGTTTTTGTTGTGTGCTTGTGTGTGTCTGTGTCTGTGTGTGTCTGTATGTGTTTTACCAGTCCTGGGGCTTGAACTCAGGGCCTTCGTATTGTCCCTGAGCTTCTTTTGCTCAAGCCTAGCACTCTACCAGTTGAACCACAGCACCACTTCTGGCTTTTTCTGTTTATATGGTACTGAGGAATTGAACACAGTGCTTCATGCATGCTAGGCAAGCACTCCACCACTAAGCCACATTCCCAGCGCCAGAAGAAGTTAAGACTGGAAGTAGAGAGACACGTGATAAAGTTCTTCTTTCTACAGGTGAAAAAATAGTGAGCAGAGCAGGGTGAAGAGAAAACCAGAAATTTTATGTAAGGGCCTCGTATGCTTTACTGCTTGAACATAGATAACTAAGTGTAGGTTAACGGTGATTTTGTTTTGAAGGCAGAGTTTAAACTTCAATGTTGTGTGCCTAAATATCAATTAGATTTCTCTTATTTTTCCTTTCTTTTTTTTTTTTTTTTGTCGGTCGTGGGGCTTGAACTCTGGGCCTGGGCGCTGTCCCTCAGCTCTTCAGCTCAAGGCGAGCGCTCTACCACTTGAGCTACAGCGCCACTTCCGGTTTTCTGATGGTTTATTGGAGATAGGAGTCTCATGGTCTCTCCTGCCCGGGCTGGCTTTGAACCGCGATCCTCAGATCTCAGCCTCCTGAGTAGCTAGGATTACAGGCGTGAGCCACCAGTGCCCGGCTTTTTTTTTTTTTTTTTTTTTTTTTTTTTTGCCAGTCCTGGTGCTTGAACTCAGGATCTGGGCACTGTCCCTTGAAACTTTTTGTGTTCAAGACTGGCACTCTACCACTTGAGCCACAGCATGACTTTCAGCTTTTACTTGGTAGCTTATTGGAGATAAAAGTCTCTTGGACTTTCGTGTCCAGGCTTGTTTTGAACCATAATTCTTAGCTCTCAGCCTCCTGAATAGCTAAGATTACAGGTGTGAGTCACTGGTGTCTGGCTGTGTGTGTGTGTGTGTGTGTTGGTACTAGAGCTTCAACTGAGGTCTTGCTTAGATTGCTGTTTTTCCCCCCATACTTCTGACTTTTTGATGGTTAATTGGAGAGAAGAGCCTCACTGGCTTTTTTTTTTTTTTTTTTTTTTGGTCGGTCATGGGGCTTCTCACTCTCTTGTGTAGCCTGGATTAAAAGTGTGATCAACCAGCACCTGGCTCTTGGAATATTTATTTACTTTTTTGAGGAGTGGGGTAGGGAAGAGAGTGACCCTGGGTGGGGCTTGAACTGTGGGCCTGAACTCTGAGCCTGGGGGCTATCCTTCAGCATTTCAGCTCAAAGCTAGGGCTCTATCACTTGAGCCACAGCACCACTTCCAGCTTTTTCTGCTTATATGGTCCTGAGGAATCAAACCCAGGGCCTCGTATTTGAAGATAAATCTTACAGACTTTCCTGCCCAGTTTGGCTTTGAACTGTAATACTCAGATCTCAGCCTCCTGAGTAGCTAGCATTACAGGTGTGAGCCACCAACACCCAGCTACTTCTGGCTTTTTCTGAGTAGTTTAATGGAGATAAGAGCGTCACAGACTGCTGGGCACTGGTGGTAATCCTAGCTATTCAGGAGGCCGAGACTGCGGATCACAGTTCGAAGCCAGCCCTGGCAGGAAAGTTCAAGAGATTTTTATCTCCAATAAATGACTCAGAAAAAGCTGAAAGTGGCGGGGCATCAGTGGCTCATGCCTGTAATCCTAGCTACTCAGGAAGCTGAGATCTGAGGATCGCGGTTCAAAGCCAGCCTGAGCAGAGAAGTCCGTGAGACTCTTATCTCGTTAACCACCAGGAAACCGGAAGTGGCTCAAGCAGTAGAGAGTTGAAGAGCTGAGGGGCAGCGCCCAGGCCCAGCGTTCAAGCTCCACGATTGAAAAAAAAATAATTCCCAATCCTCTAACACGGCCGTTTGAGATCTCTCACTGTTTGTTAGCCTTGGCTGCCCCTTCCAGGCTCTTTAATGGCCGGCCTAGCTCTTTCCTGACTCAGGGACTCAAAAGACTGGTTTCTCAAGGTGAGAGACTGCGGGTGGGGGTGAAGTAAGAACTAGTAATTCCCTACCAAGGTTTTCAGCGTTCCACCTTCCCAAGGCCTCACGTTCATTGCATTTTGGCGTTTATCTGACTACAAGTCTACAGGCGTGTATTCACATCTATTCATCTATTATCTAAAAGGAAGGCCCTTATCTCTTGTGGTCAATGCTCACCAGGTGGGAGGGGGAAGGGAAGAAGACCGGTATCCACAAAACAGCACCGTGTCTGGCGCACAGTAGACACTTATTTGTGATTCAAAGTTGACAGTGGCTGGGTGGAGAGAGATCTCCCAAAGCAGAAATGGTGGCTCCTAAGATCCTTCAAGGCAGAGAGGCACAGATTTCCTTTCCCTCCAAGCAAGGGGCTTAAGAGGATAGATAGCCTCAGGCCGGCAGCAGAACCTCGCCCTTGTTCGCAGTAACCGGATCTTCCCTTAGGCGGCGCTCCCGGCTGAAGCTTCTGAGTTCTCGCGAGCATCCCGGGACTTGTAGTATCCGTGGGCACATACCCATGGCGCTTGCGCATAGTTGAGGCGCATTTGGCCTCCCCTGTCCCCCGCATTAAGATTCCGGGTCCTTGTGAGGGGCAGTCGTGCGACAACGTTCCAGTAGAATATGCTTCTTTTGCTGACCGAAGGCAAGCAGGGTCTGGAAGAGAATCTGTTCTTTAAGGGTTGTCGCGGTCCCTCGGAAAGAGGCCGGAATAAGCACGCCCCACCCCGGAAGTGAGCGGCGTGTGGCGCGGTGCATTGTGGGGGGCGTAGTCCTTCTTTCCAGGCGGTCCTTCGCGGCGTCCCCCGGGCAGACTCCGGAGCGCAGGCAGGCGGGCGGCGCGGTGCGGCGCGGGCCGGCGGGAAGCGTATTCTGGGCACGGGGCACCCGGCCGAGCCGGCTGCGCCGGGCGGCAATAGTGAGAGGCTGCCCAAGGCCTCGCGCAGCACCGCCCGTCGAGGAGCTGGTGGTGGCGGACCGACTGGGCCGTCGAAGAGCGCAGGAGGCCGGTGGGCCGGGCCGCGCGGCGAAGCCATGCCAGGGTTTACGTGCTGCGTACCCGGCTGCTACAACAACTCGCATCGGGACAAGGCACTGCACTTCTACACCTTTCCCAAGGACGCTGAGCTACGGCGCCTCTGGCTCAAGAATGTGTCCCGTGCCGGCGTCAGTGGGTGCTTCTCCACCTTCCAGCCCACCACGGGCCACCGTCTGTGCAGCGTTCACTTCCAGGGTGGCCGCAAGACCTACACGGTGCGCGTTCCCACCATCTTCCCGCTGCGCGGCGTGAATGAGCGCAAAGTAGCGCGCCGACCCGCAGGGGCTGCAGCCGCCCGCCGAAGGCAGCAGCAGCAACAACAGCAGCAGCAGCAGCAGCAGCCGCAGCCCCAGCAGCCTCCGCAACCGCAGTCGTCTCCGGCCGCCCCCAACGCTCAGACCTCCCAGCTGCAGCCGAACCTTGTGTCTGCCTCCGCAGCTGTGCTCCTCACCCTTCAGGCCGCTGTAGACAGCAGCCAGGCTCCAGGATCCGCGCCGCCAGCGCCCACCACTCCCGCCGGAGATGATGTAAAGCCCATCGATCTTACTGTGCAAGTGGAGTTCGCAGCCGCAGAAGGTGCAGCCGCTGCAGCCGCGGCGTCGGAGCTAGAGGCTGCAACAGCGGGATTGGAGGCCGCTGAGTGCCCCATGGGTCCCCAGTTGGTGGTAGTAGGGGAAGAGGGCTTTCCTGATACTGGCTCCGACCACTCGTACTCGTTGTCGTCAGGCACCACGGAGGAGGAGCTCCTGCGCAAGTTGAATGAACAGCGGGATATCCTGGCGCTGATGGAAGTGAAGATGAAGGAGATGAAGGGGAGCATCCGCCACCTGCGTCTTACCGAGGCCAAACTGCGGGAAGAACTTCGCGAGAAGGATCGCCTGCTTGCCATGGCTGTCATCCGGAAGAAGCACGGAATGTGAATGGGACGCCTGAGGCCTGTAGAACTGCTGGACCCCTTCCAGCCCAAGGGATCCCCAGGCGGATGTTGAACTCCCCTATATTCTGATTGACAGTAGTGAGGCTTAGCTAGACTGGCTGGTGATTTGGCACCCTCACTTGTTTCCTCTTGAGGCAGGAGTTTGGGTCCTCAGACCCTGCAATAGTGACACCAGCATTAATACTGTCTATTCTCCCTCCCCAGTTTATGTTGCAGATTCTGGTTAAGCAGAGGCTTCAGAAACACTTGAGACTTGCCTAGAGGGATAAAGGTGGGGTGCCCAGTGACTGGGGGTTTGGGAAAAACCACACATTAAGCTTGGCCAGCAATCCGAGAAAACTCTGCTGTGTGTAGTGATAAGAGATTCAAGTAACATCAGTTCTTTAAATGCTTACTCTTTCCAGATGCAGTCTGTGATATTGATGGGGACTAGCTGATCTGTGCCTCTGCCTCCTAGGACCTCCCTACACATGGGGGCATTTGCCCAGGGGATGACCTGCTGATGGAGGGCCAGCTTGCCTGGGACTTGGGTTATGTTTGCTACTGGTTACAAATTCTATTTTCTGTACAATTAGTCAGGCTAAAGTTTTCACTGTGTTTGTTTGGCAAAACAAATTAAAGAAAAAGTAAGGTTTTTATTTGGGTTTCATCATTTTTTGTGAAAACTCAGTGAAGTATCCTTGAAATATGGGAAAATAGGCTTTGTCTTGAAGACTAGGCTAATCCAGAGAGTGGAGATTTCAATGACCAGGTTTTTCCATAAAGAAGCTCTAAATAATGTAGACTCTGGTCTCATAAGGTCCTTAAAAGTTCTGGTGCAGTTTATGCCAAAGAATGTGTAAACTGCACCAAATGGTCCCTGTTTGTGCATGGATTTACTCTCTGTATTCTTTTAACAAGATAGTGCAACTAAGAACTAAACTGAATTGTTTAGTTCCTTCTACTCTGAAGGTTTTAAAATTATCTCTTAAATTCTCAGGAAGAGTTGAGGTTTGCTCACTGTTTCATCCCTTAAACTTTATAGTGTCTTACTATACATTTACATGAACCAGTGAAGATTAGAACTGGAACCAGCCATGGCTTCTTTAGGCACAATGACTCCTGTACATATATATCGGCCATGGCACACCTTCAGTAGAAAGAGCTGGGTCAATAGCATTGAGGAGCTGAGATTTGTAACCCTTTGACTTAGGTTTTTGGCTATTTCTTAAGATTGGATATTGGTACTGAGTGCTGATAGCTCACACCTGTAATCCTAGTTGCTCAGGAGGCTGAGATGTGAGGATTGCATTCGAAGCCAGTCTGGGCAGGAAAGTCTTGTGAGACTCTTACCTCCAATATACCATGAAAAAGCCAGAAAGGGAGCTATGGCTGAAGTGGTAGAGCACTATCCTGAACACAAAAGCTCAGGGACAGTGCCCAGGCCCTGAGTTCAAGACTCAAAACTGGTGTGGCATGCACGCATGCACACACACACACACACACACACACACACACACACACACACACACACACACATGATTGCATATTGAAGAATGACATTTTTATCTGTGACAAGTAATTTAATTTAGCTCAAGCTAGTGAATGTTGTTGTTTTTAATATGTGTGCTTATTACCGGTGTTAGGACACAAATGGATTTAATTTTCAGGCTTTCTAAAATATGACTAATTTTTGTATTACTTATGGATAAAACTATATACCTAGGTATGTATCCTGTGAGCTGGAATAGCCCTAAACTGTTATGTCTGCTCTCCTTTTGGTCTCTTGCCACTGAATTGAGAAACAAGTCTTCTTGAGGATGCTTTTAGGTTATAAAGGTGCCCAGTTCTGGCAAGAGTTGAATGTCTGCCTTCCTAGGGAGGCTGGCTGGTAATTGGGTGTTGGGAACTCATCAGTGCATTTCCAGGCTAGTTGGATCTTTACTGGACCAGTCTCAAACATTGCTACTCTTTCCTTGGTCTTTCCCAGACCCTAGCCATACTAGTGTATCCTTGAGATCCTAGTAATTGAAGGGACATTTGGCAGCACCTCTTGGGCCCTCTAGAGGTTATAAGCACAAAACTTGTCTGGTGTTTGACTTTGGGGCAGTGAGAAGAGGCCTCAGATGCAGATGTGTCACTGATTGGGCAATACCATCTTGGTAGCTGAGTAATAAAAGAAGCATCTAGTCAAAGTATTCTAGACCGACCTGGGACTTTTTAAAAAATATATTGATTGTGGGGTTTGAACTCAGGGCCAGCGTGCAGTCCTTAAGCATTTTTGCTCAAGATTAGCCCTCTAGCACTTGGAGCCACAGTTCCACTTTGGGAGCTATAGCTCTGGTTAATTGTAGATAAGTCTCACTGACTTTCCTGCCCAGGCTGGTTTTGAACTACAATCCTCACATCTCAGACTCCTGAGTAGATAGGATTAGAGGTGTGAGCCACCAGCTCCCTACCAGACCTGGGATTTGTTCAAGAAGCTTAGCCTGGTCATCTCCTGGAAGTGGGATAGGTGTGGCTAAACTCTTCTAGAGGACAGGTGTGCTAGATTTCTGGCCTGAAGAGCTGGAGGGCTGCTTTAAGGAACCTTAAAACCATTTTCCTTTCCTGTGGTCCTCTTTTGCCCAACACAGGCCAGACTTTCTTTAAATGTTTGTGTTACCAAGGAAACTATAAAAGAGGCATTTAAAGGGCAAAGGGTGGGAGAAGAATTATTTATAAACTGGTCAAATAACGAGAAGTGGGTAAACTAGTTTTTGTTTGTTTGTTTGTTTGTTTTTGGTCCAGTCGTGGGGCCTGAACTCTGGGCCTGGGCGCTGTCCCTCAGCTCTTCAGCTCAAAGCTAGCACTCTACCACTTGAGCCACAGCGCCACTTCTGGCTTTTTTTTTTTTCTGCTTATGTGGTGCTGAGGAATCGAACCCAGGGCCTCATGCATGCAAGGCAAGCGCTCTACCACTGAGCCACCTTCCCAGCCCTGGGTTGGGTTCTTTTTTGGTCAGTCGTGGGCTTGAACTTTGGGCCTGGGCACTGTCCCTCAGCTCGCTCAAGGCTAGAGCTCTACCACTGAAACCACGGTGCCACTTCCAGCTTTCTGAGTGGTTTATTGGGGATAAGAGTTTCAAAGACTGGGGGCTGGGAAGGTGGCTCAGTGGTAGAGCGCTTGCCTTGCATGCCTGAGGCCCTGGGTTCGATTCCCCAGCACCACATATGCAAAAAGAAAAAAGCCAGAAGTGGTGCTGTGGCTCAAGTGGTAGAGTGCTAGCCTTGAGCTGAAGAGCTGAGGGACAGTGCGAAGAGCTGAGGGACAGTGCCCAGGCCCAGAGTTCAGGCCCCACGACCGGACCCCCCCCCAAAAAAAAAAAAAAAAAAAGTTTCCCGGACTGGCTTTGAACTGAGATCCTGAGATCTCAGCCTCCTGAGTAGCTAGGATTACAGGCTTGAGCCACCAGTGCCCGGCTGGTTCTCCTTTAACAAAGATTAAACTTATGGCTACTCTGTGTGCTTAGGAAAGCAGAAATAAAAGTCTTAATGAAAATCTCTGTCTAAAACCAGCTTTGAACCCCACTGTCCCAGGGCAGGATCATGAATACTGGGGCTGCAGAAGCAGTGGGTTTCCGCCCCAGCGAGCTAAGGCCACCCAGTGAGCCTAACAGCTATGGCTCTAAGTGTGGGGGAAGAGCTTCACAGGCGGAAGCAGTCCAGGGGCCCAGGAGGGGCGGCTGGTCCAATTCGAGGCCGGACCAGACTCCGGTGGGGCGAGTACAACCATGTAGCCTGCACAGCCTGGGCGGGGCCAGGCCAGCTGGGACCGGGCGACAACAGAGCTGTGACCCTTGCCTGGCGCCAACTCCGTGTTCCAGAGGCTTCCGCTAGACCACAATTCTCAGGGGCTAGCCCCAGCAGCCTCCCTCTCTAGCTTAACCTCTCCTCCCGCGCTGTAGGCCGTCTCTGGGCCTCCGCGCACAGCACCCTGGGATCTGTAGTTTTGTCATAGCGCACTACTGCCTGAAAGGTGGGCGGCGGGACTGCGTTTCCCGGAGTGCAGCGGGGCGGACGAGGGAAGGCAGGGGGGAAGGGACAGTCGGTCGCAGACCGCGCTGGGTTGCCGCCGCCGCTGCCGCCATCGTGCCAGCCCCTCGGGTGAGTGTTGGGGCTAGCGCGCCAGGGCGAGGGCTAGGCTGCAAGAGCTGCGCTCTGGGCCGCCGGGAGCTTCTGCTGCGACTCGCTGAGAGGCCCCTCCCCTCCCCACCCTCCTGGCGGCCCGAAGCCGCGCGGGGCCCGGGCCATGTGTCGCGCGCGGCTCCGCCTCCCGCCGGTCCTCTGAGGCAGCGGCCGGTGGGAAACGCTGAGAGCTAGAGAGACGCCTATCCCGGCCGTGCTGTGCTATGACTGGTGAGCCGGACTTTGCTGTGGCCAGGGCCTTTTTCTTCCGTCCGGACCATCCGGATGGGGTTCACAGGGCCCCGCCCCGTCTGGTCTGGCCCAACCTGCTCGAATCGCAAAAGCTCTACAAGCTGGCTAGCGAGCAGACCCCAGCCCCACGTCCTGCCACCCGCCGGCGAAGATCCGGGGATGGGCAGCGCCACCCGGTTCGCTCCAGAGCCAGCATGGGTAAGGGTGCCTGCCTGGTGCCCCTGGGTGAGGGGTTTGGATCCCCTCACCCGGTTCCCTGCCATAGTCTGCTTCTCTGCTTAACTGCCTGCTGGGAGTGCACAAACACCTACCTCTCTTTTGGTGGAATTTAGGCTGGATTATCTTGCATGGAGGACAGAATCAGGGAGTCTGGGGGTGGTTGGAGGTTCCACGTGGGACTTTTATCCTGGTCAGTCCTGGAAGACCTGGACCTGATGTGGTGAAGCGTCTCTAGGCTGGTAGGCCAGGCCTCCACCCTTCTCTATCAGTGACCAGGCCCCAGCTATGGGTAGGTTGATCGGTTCTGTTACCGGGGAAGGAAGCTAAAGAGGTGAAGTTGGATATGTGAGCCTTCAAGCCTTTTGTTAGGTTTCTCAGGCACAGCCCAATCAATCCCCACATCAAAACTTAGCAGTCAGCATTGATTGCCAGGCCGGAGAGGATGACTCTTTAAGAATGGAATGATAAGGTAGGATTTAATGCTGGGAAAATAGAATCTAGGCCCGAGTTTTTTTGAGTCCAGTACCAGGCAAGAGGCCAAAGTGGAAGGTACCTTGTGGGGTGAGGCCCATTTGGGTAGTAGGCTCAGGTTTAGGCTCTGAGGGCCTTTCTGAAGCAGGGTGGCAAAAGCTGCAGAAAGCCAAGTTTCCTCCTCAATTGACTGCTTCTCTGAAAAAGAAAGCTGAAAGCTGGTTGGGTCTCCAGAAATTGCTCTCAATGGCATTGGGTATCTGGACAGAGAGATAGTGTTAGGCAGATTTCGAAAAGACACCTCTGTTTGATGATTAAGGGACTAGTTTTCAAAGAACACCCTAAGACTTGTGGGAGAGAGAGCATCTCTTCTCAAAGCCTTGATTTAGCATCTGGAACACAGTTCTTCCATGTACTCAAGAAGCAGTTCAGTCTTAGCAGAACTAGACTCAGTAACAAGCAAGAATGCCAGATCTCTTGAGGCTGAGTCAGGGCCATAATGTGGAAAGTACTGTCCCTGGGCCTTTTTTCTTCAGTATTTCCCCACATGCTTTTTATTTTATTTTTTTGTGGATCCTGTGGCTTGAACTCTGGGCCTTGGTGATGTTCCTGAGCTTCTTTTGCTCAAGGCTAGCACTTTACCACTTGAGCCTCAGTGCCACTTATGGCTTTTTTTTTTTTTTTTTTTTGAGTAGTTTATTGGAGATAAGAGTCTCAGGGAGCGGCTGAGAAGGTGGCTCAGTGCTAGAATGCTTGCCTTGCTTGCATGCATGAGGCCCAGGGTTTGATTCCTCAGCACCACATAAAGCAGACAAAGCCAGAAGTGGTGCTGTGGCTCAAGTGGTTGAGCACTAGCCTTGAGCTGAAGAGCTGAGGGACAGTGCCCAAGCCGAGTTCAGGCCCCATGACTGACCAAAACAAGAGTCTCAGGGATTTTTCTGCCCAGGCTAGCTCCAAAACGTGATCCTCAGCTGGGCACCAGTGGCTCACACCTGTAATCTTAGCTACTCAGGAGGCTGAGATCTGAGGATCACGGCTCAAAGCCAACTCCAGCAGGAAAGTCTGTGAGACTTTATCTCCAATAAACTACTAGAAAACCAGAAGTGGCGCTGTAGCTCAAGGAGTAGAGCACTCACCTTGAGCTGAAGAGCTCCAGAGTTTAAGCTCCTGGACCAACCAAAAAAACAAACAAACAAACAAATGTGATCCTCAGATCTCAGCATCCTAAGTAGCTAGGATTATAGTCATGAGTCACCGCTGCCTGGGTCCAGATAATGTTTTTTTCTAGTCATTCTTTTTCTGTTAGTGTTGGTTTTTGGCGATAGTAGGATTTGAACTCTGCTTTACACTTGCTAGGCAGGGACTCTAAGGCATGGCTCCATCTTGTTTTGCAAGGCTTTTTTTTTTTGGGGTGGGGGGGTAGGTCCGGTCATGGAGCCTGAACTCTGGGCCTGGGTGCTGTCCCTCAGCTCTTCAGCTCAAGGCTAGCGCTCTACCATTAGAGCCACAGCGCCACTTCTGGCTTTTTTCTTTTTGCTTATGTGGTGCTGAGGAATCGAACCCAGGGCCTCAGGCATGCAAGGCAAGCGCTCTACCACTGAGCCACCTTCCTAGCCCCTTGTTTTGCAATGCTTTGAGCATGTGTGGGTGTGTGTGAATTCATTTTCTATTACTGGGACTTGAACTCAAGACCTTGTGCTCTCACTTGACTTTTTTTTTCAGTCCACTTCTTGAGCAGTACCTCCACTTGCAGCATTTTGCTGATTAATGTGTTCAGAATTTGTTTGCTCAGGCTGGCTCTAAACTTCAATTTTCAGATCTCAGCCTTCTGGATAGCTAGGATTATAGGTATGAGCCACTGCCTGGGATGCTTATTTTTTAAATAGGGTCTCACTTTTTTTGCCTTTGTGAGTACCTGGACTTCGATCTACCTGTTTTGATAGGCATGTGTACCATACCCAAGTATGGATTGAGAAAGGGATCTTGCAAACTTTTTCTGCCTATCCCACCTTGAACTATTTATTATCTTTCCATTCTTAGCTTCCCAAGTAGCTAGAGATTACAAGTGTGAGCCAGTGGTGCCCAGTTCTGGTCATTGTATTCTTGACTTGAAAGGTTTTCTGTAGTTGAAATACTCTGCCTAATCATTCATTTGTCTAATTCAAGAATAGGCAAAGGTTGCTGCTAAGGTAATCACTAAGGGCCTCCCTTCTCTTTTCTCAACTCTGTCCACATGAAAGTCAGGTTTAGGGGCTGGGAATTTGGCTTACTGGTAGAGTGCTTGCATGAAGCCCTGGGTTCAATTCCACATAAACAAAAAAGGCTGGAAGTGGTGCTGTGGCTCTAGTGGTAGAGTGCTAGCCTCGAGCAAAAGAAGCACAGGGATAGAGCCCCATTCCTGAGTTCAACCCCAGGGCTGGCAAAAAAAAAAAAAAAAGTCAGGTTTATTCAGCAGGCTCAGGAGAGATCTGGTTTGCCAGTGGAGTTAGGTGATAAGGAGAGACTACTCCAAACACCTATGGCTAACAAGGTGGAACTTTTGGGAATTAAAAGCAGTTGTTTCAAGACCTCTAGATTGCCTCACTTGGTACTTTATTCTCGGTCGTGGGGCTTGAACTCTGGGCCTTGGTGCTGTCCCTCAGCTCTTCAGCTCAAGGCTAGTGCTCTTATCACTTGAGCCACAGTGCCACTTCTTGTTTTCTGGTGGTTTATTGGAAATAAAGAGTTTCACGGACTTTCCTGCCTTGGCTGGCTTTGAACCACGATCCTCAGATCTCAGCCTCCTGAGTAGCTAGGATTATAGGCGTGAGCCACCGGGCGCCCTGCTTCACTTGGTACTTTTAGAACACAGGTTTGTATAGTATGTGGCCATGGATTCATTTGCATACTCTTAAGACTGGCTGGCTTGACCATAGAGATGCTTTCTTTCCTTTTTTCTTTTTGCAGTGCTGGAGATTGAACCTGGTGCTTTCTGTCTACAAGGCTAGTGTTCTACCACTGAGCTACATATGTGTCAGCACCTGCAGGGTCAAAAGATACAATTCTTTCTTCAAGATTATCCTAGAATAGGAGGAATTTGGGTCATTCCCATTTATTCCAATTCATTTAGAGTTCCTGAGGTTTCTTTGTATGGAGTTAGCAATTTCTAGACACCTTGATCCTAAGAAGTGCTTTACTTTTCTGGACTTGGCAGGCCCTCTAGTTCTCAGAGATAAAAGAACACGGGGCCATGTACTGGTGGCGCATGCCTGAAATCCTAGCTACTCAGGAGGCTGAGATCTGAGGATCACAGTTCAAAGCCAGCCAAGTCGTGAATCTCTTATCTCCAATAAACCACTAGAAAACCAGAAGTTGTGCTGTGGCTCAAGCGGTAGAGCGTTTGCCTTGAGCTGAAGAGCACAGGGACAGCACCCAAGCCCAGAGTTCAAGCCCCACGACAAACAACAACAAAAAGGAACCCTGGTGTTTTTGTTTTTTGGTTTTTATGGGTCTGGTCGTGGGGCCTGGATGCTGTCCCTCAGTTCTTCAGCTCAAGGCTAGCACTTAAGCCATAGTGCCACTTCCTGCTTTTTTCTTTTTGCTTATGTGGTGCTGAGGAATCGAACCCAGGGCCTCATGCATGCAAGGCAAGCGCTCTACCACTGAGCTACCTTCCTAGCCCAAACCCTGGTATTTTTTCAAATCTTTTTTTGGTCAGTGGTGGGGCTTGAACTCTGGGCTTCTATGCTGTCCCTGAGCTCTTTAGTTCAAGTCAAACAAACACTCTGCCACTTGAGCCACAGCGCCACTTCTGGTTTTCTGGTGGTTTATTGGAGTTAAGAGCCTCAAAGACTTTCCTACCTGGGTGGCTTTGAACTGTGATTCTCAGATCTCAGCCTCCTGAGTAGCTAGGATTACAGCTGTGAGCCACCAGTGCCCAGCCCCTCAAATCTTATGTGTGCTCTCTCTATCAGGTAGGACTGCCTTAGAAAGTAGAGCCTGATGTGGGTTGATTGGAATATGGCTGCACAATCAAGAAGCAGCATGTCAGGATGCCCACTTTTTTTTTCTTTTTCTTTTGTGCGTGTGTGTGCCATTTCTGGGGCTTGAACTAAGGACCTGGGCTCTGTCTCTGAGCTTTCTGCTCAGAGCTAGCGCTCTACCTCTTGAACCACAGCTCCATGCCCCACTTTTTTTTGATGGCTAATTGGAAATAAGAGTCTCAGACTTTCCTGTTTGGATTGGCTTTGATCTCAGCCTCTACTCTAGTGAGTAGCTAGGATTGCAGATGTGAGTCACTGGCCCCAGTAGGATGCTCTTTTTTTTTTTTTTTTTTTTTGGTCAGTTGTGGAGCTTGAACTCTGGGCCTGGGTGCTGTTCCTCAGCTCTTCAGCTCAAGGCGAGCACCCTACTACTTGAGCCACAGCGCCACTTCCGGCTTTTTCTGCTTATGTGGTGCTGAGGAATTGAACCCAGGGCCTCGTGCATGTGAGGCAAGCACTGTACCACTGAGCCAACTTCCCAGCCCCTGGATTTATTTTTTCTTGGCAATTGGTGCATTGAGATGGGATGAATGATTAAAGTACAGCAGTTTCAGATTTATAACTGGCAGGTACCATATTACCAAAAAACTTGAGTGTATTATTGCATACCTGTGATCCCAGTATCTTGGAGGCTGAGGCAAGATGAATGCAAGTTTGAGGCCAAGCTGGTCTATATGGCCATACCCTGTAATGAAAACAAGACAGACTTAAGGATTCCTAACTTCCTGAGGTATTAGTATGAATTCTTTACCCTTTCTTGCCTGTTATTAGGGATTTTTTTTCTCTCTTTTCTCAGTGGTCAGATTTTTCAGCAAACATTCTTTTTTTTGGGGGGGGAGGGTCAGTAGTAGACTTGAATTCTGGGCCTGGGCGCTGTCCCTCAGCTCTTCAGCTCCAAGCAAGGGCTCTACCACTTGAGCCACAGTACCACTTCCGGTTTTCTAGTGGTTCATTGGAGATAAGAGTCTCCTGGACTTTCCTGCCCAGGCTGGCTTTGAACTGCGATCCTCAGATCTCAGCCTCCTGAACAGTATGAGCCACCAGCGGCTGGCTCTTCAGCAAACATTCTTTAGTCCTGTGTTTCTGGCTCTGAGCAGAGGCGTTAGGAAGAAAATGAATTCTCTCCTGCCTCTAGTGTTGGGGGTGATGGGATATTAATGTTGATATTATGTACTAAGGGCTTAATTGAAGAGACCAGGAGCTCTTAATCCTGTGCGGAAGAGGGGACTTTTAAATTATTAGAGCATTAAAGAGCAAAGTTTTGTTTTTGTTTTTGCCAGTCCTGGGACTTGAACTCTGGGCCTGTGCGCTATCCCTGAGCTCCTTTTGTTCAATGCTAGCACTCTTACCACTTAAGTAAGCCACAGCACCACTTCCAGTTTTTTGTGATTAATTAAAGAGTCTCACAGACTTTCCTGCTTGGGCTGGCTATGAACCATGATCCTCAGAACTCATCTTCCTGAATAGCTAGGATTGTTTGTTTGTTTTGTTTTGTTTGTTTGTTTTTGCCAGTCTTGGGGCTTCAACTCAGGGCCTGGGCAATGTCCTTGAGACTCTCTGTGCTCAAGGCAAATGCTCTACAGTGTGGCCGTAGCACTACTTCTGGCCTTTTCTATTTATGTGATAATGAGGAATCAAACCCAGGCTTCATGCACGCTAGGCAAGCACTCTGCCACTAAGCCATATTCCCAGTCCATCAAGTAGCTAGGATTATAGTCATGAGCCACCAGTGCCCAGCTAAGAAGGAGGAAAGGCTTTCGATAGGCCTATCTTCCTTTCCAGTGACTGGCAGAAACCATAGAGAGATACAACTCTTGAGTTGTGGGTTCAGAAAGGTCTGAGGTCCTTTCAGTGAAACTGTTACTATCCCAAGTTTCTGTGGCTGTTCAGTCTTGCTGCTAGCTTCTTCAGCCTTGGTCTCCCAGAAGTAGCTGGATATTCCCACAGTGTCTGAAGATTTTGCCAGTATTATCTGTAGCTTTTTAGTTCTCTGTCTGGAACCTGGAAGTATATTTTCTCACCTCTGCATGTCTGCATGTGTATGTGTGTATTCAGCACTAGAGCTTAAACTCAGCAATCACTGTTCTTGTTTGGCTTTTTTGTTCATGGCTGGCACTTGTGCCATTCCCTCACTTCCCAGATTTTTTTTTTTTTTTTTTTTTTATAGTTGGGAATCCATTAAACTTGAGGCTTTCTTTTTTTCTCTTTTTTTTTTTTCTGGGTCCGGTCATGGGGCCTGAACTCTAGGTCTGGGCGCTGTCCCTCAGCTCTTCAGCTCAAGGCTAGCGCTCTACCACTTGAGCCACAGCACCACTTCTGGCTTTTTTCTTTTTGCTTATGTGGTGCTGAGGAATCGAACCCAGGGCTTCATGCATGCAAGGCAAGTGCTCTACCACTGAGCTACCTTCCCAGCCCATTTCCCAGTTTTTGTTGTTTAATTGGAGATATGAGTCTTCTAGAGCTGTGTGTCAGTGGCTCTCGCCTGTAATCCTAGCTACTCAGGAGGCTGAGATCAGAGGATTGCAGTTCAAAGCCAGTACAGGCAGGAAAATCTGTGAGACTCTTACCTCCAATAAGCCACCAGAAAACTGGAAGTGGCATTGTAGCTCAAGTGGTTGAGTGCTCGCCTTGAGCTGAAGAGCTGAGGGACAGCACCCAGGCCCAGAGTTCAAGCCCCACGACCAACCAAAAAAAAAAAGTCTTCTAGACTGGCTTTGAACCTCTTCATCCTCAGCTCTCATTCTTCTGAATAGCTAAACAGGTATCAGTAACTAATACTTAAATTTTCTCCTTTCACCAAGAGAATTATATGGTCATCTTGTGGTTGAGTGTGTATATTCTAGGACTTGAACTCTGGACCTGGGCACTGTTCCTGAGTTTTTTTGCTCAAGGCTAGTGATCTACTACTTAAGCCACAGCTCTACTTCTGGCTTTTTTTTTTTGGCAGTTAATTGGAGATAAGAGTCTCACGGCTTTCCTTAGAACAACAAAAAAAAAAAGAATGGGGACTGAGCTAGGCGCCGGTGGCTCACACCTGTAATCCTAGGTACTCCTGAGCCTAAGATCTAAAGATCATGGTTCAAAGCCAGCCTGGGCTAGAAAGTCTGTGAGACTCTTTTTTTCTTTATTGTGCTGGTCCTTAGTCTGAATTTAGTTCTTGGGCACTGTTTCTGAGCTGTTTTTTTTTTTTTTTTTGCCTTTCATGTGGCTTGAACTCAGGGGCTGAGCACTGTCCCTGAGCTTCTTTTGCACAAGGCTAGCACTCTACCACTTGAGCCACAGCGCCATTTCTGGCTTTTTCTGTTTAATGGTGCTGACAAATCGAACCCAGGGCTTTGTGCATGCTAGATAAGCACTTTACCACTAAATCACATTCCCAGCCCCTCTGAGCTGCTTTTGTTTAGGTTAGTGTTCAGCCACTTGAACTTTAGCTCCAGTAGGGCTTTTTTAAAATAGTTTATTGGAGATAAGAATCTCATGGAAATTAGGCACCGGTAGCTCACACATGTAATCCTACTACTCAGGAAGCTGAGATCTGAGGATCATGGTTCAAAGCCAGCCCAGACTGGAAAGTCTGTGAGAGGTGAGACTCTATCTCCATCCAATAAGTTAGTCAAAAAAGCCAGAAGTGGCACTATGGCTCAAGTGGTAGAGTGCTAGTTTTGAGCACAAGGAGGCTCAAGGACAGTGCCCAGGCCCTGAAGACCACACAAAAAAAGAGTGTCATAGATTTTCTTGACTGGGCTGGCTTTGAATTCTTAAATAGCTAGCATAACAGATGTAAGCCATGTGTGCCTTACTTTTTTTTTTAGAATCCAATTTAGCCAATCCTCACCTGGGTTTTTAGGACAGAGAATGGTCCTTTTAAGGCAAGGAGAATAGATCCAGAAACTCTTCTACAAAATGGACATTGAGAGTTGAACAGAAGCCAGGCACTGGTGGCTCACACCTGTAATCCTAGGGCTTTTTAAAAATAGTTTATTGGAGATAAGAATCTAAAATAGTTTATTGGAGATAAGAATCTCATGGAAATTAGGCACGGTAGCTCACGCCTGTAATCCTAGCTACTCAGGAGGCTGAGATCTGAGGATCAAGGTTCAAACTCAGCCCAGGCGGGAAAGTCCCTGAGATTCTTATCTTCAATTAACCACCAGAAAACTGGAAGTGGTGCTGTGGCTCAAATGGTAGAACACTTGCCTTGAGCTGAAGAGCTAAGGGACGGTACCCACGCCCAGAGTTCAAGCCCCATCACACACTCACACACACACGATCAATAGTGGTGAATTGAACCTTATACTAGACTTCTTGTTTTGTTATACTCACTTTTGCAGATGATAATTTGAGGATGGTGTTTGTTTGTAGTAAATTTGGGTTGGCTACCCCTTAACCAGCTTTGAGATTCTATGACTTTCTTTCATTGACTGTATGTAGCAAGAAGTACTGAATCTCTTCCTGAAGGAAGCAGTGTGGGGCTTATCCTTGGAGTGATTTCCAAGCTATATGAATGATTGTTCTGGTCAGCACCCTAGCTGTAGGACCTATAGTTCCATCTCCCTTCTTACTGTGTCAGCTCAAATGTTTCTTCCTGAGTGTAATGCTTTGCTCAGCTCTACTTGTTGGGAGAAGTGTTTTAGTAGCAGGGAAGGAGAACATAAGGATCAGAACACAACCTATGGGCCTGTTTATTGGCAGGTTTCTGACTGCCAAAAGATGTATGGCTGAGAACTTTCACTGTCCTAAGCCTTATTCTTTGTTTCTGGTGCCTACTCTATGCCAACTCCATAGTCTTCAGGCTGGAAACAGCTGTCACAAAGATAGATTAATTTTGGATTATTTCTATTTTAAAGCCTCATACTTCATCCATAGCCACTGAGTTTCACTAGGACAGAACTTGAAAGACCTGCTGCTCTTGGAAGGATGTCTATGTGGAGGCATTTCACCTGTAGCTAGCTTCAGGCTAGGTGAATGCAACTTCTACCTTATCTTTAGGTAAACTTTTAACCTGGTGACCTTATATTCAGGTATTTCCCATCCAGAGGTGCATGGAGCTTGTTGTTATCAGAAGGAAAGAAAAGGCCAGAACTCTGTCTTTCTAGCCCTGACCATCTTATATTCTGGTGCTGGCTGTATTGGTTGTCTCTTCTGTCTTGAATTCCTGCTTAACCCTTTGAAGCTTGGCTTCCTTATTTACAAAATGAAGATAACCATACCAGCTTTCAGGGTTCAAATAAGAGGACCCATGGGAATTGTTAGAACCAAGTGACATTCCGTCTCCCCTTTTTGGACTTTTAATCATTTTATTTCCCTGTTCTCAGTCACAGAATTTTAGTTTTGGCCAACTGTAGTGGTGGTAGGCCACAAGAGTGGTCACTTAGGGGCTTCATGGTCTCATTATATCTGCTAGCAAGTTTGTGCCCAAGGCTCCATATACAGATTGGAGCTGTTGAGAAAAGGGTTGGTGCCCCAGAGGGGCAAGGAAATAAGTCAGAGTAGAGACCAGAATGCAGATCTCTGAATTCAGTTTCTGGGTCAGCACAGGGCCTGTGGAGACCTAGGCAGGATGGAGGAAAAGGCCTAGGTGATGCTGGGAGTACAAAAACCTCAGGTATCAGCCCTAAGAAACAGTTGCCATTTCTGGATCAAGTCTGCTCTCCATATGCTAGATGGCTCTGGTGGCTCAGGCCTGTAATCCTAGCTACTCAGAAGGCTGAGATCTGAGGATCACAGTTTGAAGCCAGCCCAGACAGGAAAGTCCATGAGACTTGTCTCCAATAAACCACTCAGAAAAAGCTAGTAGTGGCATTGTGGCTCAAGTGGTAGAGTGCTAGCCTTGAGCACAAAGAGGCTCAGGGACAGTGGCCAAGTCCTGAGTTCAAGCCCCAGGACTAGAGAGGGAAAGAAAAGACTGCACCATGTGTGCCCTTTTTTTTTTTTTGTCGGTCATGGGGCTTGAACTCTGGGCCTGGGCGCTGTCCCTCAGCTCTTCAGCTCAAGGCGAGCGCTCTACCACTTGAGCTACAATGCCACTTCCGGTTTTCTGGTGGTTTATTGGAGATAGGAGTCTCACGGTCTCTCCTGCCCGGGCTGGCTTTAAACCTCGATCCTCAGATCTCAGCCTCCTGAGTAGCTAGGATTACAGGCGTGAGCCACCAGTGGCCGGCTGTGTGCCCTTCTTTTAAGATACTGACCTCAGAATTCACCTTGGAAATGATGATAACTCTTCACATCTGGGTCCTGCTTTAGTCCCTTAGTTGATTTCCCTCTTTTCTACAATCACAGAATCAGAGGGTCATACCACAAAGAAGAGGTGGGACTCTGTTTTTACTATTCTCCATAGCTTCTACTCAGGTGACCCAAGATCTTGGGAGTAAGAGAAAGGGTTGGGGCCAAACACCACTTACTACATACCACAGATAACATAGATGGGTGGCTAGGTCTCCATTTCTCAAGGCTGTAATCCTAGTTACTTGGAAGCTGAGACTGAGGATAAGCATTCTTTTTTTCTTTTCTTTTTCTTTTTTTTTTTTTTTTGTTGGTCCTGGGGCCTGAACTCTGGGCCTGGGCACTGTCCCTCAGCTCTTCAGTTCAAGGATAGTGCTACCACTTGAGCCACAGCACCACTTCTGGCCTTTTCTGCTTATGTGGTGTTGAGGAATCGAACTCATGGCCTCATGCATACAAGGCAAGCACTCTGCCACTGAGCCACCTTCCTAGCCCTTCCCTTTTTTTGCTCGTCCTGGGCTTGAACACTGGGCCTGGGCGCTATCCCTGAGCTTCTTTTGCTCAAGGCAAGTGCTGTGCCACTTGAGGCACAGTGCTACTTTCAGTTTTTTTTTGAGTAGCTTTTTTTTTTTTTTGGTCATGGGGCTTGAACTCTGGGCTTGGGAGCCACAGTGCCACTTCCGGGTTTCTAGTGCTTTATTGGACATAGGAGTCTCATGGACTTTTCTGCCCGGGGTGGCTTTGAACCGTGATCCACAGATCTCAACCTCCTGAGTAGCTAGGATTATAGGCGTGAGCCACGGGGCGCCCGGCTTTGAGTAGCTTTTGAAGATAAGAGTCTAATGGAGTTTCCTGCATGGACTGGCTTTGAATAGTGATCCTTAGATCTCAGCCTCCTAAGTAGCTAGGATTATAGGTGTGAGCCACTATCACCCAGTTGGATCAGCTTTCTCCCCCTTTCCCTTCCCTGCCAGTTTTGAGGCTTGAACTCAGTGCCTGGGCATTGTCCATCAGCTTCTTTTGCTTAAGGCCAGCACTAGCACTTGAACCACACCACCAGTGCTGACCTTTTCTGCTTATGTACTGATTAGGTACTGATTGAGGAATTGAACCCAGGGCTTCATGAGTGCTAGACAAGCACTCTACCACTAAGCCACATTCCCAGCCCTGGATCAGTGTTCTTATTTCTAATTAACCAGCAGAAAGCTGGATTTAGAAATGTACTTCAAATGGTAGAGTGCCAGCCTGAATGACAAAGCTAAGGAAGAGTGCCATCACCCTGAGTTCAAGCCCTAATACACACACACACACACACACACACACACCCCACACACATACCCCCCCCCCACACAATAGTTGGGTGGATGACAAAGGATTGTTTATTGTTTCCTGGCAATTCAGAAGGTGTAAGTGGTGAAATAGGATTATTAGACCACTTGAATTGAACAGAGTTGCCCAGAACTGTCTCCAGAGAAAAAGGGACAGCCTAGGCTGGGTACCCATCCATTTATGCATTTAGTCAACAAAAAGTCTTCAGTCAGACACTATAAACAGGGGTGCCTTGATCAGGGAGTAGACCATAAACAAATACATAAGTGTGAGGATGATCTCATCTGGTGATGAGTGTTGAGAAAACAACATGGGGTGAAATGAGTAACTGGACTTGGTACCTTAGACTAGGTAGTCAGGGAAGGTGTCTCTGGAAGTGACATTTGAGTTGCCATAGGTAACAAGGAGCAGATATCTAGTTAGAGTGATCTAGGTAGAAAAAAAGCAATTGTAAAACCTTCAGGTAAAAACAAGTTCAGCATGTTCTAGAAAAGGAACAGGCCAGGTTGGCTGCTGAAGAGGAAAAGGGAATAGGTAGAGATAGCAATGGTCAAGGTTGGACAGCCAGAAAGGTGCACCTTACCCAGGGTCTTGTTGACACTTTTTCAAGTACTGTGGAAAATCACTTGAAGACTGTGGGGCAGGATGCACAGTACATCAGAGGTATTTTTGTTGTCGTTGTTTTTGTTGTGTTTCTGATAAATAGATATTCTTTTGGACTTGTGTCTTAGATTGCTGCCCCCCTTCTCACTCCTCTAGCTGGTATGTTCGTGTCCTGGACCCTTAGGATTTAAGACAGATTGATTATCATTCTCACTGGTAGGGAATTCTCTTTTGGCTAGGAAGATGGCCATGGCTGGTACCTGATTTCAAAGGACCTACTGTAGCTTTGCATTCCCCATCAGCCCTCAAATATCATATGTCTGTGTGCCAGACAAGTTAGTGATAATGTCTTCTCTATCACTTTTCTGCATCTATATTCCAAGTCCCAGTAGGCCAGCATCTAACTCTCAGATTGAAAAACAGCATTGGGACTTTGAAGATTTGGGATAACTGAAATCACTGTTTATTAAAACAATGTTTAGGGATTGAAGGTGTGGCTTATGTATAGAGTGCCAGCCCAAGTGGAAAAGAAAAGTTAGTAGCTTCTTTTAGTAGACTTGAGGCTAGACACCAGTGGCTCATGCATGCCTGTAATCATAACTACTTGGGAGGCAAAGATCAGAATTGTAGTTTTGGGCCAGCTTAAGCTGGTTTGTGAGTCCTTGTCTTAGTCAGTAGTTGGATGCAGTGGTATATGCATGTCATCCTAGGCACTTGGGAGGCTGAGATTGGAAGGATTGCTGTTTCCGGCCAGCCTGCTCACCCCCCAATCTCCCACTCCCCCTAAAAAAAAAGTTCAAGGAATCTTTTCTCAACAGAAAAATGTTAGGCATCATATACATGCCTGCCATACTAGCTATGATGGGAAGTGCCTGGCAAAAAAAAGCAAGAGATCTTATCTCAAAAATAACCAGAGTTGCTGAGTGCTGGTGACTCACACTGTAATCTTAGCTACTTAGGAGGAGGCTGAGATTTGAGGATCACAGTTTGAAGCCATCTGGGATAAGAAAGTCTATGAAATACAACTCCAGTTAACCAAAAGCTGAAAGTGGTACTCTGTTCAAATGGTAGAGCACAGTACCTAGGCTGTGAGTTCAAGCTCCAGGACCAGCATATACATTAAAAAAAAGCCAAATAAGAGCATGAGGTCTGGAGTTCAACTCCTAGTTCCAGCACGCGCGCACACACACACACACACACACACACACACTCACTCACTCACTCACTCACCTATACATAGCCATCCCCATACTTCATCTCGCATACTATCCCTCACATGGTGATATTTGTCTTTGAGCTTTCGGTCTTTGTCCCTTTAACCTCCATGTCTAGCTTCCTTGCCTTTATGTTTTTGTGTCCTCACTGTTGGTTCTATTTCTTCTGTTGACATACTCTTTGCCAGGGCATTCCCTCAGGGCTGTCCAACCTAACTGGGGCTGAAGGCAGAAGATATAACTTAACTCGTTTTGGGGTGGGTTTTTTTTCCTCCTTCCATCGTTGGGCCTGAACTCTAGACCTGGGTGCTGTCCCACAGCTCTTCAGCTCAAGGCTAACACTCTACTACTTGAGCCACAGTCCCATTTGTGGCTTTTTCTGTTTATGTGGTGCTGAGGAATTGAACCCAGAGCTTCATGCAAGGCAAGCACTCTACCACTGAGCCATCTTCTCAGCTCCAACATACTCATTTTTTTTGCAACTTTTTGTTGGGTACTGCGCATGACATGGATACTGTGGAATTGGAACATAAAGGGCAGAGATCTGAGCCTGGGGAGCTGTGCACTGCTTATAAAGGAAAAGTTAGTGTTAGGGATACATCTACAGTCTAACTCTTCAGAAATGTGACCCCGGCAGCAGCTGAGATTAGATGTAAGTCTTGAGCTTTTCCCACTTATTGATATATTTCTTGGCAGAATAGCAACTGGACACACCTTGTGTTCTTATGTACAGGCGTGGCTGGATCCAAGCTCTCTCCTCTGGTTGTTTCAGACTTACACGACTTTTCCTAGTCATCTGAGCCCTTAAGCTTCTATTTTTAGTGCCACTACCTCTTAGGGAACCTAAAATAAAGCTGGCTTAGCTCTCTGTTTCTTCATTGGCTGGAGTGTTGGTTAAAGGCTGGGAGGTTGGCTGCATTCTCACTGGCTCTCTATATTGTCCCTCCTTGTTGCCTCCTCTAGCTTTGGGTGAGGTAACAGGCAATGCAGTAAGCTAGCATTTACCATATTGATTCAAGACTTAACCAGGTTACTTTAGTAAAGCTGTGCAACAATCAGCAATCTCAGTGTTTAGCAATCTCAGTGTTAGCATCTTCATTTTACAGAGAGGATTCTGAGGCCCTAAAGGGCAGTGACATCAGATCCTACCACTGCCAATGGTTCTGCTGAAATCAAACTCACTTCCTCATTGCTTTTTTTGGCATAGAGTCTGGCTTTCTTGTACTTTTGGTCAGATAGCTATAGACTAATACATGGGTCCACAGTCGTAGTGTCTACAGGAAGATGTGGTCTCCCTCCCTAGGAGGAGCCTAACAAAGCCAGAGTGGCTTCTGTCTTTACTTGGAGTTTGGCTTTTCATCCTGCATCCTGAGGATCATGATGTCTAGCTGAGAAGATCTCCCCTTAGCTCTTGGGATGAAAGCAGTGCTATGATAAGAAGAAAGAAATGACATGTTTTCCCCTTCACAGTCTCATTGATTTCTCTACACCCCTTATCTGCTCCTATGCTGGTATCATGCTCCTAGCTCTGAAGTGGGTAGAAATCTCCTTCATCAGTGAAGTACCAAAAAAAGGGCCAAGTCAAGTACACCTGGCTTCGGGGATGTCAGCTGTCCCTTTGAGAATCTTTTTTTTTTTGGGGGGGGGAGGGGAGGATCTGGTTGTTTGGCCTGAACTCTAGGCCTGGGTACTGTCCCTCAGCTCTTCAGCTCAAGGCTAGCGTTCTACCACTTGAGCCACAGCACCACTTCCAGCTTTTTTTCTTTTTTTTGCTTATGTGGTGCTGAGGAATCGAACCCAGGGCCTCAGGCATGCAAGGCAAGCACTCTACCACTGAGCCACCTTCCCAGCCCCTCAGCTGTCCCTTTGGAACTAAGGGAAACTGTTGAAATCACTTGCTTAGCCAGGCACCAGTATCTTATGCCTGTAATTCTAGCTACTCAGAGGCTGAAGCCTGAGGATCAAGATTTGAAGCCAGCCCAAGCAGACAAATAAAGAGACTTATCTCTAAACAACAAAAAGCTGGACTGGAGGTGTGGCTCCTGGAATGAAAACCCCAAGCAAGAATGCAAGGCTCTCAGTTCAAGCTCTAGTCTTGGCAAATACATACCTTCCTCTCCCCCCCCCCCAGCCACCAAAACACACACACACACACACACACACACACACACACACACACACACACACACACACACGCAAGAATGCAAGGCTCTCAGTTCAAGCTCTAGTCTTGGCAAATACATACCTTCCTCCCCCCCCCCTCCCAGCCACCAAAACACACACACACACACACACACACACACACACACACACACACAGAGAAAAACCCTGAGTATCAGAGGCCCACATCTATAATCCTATCTATTGAGGAGGCTGAGATCTGAGGATTATGGTTTGAAGCCAGCCCAAACAGGAAAGTCCATGATACTCTCTGATTCTGATTTACTTGCCCTTCCCCACCCCATGTGGGCCTGCATCTATTCCCCCCCCCCCCCCTGCACACAAAGGGAAGCTGAGAGCTGTGGCTCAAGTAGTAGAGTGCTAGTCTTGAGCACAAAAGCTCAGGGACAGCCCCAAAGCCCTGAGTTCAAGCCCCAGGATTGGCACTAAAAAAAAAAAAAAAATTAACTTGTCACAAGTGGTGTCTTGAAAAACCATCATCCCTCACTCACTGGGTCTTTCTCCATCTGCCAGCAAAGCTCTGGGACAGTATTGGGAGCTTGAATGTCACATATAGACATCAGTAATTCCTGGTCTGAAATGGGAAGAATAGAAGCAACTCTGGCCTTATTACAAGTTGTTGAGAGGATTAAATAAAATGATATGGGGATTTGGGACTGGGGAAACTATTTAGCTCCTTCAAGACCTTCCCTTCCTTCATTGGACATTGTAGGGACTACTCTGGTTTTGCTGTGTCGTGGCTCCACCCTCAACACCCATCATGTGTGCTCTACAGCCCTGGCCACCCCTGTCTCAACCAGGAGCTACTCAAAGGAAGGGCTGAGTATGGTCCTCTGGGTTCCCAACACTGGTCTGGCATGGGAGGAGTCTCCCACCCCCAGACTGATTCCTGTGCAAGCAGGCCAGGGAAGAACAGGGGCCAGTGGCTGGTTACCTCCTCTTCCCAGGATACCAACACTTCCATCACTGTCTCACTGGTCTTGCAGGTCTCAGCGAGGCTGGGTGACGCTCCAGGATGGGAGACAAGCCAATTTGGGAGCAGATTGGATCCAGCTTCATTCAACATTACTACCAGTTATTTGATAATGACAGAACCCAACTAGGCGCAATTTATGTAAGTCTCTAGTTCTAGAATCCATGTAGGACCCCAGGGAATCAATTGGGATATTGGGCCAGTGTGTCCAGTTCATGAGTTTTGAAGGTTCTTACTGGAGTGCTTGTACCTCTCAGAAGTTTCTGTGTATAGGATGAAAACTACTGATTACTGGGTTCATGCATTTCTGTCTTCCACAAGAGTGGAGATTGTGGTATCCTTTAAAGGGAGTGAGGGCTTGCTATTCATGTGGCCAGCACCTTGTCAGGGCATCTGGTCCCCAGAATGCCTGTTGCAGATTGGGTAGCAGCAGGCAGCAGCTATGGCTTATAGTACCCCTGGAAGGCAACACTGATGAGTATCTTCACTGCAAAGCTGAGCCATTTGGAAGACAGAAGTGTAAGACACTTCTTTTGGGGGCAACAGCCCCTAGATACTCATGGAAAACAGAAGAGGTTAGCCCAAGGAAGCCAGTCCTTTGAAAAACTTTTTATCTGTATACATTTAATGATACATAGTTAATGGGGCTACTACTATCAGATCTGCCCAGGATAGAGATGATTCACACATAGCCTCAGAGCCTGGTGGCCTGTGAATAGTCTGCCTCCAAAATGCCAAGGTGCACTCAGATATTTTGGGGGGTGATGGTAGTTTGAACTCAGAGCCTGGTGCTTGCTAGGCAGACACACTGCCACTTGAGCCACACCACCAACCACCACTCAAAATATTTTTGGGCAAAAGAAAGAAATCTTAGGCTGGAAATGTGGCTTAGTGGTAGAGTGCTTGCCTAGCATGCATGAAGCCCTAGGTTCATTTCCTTAGTACAGAAAAAGCCGGAAGTAGTACTGTGACTCAAGTGGTAGAGTGCTAGATTTGAGCAAAAAGAAGCTCAGAGACAGCTAGGCCCTGAGTTCAAGCCCCAGAACTGGCAAAAAAAAAAAAAAAAAAACAGGGGTTGGGGATTTAGCTCAATGGAAGAACACTTGCCTGGCGAGTGCAAGGCCCTGAGTTCGGTCTTCAGCTCTAGAAAAAACAACAACAAAAGAAATCTTACTTGGAAAATACCAAATCTAGTACAGAGACTATTTTTTATGAGTGTAGTTTTTTTTTTTTTTTCCCCTCCAGTACTAGGGAGTCAACCGAGTTTCATGCATGCTAGAAAGTGCTCAATCACTGTGCCATAGCCCTAGTTCTTCACATTCTTTCTCTCTCCCTCTCTTTTGAGATCCTCTTGCTATATTGTGTTTGGAATCTTCCTGCCTTAGCCTCCCCAGTAGCTAGGATTATGGGTCATTGTCTCATAATTAAAGCAGGCTTGACAAAGAAAAGAATTTCATCAAGGTCTTAAAAGTATGTATATTTCAAAATCCTCAGTGCATTTCCCCTTTGAAGAGGATTAGGAAACAAACAAAAATAAGTAACTTGCCTAATGTCACAGCTGAAATAACAAAGATCCTTTTAAAGAAAGCCCCTGAAGGCTGTGAAAGGAGGGGTGGTTTAAGAGTTGGGGTGCTAAGCTACTATCTTCTGATAAAAGATAAGAGTCCAAGGTTAAGCTTTAGGAGGCCTTGTCAGCTTCAATCACCCTCAAACCTCACTCCCTTGTTTGTGATTTAACTCTGAAAGGCCACAGTGGAACACACCACAACCTTGGAGGTGGTTATCTCTAATAATGCTTACTGCTGCCATGCAACAGGATGGGATGGGTTTTGTCTGAGCCTTGGCCACATGTGTCCTCCTTCCTGGGATCCATGTATATCAGAAGCCATATGACTTGAATGAAACTGGGAAATAAGCTTAATAACTGTATTTTGTTGAATAGTCTTTCAGAGTCCATGAGCCAATGGGTATAATTTTTAAACTTGCTAACTAAAGTTTGGGAGCTATAATTTGTCTGCTTATTATACAGAGAAATGGAAGTGTGGACTCTGCTCTGACCTATACCTTTTTCAGGGCTTTAGATTAGTCCTTATGCTAAGACATGGGTTTTCTGTTTGCTCTGCAGATTGATGCATCATGCCTTACATGGGAAGGACAGCAGTTCCAGGGAAAAGCTGCCATTGTGGAGAAGTTGTCTGTAAGTAAAACCAGAGCTGGAATGTGGGTAACTTCTTCCTTGCCTCTTTGGTTTCAACCACTGTCCACCCTTTTTCTTGCAGAGCCTTCCGTTCCAGAAAATCCAGCACAGTATCACCGCACAGGATCATCAGCCCACGCCAGATAGCTGTATCATCAGTATGGTTGTGGGACAGCTCAAGGTAGTAGTGCTGCTATAGTGTTAGGGTAGGGACAGGTTGAGCAGACCCTGGGTCCCTGCTTTATCTTTGAATGTGACTAGGAAAGCTGTGCTTATCAGTGGATACCCAGACAAAGTATCTGTCCAGAGCCTATAGGGCCTTGGAATTGAAAAGGACATTTCTTCAGCTGGGGTAGTAAACAATGCTACTTACCACCTGCTTTCAGATTCTTCCTACTGTTTCTCTTTAATCCAGAGGTCCCAAATAACTGGTTTGCCTCTTTTCTTACATTAGTTCCCACAGAAACAGGTGATCTTGAAGGTAGTACTGGTTCTCTGGGTTCCTTCAACTAGGCTTTGTGCTGAATTTCTGCTTTTGTTTGTTTGTTTGTTATTGTTTTTTGCTTGTCCTCAAGCTTGAACTCAAGGGTCTGGGCACTGTCCCTGAATTTTTGTGCTCAGGTCAAGTGCCTCTACCAGTTGAAGTACTGCTCTATTTCTGGCTTTTTGGTAGTTAATTGGAGATAAGAGTCTCAAGGACTTTTGAATTGCAGTCCTCAGATCTCAGTCTCCTGAGTAGCTAAGATTATAGGTGTGAGCAGATGGTGCCTGGCAATTTTCTACATTTTAGCTAGAGGTTATTTTGCCTTTTTTTTTGGTCAGTCGTGGGGCTTGAACTCTGGGCCTGGGCGCTGTCCCTCAGTTCTTTAGCTCAAGGTGAGCACTCTACCACTTGAGCCACAGCGCCACTTCCAGTTTTCGGGTGGTGTATTGGAGATGAGTCTCATGGGCTTTTCCTGCCTGGGCTGGCTTTGAACCTCGATCCTTAGATCTCAGCCTCCTGAGTAGCTAGGATTACAGGTGTGAGCCACCAGGCCCCAGCTTTGCCTTTCTTTTTCCATTACAATGTCAAATTATGCGACAGGAAAGAAATTACCAAATGTGCTGTTTTTTTTCTCCCATAGTGCTAATGATCCCCTTGTGAACTCAGTTTAGAGTAGTGTCACTTATTCAGCTAGTCAGTATTTTCACTAGTTCCTCCTGATTGGACTGTCTGGCATTATCAAACACTAAGAGTGTTTACAATTTTTTGATACTGTAAATTAAGTACTGTAGGATTCTTTCAAAATTTTGATCACTTGTGCCTAGAGACATAAACAAGTTCAGATGTAGGCAAGTCCTCTGCTCTGTTGCTATAGTTAACTAGTAAGTCACTCTGTCTTTTAAGCACGTTTGACAGTGCAAGTGGCCATCTGTTGGCTTCTCTGCTGAGCAGTGTTTGACATGCCTTTTTAACTCATATCACAAGTACCCTTTAGTTATACTGGGATCCAAGTCTAGGATAGTAGTGCCTAATCCCCAAGCCTTTACTCTGTTTTATTCCTCTGCCACTGAATTTCCTTCATTCTTTACCGAATCATTTTTTTCTCTCTCCACAGGCTGATGAAGACCCTATCATGGGGTTCCACCAGATGTTTCTATTAAAGAACATCAATGATGCTTGGGTTTGCACCAATGACATGTTCAGGCTTGCCCTGCACAACTTTGGCTGACCTCCTCCTGACCACTTACTCATGCTGTTTCCTCCTCCCTCCTTTTTCTGATACTATCACACTCCTCCAGATGCTCCAAATATCATACACAAACAAGCAGGGCCGAGGTGGGAGTAGGTGCAGTGCTCTATCCCCCCACCAAGGTGTTGTGCATGATGTTTGGATGTTAGATTAGTTGCATCTGACAGGAGAAGTTTGTGTTGTACCAGCGCATGCCTTGGAAAGACTTAAGTAATGCAAAAGGTTGTCTTTTTTTTTTTTTTTTTAATCTACTGACAAGATGCTCTAGTAACCCAAAGAAGTGAAGGAGAAAGCAGCTGCCTCACCGCCCAGATACTGATTTGTTCAGATGTTTCAAATGCCTCATGATACAATAAAACCACAAAAATTTTCTTAACAGTTTAAATTGTTTTAATTAGTTTAGTAGTTGGCTGGGTATCAGTAACTACCCTGCCCTCATTGTCTTTCTCATGTCTTACCCTCTCACCCCTGCCTCAAAATTCAGCAGTACTTGCTGCATTTCTGAAGCAGTACTCCCAGCTAGCTTCTCTCAAGCCTGACGGCAGGGTTCTCCACAGCCCACCTGATCTTGGGAATCCAGATGGAGAGCTCACATTGGCTTGACTCTTCTCTTGCACTGAAAACTCTGTAATTAGCCCTAACACCTTCTGTGGTCTCTGCTCTGGGCAGATTCAGGGCTTTACTAGCTGGAGAAATAAGCCTAAATCCTATAGTAGCTGGAGAAGCCCTGGCAAACTTGGTCCACCAGGTCAGGCTCTCTGGCCTTGGCTGTTAGCATGATGGAGGAGTCTGCTCCATCCCTGAAGGGTCAGAATCATATTCAGGGTGCTCCACACCCCATGTCAAGCAGAGGACAGTTCAGAACCATCTGCTTAGGATATCTTTACCCACAGCCAGGCCCTGTTGGGTTGGAGTATAGATTCTGAGCTATGGAAGGAGTCACTCTGAGCCAGAGGGATTCATTTTATAGTTCTCAGACCTCTTCAGGGCATTTCCAGGTTATTTTCTATTCCCTCACTCAATAACATACATCCCCACACCACTATCTACAAATCGCAAATCACCTTAACTATTAGGGCAGTTTCTGTTCCTCAGTTTTAAAGACAGAGGCCTTGCCTAGTACAAATCTAGCTCCTCGTCACTGAGCCTCTGGATGTTTGTAAAGCTAGTAGCAAATAGCAACTGAAGGTTGGAGTCTAACCCAGGATTTGGGTTAATACTATTAGGGGTTTTAGGATTGAGGAGGGCAGGCACCCTGGCTCACCTGTATTGGGATTAATACCCTCTCTCACTATGGGGTGAGGGTAATATTTCCTCAGACCTCAGAGGTTACCTGGCTACACTAAACACAGAGCTACTTGAACAGTACAGTCTGGAGGTTTCAGTGGTACTGATCTTGTGTATTTGGGTAGTGGGGGTGGGGGAGAGGTAGATGCTTGCTGCCTCTGAAACCACCCTGTATAAAATCTGCAATACAGCTTCTAACATGTACCATGTACCTGTGCCTGAAATGTCTGCAATAAAGAGGTGTTTGTAAACTGTGGTTTCATTCTTCCTAACCTAAGGGTGCCACATGGAGCAAGTGAATACTGGGGAACAGTAGAGAACAATGGTTTTCTTTTTTGTGCTAAAAGTGCCCCCTGCTCTTGCAAGTCCCAGGCCTTAGAATCTTTCAGATGCCTTCAGGTTTTGGTTACAACTACTCATTTCCCAACAGAAAAGTAGTTTCTGCCCATTCCCATATATTTCTCAGGATCTGAAAAGGGACAACCTCAAGTCCATCCCGCCCTAGAACTACCTAGAATTCATTATAAAGTGGACAGGGTGTATTCTGAGGCGAGTAGAGCTTCAGGTGGCCCAGTACTGTGCGCGGACATCTACTCTGTTAAAGTTGTGGAACTTCCCTGACTGGGTTGGCTCGGGTGGAGCAATCAGAGGAACCGGCGCTGGTAGGAGTCAGGCATTTCCCTCCAGCCCGGAACCTTTATTCTGTGGCCCTCGCAAGTTCCGGGAGCGGAGTTCAAGGGGGCCGGAAGTGGAGGCGGTTGGTGGGGTTAGCGGAGACGGACACGGCACGGCGGCCGTTTAATAGCTGTAGGTGGACTGGGTGTAGCGACCCGCGTCTCGCCGTCTGGCTGGGTTGCGGCCGGGCTAAGCTGAGTGGTGAGCGGCGGCAGCGGAACTAACGCCATAAGGTGGGACTCGAGAGGCTGGGTCCATGGCCTCCTGCGCGAGCATCGACATCGAGGACGCCACGCAGCATCTGCGGGACATCCTCAAGCTGGACCGGCCGGCAGGGGGTGAGCAGAGATAGCTGGGGTGGTCCCTTGGCAAAGAAGGAAACGGGCAGCGTGGGTCTGAGCCGTCCTCGGGGCCGGCCGCTACCTTAAGATCGACTCTGGATCCTCCTGGCTGGAGGTCGGAGTCATAGATCTCTGAGCGTTCCCAGCGAATGGCGCACACCCCTGGGTGTGACCCCTCCCCATCCTGTCACCAGATCGTTCTGCCATGTCCTTCAGCTTCTCCACCGAAAACGACGCTCCTTTGGTTTCGGTGCCCCCTACCCCCCAAATTTGTATTTCTGGGACTGGCCCAGTGCCCTTAACTCTTTCGCCATTGGTTCAGAAGCTATGTATGCCAGGTTCTTGGCCTAGAGTTAAGCTTCCACTCTGCAACTTGCCCTTACTCTCTGAAATGCAGACTTCGGGCCTACAGTTGCTCCGAAACATTTTCTGGAGAAAGGTGGCCAGCCCTAATTCTGTGTTCTTTCCGGGGTGAAGGCAAACTATAGACCAGGGCTGTGATTGGATTTGGCTTTCACTTATCTGTAAGCCTATTTGATTCCATTCATTCACAATTTACTTAGTCTCCTAGTGGAACTTTAGAGTTACTCTTACAAGCCAAGAACCCCCAGGACAAGGAGAGCTAACAGGATTGTAATACAATGTTGTCATTTTTAAATAGTAGAGTTTGGGTAATGGGGATAAGGGGCGTCTATGGAGAAGAAACTGGAGATGAAGCTTGCAGGTCTGAGAGAAAGAACTGGGCTATGCTTCAAAATACAAACAGGAGTTTGGGTGTCAGGAAAGACTCTTTAGGCATTTACATGTAGATAGCCACATATTACCAAGCTGAATGGCATGTGTAAAATACTAGAATTTCTGGGCAGATTCAGAGATCTTGGGTAAGTTATAAGGATTGAAGGACGGACTGACTGGTGATGATGGTGGTTCAGTGGTGATAGCTGAGAATTGATATTTCTTCAGACCTTGTTCTTATCCCTCCTGAGTAGCTCAAACTAGTTGCTGCTGGAAGCAGGCATTGTTGCTCAATGGGTGAATTTAGGAAACCCATACTCTGAGAAACTTCATCTGCTGCCTGAGACCACTGGGTCATTGCCCACACCTAGAGTATGTGTTCCCTTTCAGTATGCATCTCTGGTGCTCATCTGTTGACCAGACTACACTCCACAAAGATTTGGTAGAGTCTGGCATGGCCAGCCATGTGCAGCCTGGACATGCTATTTGTTTATCCTCATGGCAGGCTGCAGAGAAGGGAGAGTAGCTAGTTTATTCCAGAGCAGCTAAGGTGCTCTGGTCTTATTGAAGTAGCTTAGTGGCTTTCCTCATAACTTCTGTTTATTTATTGGCACTTGAGTTCTTGTTTGCCAAGAAGCTCTTGCTGGTCTTTTCTTACTGAAGGACCAAATTAGATCTCAGACTGTTTTGTGAGTGGAAACTTGCTATATTCCTGAAGCCTTAGTCTCCTTGCCAGCTAGGGGTTTTGGCAGTAGTGTCTGAACTAATGAGAGTGTTTGAAACTCAGCTAGAAGCCAGGTGTGGTGGCATATACTTGGTAGTAGTAGTGATCATTGATCTGTAATCCCAGCACTTGGGAGGCACAGGCAGGAGGACTTCAAGTTTGAGCCAGCCTGGGAAACATAATGAGACCTTGTCACCAAAAAAAAGGTGCCAGTGGCTTACCCCTGTAATTAATCCTAGCTACTCTGGAGGCTGAGATCTGAGGATAACAGTTCAAAGCCAGCTCAGGTAGGAAAGTCTGTGAGACTTTTAGCTCCAATTATTCAGCAGAAAACTGGCTGTGGAGCTGTAGCTCAAGTGGTAGGGCACTAGCTTTGAGCAATAAAGCTCAAGAACAGTGTCTAAGCCCTGAGCCCAAGCCTGAGTACTGGCACAAAAAAGAAAAAGGAAAGAAGAAAGAAAGAAAGAAAGAAAAAGAAAGAAAGAAAGGAAGGAAGGAAGGAAGGAGAGGGAAGTTCAGCCAAATGCTATTATTCCTGACTTCTTTAGTTTGTCTCCTCCATATTCACCTCTTTCATGTCCCTTCCCCTGAGTTTGCCTTTCCAAGTGGCTTTTCCTGAGCCATTTCTCTGTGGGGCAGGCCTCTTCCTTTATCAGTCCCACATGTAATTGGTCTGGGGCCTGTTATATGTCACCCAGATTCTCAGCTATTCTGAATGCAGCCAAAGAGCAGTCACCCCACTGGCCAGAGCTGACCTGTCACCTTCCCTTTTCAGCACTCTAGGGGCTGAGGCAGGATGATACTGAGTTTGAGGCCATCCTGGGCTACATATATAGATTCTGACTTGAAAAGAAACAAACAAACAAAAAATCCAGCAAAACCAAAACAGAACCATGTTTGGGGACTAGTTAGTATAGCACAATGGTAGAAATTAGCATGCTTGCCTACGATGTGCTGGCCCTGGTTCTATCCTCAGCACCTCAGAAGAGAAAATGAAAAAATACAAAATTCTTTTGTGGTCCTCATACCAACAGAGAGAGTCTAAGTACCTCAATGTCATACCTTAGGATTCTGTAGCCTTGTTTTCCTTCTATCCTTAAGGTTTTGGTACTCCCTCTTTGGAAGCTTTCCTGACTTCTGAAGTAAGAGCTCATATTTGTCAATCCCAGCCTGAATGTTAGCTGTCCTTAGTGGGTTTTTTTTTTGTTTTGTTTTGTTTTTTTTTGAGATGTTAGGAATTGAACCCAGGGCTTTATACCTCACCATGGTAATAGCTATGCCTCTAGCGCCATCAAGAAGATCTTTGATGGCTGTTTCCCTCTCCCAGGATGTCTCATGCTCACCCTTGGCCCTGGCCTACATCAATGTTTATGGAATGAAGGTGAGCATGGACATGTTGTGTTCAGTTGAGTATTCCTAGAGCACCTCATGATCTGGAAGGAAGCTCAGCAGGAAGAGAGGCTGATGGAAGAGGAACATCCTCCTCAGATTGATGCTTTTCGTCCCCAGGCACCAGTGCAGAAAGCCAGAGGCCACCTAGTACCTACAATGGGGACCTCAATGGGCTCCTGGTTCCAGAGCCCCTCAGCTCAGGTGATCGTACGTCAACAAACAAGCCTGGTTTGCGGACCATGCCACCCATTAACCTGCAGGAGAAGCAGGTCATGTGAGTACCTGGGAGATGGCAATGGGGGTGATGGTGTCTTTGTGGCTTCTGCTAGCTGAAAGCATTAAGATGAGGGGCAAGAGGGGCCCACAGACTTTACTGCTCCCTGTCTGGATGATCTTGGGCAGAACACATATCCACATTAAGCTTAAAACAGGATGAGAGGTGAGGACAAGCTCAAGGCTTCACCTGACACTATAGAATGAAAGTTTTCTTATTCCAAAGGAGCAAGGGCAAATGTGTGGATCTGGGAACAGTGGACCAGGCAGAGTTGGGAATCTGGGCTTAGAGATCTACAACAAGTGGTTGTTTCTTCCTAATCCTCCATTGACTTGTTGGTGAAAAAGAGACAAGGATTGTGTACCTTCCCTCCAGCTGCCTCTCTGGAGATGACAGCTCCACCTGCATTGGAATTTTGGCCAAGGAGGTAGAGATTGTGGCCAGCAGTGACTCTAGCATTTCAAGCAAGGCACGGGGGAGCAACAAGGTACGTACCAGGATGTTATGACATATATAGTGTATGGGAGCACCTCCAAGCCCCTCTGTTCTCCTCATGCTGCCAGTTCCTATGGGGACCACCTTGACAAACAGGTAATGTACCTTAGTATCAGAAAGCCAAGGTTGACTACCAAGCCACTGTGGGAACTTTGGCCCAGTGAGATTTCAGGGAATAGTTGGGCTTGTACCTGTGGCCCCTCCCATCTGCAGTGTGGTTGGGGGTTGCCCAGGTTCTGGGGAAAGCTACCCCCTGCTCTCAGCCACTTTGACCTTCCTCATTCTGGGTTCTTAGGTGAAAATTCAGCCTGTAGCTAAATATGACTGGGAACAGAAGTACTACTATGGCAACCTGATTGCTGTATCTAACTCCTTCTTGGCATATGCTATTCGGGGTAAGTAAAAGCAGAGAGAAGAGGGAGCCCCCAGAGATGAGGAGTTAGACCTTATCCTAACCTTTTGACAGGACTGGGGAAGCTGGGTGGGAAAAGCAAACTTGAGACATGGCAGTGAAACAGGCAAGGGCAGGGCTTCTGTCCTGCTGCCTGGCCCTGGGTGCTTGCTCATGACTTCCTGTTCTGATTCCAGCTGCCAACAATGGTTCAGCGATGGTGCGAGTGATCAGTGTCAGCACTTCAGAGCGGACCCTGCTCAAGGGTTTCACAGGCAGTGTGGCTGATCTGGCCTTTGCACACCTCAACTCTCCTCAGCTGGCCTGTCTAGATGAGGCGGGCAACCTGTTTGTATGGCGCTTAGCTCTAGTTAATGGCAAAATTCAGTATCCTTTTCCAGCCATGGGGACTATAGAAGGGCAGGTGGAACTTGGGTTGACAGACACATCTCATAGTCATAGTCATTCATGTACCTAGCCCTTAACATTTTGCTCAGAGAAGAGATCTTAGTCCATATCCGACAGCCAGAGGGTGCATCACTAAACCAATTCCGTAGGATCATCTGGTGCCCTTTCATCCCTGAGGAGAGCGAGGACTGTTGTGAGGAGAGCAGCCCAATGGTGGCCCTTCTGCATGAAGACCGGGTGAGGAGATTGGGCCTGGTGGAGAAGGTGACAGAGCTGCCATATTGTGCACATGAGCTGAGCACTCACTTCTTTGTACCTCTAGGCTGAGGTATGGGACCTGGAAATGCTCCGTTCTAGCCACAACACCTGGCCTGTGGATGTCAGCCAAATCAAGCAAGGCTTCATTGTGGTAAAAGGCCACAGCACGGTAGGCCTACAAATGATTGTGTCCCTGTCCTCTTCACTCTCTCCCTATGCTTATCATCTAGTCCCTATATCCATAGCTGCCCAGATGGGTTACCTAGAATTCTGTCCATGGGGATGCTGAATACAAAGTGACCTCACCTATGGAACTTACTCCTGTCTTAGTTATGTCCTACAGGTCTGGTCTTCTCTGTAGCCCCCATTCACTCATTAATTCATATATGCAAGTCCACTGTGGATAAGCCCAGCTTACTACAATCTTCATCTCACCAGGGCTTGTCTCCCTCTAGTCAGATGGCAAAGCTAAGCTCTTTGGATTCTTCCAGTGCCTAAGTGAAGGAGCCCTCTCCCCTGACGGGACTGTCCTGGCTACTGCAAGTCATGATGGATACGTCAAGTTCTGGCAGATTTACATTGAAGGGCAAGATGAGCCAAGGTAAGACAAGACCTGAGGGACAAGTCCTTCCCCTGCCCAGGAAAGGTCTAGATCACTTGGTCAGGCCCCTTACCTGCCTGTAGGTGTCTCCATGAGTGGAAACCTCATGATGGACGGCCCCTCTCCTGTCTCCTGTTCTGTGATAACCATAAGAAACAGGACCCTGAGTGAGTGAGTGGCAAGCAAGTGGGTGAGGGGCTGGGCCATGGGCTAGTGGAGAAGGAGCCTAGCTAACTATTTAGTGTCATGTCGCCTTACAGAGTCCCATTCTGGAGGTTCCTCATTACTGGTGCTGACCAGAATCGGGAGCTGAAGATGTGGTGCACAGTGTCCTGGACCTGTCTGCAGACCATTCGGTAAGCAGGGGCTAGGTACTTGCTGGCGGTGGCAAAGGTGGGACTATGGCTTCTTTGAATTGCCAGTCTCATTTAGCCTGCTTCTTGGCTCTTTAGTTTCTCCCCAGATATCTTCAGTTCAGTGAGTGTGCCCCCCAGCCTTAAGGTTTGCTTGGATCTCTCAGCAGAGTACCTTATTCTCAGTGATGTACAACGGAAGGTAGGTTGCTCTAGGGGTACCCGTGGCATGGCCAATGTCATCAGAGAGGGCAGGGGTATGTGAAAGCATCACTTACAGCCTCAACTCAGCTAAGAATATGCTACGCATTCAGGTTCTCTATGTGATGGAGCTGCTACAGAACCAGGAGGAGGGCCGGGCCTGCTTCAGCTCCATCTCGGAGTTCCTACTCACCCACCCTGTGCTGAGCTTTGGCATCCAGGTTGTGAGTCGCTGCCGACTTCGACACACTGAGGTACTGCCTGCTGAGGAAGAAAATGACAGCCTAGGAGCTGGTGAGCTGCCCAGGGTCAGGGTTATATGGTTTTTGGGGGTGGGGAGAGATGGCAGGGCTGGGTATGCTGAAGCACAGAACAAGCCAGGGACTTAATAATCCACTCTGTCCTTTCAGAGAATTCCCATGGAGCCGGTGCCGTGGAGTCTGCAGCTGGTGTGCTCATCAAGCTTTTTTGTGTACACACTAAGTGAGTATGTCAGGGAAGCCCACCCATGCCCTGTCGGTGACCCACCCCTACTGGCCCTGACTCCTTGGAGCATTTTGTTTTACCTCCCCTTTTTCTGCAGGGCACTGCAGGATGTGCAGATCCGCTTCCAGCCACAGCTAAACCCTGATGTTGTGGCCCCACTCCCCACCCACACTGCCCATGAAGACTTTAGTGAGTAAGGGCTAAGAGGAAAGCAGGTTACACTCACTGCGGTCTGAGATCTGACCAAGATGGCATTTCCCCTTCTCCCCCAGCTTTTGGAGAATCTCGACCCGAACTAAGCAATGAGGGCCTAGGGTCAGCTGCTCATGGATCTCAGTCTGACCTCCGACGCATAGTGGAGCTGCCTGCACCTGCTGATTTCCTCAGCCTGAGCAATGAGACCAAGCCTAAGTTGATGACACCTGATGCCTTCATGACACCTACTGCCTCCCTGCAGCAGGTACCTCCCATGACAAGGGGACCTGGGAAAGTCCCAGCCTCAGGCCACAGTGCTCATTCTGGGCATCTCCTCAGATCACTGCATCTCCTGGCAGCAGTAGCAACAGCAGTAGTAGCAGCAGCAGCTCTCTAACAGCTGTGTCTGCGGTGAGCAGCACCTCAGCTGTGGACCCCTCATTGTCCAGGTAAGGTGAAGGTCATAGTTGGGTGATGGCAAGGTCTAATGCCAGGTGATGCCAAGCCCTGGTTGTTTTTAGTCTTCCTGCCAGCAGGCCACCTGAGGAGCTGACCTTGAGCCCCAAGCTACAGCTGGATAGCAGTTTGACAATGAGCAGCAGCAGCAGCCTGCAGACAAGCCCTCGAAGCCTCCTGCCTGGCCTGCTCCCAGGCCCAGCTGACAAACTGACTCCCAAGGGGCCTGGGCAGGTACATGTGTGCTTTTATGTAACATAGCAGCAGGAAGGTTGACTACACTCTCCTTACTTTTTCTGCTGGCCCTGCTCTGCCTTGTGTTGTCCATGTTTCCCCAGAGGCCTTTTGTATTTGCTGAAGACCACCTTTTCAGCCTCCCCATCCCTCTCTTTTCCAACTATGACCCTGCATCTCCCTTCCTAGCTTTCCACCTCTCATCACTACCATTACATGTCTTTATCTCTGTGCCCTCCCCCACTGCTTGTCACTTAAGCCTCCATCTTTGGCCTACCACAGGTATCTACTGCTGCCTCTGCACTGTCCGTGGAGCTGCAGGAAGTGGAGCCTCTAGGGCTACCCCAGGCCTCCCCCAGTCGCACCCGCTCCCCTGATGTTATCTCCTCGGCTTCTACTGCCCTATCCCAGGACATTCCTGAGATTGCATCTGAGGCCCTGTCCCGTGGCTTTGGCTCCTCTGCTGCCGAGGGCCTTGAGCCCGACAGTATGGCCTCAGCTGCCTCGGCACTACACCTACTGTCTCCACGGCCCCGAGCAGGGCCAGAGCTTGGTTCCCAGCTTGGCCTAGAAGGAGGCCCTGGGGACGGGGATCGACATAGTACCCCTTCTCTACTGGAGGCAGCCTTGACCCAGGAAGCTGCGGCCCCTGATAGTCAGGTCTGGCCCACAGCACCTGACATCACTCGTGAGACCTGTAGCACACTGGCAGAGAGGTGAGGAGCTTGGCAGGTGGAATGTGTGGTTGTAGTGGGGGCCTCAGAATCATCTACTATTCAGTCTCTGTTTATCCCCTCAGCCCTAGGAATGGTCTCCAGGAAAAGCACAAAAGCCTAGCTTTCCACCGACTACCTTATCACCTGCTGCAGCAACATGACAGCCAGGACACCAGTGCTGAACAAAGGTAAGCACCTCCCATACCATTCCCCCCACGGGGAGGACTGGCAGTGGAGCAGGCGCTTAACCTTCCCTCCCTTCTCATAGTGACCATGATGATGAGGTGGCCAGTCTTGCCTCTGCTTCTGGAGGCTTCAGCGCCAAAATTCCCACTCCACGGCTGCCTGCCAAGGACTGGAAAACCAAAGGATCCCCTCGGAGCTCACCCAAGCTCAAGAGGAAAAGCAAGAAGGATGACGGGTAGGGGAGATGGTGGGTCCAGGGTGGGGATCACTTCCTCACATGGACTAATGTGTCTCTTGCCTGTGGCAGGGATTCAGCTGTGGGATCCCGGCTCACGGAGCACCATGTAAGTGATGTAGCACCTTTCTACAAAGGGGACCCCTCCCTGCTAGGCTGGGAGGGGGTCTGGGCTCTTAGTCTGGTGTTCCGGGATGGATGGGGCAGGCATCACATCACATCACTTGTCGATGCTCCTGACAGGTGGTAGAGCCTCCTGAGGACTGGCCAGCACTAATTTGGCAGCAACAGAGAGAGCTGGCAGAGCTGCGACATAGCCAAGAAGAGCTGCTGCAGCGTCTTTGTGCCCAGCTTGAAGGTCTGCAGAGTACTGTCACAGGCCATGTAGAACGTGCCCTTGAGACCCGGCATGAGCAGGAACGTATCCTTAAGGATGGGGACACAGCCATCGGGCACAGGGGCAGGCCACCATTCTTTGCCTGGGGAGGAGTAAGGGACCTTCTCCAGGCCTGTTCCTTAGCTATAACATAGAGCGGCGACTAGAGCGGGCACTGGCTGAGGGACAGCAGCGAGGTGGGCAGCTTCAGGAGCAGCTGACTCAGCAGATGTCTCAAGCACTGTCCTCAGCTGTGGCTGGGCGGCTGGAGCGCAGTATACGGGATGAGATCAAGAAGACAGTGCCTCCGTGTGAGTTTTACATGGAGACTTTAGAGTGGGTCAGGGGGCAGTAGGGGTACCTGTCAAACTTCCTTTTCTGGTTGTACCTCCTTTTCTTCCCTGTGCCCTAGGTGTCTCTAGGAGTCTGGAGCCTGTGGCAGGACAACTGAGCAACTCAGTCGCTACTAAGCTCACAGCTGTGGAGGGCAGCATGAAAGAGAATATCTCCAAGTTACTCAAGTCTAAGGTGCTACCGGGCCCAAGATTAGGGGTGGGAGAGTGGTGGACTAGCATGGTTGTTCTCAGACTTTCAACTTGACCCTTCCCTGTCTGTGCCCCAGAACTTGACAGATGCCATTGCCCGAGCAGCTGCAGATACATTACAGGGGCCAATGCAAGCTGCTTACCGTGAAGCCTTCCAGAGTGTAGTACTGCCTGCCTTCGAGAAGAGCTGCCAGGCCATGTTCCAGCAGATCAATGATAGCTTTCGGCTGGGCACACAGGAATGTGAGTAGGGACATATGACCTAAGATAGGGGGGTTTATTCTCTACCATCTCTTACAGTCCTTATGGTCACCCATCAGATTTGCAGCAACTAGAAAGCCACATGAAGAGTCGGAAGGCACGGGAACAGGAGGCCAGGGAGCCTGTGCTGGCCCAACTTCGGGGCCTGGTCAGTACACTGCAGAGTGCCACCGAGCAGATGGTGGCCACTGTGTCCAGCAGTGTTCGGGCTGAGGTGCAGCACCAACTTCATTTGGCTGTGGGCAGGTGTGTGGATACGACTGTGGGTAAAGTATGGTATGTTTGAGAAGGGCTAAACTGGGTTTACCCACTTCATCTTCCCCCCTTTCTTTTGCAGTCTACAGGAGTCAATTTTAGCACAAGTACAACGCATTGTTAAGGGTGAGGTGAGCGTGGCACTCAAAGAGCAGCAGGCAACCGTCACCTCCAGCATCATGCAGGCCATGCGCTCAGCTGCTGGTACACCTGTCCCCTCTGCCCACCTTGACTGCCAGGCTCAGCAAGCCCATATCCTGCAGTTGCTGCAGCAGGGCCACCTCAATCAGGCCTTCCAGCAGGTAGGATACTGTTAGGCCCTAGTAAGAACAGAGTGTCTTATAACCAGGCCCACACATCATACTTTCCATTCCCCCCACCACACTTCAGGCTATCTGGCAGACTGTTCATTCTTGGTTTTCTTTGGCCTCAAGGCTATTGCTTCTTTTGTTCTCTTTTCCTGGACTCTTTTCTTCCTGTCTCAGCCTACCTTGTTTTGTGACAACCTCAGGAAAACTTCTCTGACCTGATTTTCTAGGGTAACGATATACCTCCCTAGTGCTCTTTCTGGATCCCTTTGTATCCCTCAGCCCCCAACTATCTGCTCTTCCTTTGGGCTACACACCATAGATAAGCAGACATTCTATCCTAATGTAAGCTATAAATGCTGCCCTGTTCTGCCCCTAGGCACTGACAGCTGCTGACCTGAACCTGGTGCTCTATGTGTGTGAAACTGTGGACCCAGCCCAGGTTTTTGGGCAACCACCCTGTCCACTCTCCCAGCCTGTTCTCCTTTCCCTCATCCAGCAGCTGGCATCAGACCTTGGCACTAGAACTGACCTCAAGCTCAGGTGAGTAGGAACAGTTAGGGGCCAGAAGATGACCTGTAGGAATGGGGGCAGGAAGAGAGCAACTCAGTACCCACTTCTACTTGTGCCTTAACTTCTCTAATTTTCTCTACCCATCCCCTCCACTGTCGGCCTTCCCTTGTCACCATCCCTCTGGGCTTCAGTGCCACTAGGGGGCACTATCATCTGCTATCACCCAATGTAGCCTGTCTTTTTTTCCCCCCCATCCCCAGTTACCTGGAAGAGGCTGTGATGCACCTGGACCACAGTGACCCCATCACTCGAGACCATATGGGCTCTGTCATGGCACAGGTGCGCCAAAAGCTTTTCCAGTTCCTACAGGCGGAGCCTCACAACTCACTCGGCAAAGCAGCCCGGCGTCTCAGCCTGATGCTTCATGGCCTTGTGACCCCCAGCCTCCCTTAGCAGCTAAGCCTGCCTTGCACAGAGGTGGGGTGTCACTGAGGGCCAGCAGACAGACCTATGCCAAGGCCTGCTTATGTCTGCTGTTTACCTGCTCAGGCTTCCACCTTGAGTGTTCAAGGTGGAGGACAAGGTGTACTGGCTGTGGTCTACAGATTGTGGTAGCCAGCAGGGTTAGTTTGGGCCTAGGCAGGTATGTGCTTGCTTGGGTTTTTCCATGCCTGAAGCATGAATTTAAGATCATGACACTCCTTGAGTTGGATTTTCCATGTTCCTTTTTACCTCCAATTTGGATCTTTTTGTTTTTGAAAAACACTGAGAAATTCAATTAAATGCTTTTGGAATAAAATGGTGTATGTGTGTGATTTTGGTTTATCTTTGGTATGACTAACTGCCTTCTTTGTCTCTGTGGGGAGCCTACTCATTCATCTAGCCCCGGATCATTCACTAGGGTCATTTCTGTGGGGACCTAATCATTCTCCCTATTTATTTGTTCAACTTCCTTCTTAGATCTGCTTTCTCCAACTCAGCAAAGCTTCTAGGGCCAGTTTATTACCAGAAATGTGCCTCTACGGGCAGTTCTGCCCTCTGGAATCCCTCCGGAGTGTCTGTCAATCTTTTACTGAGGGTGGAGCTGTTGGCTGGCTTTAGGCCCCGCCTCAGCTTCCATCCAATCATAGTCCCTTCCCTTGGGGGCTGGGCCGACGGGCTGCACTCCAAGTCACTAGATCTGGCACTAGGCTCACAGCCAGGGACCATGCGCTGCTGTTGCCGTTGCTGCAGGTGCCACCGCTGTCGGTGGCTTCCCCAGGCCCTAAGGCTGTTGCTGTTGCTGCCACTTGGTGAGTGCAGGTATCCTGTACCTGACCCAGGCTGGATCCTCAACAAGCTAGGTAACAGGGTTTGGGGATAGGGGGTAAGAGAGTTAGAGATAGCTTTCCTGGCTACACTGATGCCAGGGTGGAGAGCAGTTGTGGGGATTTCATCAAAGTGTGACAGTGGCTTCAGAATGGAAAGTAAGGTGTGAGCCTGAGTCGTGGAGGAAGGACCTTGAAATTCTGCAGCCCTACTACTGATCAAGGGAGCTCAGAGAGGACTTCCAGACCAGCCATGGGATCCCTAAGGTCCTTGGAGCATCTGGGCTGCATCTCAGTCCCTCTTAGGTTCATCTCAGACACCAGTCTTTGGGAAGGAGGTAGGGGTGTCAAGTAAAGCTGAGAGGCTACAGAGCCTGGCCCATTTGCTGCCCATGGTCCCAGTCCTCCAAGCCAATACCCCCCAAACCCTTCATGATTCTTTCACCCAACCTAATAGGAAGCCCCCTCTCCCAACACATACTTGCATCCAAGCCTGTCTTGAAGGGAGTCAAGATATGTTATCTCTAGTTAGGTCCCTCAGTTCCCTGGGGGTACTTCTTTCACGCTGAGTCACATCCCTAGAGCATTCTCAGGTAAACAAGCTCCTGGGGGCCTGGCTCATCCTGTCAACCATTTTCCATTCCCTGCCCCCCAGTCCTTGTACCTCCCCTAGCAGCAGCTTCTGAGGGGACAAACCGCTGCAACACTATATACCAGGGCTTTGCTGAGTGTCTCATCCGCTTGGGGGACGGCATGAGCCGTGGAGGCGAGCTGGAGACTGTCTGCAGGTACTGGCAGGTGGGAGGCAGTGGGCCGGTGGAAAACCCAGCCCCATCTACATCCATTCCACCCTTAGGATCGGCCTTCTTCCCATTCTGGAATCATTCCCCTAATTCCATTCTGTTAACAGGTCCTGGAATGACTTCCATGCCTGTGCTTCACAAGTGTTGTTGGGCTGCCCAGAGGAGGCAGCTGCCGTGTGGGAGTCACTACAGCAAGAAGCTCGCAAGGCCCCACACCCAAATAACTTGCATGCTTTGTGTGGGGCCCCTGTGAGCGTCCGAGAGCGTGGCATTGGCCCAGAGATCAACCAGGAGACGCTGCGAGCAGCCGCACCTGCACCCACTCTGCTTCCTGCACCTGAGCTGCTGGCTGCTGCGCTGGCGCTTGCATGCCTCCTGGGGCCTCTAGCCTAACAAGTTGGGCCTGCCTCCAGCCTTGTGCTCAGAGACCGCCATTCTGGCTCTTGCAGAGTGCTCCATGGTTTTCATTAAAGGTATTTATATTTGCTCTAAGCTCCTTCCTTTCTCCTAGATGTAGCCTGCTTGGCTGGGCTGGGAAGTTCCCCCAGAAGCCCATCCCTAACATGGGATGGGTGGGGCCCAGGGTTGCCACAGGGGATTCAGTCTTCCTCCAGCAAACACTCATTTCCCGACGGCAGTGCTGAGGTTTCCATTACACTCGGGTCCCAAGAGCATCAGTCCTAAAAGCCTCCGGTGGAGACCTGAGATCTGCCGGAATGTACAGCCTGTAATTCCCAGGCTGAGTGAGGTCTGGGAGGGTGGGCATTCTCAGGCCCTACCTACCCTTCCTATCTTGACCCCTAGGAGCCAGGTGAGGTGGTAGCTAGCTAGCTGTGCCTTTGAAACTGGTGCCTCTCACCCCTGCCTACCCACCCACCCTCCTCCCCAGCCTTCTGCCAGTCTCAAGGCTCCTGATGTCTCATCTGCTCCTCCCTCTGTCAAACAATCACCTCATCCTTAAAGACAAGCTCAGACCCTGTGCTCAGTTCCCCGCTCCTGTGGGGTTTGGTTTGTCCAAAGGGGGTCTGGCTCCAGAAGTTGGGGAGCCCCTGTCCAAGTCCATAGTCAAGTCCTAAATAGGAGCTGAAACTTCAGAAACTAGGGTCACAATAAGGGATTTTCTGTCTGCTGCTTATAAACTTGGTTTTTTTTTTTGAGGTTTGTAGCTGGGGACTCAAAACAATCCTGTTTTCTAGAAGCTGGGAGTATGATGTGTGCCGAACCCCTGTTCACTCCAGTGGGAAGGAAGAGGATGCAAGAATCAGTATAGGAAAAGCTGGGGCAAGAGGAAGGCCCGGGAGTAGGGGTAACTCTATTCTAGGTAGACCAGCACAACTTGTGTGGGCACTGTTATGGTCTCCTCACTGGCTTCTGTTACCACTTCCTCCATTTTATTCTCTACTCTCTCAATAGAAAAATAGATACATATATTAAGCTGTTTTCTTCTTTGTCTATGACATAAACCAGGTCTGTTCACTCCTAAATCTCTCTGTAGCAGCACAGAGAAGCTTCTACCTCCCCAGTCCTTGGGGCCAGAAGATGCTTCAGAGAAGTAAAGCAGTACTCATACAGGGGTGAGAGGAGGTAATGATAGCAAACTTACAACTGGTGTAAGAAATGTGGGCTGAGGTACAGGAGAAAGAGATCCAAAGCAATTAACTTGGGAGGAGAAAACCAGGTGATCCCAGAACTCAGCAAACCTGTCCACTCTGTAGTTCTCTGTTGGGAGGTAGCTGGGCTGGCATCCCCCAGGACAGAGTTGGGCCTGATGAGCTCCTTGCTTGGCTCTAGGGTGACATGTGTCTCCAAACACCCCCATCCAAGTGTCATTCACGCTTCCTAAGCATCTTCCCACTGTGGCTGGCTAGGCTGCCTCCATTAACTCCCTCTCTCTGCCCTGACACTACTTTTGCTCCTGTGCTTCATTCACTTTGACTCTTAGACTCATTACTATCAACAGGCCATTACCATCTCACATTACTAAAGGAGAAAGTTCAGAGGAAAAAAAAAATTAAAAAGCTCTCCCAGAACTGCCTTCCTTTAGACACTAGAATTTTCCACAAGGAAAAACAGGACTTTTATTCTTCTGCAATTTTGTATATCTTTTTTTTTTTTTTTTGTCGGTCAAGGGGACTGAACTCTGGGACTGGGTGCTGTCCCTCAGCTCTTCAGCTTAAGGCTAAAGCTCTACCACTTGAACCACAGTGCCAATTCTAGCTTTTTCTGCTTATGTGGTGCTGAGGAATCAAACCCAGGGCCTCATGTATGCAAGGCAAGCACTCTACCACTGAGCCACCTTCCCAGCCCCCTTCTTCATTTCTTCCTGAACTCCTGCCTCATTTTCAGTATCACCCCTCCAGGAAGTATTCCTTAGCCCTGTAAGCTGAAATAAATCCAGGTCTACACAGTCCTAGGTTTTCTTCTGTTTTAGTACTGATAGCAATCCCTAGTTATTATCTAGGTTCAGATGAGAATTCCCCAGTGTGGACTCCTCAAAGGCAAGGGGTACTTTGCCTATCTTTTGTGTCTCTAGCACCTAATGTAGGCTAGATGTAAAGACAGCACTTATGGAATGTCAGAGATAAAAGAATCTCTAAATCCAGCAAAGGAACTGTTATAGCACATGAGGTTGGATGAAAATGGTGTCAGTATAGACAGTGTTTCAGCTTGGGCAGACCCCTCAGCTCAGGCATACTGCTGAGAGAGATTAAGTGCTGGAGCTCCAGACCCCCAAAACCTTTCTCAGCCAGTCTTGGTGAGTGGCCAGGAGCAGCCTGCTTCCAAGAGCAGGGGACTGGCTGCTGTGGGAGCCACTGGGGGGATTACCATCCTGCTGTGACCTACTTTTTCCTCTGGCTTTTTGCTCCCTAAGTACCTACTCTTCCATGGAGTAGGGTCAGGAGGGGGATGAGGGAGGGGGAAAGAATCTGCTCTCTGGCCAGGGGCTTAAGGGCTTTGTGTGTTTTATCCCAGAGCTAGAGGAGAGAGGTGGGCTGATAGCCAAGTTGATTGGGTCCTGGACACAGCTGCCTAGGGTAGAGCATCATGGTGATAGTGTCTCACATTTCTAGCTTATTGTTCAGAAGGGAGTCTAGGGGATGGATGTCCTGGGGTACCTCCCCTCTTGATTAACACACCTCTTCACTAGCTCCTCCTCATCTCCAAAGCCCAGACCAGCACTTGCAGATAGGGCTTGATAAACATGTTCATTAATTTACTGAATGTCTGTAAAAGGAAAATGTTATATGGGTTCCTGAGTGCCATCAACCTTAGAATTCTGAGCCAGAAGCCGGGCGCTGGTGGCTCACGCCTGTAATCCTAGCTACTCAGGAGGCTGAGATCTGAGGATCGCGGTTCAAAGCCAGCCCGGGCAGGAGAGACCATGAGACTCCTATCTCCAATAAACCACCAGAAAACCGGAAGTGGCGCTGTAGCTCAAGTGGTAGAGCGCTCGCCTTGAGCTGAAGAGCTGAAGGACAGCGCCCAGGCCCAGAGTTCAAGCCCCACGACCAACAAAAAAAAAAAAAAAAAAAGAATTCTGAGTCAGGCTCTAGTGGCTCACATATACATGTAATCTTAGATATACTTCAGAAGCTGAGGTTGGGATGTTCTCAGTTCCAGGATAGCCTGAGTAGAAAAACTGAAGAGGGATTGGGAATGCAGCTTAGTGGTAGATTGCTTGACTAGCATGTATGAAGCCATGGGTTCCATTCTTTAGTACCACATAAACAGAAAAAGCCAGAAGTGGCACTATGGCTTAAGTGGTAGAGTGCTAGCCTTGAGCAAAAGAAGCTCAGGGAGGGCCTGGGAAGGTGGCTCAGTGGTAGAGTGCTTGCCTTGTATGCATGAGGCCTTGGGTTCCATTCCTCCCCACCACATAAAACAGAAAAAGCTGGAAGTGGCACTGTAGCTCAAGTGGTAGAGTGCTAGCCTTGAGCTGAAGAGCTGAAGGACAGAGCCCAGGCCCAGAGTTCAAGCCCCATAACCAACAGAAAAGAAGAAGGAGGAGAAGAAGAGGAGAAAGAGGAGGAAGGAGACATAGAAGGAGAAGAAGAAAGAGAAGGAGGAGGAGAAGCAGCGGCAGCAGCTCAGAGACAATATCCAAGCCCTAAGTTCAAGCCCCAGGACTGGCACGCACACACACACACACACACACACACACACACACACACACACACACACACACACACACACACACACACACACACACACACACACACACACACACACACACACACACACACACACACACACACACACACACACACACACACACACACACACTTCAAGAAACTCTTATCTCGCCGGGCGCTGGTGGCTCACGCCTGTAATCCTAGCTACTCAGGAGGCTGAGATCTGAGGATCGCGGTTCAAAGCCAGCCCGGGCAGGAGAGACCGTGAGACTCCTATCTCCAATAAACCACCAGAAAACCGGAAGTGGCGCTGTAGCTCAAGTGGTAGAGTGCTCTCCTTGAGCTGAAGAGCTGAGGGACAGCGCCCAGGCCCAGAGTTCAAGCCCCACGACCGACAAAAAAAAAAAAAAGAAACTCTTATCTCCATGACAAAAACAAAAAACAACCCTTCCCCCCCCAAAAAAAAATCTAAAAAAAACTAGGCATGATGATTAGTGCATGTCATGTCATCTCAGTTGCCAGAGGAAACTTAAAAGAGGTGATTTCAGGCACAAGACTGGGCAAGAAGAGAGACCTCTTATCAAAAAAAGGCTGGAAGAGGCTCAGCAGTAGAGGGCCTGCTTAGCAAGCTTGAGACCCTGAGTTCAAACCCTAATACAGAAAAAAAAAACAAAACTGAAGCTTACAGACAGCAGGAGAGAGCAACAAATGGAGGTCCTTTTCCATAATAATAAATAGCTGTGTAGCCAGGTGTTGGTGGCTATAATAATCCCATAATCCTAGCTACTCAGGAGGCTGAAATTTAAGGATTGCAGTTCAATGCCATCCTGGGCAGGAAAGTCCATGAGACCCTTATCTCCAATAAACCACCAGAAAACCAGAAAAGGCGCTGTGGCTCAAGTGGTAGAGTGCAAGCCAAAGAATGGAGGGACAGGGCCCAGGCCCAAAGTTCAAACCCCACAACCAACAAGAACAAAAATAATAATAATAAAAATTAAAAATAGGTAGCTGTGGAAATGGCAGAGATGACTCCAAAGTGTCTGTACCCTTAATAATTCATTAGGCTGGGTGCTGGTGGCTCATGCCTGTAATCTTAGCTACTCAGGAGGCTGAGATCTGAAGATCACAGTTCAAAGCCAGCCAGGGCAGGAAAGTCCGTGAGACTCATCTCCAATAAACCACTAGAAAACTGGAAGTGGCACTGTGGCTCAAGCGGTAGAGTGCTCACCTTGAGCTGAAGAGCTGAGGGATAGCGCACAGGCCCAGAGTTCAAGCCCCACGACCCTGAAAAAAAAATTCATTAGCTTTTGGGGAACTATTTTTTTATTTTTGAGACAAGATCTCACCATGTAGCCTAGCTTCAAACTTGAGGGATCCTTTGCTTCCCAAGTGTTAAGCTTACAGAGATGTCTCACTGTGCTCAGCTTGGCAATAATTTTCAAAGTTTTTCTTTTTAAAATAAATCTTACATAAAACTATGCTAGGCAAAACAGCCAAATGATGTTTTACTGATATTAATTTGTTTTTAGGTTCAAAGTAGAACTTAGCTTATAAGACAGCTCCATATTCTATGTGAGAGCTCTAATAGAATGTTGAGAAAGTGAATGAAATAGATGAAGGAAGGTTACAATGTTTCTATCATTTGTAGCATTTTAGTAATTTGGCAGTGAGACAACTAATCTCACATAGAAATCTACTTATTAGCAGGGAGCTGGTGGCTCATGCCTGTAGTCCTAGCTAATCAGGAGGCTGAGATCTGAGGATCAAGGTTCAAAACTAGCCTGGGCAGGAAAGTCGGTAAGACTCTTATCTCCAATAAACCACTCGGAAAACCGGAAGTGTTGCTCCAGTGGTAAAGTGTTAGCCTTGAGCTGAAAAGCTGAGGGACAGTGTTCAGGCCCAAAGTTCAGGCCCCATGACTGACAAAAAAAGAAAAAGAAAGAAAAAAAAGAAATCTATTTACTTTTCATTCTTATAGCACACTAGTGTGTGCTCCAGTACTGAACTCAAGGTTTTATTCTTTTGGTCAAGGCTGGCACTCCACCACTTGAGCCACATTGTCAGTGTCAGCCTTTTGCTGGTTAATTGGGCATAAGTCTCAGGGATTTGTTTGTCTCTGTTGGCATGTTGGCTTTGATTCTTACATCTCAGCCTCCTCAGTTTTTAAGATTACAGGCTTGAACCTGTACTGTACCCAAGATTCATTTTTACCAATCAAGTTACTTGCTGTGGTGATAAGAGGCAAAATTTAATACATCTGAGTGTCCTGAGTTATTTATGTCGTAGGTTTTTATTTTATTTACTTATTTATTTTTTGTCCGTCGTGAAGCCTGAACTATAGGCGAGGGCACTGACCCTCAGCTCTTCAGCTGAAGGCTATCTTCCACTTGGGCCACAGCGCCACTTCCAGCTTTCTCTGTTTAGGTGGTGCCGAGGAATCGAACCCAGGGCCTCATACATACAAGGCAAGCACTCTGCCACTGAGCCACCTTCCCAGCCCCTATGTTGTAGTTTAAAAAAAAAAAAAAGTTAAAATTTAAGTCAATCTTTTGCAGAGAATTTGATGCAGTTTCTAGAAATTTGGTTCAAACTCACCGCGTCTCCAACCTCACTATTCGAAATCCCTTTTCCAAGTTGAGTAAGGTGGCGCAAGTCGAGAGGTGGAGGCAGGAAGATCGAGACCTTTCGGGCATGCAATTATAAGACCTTGGCTGACAAAAAAAAAGGGCTGGGACGCGGCCCAAGTCCTGGTCCAAGTGTGGTTCAAGTGCGAGGCATTGGATTCAATCCCCTGCAAACCTACCTCCCCCACTTCTCTCCCGCAAGAGCCCTTTTCTTCCACTTTAAAAAAAAAAAAATCTTTAAAGTGTCTAATTCCTCGATCCAGCTTTTTTTTTTTTTTAAGTGCAAATCCTTCCCGCAGCAGTCTAGTTCTTTTGAACAAGGGAATCCACCCCTACCAGGGGAGCGTCCCCGCCCCCAAGGGCGTTGATTGGCAGACTACGCTCAGAGCGCTGCCAATCACGTGACCTGGCCCCCAGAAAAGTCCAATCTCGTTTCGCTCGGTGGGCGGTACAGGTTTGTTTTGACGTCTGGCGCGCGCTGTGATGACGCTACGACGCTGACGCCGGAGAATGGCGGCGGCGGCGGCCGTGGCCGCGACCGGGAAACGGTCCGCTGAGCCACGGAGACGCCGGAGAGCCAGCCGCCCGCTCGAGGTGAGGCGGCGCGGCTCTGTGCGAAGGCCGAATGGGCGGGAGGGGCTGACGAGCGGCAGCCGCAGTTATTTCCTGGTATACCAGGGCCCGCCCCTGTGCAGCCCGAAGCCTCGGCCCGAGTGCTCTGGGGCCTACGGTGCCGGGGAGCAGGCTGCTCAGTAGCTTCTCCGGGTCCCCTGTGCCCCCGAATGGCTTGATTTCGAGACCTGCTGTCGTGGTGGGTCTGGTGGACTTGCTCGGATACCCTGCCTGCTGTCTATTTGTCTCACGTCCATCACTGGTTAGATTGATTTAACCTAGTTGCCCTCACTGGTCTCGAGCGTACTCCACATTGAGGGACTGAACGCCAGGTTACAGCGGGGCAGTGATCGCTTCCTGTACTGGTTAGAAAACAAACCTGACTCCAGCTTGGGTCGCCTGCATGGCAAATCTGTCTTCCTTGCCAGGGGAACCCTAGCACCCACTGTCCAGTCGCTGAGGTGATCATTCCCACCTGAAAACCGAAAGTTCCTCGCTACCTAACACTGGCTCCTTAGTGACTGAAGGATGATGGCTAAACTGTTTAGCTTGTGGCATTCAGGGATCTTCATGTTCTGACAAAGGCCTAACCCTATAGTTAACACCCGAGCATTTCTGCACTGGCTACCTTTAGTAGTTTATTTTTGAAGCTTGTGAGCTTCCTGTTAGCTCTTGTGGTTTCATGCCCTTCTTCAAATATGCAGTTTTCTCAGTTCCTAATACTCTTTCCTTCCACTCCACCCTCATCCATCAGTATGGAAGACTTACATGTGTTCTTTAAAATCCACCCAAAATTTTCATGGAAAAGCCTCCCTTTATATAGCAGTACTATTTGCTGAATTTTTTGGGATAGGTTAATGATTTATGAATAGATACAGATTCAGCCATATTATCATCAGGTCCAAGATCTGAGGTAACCACAGCAAATTCCTATGTATGGAAGTCCTACAGCCTCTACAATCTTGACGATCTAAAATCTCTTGGGGGAGAGGTGTGTGTGTGTGTGTGTGCGCGCGCGCGTACGCGTGCACACCATTACTCCCTTTCAACTCAGGGCCTGGGCCCTGTCTCTCTTTTTGCGGGGGGAAGGGGTCCGGTCGTGGGGCCCGAACTCTGGGCCTGGGCGCTGTCCCTCAGTTCTTCAGCTCAAGGCTAGCGCTCTACCACTTGAGCCACAGCACCACTTCTGGCTTTTGTCTTTTTGCGTATGTGGTGCTGAGGAATCGAACCCAGGGCCCCATGCATGTAAGGCAAGCGCTCTACCACTGAGCCACCTTCCCAGCCCCGAGCCCTGTCTCTTAATTGTTGCTTTTTTGTTTTTGGCTTAAGGCTGGCACTCTACCACTTGAACCACATCACATGTTTGATTTTTCATTGGTTGATTGGAGATTAAGAGTATCGTAGACTTTTCTACCCTGTCTGGTTTTAAACCGCTATCTTCAGATTTCAGCCTCCTGGATAGGGTAGTTTTTCAAGATAAAAATTCAAGAGCTTGGGGCTGGGAAGGTGGCTCAGTGGTAGAGCACTTGCCTTGCATGCCTGAGGTCCTGGGTTCGATTCCTCAGCACCACATAAAGAAAAAAGTCAGAAGTGGCGCTGTGGCTCAAGTGGTAGAGCATTAGCCTTGAGCTGAAGAGCTGAGGGACAGTGCCCAGGCCCAGAGTTCAGGCCCCACGACCGGACCCCAAAAAAAAAAAATTCAAGAGCTTGGGACTGGGAAGGTGGCGCTGTGGCTCAAGTGAGAGCGTTAGCCTTGAGCTGAAGAGCTGAGGGACAGCGCCCAGGCCCAGAGTTCAGACCCCACGACCGCCCCCCCCCCAAAAAAAAAAAATTCAAGAGCTTTACTGAAAGGCGTGTGTGTGTGTGTGTGTGTGTGTGTGTGTGTGTGCTGGGGATTGAATCCAGGGACTTGTGCTTTACCAGTGAGCCACACCACCATCCGCCTTACATTTTCTTAAGATTTTGATCCAAAAGATATGATCTGGAGTTGAAATTTATATTTTGGAAAAAGAAAAAACCCAAATGAAGTTGTTGTATTTCCTGGTTGAAGACCTGTGTGATTGCCTCAGGAAGTTGTCTCTTTTGCCCAGTTGGAAGGGCTAGCTATGCCTTATGGGCTTTGGACCTGGGTTCAGTTTCCGACTTTTATGAGATCTTGAGGTTCTTGAATCCTAGCTTCCTAACTCCAAAATAGAAATAACTATTCCCACTGCATATGATTATAGATGGGTGAGATAATGCATAGGAGATGCTTAGCACAGTTAAAAACTCTTGCCACTATTATCACTAGTGGCAGTTTTTCCCAGAGTGGCTCTCTGGATCTTTGGTTCATGCCTGTAATTCTAGCTACTTGTGAGGCTGAGATTGGAAGGATTGTTGTGATGTGTGCCTATTGTTGTAGCTACATGGGAGTTTGTGCTTAGACAGAAAGCAAGAAGACTCTGTTGCAAAAGTTAGGGCTGGAGGAATTGCTCAGAAGTAAAAGTGTGAGCACCCAAGTTCAAACATTGGTACCAGTGAAAGAAAAGCTCATCTCCTTACTCTTCCCCTAGTGCTAGGGATCAATCCTAAAGCTCTAGACATTATGCTAGTCAAATTCATGCTCTACCACTGAGCTACAAGCTCAGCCCCAGAAAAATTTCACATTAGTAAGTCTGTTTGCTCTTCAGACTAAGCTAGGTAGGAAGCTATATACTTAATTTATTTCCTTGAGGGCATTTCAGTACTCAACGAAAGCTCCAATACTACTGGCTATTTAGAAAGTTAACTTGTTAGAGGGCAGGTTTGCTGAATAAGTTTGTTATCAAGGCCTAACCTAATTGTTCTTTTATGAAAAAGTTATATATATATATATATATATATATATATATATATGAGTTAGGGAAAGTGCAGACTTCAGGAAACCTGTTTGCTGCTAACACTTTTTTTTTTTTTTTTTTTTTTTTTGCTGGTTCTGGGGCTTGAAGTCAGGGCCTGAACATTGTGAGCTTTTTCACTGCCTCTAACAATATACTTTTACCTCTTACATTGGCACCTGGAATTGAATGGTCCTGCACATCCTGGTGTCTGTGGAATCTGAAATAGATACTGGGGTTCTCTTTTTCTCTTTGTTAGTTACAAGTTAATAGTTAAATGAATGAGACTTGAATTTGGTCTTCTATTTCACTTTCTAAATGCATCTTATTTGGGCAACTTCAGAATTTCCCAACTGTGTGATGATGTGAGTGTACTATAAGTGTGCATTTCAGAAAAGGTGCTCAATGATATGGGAAAGGATTGAGGCCTTGACCAGGTGAAGCTGGGCTCAGCTGGACCTCCACTACTTCTAGAGTCTCTCCTATATGGCAAAAGCAGCCCCAAATGGGGAGCCAAGAGACTTGGGTCTATGCTTGGTCAGCATTGTCTGAGTGACTTCAGGCAAGTTGCTCTATTTTCTTGGTTTGTCACTTCTGTAAAGTGTCAGTCAGTCAGTAGTGATCAGTGCTCACTTCCATTGCCACTGTCCAGCAAGCTGTGTTTTCCTTGAGAGTATATGTATCAGGATAAGAATTGAAAGTACAGAGCAGACTCTAGAGCATTGGATATGATGTTGGTGAATTGGTACAACTGGTTTAGTGTGACCCTCCTAGAGAACCTTTTCTGAGGCTTTCTCACTCATCCTGCCCATCTATGCTGGCTACGTTCTGGTGGCTTTCATATATATATATATATAAGCTGGGATCCAGAAAAGGCTCTGTCCTTTCCAGGTGTTTTGCCAGCTATAACCTTTGTTTGCCATTGTTTCCTAACCGATATAAGAAGAGAACTTAACAGATATGATTAGAGTATGGAACAGTGTGATTACTTGTAGGATATTGCCTGTGTCTTCCAGTCTTCACAGCTAGCACCCTTTCTCTTTGTCAGTTTGTAGACTTCTGGGAATAGGAAGTATCAGAAGTAGCTTACTTCGAGTCTTTTCTAATTGGAATAAATGTGGCTCTTCACTGCTGACTTCAGATCTTTGCACAGGCTTTGTTTAAAGTGAAAACTCAGGACTTTTCTTTTGTGAACCTCAGTTTTTTTCATCAGGGCCAGACCAGAGGTGGTATGCACATTTCAACAAAAAGAACTAGTATATATGTCTAGAGAGAGCAATTTATTTGTGCATCTAGAGTTCTGCTTCCTCACCAGAAAGAAAGGATATCTGAAGAGCTTGTGTTGGTGGGTGAATCATTGTGCTTGGTTACCTGTTCCAGTTCGTCTTTCTTCTTAGTGTTGGTTGCTGTTGTTTATTGAGTAGGAATCAGGGGCCAGGGGCCTGTGTTCTGCCTCAGGAGTACTGGACTAATAGCCTTCCCTTTTCTTTTTCTTTTTTTTGGGGGGGGTCCGGTCGTGGGGCCTGAACTCTGGGCCTGGGCGCTGTCCCTCAGTTCTTCAGCTCAAGGCTAGCGCTCTACCACTTAAGCCACAGCGCCACTTCTGGCTTTTTTCTTTTTGCTTATGTGGTGCTAAGGAATTGAACCCAGGGCCTCAGGCATGCAAGGCAAGCGCTCTACCGCTGAGCCACCTTCCCAGCCCCATAGCCTTCCCTTTTCTTGAGCTTTAGTCCTTTCTTATGATGAAGTATTAGGTTTTCCTGAAGGAAGGGAGGACACTGCAAAATTCCAAGTCCATAGTTCTAATTATTGGCCTCTGTGAGAAGGAACCTCCTTTCTTAAAGTTTTTGTTTCAGGTGGCTCATGGAGAACCTGCTAGGCATTTGGGTGAGAGCTTTAGAAAGTCCTAAAGAGTTTGTGTTGGTAGATGAAGCCTTTTCATGTGAGGAAAGATAAACTTCATTCTGTTGAGAATTATATTGATACACTGATTAAAATCTGAACTCAATCTCAAAATTCTTTCCATCTGATAGATGAATGGTGTGTGTGTGTGTGTGTGTGTGTGTGTGTGTGTGTGTGTGTGTGTGTGTGTGTGTGTGTGTGTGTGTGTGTGTGTGTGTGTGTGTGTGTGTGTGTGTGTGTGCGTGCGTGCATGCGCGCGCGCTGGCTTTCCAACCCAGGGCCTTGTAAATGCCAGGAAGGTACTCCACCACTGGAAGGAAGGTACCAGGAAGGTACTAGGAAGGTACCTTCAGCCCCATATCCAGTAGATTGTAATCAAGGTTGTGGATATGTTTCAGTAATAAACAGGGTGCTCAGGATTGATCTTACCACCTGAATTCAGGGTCTTGGCTTACTGAAATCTGATGATCTCTGTGTGTGCTCTACAACCCCCCCCCCAAACTGCTACAGTAAAACCTACTTGGGATACCCTCTGCTTTCTTCGATGGGGTTGGTTGATGGCTTTACAAGGGGCTGAGGAGATGTACTTACTAGTTAAATAAGTGAGACTTTAGTTTGGCCTTCCATTGGCCTTCTAATGGATGGTCAACTTTTTTTTTTAACTTTTAAAAACTTTTTTATTGTTATTATAAAGGTAATATATACAGAGCTTACCATTATATAAGTCAGGTAAAGAATACATTTCTTGGGCTGGGAAGATGGCTCAGTGGGAGAGTGCTTGCCTTGCATGCATGAGGCCCTGGGTTCGATTCCTCAGCACCACATAAGCAACAAGAATAAAGCCGGAAGTGGCGCTGTGGCTCAAGTGGTAGGGTGCTAGCCTTAAGCTGAAGAGCTGAGAGACAGAGCCCAGGCCCAGAGTTCAGGCCCCACGACCGGACCCCCCCCCCCAAAAAAAAAAGTGCATTTCTTTTCGGACAAAGTAACTCCTTCCATCACACTTTACCAGTTTTCCTCCCATCCCCATTCACAAGTTGTGTAGTTCATTTTCAACATAGTATCTAGTGAGTACCACACCTGCATTTGTTCACTCTTTGTCCCTCATTCTGATCAGCTTTTTCAGACTCTATATCCAGTGACTTGAAGTGAATGTCACACGAGCTGTTTCACATTCACTACAGTGTATGTGAACTCTGCTGCCAATTTCCCAACGGGCCTCCTCTTGTACTCCAGATCCTCGTTCTAGGCACTACTGAGTGAGGAGCTGTAGTGCTCTCCTCCCTCCTCCCTCCCACTCCTGATTTCCAGCCTGTAACTCCTGTAAGTTGTCCTACTGACATCTCTCAATTCTACCCTCTGTCTTCCTTCCTTCTTTCCTTCCTTTTTTTTTTTTTTTAAACTAATATTAGGGTTTGAACTCAGCCTAGTGTTTCTGAGGCTTGGTAGCTCAACCAGCACTCTTGCTATTTGAGCCACACAACCAGCTTGACCTTTTTCTAGTTACTTTGGATATGGAATCTCATAGACTTTTCTACCCTAGTTGGCCTTGAAGAATGATTCTTCAGACCTCAGCTTCCTGAGCAGCTAGGATCACAGACATGAGTCATTGGCACATGGTTCTCTAAATACAGGTCAGATCACCTCTCTTTCCTCATAAACTCTTTGGTAGTTCTCCTTCACTTCTCCCAAAGGCCCTGATCCTTCACTGAACAAACTTGTGCTGCCTTCTGTAATTGGTTCCTGTTGGCCTTCCAAAGCTTCAGCCCCAGTCCTAGGTTTGCAAACTCAATTGCCTATTTCCAAACATACTTTGAGCTTCTGGGCCTTGAAGTATGTTATTCTCTGTATCTGAATCACTGTTCCCACCTCTAGTTACTTGACACATGCTTGCTTCAAGATTCAGCAGAGGGAAAAAAAAAAAAAAAAGATTCAGCAGAGGGGTTACCTCTTGCCAAAGCCTTTCCTACCATTTGCCTCGCTCTACATGTACCTACTATTGTTTTTCAAGTTTAACAGCATGCTATATTAGAATTACTTCTTTTTCCAGATATGATAGTACACACCTTTAATCCCAGTACTAGGAAGGCTGAGGCAGGAGGATGGTGAGTTTTAGGTATAGTGGGACCTTGTCTCACACTGCCCCCAAATAATCTGTTTATATGTTTTTTTTCTTTTTTGTTAGTCATGGGGCTTGAATTCTGGGCCTGGGTGCTGTCCCTCAGCTCTTCAGCTCAAGGCAAGCACTCTACCAGTTGAGCTACAGCGCCACTTCTGGTCTTCTGGTGGTTTATTGGAGATAGGAGTCTCACGGTCTTTCCTGACCAGGCTGGCTTTGAACCGCAATCCTCAGCTCTCAGCCTCCTGAGTAGCTAGGATTACAGACATGAGCCACCAGTGCCTTGCTTTGTTTTTATGCTTTTTACTTAGGCAAAAATTTAGTGTCTTGTCAAAATATAATCTATATTGGACCACAATTTATTCTTTCCTACTTTCTTGACATCTGGTAGGTGTTTTATAAACACTTTACCTGAATTGATCATTCATTACCAATTCTGTATGCCATAATAAATTTTTTTTTTTGCCAGTCCTAAGGCTTGAACTCAGGGCCTAGGCCTTGTCCCTGAGCTGCTTTTTGCTCAAGGCTAGCACTCTGCTTGAGCCACAGTGCCACTTCCAGTTATTTCTTTTTATATAGTACTGAGGAATTGAATCCAGGGCTTCATGCATGCTAGGCAAGCACTCTACCACTGAGCCACATTCACAGTCCCATAATACATTCTTAGCTGTCTTTCAAATGTAGTCCTCAGGTTGACTTAGATAGGAAGGCGGTGGCCTCTAGAAAGCAGTGACTTTAGCACTTTACCCTCTCCAGGACCCCACCATTACTGGGTATTAGTGGCAAAATTTCTCTGAGAAGCAATTAATGAGGGCTCTTAGATCCTCATCCCAAGGAAGCTGAGTGCCCTGATAAAGAGCCTAAGTCACAACTGGATACAAATGCTGCTGTTCTGAGTTCAAGCGCCCTTCTGCCTCATGATCAAGTCTAGTTTGTCAGACTGGCATTGTAATGAGGCTTGTGGTCCCAAGTTCACTGGGATAGGTTCCAGCCAGCTTTGGGTCTTGTGTGAGATTTCAGCCTTGTGGTGAGCTAGGGAATTGTAAGACCCTGGAAATGCCAGGGAGGAGATTGTGCATGAGTAAAACAGTGAACACCACCCAGAAAGTAAGGCTAGGACAGCACCCATGGTAGTAATTTTTTTTTTTGGGTCCGGTTGTGGGTCCTGAACTCTGGACCTGGGCGCTGTCCCTCAGCTCTTCAGCTCAAGGCTAGCGCTCTACCACTTGAGCCATAGCGCCACTTCTGGTTTTTTTTCTTTTTGCTTATGTGGTGCTGAGGAATCGAACCCAGGGCCTCATGCATGCAAGGCAAGCACTCTACCACTGAGCCACCTTCCCAGCCCCCCATGGTAGTATTTTGTTGTTCGCTGCAGTGGTACCAACCTTGATAGGAAGCCTAGAGGGCTGGGAGAGCCCACTGTATGGAAGCCTTGGAAAAGCAGCTTTCTCAGCCCTGGTGGGTGGTGGTGATGGAGGAGGTCTCTAACATTCTACACTCTTTTCAGAAAATATGAGTCAGAGTAACAAAAGGAGTGATTTTAACATTTAAAATATATAGGACTTCAACTAGGAGAAAAAGGACCTAGGCAGAGTAGGGAAGTGAGAGCTGTGACAGATGAATCTCATGCACTTTCCTGTCCCTAACAGGTTTAAGGAGCAACATAGAGGTCTGGGAATGTGGCTTAGTGGTAGAGTATTTGCTTAGCATGCATGAAGCCCTGGGTTCGATTCTTCAGCACCACATACACAGAAAAAGCGGGGAGTGGCACTGTGGCTCAAATGGTAGAGTGGGAGCCTTGAGCACAGAGAGGCTCAGGGACAGAGCCCAGGCCCTGAGTTCAAGCCCCAGGACTGGAAAAAAAAAAGAGCAACATAGACAAAGACCTAGGGAGAGTTCCGTCAAGCCTTTCATCTAGAGCCACCAGTAAGTCTGACTCCGTTCTTTGTGTGTGTGTTTGGGGGGGGAGGGGTGCGGGTTCATGTACACGTTGGTCCTTGGGCTTGAACTTGGGCTTAGGCAGTTTCTTTGAGTTTTTTTCCCCTCAAAACTAGTGCTCCACCACTTGAGCCACAGCTCCACTTCTGGCTTTTTTGGTAGTTAATTAGAGATAAGGGTCTCATAGGCTTTATTGCCTGTGCTGGCTTCGAACCTTGATCCTCAGATCTCAGCCTTCTGAGTAGCTAGAATTACAGGCATGAGCTACCAACACTCAGCTGGACTAAGCTCTTAGGGACCAAAGCCGTCCTTCTTTCCAGGGTTAGGCCTTCAGTTAAATCAGACTAGGCTTATTGAGAAGGAGTGGGGGCAGGATCCCTTCAGGGGGATCCCCAGGTATGCTGACATGCCCTATTTTCTGTTTGCATAGGTGTAGACAGGGCACTGCCTGAGGAGCAGGTCCTGCCACCCTCACTGGAGAGGATGCCCCTGTGTCCGTGATGGGCTGTGGGACAAGCAAAGTCCTTCCTGAGCCAACCAAAGATGTCCAGCTGGATCTGGTCAAGAAGGTGGAACCCTTCAGTAGTACTAAGAATGATGTGTGCAAGCACTTCATCACAGAAGTGGAACATGTTGGTCCTTTCAAAGCTGGATTTCCAGCTGCCAGTCAATATGCACATTCTTCCCCTAGTGCCCCCACTAGCGGCCACACAGAGCCTCCCTCAGAACCACCACGCAGGGCCAGGGTGGCTAAGTACAGAGCCAAGTTTGACCCACGTGTGACTGCTAAGTATGACATAAAGGCTCTGATTGGCCGAGGCAGCTTTAGCAGAGTGGTACGTGTGGAGCACCGAGCAACCCATCAGCCATATGCCATCAAGATGATTGAGACAAAGTACCGAGAAGGACGGGAGGTATGTGAGTCTGAGCTGCGTGTGCTGCGCCGGGTCCGCCACGCCAACATCATCCAGCTGGTAGAGGTGTTCGAGACTCAGGAGCGTGTGTACATGGTGATGGAGCTGGCCACCGGTGGTGAACTCTTCGATCGCATCATTGCCAAGGGTTCCTTCACTGAGCGGGATGCCACAAGGGTTCTACAGATGGTGCTGGATGGTGTTCGGTATCTGCATGCCCTGGGCATCACACACCGAGACCTCAAGCCTGAAAATCTACTCTACTACCACCCAGGCACTGACTCCAAGATTATCATCACTGACTTTGGCCTGGCCAGTGCCCGCAAGAAAGGTGACGATTGCCTGATGAAGACTACCTGTGGTACACCTGAGTACATTGCGCCTGAGGTCCTAGTCCGCAAGCCTTACACCAACTCTGTTGATATGTGGGCACTGGGGGTCATCGCCTACATTCTGCTCAGTGGCACCATGCCCTTTGAGGATGACAACCGCACCCGGCTGTACCGGCAGATACTCAGGGGCAAGTACAGTTACTTGGGGGAGGTGAGTCTATTTTGCCTTTATTCTAGGGATGTTGGTGAGGGAACTGTGTGTATATTGGGGGAGTGGTATAACATGCAACTTCATCAGAGGGACATGCGCTGAGCTGCGCTGGTGAGAGCCAGGCAGGTAATACGAAAATGGTAAAGTGAGACTAGCAGAGTATCGAAGTTTTGGTTTCTCCTGAAAGTCAGCCCTGAAGTAAGGGTTTGGGTGCAGATAATTTCCATGGGAAGTGATTCCAGTAGCTGTAAGTTAAACAGTGAAGGTGAGGCAGGAAAAGGAATAAAGCCAATTCAAGAAGTGGGCTGCCAGTGTGGGCTATTAGAATCCAATCCCATTGGGGACCTTTGCCACAGAATGGTATCACTGAAGTGAAGGTTTTTCTTTTCTTCTTGTTGCTTATTTGTTTGTTTTGTTGGTCATGGTGTTTAAACTCTGGGCCTGGGCGCTGTCCCTCAACTCTTCAGCTCAAGGCTAGCACTTTACCACTTGAGCCACAGCGCCACTCCCGGTTTTCTGACTGGTTTATTGGAGATAAGAGTCTCATGGTGCCAGGTGCCGGTGGCTCACGCCTGTAATCCTAGCTACTCAGGAGGCTGAGATCTGAGGATCGTGGTTCAAAGCCAGCCCGGGCAGGAAAGACAGTGAGACTCCTATCTCCAATAAACCACTAGAAAACCAGAAGTGGTGCTGTGGCTCAAGTGGTAGAGCGCTTGCTTTTGAGCTGAAGAGCTGAGGGACAGCGCCCAGGCCCAGAGTTCAAGCCCCACGACCAACAAAAAAAAAAAAGTAAAAAAAAAAAAAAAAGAGTCTCATGGGCTTTCCTGCCCTGGCTGGCTTTGAACCTCAATCTTCAGATCTCAGCCTCCTGAGTAGCTAGGATTACAGGAGTGAGCCACTGGTGCTCAGCTGCTTTTTTTTTTTTTTAATTACAATTATTATATACCACATGCGTTGAGAATTTCTCTCTCTCTTTCCTTCCTTCCTTCCTTCCTTTCTTTCTTTCTTTCTTTCTTTCTTTCTTTCTTTCTTTCTTTCTTTCTTTCTTTCTTTCTTTCTGTCTGTCTGTCTGTCTGTCTGTCTGTCTGTCTGTCTGACTGTCTGTCTGTCTGTCTGTCTGTCTTGAGGCTTGAACTCAGGGCCTGGGCACTGTTCCCGAGCTTCTTTTTGCTCAAAGCTACCACTCTACAAGTTGAGCCACAGTGCCACTTCTGGGTTTTTCTTTTTTCTTTTCTTTCTTTTTTTTTTTTTTTTTTTTGTGGCCCGTCCTGGGGCTTGAACTCTGAGCTTGGGAGTTGTCCCTGCGCTCTTCAGCTCAAGACAAGTGCTCTTCTGAGCTCTATCACTTGAGCTACAGCACCACTTCCTATTTTCAAGTGGTTTATTGGAGATAAGAGTTTCACGGACTTTCCTGCCCAGACTGGCTTTGAACTGTGATCCTCAGATCACATCCTTCTGAGTAGCTAGGATTACAGGTGTGAGCCACCGGTACCCCGCTGGCTTTTTCTTTTTATATGGTACTGAGGAATCAAACCCAGGGCTTCATGCATGCTAGGCAGTTACTCTACTATTAAGCCACATTCCCAGCCCCAAGTTGAGAATTTCTTTGGGAACATTAAATCTTCTGTTGCATCTTGGCAATCCTGAATGCCAGCTAATGCTGGAGAAAGTCCTCAGGTAGAGAGGCAAAGAGATACAGGCCCTGGGAATGGGAAGCTGTTTCTAGGCACAGCAGTTTCAGGTCAGTTCAGAGCTGATCAGAGGGACAAGGTCTCCTCAGCATCTGTTTCATGGGGACAAGCCAGAGTAAACACACTCCATCTCAGAGCGGATTCCTTTTCATCTCTATCTGGTTCTTCCATGCAATCATGAGCGCCTCGGGTATCCATATCTTCCAGTTGATTTTTTTGTTGTTGTTTATCCATCGTGGAGCTTGAACTCTGGGCCAGGGCTCTGTCCCTCAGCTCTTCAACTCAAGGTGAGCACTCTACCATTGGAGCAACAGTGCCACTTCTGGCTTTGAACGGTGATCCTCAGATCTCAGCCTCCTGAGTAGCTAGGATTACAGGTGTGAGCCACCAACACTTGGCTCTTCCAGTTTTTTAAAGAGAAGTCAGACCTGAGCTTAAATGTTGGAAATCTAGTTCATATATTTAAACAGCACCATGTGCCAATAAAAACTAGCCAATGGCTCATATTGAACCAACAGGCCATCAGCTTGTGCCTTTGCATCCAGTAATGGTTCTGATACCTGCAGAGATCTGACAGGTTTAAGCCCTGGTGGTTGCCAAAGGAAGGTGCAAAAAGACCCGAGTTTTTTTTGCTCAAGGTTAGGTCTCTATCACTTGAGCTACAACTCTGCTCTCTGGCTTTTTGGTGGTTAAGTGGAGATAAGAGTCTCAAGAACTTTCTTGCCTGGGCTGGCTTTGAGTTGTGATATCAGCCTCTTGAATAGCTAGGATTATAGGCATGAACCACCAGTGCCTGGCTGCATTAGACTTATTTCCAAAATAACCAACAAAAAGTCAGATGATAGATGTGGCGCAAATGGTAAGAGTACCTATGTAGCAAGTACAAGGCTTTGAATTCAAAGGGAAAAGTGCAGATGGTGAGAGAGGAATAACTTAGAAATGAGCCCTTGATGTTCATAATACTCTCTTCTCAGTATCATAGAGGTAATGCCCTGATATTTACTTGGTTCTCAAGTGTGGATAGGAAACAGGATAGTACAATTCTGGTGGTTTAAACTGATGATAGTCTCTCCCAGTGCTCTAGGACAGAGCTGTAAAAGAAGTTGGTGTTGTCTGTTCTACTGAGGAGACCCTCTGGTTATGAAGTGAGTGATTGCAAGGGGTGATTGCTGTGTCGTATTTCTGTTGGTTGTCTTTACCACTATAAAAAAGTAAAGAGAAGCCAGAGCTCAGATAGAGAGAGGTAGAGGTTAGTACTTCTAAGACTATTTATTTTTGGTGCAGGTCCTGGGGCTTGAACTCAGGGCCTGGGTGTTGTCCCTGAGTTTTTGTGCTCAAGGATCGTGCTCTACTACTTTGAGCCACAGCCCCATTTCAGGGTTTTTGGTAGTTAATTGGAGATAAGAGTCTTACAGACTTTCTTGCCCAGGCTGACTTTGAACCGTAGTCCTCAGATTTCAGCTCCCTGAAGAGGTAAAATTACAGGCATGAGCCTATAAAATCATAAAAATCCCCTAGGATTTTAAAATAGAGATTTGAATCCAGTAGGTCCAGGTGGAGCCTGAGAGTTTTCATTCTGTCAGGTATTCAGGTAGCGTTGGTGCTATGGACCTGCAGACTACACTTAAAGGAACAAGTATTAGCTGGGTACTGATAGCTCAACCTGTAATCCTAGGTACTCAGAAAGCTGAAACTTGAGAATCTCAGTTCAAAGCCAGCACAAGCAGGAAAGTCAATAAGACTCTTATCTCCAATTAACCGCCAGAAAAACAGGAAGTAGTGCTATGGCTCAAAGTGGTAGAGTGCTAGCCTTGAGCAAAACTGCTCAGGGACATTGTCCAAGCCCCAAGTTAAAGTCCCATGAAAGACCAAAAAATAAAAATAAAAAACAAAAAATTAAAAAAGAAGTAAGTATTGAGACTGCCATAATGATGTCCTGAGATGGATTATCAGTAACAGTTATGGAGGTGTGACATGGACTTCAGAAGATATCCAGGAGGCAGGAGACTGGGCAGAGTAGAACAGCATGCACATAAGTACAAGAAAGAGCAGGAGGCAGTCTCTTGGACAGTGGCTCATGGAGCAGATTCAGCTATAGGCACGATCATACAAATTCCTAGGTTAAGCTAAAACTATTATCTTAAGATAGATCCATGAATGCCAGAAGATTGGGAGGCTGATAGTGCTTCAGGAATTCTGGCTCCTAGATCTCTGCATGATGCCACACTGTTGAAAGGTCTAGATATTACTGACCATTATGGCTCTTGCCTTAATACTTGCTCCTGTAAGTGTCCTCTGCAGGAATTTGCAGGAGTATGCAAGTATAGTTAGAGGGAGGGATAAAGGTTTCCTAAACTGCTGACAAAGGAAAGACTCTTGTACAAAAGTCTATAGATTCATCCAATAATTCCTATTATGGCAGATGTTGATTGGACAGTTTATCTAATTGGAACTTGCAGTCTTATAAACTGGTTATCTATAGTGGGGAATGACAGATGAATGGGGGAAAGATTAAACTCAGGCTTATTGTTCCTACTGAAGCTAAAAGACTGGGTTTAAAGATTATGTTCCTCTGCTGCAATCAAAGAGGCATACGTTTGCGGCTCCCGGTGTGAGTGTGTCTGGGCACTGACCCTGAGCTTTTGTGCTCCAGACTAGCACTCTACCACTTGAGCTCTACTTATGGCTCTTTGGTAGTTAATTGGAGATAGGAGACTCACTGACTTTCCTTACTAGGCTGGCTTTGAACTGTGATCTCAGCTCTCAACCTCCTGAGTAGCTAGGATTACAGGTGTGAGTTACTGGTGTCTGGCTCCCTGCAGTCTTTGTCTAAACCTCAGTTTAGTTGGTTGTACTGGAACATTTGTAAATAGTAACTGTGAAGAACTGGCTTCTCCTGAGGGAAGCAGCTGTGTTTATTGGTGATGCCCTGGTTATGTCCCAAATGCAACTGTTGGCAGGCGGATGGGGCTACCAGCCAGTGGGGAGCACTTTCTTCTGGAGACTGTGAAAGGACAAATTAGAGACTCTTGAGGATTTAGAAGGTTGCTGGCTGTGGGCTCAAGTCAGGGAAGCATTTGAAAAACCTAGGACAGTATATGCTACGCATTTCTTAGGGCAAATTTATGACTCTTAAAAGAGGAGGGGCTGGGCGCTGGTGGCTTACACCTGTAATCTAGCTACTCAGGAGGCTGTGATTTGAGGATCAGGGTTCAAAGCCAGCCTGGGCAGGAAACTCCGTGAGACTCTTATCTCCAATAAACCTCCAGAAAAACCAGAAATGGCAATGTAGCTCAAGTGGTAGAGCGCTCGCCTTGAGCTGAAGAGCTCAGGGACAGCGCTCAGGCCCAGAGTTCAAGCCCCATGACCAACCAAAAAAAAAAAAAGAGGAGGGAATATGAAAGAAGATGAGTTTGAGATGAAAAATATGAATTTTATCAGAGGTCTAATGTAAAGAGAATAGATTGGAAGTGAAGAGAGACATATGTTGCCAGATGTAAGGAAGAGCTGTATGAAGGTGAGAGGAGGCCAAAGGCATACAAAACCACCTTGAGAGGTGAACTACCTGCCTCAGGAGGCCAAGACCCCAGAAAGCTGGAGGAGCTGTTTTTAAAGGAATGATATAGATAGATGGTGAATCACATGTAGACTCATACTAGAGGACTAATAGAGTCCTTTCAGGAAGAGCTGCTATGCTTCACTTGACCTGAAATGTGACATCCTTGGCCTGATGTCATTACTGTTGTCAAGAGTTCTATTCCTAGAGACAGGGCGTATGAAGAAGCTCTTGGAGGATTGATGGCAGAGTGATGCCATCATCAGTTCTACTGTCTGTTGAATTCAGCAGTCTGAATTGCCACCCTCCTCGCTTGAGTAGTCTGAGTTGTGGGTGAGTTCTGGGTGACTACACCAGGAACAAGTGGGCTTGAGCACAGACCTCTCACAAAGCCTCGTTCAGGTGAATGGGTGATGGGCAGATAGTTCAGGTTGGCAAGGAAACTCACTCCGTCACTGCCCAGGGAATAAGAGGTAGCGAAGGTCACTTGTCAATGATGGGTCTCTGAGCTGAAGGCTGGCCATCCATCCATTTGGGGTTGAAAGGCACTGAGTGTACACATCACCCTGTGGTAGGATGAGTTGTAGAGAAGGCGTTTGTATCCTCATCTCAGCTCTTCCCTGACTCTCTTTACCTTCATCTTGCTGACATTCTAGCACTTGAGCCATAGCTCTTATTTCTGGCTTTGTGGTCACTAGTTGGAAATAAGAGTCTCTCAGAGGAGCTGGGAATGTGACTCAGTGGTAGAGTGCTTCCTAGCATGCATGGCATTGTGGCTCAAGTGCTAACCTGAGCAAAAGAAGCTCGGGCACTGAGTTCAAGCCCCAGGACTGACAAAAAAAAAAAAAAGAGTCTCAGAGTTTCATGTTTGGGCTGGCTTTAAACTGGATTCTCATATCTCAGCCTTCTTCTTTTTTTTTTTTTTGTCGGTTGTGGGGCTTGAACTCTAGGAGCTGCCCCTCAGCTCTTCAGCTCAAGGCTAGCGCTTTACCACTTGAGTCACAGCACCACTTCTGGCTTTTTCTGTTTATGTGGCGCTGAAGAATTGAACCCAGGGCCTCATGCATGCTAGGCAAGCACTCTACCACTGAGCCACCTTCCCAGCCCTATCTCAGACTTTTTTTTTGGGGGGGGGGAAGGGGGTCCGGTCGTGGGCCTGAACTCTGGGCCTGGGTGCTGTCCCTCAGCTCTTCAGCTCAAGGCTAGCGCTCTACCACTTGAGCCATAGCACCACTTCCGGCTTTTTTTTTTCTGCTTATGTGGTGCTGAGGAATCAAACCCAGTGCCTCATGCATGCAAGGCAAGCGCTCTACCACTGAGCCACCCTCCCAGCCCCTATCTCAGCCTTTTGAGTAGATAGGATTATAGTCATGAACCACCAGTACCCAGCTTCTGTTCCTCTTCCCCTCCTCTGCCTCCTTTTTCTTTTTTTCTTTTTTATTTATTTATTTATTTATTGGGTCCGGTCGTGGGGCCTGAACTCTGGGCCTGGGCGCTGTCCCTCAGCGCTTCAGCTCAAGGCTAGCGTTCTACCACTTGAGCCACAGCATCACTTCCAGCTTTTTTTTCTTTTTGCTTATGTGGTGCTGAGGAATCAAACCCAGGGCCTCATGCATGCAAGGCAAGCACTCTACCACTGAGCCACCTTCCCAGCCCCCCTCTTCCCCTCCTCTGCCTCCTTTTTCATTCTAAGGAAAGGAGTCTTTCTAGATTGCTCAGCTGATCCTGAACTCCTGGACTCAAGTGATTTTCCTGCCTCAGCCTCTAGACCTCTAGAATAGCTTGGTTCTCCACTTCTTAAAGTGACTCTATTAATTTAAGCTATTTTTTTTTTTTTTTGTTGGTCATGGGTCTTGAACCCTGGGTCTGGGCGCTGTCCCTCAGCTCTTTAGCTCAAAGCTAGTGCTCTACCACTTGAGTCACAGTGCCCCTTCTGGCTTTTTCTGTTTATATGGTGCTGAGGAATTGAACCCAGTGCCTCATGCATACAAGGCAAGCACTCTACCACTGAGCTACCTTCCCAGCCCTTAAGCTAATTTTTAAAAAGACAAAGAGAAAGAGAAAGAGAGAAGGAAGGAAGGAAGGAAGGAAGGAAGGAAGGAAGGAAGGAAGGAAGGAAGGAAGGAAGGAAAGAAAGAAAAAAAAAGAAAAGAAAAGAAAGACTAACACCTCGGGATGTTGAAGATACCATTAGGTGCAGAGGATATGGCATATCTTGGTGCTGTCTGGGTGATGGATATTGGCAGTATAGACATGCAGCCTGGTTTATGTATGCTATCTCTTCCTATTCCCTGAAGGCACAGGTGCAGTGAATTAAAGATAAAACCTTATCTCAGGGTTAGAGGCATGGATCTAGTAGTAGAGAGCTTGCCTAGCAATGAGGCCCTGAATTCAAACTCCAGGACCACCTAAAACAAAAATAAAAGATCTTACCCTGCTGGGCACTGGTAGTTCACACCTGTAATCCTAGCTACTCAGGAGGATGAGATCTGAGGTCACAGTTCAAAGCCAGCCTGGGCAGGAAAGTCTGTGAGACTCTTATCTCCAATAAATCAGAAAACTGGAAGTGGCGCTGTGGCTCAAGTGGTAGAGCACTAGCCTTGAGCTGAAGAGCTGAGGAACAGCGCCCAGGCCCAAAGTTCAAGTCCCAAGACCGACCAAAAAGAAAAAGATCTTACCCTAAGCCCTGAGTAAGTCTGCCTAAGCAACATGAGAGATCCATGAGGATCCTGAGGAATCGAACCCTGGGACCTCATGCATGCCAGGCAAGCATTCTACCACTGAGCCACCTTCCTAGCCCTGGATGTTAAATGTTTGAGAAGCTCTTTCTTTACCTGTCTAGAAGGGATCTCACAGGAAGGGCTGTCTCCACTTCTGTATGTTTTCAACAGATAAAATACCCATCATCTATTGCAGGAGTGAAACCCTTAGGCCAGATTCTCACTAGTCACTGGAAAGTGGCATAATTTGGGCCGTTTGTCAGTGTCCTTGGAGATCTATCCGTGGTTGGAGACCTTTTTTTAGGAAGGTAGAGGCAGCTGTTTCAGGGGTGGGAAAGGAAAGTTAGGAGACAAGCTCTTAGTGGAGAAGAGCCAAGTCTTTTGATGTGCCACCTCTAGACCAACTGTTAGGTTCATTGGAGTCTAATCCTCTAGGTATTCCCTCCCACCCCCACCTCCACATTGTTGGGACTGGAACAAAGCCTTGTTCATGCTAAGCAAGCACTCTACCACTTGAACTACACCCCAGCTCTTAAGTTTTTATTTTGTTTTTGATTGAGTCTTGTACTGCCTTTACCTGGGCATTCCTTGAATTTGTAATCTGCTTGCCTCTGAGAAACCGAGATTACAAACAAATGCCCTTATCCCAGCTTAGTCTTTTAGGCATTCTCCTGTTGCTTCTGGCTCTGCTTACACACTTCTCAAGAGCAAGATCTTTCCTGTGGTGGCAGAAGTGGATGCCACCCCCACACTGTTGTATTCAGCCCTTCCTACTGAAAGGCTTTTCTCTAACCACCTCCAGCAGCTTACTAGCCCAGGTCAGAGCTGCTTTTCATCACTGCCACTTTCCACCCCCAGCCCTCAATGTCTCTTCAACAAAAGGGAATATCATTCCTTGTGCTCAGAGTCATCACTGGAGTGCCAGCTGTCCCCTCCCTTTCCTGCTCTTTTCATTGTCTCTCCATCTGGACAGCACTGTCCTCTCACAGGCCCTGTTGCCTTCTAGGCTTTCTAGGTCTGGGATCTGCCAGGCTGTCATCTCTCCTATATTTAGACTTCTTCAGATCCACTCATGGCCTCCCACGTTCCTCCCCTCTGCCCTCACTGCAATAGAGCTGTATCTCTGTTAAAGGGATGTTTTATCATGACCTGGACCAACCATCCTCACTGGCTGTAACTTTCTAGACTCCTCTTCCTTAGTCCTCCCATTTTACAGGGTCACTTTTCTTCCTGCCTCAATGCCTTGGTCTGATGCTTACATGGTACTCATGGTACCCAGCTGGCTTGGAGCAGAAGACTTGTCACCTTCATCTTCTCACTCATTCTTCCATTCCCGGCTGACCAAGTAGCTGCTCTGAGCCAAGTCCTGTGTACCTAGGGCTCCAGGTACAGAGACCACAGTGTCTGTGAGTTACTGTCAGCCACCGAGGTTCCAAGCTGCATCAGAAATTAGAACAAGAGGGGTTACGAAGGTGGCTCAGTGGTAGAGTGCTTGCCTCTGCACCACATAAACAGAAAAAGCCAGAAGTGGTGGTGCAGTTCAAGTGATAGAGTGCTAGCCTTGAGCTGAAGAGCTGAGGGACAGCGCCCAGGCCCAGAGTTCAAGCCCCATGACCAAAAAAACAAAAAAGAAAGAAATTAGAATAAGAAAGTTTTTTGTTTTTTGAGCCAGTTTGGATTTTGGAAACCAGTTGGCCTCAGTTGAACCTTCCAGTAAAAATAAGAGATTGCTCTGTAGCAAGGTTCTACCTAGAACCTTCTAGGGCTATTCCAGGGCATTGTTAAAAGCACACATTGCTCCAGGCGCTTGTGGCTTATGCCTGTAATCCTAGCTATTCTGGAAGCTGAGATCTGAGGATTGTGGTTCAAAGCTGGCCCTAGCAGGAAGGGCTGTTGAGACTCTTATTGTCAAATAACCAGCAAAAAAGCCAAAAGTGGAACTGTGTGTGTGTGTGTGTGTGCATGCATGCATGCGTGCATGCGTGGGTGTGTGTGCTGATCCTGGGGGTTGAACTCAAGGCCTGAATGCTGTCCTTGAGCTTTTGTGCTCAAAGCTAGCCTCTACCACTTGAGGCCATAGCTCCATTTCTGGCTTTTTGGTAGTTAATTGGAGATAAGAGTCTCATAAATTTAAAACACTCAGGCTGGCTTTGAATCACTATCCTCAAATCTCAGCCTCCTGAGTAGAGGATTTACAGGTGCGAGCCATTGGTGTCTAGCTCAGAATTTTTTAAAATTAATTTGTTTTGTTTTGTGTGTTTGGGTATATGCTAGTATTGGGGCTTGAACTCAGGACTTTATGCTCTTGCTTAGCTTTCTTGCTGAAGGCTGGTGCTTTACCACTTGAACCGTATCTCCACTTTCAGCTTTTTGCTGGTTGATTGGAGATAAAAGTTTCTTAGATTTGTTTTCCTGGGCTGGCTTCAAATCTCAATTCTCAGATTTCAGTCTTCTAAGTAGTGAGCCATGGTGCTAGAATCCTTGACTCTTGAGTTGTTTTCTTTTATCCTCCTTTCCCTTCACTTTGTAGGGACAAGTGGGGGGCACAAGATTAGAGTTTGTTACTCATCTCAAGTTTCAGAACTTTACTAACCTTTAAGTTGTCAAGCTTTTTCATTTCTCTCTCTCTCTCTCTCTCTCTCTCTCTCCTCTCTCTCTCCTCCTCTCTCTCTCTCTCTCTCTCTCTCTCTCTCTCTCTCTCTCTCTCTCTCTCTCTCTCTCTCTCTCTCTCTCTCTCTCTCTCTCTCTCTCTCTCTCTCTCTCTCTCTCTCTCTCTCTCTCTCTCTCTCTCTCTCTCTCTCTCTCTCTCATCATGGGGCTTGAACTCAGTGCCTAGGCACTGTCCCTGAGCTCTTTTGCTCAGGGCTAGAGCCCTCCCACTTTGAGCCACAGTGCCACTTCCGGGTTTTCTGATGGTTAATTGTAGATAAAAGCCTCACAGACTTTCCTGCCAGGGTTGGCTTTAAACCCCTATCTTGAGTAGCTAGGATTATAAAGACATGAGCTACTAGCAGCTGACCCTTTCCTTCCTTCCTTCCTTCCTTCCTTCCTTCCTTCCTTCCTTCCTTCCTTCCTTCCTTCCTTCCTTCTCCTTCCTTCCTTCCTTCCTTCCTTCCTTCCTTCCTTCCTTCCTTCCTTCCTTTCTTTCTTTCTTTCTTTCTTTCTTTCTTTCTTTCTTTCTTTCTTTCTTTCTTTCTTTCTTTCTTTCTTTCTTTCTCTTTCTTTCCTGCTTGTGTGTACGCTCAGGGCCTTACACATTAAGCAAGCACTCTACCACTGAGCTAGACATTTATTTGTTTATTTACAGAGTCTCACTTCTGTTGCCCAGGCTGGTCTCTTCTTAATGCCTGAGCTCAAGAGATTCTCCAGCTTCATTCAGCCTTTTGTATAGCTGGAATCTGCCTCTTTTTGAAACCCCAGGATTGGGTATGTAGCTCAGTGGTGTTCAATCTGTAGCAACACACACACACACCCAGGATTGGGTATGTAGCTCAGTGGTGTTCAGTCTGTAGTGCACACACACACACACACACACACACACACACACACACAGGATTGGGTATGTAGCTCAGTGGTGTTCAATCTGTAGCGCGCGCGCACACACACACACACACACACACAGGATTGGGTATGTAGCTCAGTGGTGTTCAATCTGTAGCAACACACACACACACACAGGATTGGGTATGTAGCTCAGTGGTGTTCAATCTGTAGCAACACACACACACACACACACACACACAGAGGATTGGGTATGTAGCTCAGTGGTGTTCAATCTGTAGCAACACACACACACACACACACACACACACACACACACACACACACACACACACACACACACACACACACACACACACACACACACACACACACACACACACACACACACACACACACACACACACACACACACACACACACACACACACACACACACACACACACACACACACACACACACACACACACACACACACACCCCAGGATTGGGTATGTAGCTCAGTGGTGTTCAATCTGTAGCAACACACACACCCCAAAAATCTGTTCTGGGGCTGGGAAGGTGGATTAGTGGTAGAGTGCTTACCTTGCATACAGGAGGCCCCAGGGTTCGATTCCTCAGCATCACATAAGCAGAAAAAGCCAGAAGTGGCACTGTGGCTCAAGTGGTAGAGCACTAGCCTTGAACTGAAGAGCTCAGGGACAGCGTCCAAGCCCAAGCCCAGAGTTAAGGCCCCATGACCAGCAAATAAATAAATAAATAAATAAAAAATCTGTTCTCAGCTGATGGCAGTAAAATGTACCTGTAGCTCCAGAAGCAGAGATGGGAGGATTACTTAGCCCAGGAGTTTTGTTTTGTCAGCTCAAGGCAAGTGCTCTACCACTTGAGCCACAACACCACTTCCAGTTTTCTGGTCGTTAATTGGAGATAAGAGTCTCACAGACTTTCCTGCCTGGGCTGGCTTTGAACTGTGATCCTCAGATCTCAGCCTCCTGAGTAGCTAGGATTACAGGCGTGAGCACCCGGCTAACCCAGTAGTAAGTTTAAGACCAGCTGAGGTAACATAGCCAAACACCTGTTTTAGAAAAACAAAGATCAGCAATATATGGTAACTCATGACTGTAATTCTAGCATGTGGGAGGCTAAGGATTGCAAATTCAAGGTTAGCCTGGGCTAAATAGTGAGACCTTAGCTCAAAATAAAAATAACAAAATTTCCCTTTCCTTCCACATCCTTTTTCCTGCTGCCTACCCTTTGCCAGACCCCTGCGGGGGGGTGTCTCAGGGTGTGGATCTTTTTTTTTTAATTTTTTTATTGTGAACATACTGTACAGAGGGGTTACAATTACATGGGTAAGATAATGGGTACAAGGGTGTGGATCTTGATAGGTCTGGGGACCAGGATGATGACGTCTTGACCTGAAGAGGGCATGTTGGCTCCACTACCACTAAGTGTCCAACAATCTTGCTAAATTTTTCAAAACACTTAATCCTTGTGGGCAGCATCAGTGTGTGCTATTCTTGTTGTCATTCTGCAAGTTCTGCTCTCTTAGTAAATTCAAATCTTTGTTGCCCAGAATGTCTTCTGTGCCCTTTTCTGTGCTCTCATTCAGGCCCACGTAAGTACAGAAAGGAGGCCTTTGAGGGTGGGAGTACTAGGCCTGCAAATGCAAAAATACATCTAGAGACAAAGTAGAGGGAAGGACTGAGTCATAGTTGCTCAGCTCAGCTTTATTACTCCCTCCTTCCCCTGGCTGCTCTGTGTGGAAGAGCCTGCTAGAGAGCCTTCCCAGAGGCATGAGCTGGACAAGGAGGCCCAAATGATCAGAGATCAGCTGTCAGATGGTGTGCTACGTGTCTTACATATAGCCTAGAAATGGGGAAAAAAGATGGGAAGCCTTCGGTCCTTAGATCTAGAACTTTAGAAATTAGATTAGGATCAAGGTTCAAAGCCAGCTCTGGCAGGATAGTCTGTGAATTCTTATCTCCAATTAACCACCAAAAACCTAGACGTGGAGCAGTGGCTCAAGTAAATTGCAAGCCTTGAGTGAAAAAGCCTCAAGGTAAGATCACTGAGTGCTTCAAGAAATGTTCTCCTCTTCTCTCCCCCACCTCCCTATTTTGATGCCAGTCCTGGAGCTTGGACTCAGTGCATAGTCACCGTCCCTGAGCTTTTTTTGCTCCAGGCTAGTGCTCTATCACTGAGCTCCTCTTGGGCAGTTAATTGGAGATAAGAGTCTCATAGACTTTCTTACCCAGGCTGGCTTTGAACTGCTATTTTTGGATCTTAACCTCCGGGTAGCTAGGGTTACAGGCCTGAGCATACAGTTAAGAAATGTTCTTTTTTTTTTTTGGTCCGGTCGTGGCGCCTGAACTCTGAGCCTGGGCGCTGTCCCTCAGCTCTTCAGCTCAAGGCTAGCGCTCTAGCGCTTGAGCCGCAATGCCACTTCCGGCTTTTTTTTCTTTGCTTATGTGGTGCTGAGGAATCGAACCCAGGGCCTCAGGCTTGCAAGGCAAGCGCTCTACCACTGAGCCACCTTCCCAGCCCCAGGAAATGTTCTTGACAGACTCTTCAACCCAATAGGAAGGGGCAGGGAGGAGGGTAGCCAGAATGCCTTTCTGTTTTAGTCTTTCCTTCTGAAGGGATAATTAGACTAGAATACTGAGGAACAGTTTTGATCTACCAGAAGTAGGGGATAAGGAGGCAAGGTAGGTGAAATATTCATCAGAGGGATCCCTTCTCTTCTTTGTTTTGTTGTGTTTTTGTCAGTCATAGGGCTTAAACTCTGGGCCTAGGCACTGTCTTTGAGCTCTTTTGCTCAAGCCTAGTGCTTTACCACTTTGAGCTACAGCACCACTTCCAATTTTCTGGTGGTTTATTGGAGATGAGTCTCACAGACTTTCCTGCCTGGGCTGGTTTTGAACCGTGATCCTCAGATCTCAGCCTCCTGAGTAGCTAGGATTACAGGCTCAAGCCAACAGTGCCCAGCTCCTTTCTCCTCTTTGTTATGGCTTCTCTGATTTTATATACTGTCAAGTGTTAGGTACCCTAATTGTAAAGGGACAAGGAGATCTTTAGGGACTTTGGACTCTGGAGAAAGGCAGCCAACTTGAGCAGAGCAGAGACCCTGTCACTTTTCTCACAACTTTGGTTCAGGCCCTACCTCCCTCTCATACAACTCCAGAAATCTGTGGAGAATGTAGGTAGGAAAGTGTAGGTACTGAAACTATGTTCTGACCCCAGAGCAGGCTGAATACTTAATGTCTAGAAATAAAGCCAACTATCTTATTAATATTTCCTGGCAGTTCATACACAGATGGAAGCCTCTGGGAGACTGACCAGCTGCTATTTGGAGTCCGTCCATCTGTCAGCCACCTGAGGCCCATGAATGTCCGTGGTCTGGCCCCAAGTATAATGTACTGAGGTCAGAGTTCTGTCCTTCACCTAAAGCAAGCAGATGGAACTGTGGAAACCATGTTGTTTATTATTTTTCTTTTTTTTATTTTTCCTCCATGCCCTGAATGCTCCAAAGCCACCCAAATGTAGGCTGACAAGACATACTTAGGTTCCAGGGGCCTAAGTATTTCAGGGAAGCAGGAAGGATGAGCTATGAATACTTTCTCTTAGAAGGTTCTGTTTTGGGCTTGAGGCTGGAAGTGTGGTAGTGGGTGAGTCCTGTCCAAGAGCCTTGACATGGCTTCTAGGGGCTGCTATTCTGGAATCAACCTAAGCTCTTGCCTCATGGTCAGCAGGCTGGATGAGGACCACCTCCCTGTGTTGCCACCTTGATTTCCCTTAGCAAGTTCTTCATCATACAAAGGTTAAACTAAGGACCATTGGTCAGGAAGACTTGAATCACATTGGCTTAGGTACACCTCCCCTAGCCCCCTCCACACAGCTGCTCCCAGCTCTTCAAAGATGTAGCACATTGGAGCCTGCCAGAGAGGGCTGGATTGGCCCTCAGACAAATAAGTCCATTGGTATTCTGCACACAGCTGTACATATGCAGTAATTGATGAGGCGAGCGTCTTGGGGAGCAGGAGGGGTAGATCAATCTGGTTCGCTTTGGCACTAACAGGCTAGCTGCTTGACAAGCAGTAGGGGTCGATGCCTAGAGTGAGCTTGTGCCACTCTGGAGATAGCGATGCTTAAAGCCCACTGGTAAGGTCTGGCGAGAGACCCTTCTGAGACTGCATTGGACTGGTTCCAAGCTGTAGGGGGTCCATGGTTTGGCTGGATATAGTGGATAGGAGGTGGGGAAATCCTCTGATCTATCTATGCTTCAGATTCCTAGCTTGTGAATCTAGTTTTACCTCTGCAGATGAATTGTGCTTCATCTAGCCAGGCTAGACCAAGGGGCAGGAGCAGAATCTGTCATCCAGCCTGAGCTTTCAGCTGTCTTGAAGCTATTTACACAACAGATCAAGTGGGGCTGCAGTAAGTACCCCAGTCAGTTCTTCCCTTGGAGACTATAGGAGGACAGAGCAGCATGGATATTCTTTTTTTTCTTTTTCTTTTTTTAATTGTCAGTCATGGGGCTTGAACTCTGGGCCTGCGTGCTGTTCCTTACCTCTTCAGCTCAAGGCAAGCACTCTACCAGTTGAGCTATGGTGCCACTTCTGGTCTTCTGGTGGTTTATTGGAGATAGGAGTCTAACAGTCTTTCCTGACTGGGCTGGCTTTGAACTGCGATCCTCAGGTTGATACCTGTAATCCTAGCTACTCAGGAAGCTGAGATCTGAGTAAGATGTGGTGGGTCATTCTTTTTTAAAGTGTCTCTGAGTGCCAGGCGCCGGTCGCTCATGCCTGTCATCCTAGCTACCCAGGAGGCTGAGATCTGAGGATTGTGATTCAGAGCCAGCTCAGGCAAGAAAGTCTGTGAGACTCTTATCTCCAATAAACCACCAGAAAACTGGAAGTGGCACTGTAGATTAAGTAGTAGAGTGCTAGCCTTGAGCTGAAGAGCTGAGGGACAGTGCCTAGGCCCAGCTTTTTTTTTTTTTTGGTCGGTGTGGTGCTTGAACTCTGGGCCTGAGCGTTGTCCCTCAGCTCGTCAGCTCAAGGCTAGTGCTCTACCACTTGAGCTACAGTGCCACTTCTGGTTTTCTGATGGTTTATTGGAGATAAGAGTTTCACAGACTTTCCTGCCCAGGCTGGCTTTGAATTGTGATCCTCAGATCTCAGCCTCCTGAGTAGCTAGGATTACAGGTGTGAGCCACCGGTGCTCGGCTTCCAGGCCCAGCTTTCAAGCCACACAACCAAAAAAAAAAAAAAAGTCTCTGAGTTATAGGTGGTCCTAAGAACCACCTCTGTGGGTCCAGAGTGTTCCCTGTCACTGGGCACCAGTGGCTCACTCCTATAACCCTAGCTACTCAGGAGGCTGAAATACAAGGATCGCAGTTCAAAGTCTGCCCAGGCAGGAAAGTCTGTGAGACTTTTTATCTCCAGTTAACAACCAAAAAGCCAGAAATAGGACTGTAGCTTAAGTGGTAAAACGCTAGCCTTGAGCGAAAAAGCTAAGTGACAGTGCCTAGCCCTGAGTTCAAGCCCCAGTATGCTTAAAAGAAGCATTCCCTGGGTTAGTGGACATTCTTTTCCTCCCTGAAAAACTACCCAAAGTAGCCCCTGCTCAGTAACCTGGGCCAGCAGTGAGTACGTAAGGGAGGGTGAGAAGGATTCATGGGATTGGATAGAACCTCTCTCTAGGGAGTGCAAAGATGCTGGGAGGTCCCAGTGCTGTGGTGGCGGCATCATCCAGAAGGGTGGCCAGTGTTGACTATTTCCTTCTAATGCTTGTCCTTGGCCTCCAGCCCTGGCCCAGTGTATCCAACCTTGCCAAAGACTTCATTGACCGCCTGCTGACAGTGGACCCTGGAGCTCGGATGACTGCACTACAGGCCTTGAGGCACCCGTGGGTAGTGAGCATGGCAGCCTCTTCATCCATGAAGAATCTGCATAGATCCATCTCCCAGAACCTCCTCAAGCGTGCCTCCTCTCGCTGCCAAAGCACCAAGTCTGCCCAGTCCACACGTTCTAGTCGCTCCACACGCTCCAACAAGTCTCGCCGTGTGCGGGAGCGAGAGCTGCGGGAGCTCAACCTGCGCTATCAACAGCAGTATAATGGCTGAACCACCAGCTGTGACTTAGATATGACACAGTCTCGGCCTCGCTGCTTTCTGCTGTGCCGTCTGAGATCAGCACCCTCTCTGGAGGTAGGCCCCATGGCTAGTGGTACGAAGAGAATGTCTGGCTCCAGCCCCTTCTCTGTGCCTTAGTAATCTCTGTCCTTACCATGGGTGGCCTGGAGAACAGTGACATCCTCCGCTCTCCTAACTGGGAACCTTAGCTGGCACTGCTACCCCTTTTTGGTGGGCAGTACTCTTATGAGTTAGGGGAAGGGACAGGACCTCATCATCACTTACCCCGTATCCTTTGACTTTTTTCCCCAGACCAAAGTAGCCTACAAGCCGGGCGCCAGTGGCTCATGCCTGTAATCCTAGCTACTCAGGAGGCTGAGATCTGAGGATCACGGTTCAAAGCCAGCCCGGGCAACAAAGTCTGTGAGACTCTTATCTCCAATAAACCACTAGAAACCTGGAAGTGGCGCTGTGGCTCAAGCGGTAGAGCACTCGCTTTGAGCTGAAGAGCGCAGGGACAGCACCCAAGCCCAGAGTTCAAGCCCCAGGACCGACCAAAAAAAACCCAAAGTGGCCTACAGTGCTGGGTGGAGGGATTCTTAGGGTCTAAGACCTTTGGGACTGTTACTTTTAGATCTCCCCTCCTTCCACAGAACTTTCTTTCCTAGCCCTCTACATTCCATGTCATCTTGATCCTTATGATTGTGCTCCAGCTGGATGCCAAAGGCTAACAGCTATAATCCTAGCTACTCAGGAGGCTGAGATCTGAGGCTTGTAGTTCAAAGTCAGCCTGGTAGACAAACCTGAGACATTGTTATTTCCAGTTAACCAGCAAAGGCCAGAACTGGAGGCATGGCTCAAGTGGTAGAGCCCAGCTATAAGTGATAAAGCTAAGCAAGAGCACGAGCCCTGATTTTAAATCTCAGTACACACACACACACACACACACACACACACACACACACACGTGCGCGCGCGCGCGCGCACACACACGCACGCACGCACGCACGCACGCACACACACATGCACACACGCGCGCGTGCTGTGCTTCGGACCTGCTCGCATCCCAGCCAAGATGTCTTCCTTCATGGTGCCACCAGAACCCCCCCAGCTCCAAGACTTGCCAGGACCTCTAGTGGTAGAGCTGTGGCATGGACCTTAGCCTTATCCGTGACAGGCTTGTCCCAGGATCTATCCCCTCTGTTTATAAGCGGATTCCTGAGGGTTATGAAACCCTCAGTACCTTCTTTGCAGGACCCACTGTTGCCCTCTCCCTTGGATGCCTATTGCATTTCCCAGAAGTCTCCTTCCCCACTATGAGGTGGGAAGGTTAAAAGGAGTCCCACTGCTGCTACCTGGGGGATTGGGACACCTGAGCCAAGGCAGAGCTCCCCCCACGCCCACCCCGTCCCCCATTCTATCCTTTGGCGCTGCCCATTGCCCTTCCCTTCAGGTGCTGCTCTGCCCTCTTCTACAGCTTGATGATGGCGCCATCTAGTGTTAGACTTAAGTATGCACAGCCTTCTTGCAAAGCTTCAGTCCTCCAAATTAAAATGGAAAGGAAGGAGTTGCTGCATTAGTAAAGGGTCCTGGACTGTTCAGTTCTCCTTCTGCTCTGCTTCTGTGCACCTCTTTCTGGAACTTAGCCATACTGTGTAATCGGCCTCTGAATTCTGGGTGCCTGGGATACTAGTCTTGCTGTGAGAGCTGTCTTGCCCTGTCCATCCAAGTACCCACTTCCTTTCACAGCATTAACCTTCTACTTTGGGCCTTGATGAATCTCAGGCTGGAAGAGGTCCTTATTAGAGTCCTTATTAGATGGGGGAGGGGCTGTTTTCCCAGAGGACTGAGCCAGAACTGTGTCCCCATAGCTGTCCTAGTGTCTTTACCAACCCCCACTCCCCCTGCCCCCCAGTCACTATCCAGGCTGGAATTCAAGCTTTCTTTCCTCTACGGCTGCTTTAAACGGATAAGGGCCAGGGCCCAGCTTGGGCTTTAGCTGGACTATAAGGGGAGTTTGACCTGCATTCAGCTCCTCCCAGTGGGCAGCCTTGGGCCAAGTCCTCTTCTTTCTGTGTGTGCCACCTTCAATGGGAAATCAAACCAAAGAGACCACTCAGTGCCAAGTTGACTGTGCCTTATATACTCCCCCCTCTGTCCCACTCTTCCCTGGGCAGGAGGCAGTGGGGAACCCATGCCTCCCGGCCTCAGAGTTTTCCCCTAATTCTCCAAGTGTCTCTAGGGGCCTGAAGTCCTGAGGATTTATATCCTCTCTTGCCCAGGTAGACCTGGTTCTGAAGGAGTTTGGTGTCGTGGGCCTTTGATAGGCCCAGTGGGCCTTCATGCCATGGACTGGACCATGGATAGAAAATGTGCAGTTATTTATTTTGTGTACTCAATTTGTAAATGTATCCTCTGTATTCAATAAACAGGCTGCCTTCCCTGGGGAAGGCTTGCCCATTCATTCTGGTAGCCCTGGCTTTGTGTTGTGGGACCATAGTGTTGCCTCATAGGAGGAGAAGTAGGGAGCCCCAGCCTGAAGATTCTGAGTCTTAGCCGGGCGCTGGTGGCTCACGCCTGTAATCCTAGCTACTCAGGAGGCTGAGATCTGAGGATCGCAGTTCAAAGCCAGCCCAGGCAGGAGAGACCGTGAGACTCCTATCTCCAATAAACCACCAGAAAACCGGAAGTGGTGCTGTAGCTCAAGTGGTAGAACGCTCGCCTTGAGCTGAAGAGCTGAGGGACAGCACCCAGGCCCAGAGTTCAAGCCCCACGACTGACCAAAAAAAAAAAAAAAAGATTCTGGGTCTTCAGCCCCTTCTGTGCCAGTGGAGAGTCTAACTTAGAGATAGAACCCTGCAGAGTGTCCTTTTTTCCTTTGAACCAGAATGGCAGACAAAAATACACAAGTAGATCGCGCTTGGGATCTTTATTTGGTTGAGATGGGGAAGGGCCTCAGTTGTAGGCTATGACCTGGTTGATCCAGGTGTTGAACTTGCTAACCCGAGTGTACATGGCAGGTGCTTGGACATTGCAGTTTTCAGTGCCCCAGGAGACAACACCAATCAGCACCCACTTGTTCCCCTTCTGGCAGACAAGAGGGCCTCCCGAGTCACCCTGAGAGGGAAAAGGGGAAGAAGTCAGTTGGAAAGGTGTGTTGTGGTTAAGTCCAGAGGACAGGATTCCCTTACTCACCTGGCATGAGGAGGCACCTGCCGCACCTGCGCAGATCATAGAATCAGTGATTTTTGAGCCCCAATACTGCCGGCACCGGTTCACAGTGACCAGGGGCAGAACCACCTGTTGCAGACGTGCTGGTGTCACATTGCCTGCGGGCCAGGAAAGGGTAGTCAGGTTGGCCCAGGATGCTTGTCCCCTTCTCCCCCAGCTCTGGCCCAAGTTCTTACCTGTGCCGCTGATGCGGCCCCAGCCAGTTGTGACACATGTGAGGCCTTCAGGCAGAGCCTCATTTGAGGCTGCAAGGCAGACGGGTGAGACACGTGTTGTATATTGGGCTGGTGAGGCAAGCTTCAGGAGTGTCAAGTCATTGTTCAGAGTAGTGGGGTTCCAGTTAGGGTGTGTAATGGCCTGTGGGGCCAAGAAAGAGCCATGTAGGGCTGGAGTAGGCACAGGGACCCAGCATTGGTGCTGAGGCAGCTGTACCCAAAGCAGCCCACCTGTGGTCCACTCTTCCTTCTCATGCAGGCGGCCAGGCACTCACCTTTGAGATGGACAGCACCTGTATAGGCTCAGCATTGGATGATCTGTCATACTCACCCAAGACAACAAAGTGGCGGCCAGGACTACAGTGAGAATGGGAATGGACAGCTGTCAGGGGTGCAGAGCAAAGTGGTGGGATGAATGCCCTGCCCTTGGCAGGGTTGACGGAGTATAAACACTCACCTGACATTGCAGTGGGCAGCAGTAACTACCCAGTATTGGTTGATGAGAGACCCTCCACAGAAATGGAAGCCATTTCTTTCCTGAAGTCAGAAGTCAGAGATGGGCCTAGGCTCAGGCTACATGTAAGTGTAAAGTACCCAGGGTTCTGCCCCAATCCAAGAATATGTGTACCTGCAGGGACACCTGCCAGGGCCAGGAGCCTGGCACAGCGTTCTCCCCATTGACAATCCTCTGGTTGAAGTTCAGAGATGGTACGATGGCAGGAACACCGCAGCCTGGCCATTGAGTTGGTGAGGATCTATCACCCAGCCTTCCTCTCCCCACTTTCCCCAAAATTCTCCCCCAGGCTATGTAACCCCAAGGTATCCAAATTGAAAGGGCTTCACTAGCCCTTGTAAGTGCCTTCTGGGCCTCCACACCTAGCTTAGTTACCTGTTTAAACCAGCCCCCAAGGCCTGTTCATTCTCTCACATTTCCAACCTAGTCCCTACTGTTCTCCAACTCCATCACCAGGCCACTTCTTCCTGATCTCGCAGACAGTCTCTCTGGTCCTCCATTCCTCCAAGCCTGAACAGTTCATACCTTTCATGCGGCCAGAGGGCTCTTCCTAAACTACACATTCTACTGACATGGCTCAGTCTCCTGAGTCCTTTCAGGCCTGCTCCTGTCTACCTCTTCCTCCATCTCTTTACCCATGCTGTCTTCCTGCTTCCCTTCGAGACAGGCTGGCTCCTTCTCTGTGTCCCTGGATGCACTGGGAGCTGAGTTGTCCCAGGCTGGTCAGCTGTAGCTCACTTACCCCAGGAAGAGCTGAGGAAGACCAGGCTAAGGGTCAGGCTAAGCAGTAGCATTGTGGCAGTTGTGAGACTGAGATCTGGGCCTGGCCTTATTTATGGGTATCTTTGTCCTTGGGCTAACGTAATAGACCTGAGACCAGGCCAGCTGTGTAGACGCAGTCCACTCCTACAGTCCACTCAAATAGTCTTCTCAGAGCTTCCTTGGCCAGGCTTGGACTTACCCCAAAGTCCAGGTGTTGGGCTCTCATCTCCTCCTCCTAAAGCCTGACTTCTGATTGGCTCTCTGAACTACCTCATATCCTAAGTATTGGCTACTTGTGCCAAGGACATATGGACAGATTAGATTTGTAGTGTCAAGCTGGTAGCTGGGATTACACTAGTATTGTAGGGATATAAAGGGACACAGGTTTTTTTTTCTTTTTTTCTTTTTTATATTTCTTTTTATATTTTTTACATTATTATATCTTTAAGTCGTTGTACAAGAAGTTCCCATTCTACAAAACAGTATATGAGTACAAGGTGTCTGACAACCTTGTCACCCATCCTTCCTAACCCATCCCTTATCTTTTTTTTTTTAATTGAGATTAGGTGGTTACATAAATTTCACATATTTCACAGTATTGTGGAATAGTGATACTTAGTTAAGTCAAACACATTTTAGCCTTCACAAGGCAAATTGTCATTATCATGGTCTATAAAGTTTGCGAATTCTATGAGCTTTGACAATACAAATTATTTCTTCCACATCAGGTGATGATTACATTTCTTTCTTTTTGCTTAGTGTGAGCTGTTCCCTCTTTCCCTCTCATTCTCCCCTTTCCCATCACAGGACACTAAGTTCTTAGAAAAGGTTGCTCAGAATTTAGAGTGCTCCGATAGACAGTCCAGCTGTGGCCAGCTCTGCTCCAGAAAGCTAGGGACAGAGGTTCTGTCAGGTTGAAAGTCCTAACAGACATCTCAGGAATTCCTCATTAGAGTAGGAGTCAGAGGGGGCTGGGAAGGTGGCTCAGTGGTAGAGCGCTTGCCTTGCATGCATGAGGCCCTGGGTTCAATTCCTCAGCACCACATAAGCAGAAAAAAAAAAGCTGGAAGTGGCGCTGTGGCTCAAGTGGTAGAGTGTTAGCCTTGAGCTGAAGAGCTGAGGGACAGCGCCCAGGCCCAGAGTTCAGGCCCCACGACCGGATCCTCCTCCTCCCCCCCAAAAAAAGAGTAGGAGTCAGAGGTTTTCGCAGAAATGACTTCTCTTCCATCAGCATGAGGGTAGGTGGGACAGAAATCTTCATGTGTCTTATCTCCAGACCTCACATTCTCAAATATGAGCTGAGCCCTCAGTGTCTGGCAGACCCTAGGTTGAGGTTGCAAGTAGAAGGGTGACAGTCATCAAAATATGAGTCTTGGGGCTGGGGAGGTGGCTCAGTGGTAGAGTGCTTGCCTTGCATGCTTGAGGCCCTGGGTTCGATTCCCCAGCACCACATAAGCAAAAAGAAAAAAGCCGGAAGTGGTGCTGTGGCTCAAGTGGTAGAGCGCTAGCCTTGAGCTAAAAGAGCTGAGGGACAGCGCCCAGGCCCAGAGTTCAGGCCCCACGACCGGACCCAAAAAAAAAAAGATGAGTCTTTAGGCCTAAAGGTTGAGGTGAGTGAGCCCTGGTGTCTACAGCTTTTTTGTCGGTTGTGGGGCTTGAACTCTGGGCCTGGGCACTGTCCCTCAGCTCTTCAGCTCAAGACTAGCACTCTACTGGTTGAGCCACAGCACCACTTCTGGATTTCTGGTGGTTTACTGGAGATAAGAGTCTCATGGACTTTCCTGCCTGCCCTGGCTTTGATATCTCAGCCTCTTGAATAGCTAGGATTACAGGTATGCTCCACCAACGCCTGGCTTTTTTTTTTTGGGGGGGGGGGAGGGGTCCTGTCGTGGGGCCTGAACTCTGGGCCTGGGCACTGTCCCTCAGCTCTTCAGCTCAAGGCTAGCCTTCTACCACTTGAGCCACAGCGCCACTTCCGGCTTTTTTTTTTTTTTTTTTGCTTATGTGGTGCTGAGGAATCGAACCCAGGGCCTCTTGAATGCAAGGCAAGCACTCTACCACTGAGCCACCTTTCCAGCCCCCCCCTTTTTAAAAAAAAAAAAAAGATACTGAATATTGGAACCTTGAACTCAAGAGGCCTTGAGTTTGACCCATTAGCTGGTATTCTACCACTTGCAGCTGTGTGTGTGTGCGCGCGCGCGTGCGTGCGTGCATGCGCATGCATGCGCATGTGTCAGTCCTGGGGCTTGAACTCAGGGTGTCTCACTCTTGCGTTTTTTTGCACACAGCTGGTATTCTACCACTTGTCAGGCCTCCACTCCTGCTCTTTGCTGGTTAATTAAATGAGATAAGAGTCTCTTGGTTTTGTTTGTTCTAGTAGCTCTGAACTATAATCTTCAGATCTCATCATCCTGATAGCTAAGATTACAAATGTGAGCCACCAGGGCACAGAGCACCTCATTTCTTATTGAACTCTAGGTGGAGAAAATGCCCCATGTAGAGTTGAAACAGAGTTGGTTATCTTCTTTCCAGAAATGTGAGGGCTTTGACACTTGAATCTAAGCTGGGTGCAATGGCTCATGCCTGTAGATCCTAATGATTCAGGAAGCTGAGATTTGGATTGTGGTTTAAGGGCAGAGAAGTTTGCTAGATTCCATTTCCAAAACCAGCAAAAAGCAGGGCTAGAGGCATGGATCAAGTGACAGAACACCAGCCTAACAGTATGATGCCCTGAGTTCACATCCCAGTAATATCTTCGCCATGAGAAAAACACCTGTCTAAAAAAATAGGTGAGGGGGCTGGGAAGGTGGCTCAGTGGTAGAGCGCTTGCCTTGCATGCATGAGGCCCTGGGTTTGATTCCTCAGCACCACATAAGCAAAAAAGAAAAAAGCTGGAAGTGGCGCTGTGGCTCAAGTGGTAGAGCGCTAGCCTTGAGCTGAAGAGCTGAGGGACAGTGCCCAGGCCCAGAGTTCAGGCCCCATGACCAGACCCCCCCCCCTCCGAAAAAAAATTAGGTAAGGGCTGGGGATGTGACTTAGTGGTAGAGTGTTTGCCTAGCATGCATGAAGCCCTGTATTTGATTCCTCAGTACCACATATACAGAAAAAGCCAGAAATGGTATTGTGGCTCAAGTGGTAGAGTGTTAGCTTTGAGCAAAAGAAGCTCAGGGACAGTGTCCAGGCCCTGAGTTCAAGCCCCAGGACTGGCAAAAATAAAATAAAAAGTTAGATGAATGAATGGGTGGTTAGATGGAGCTGAGCTCAGGCCTGGTGGCTCAGGCCTATAATCCTAGCTACTCAGGAGGTTGAGATCTGAGGATCACGGTTCAAAGCCAGCCTGGGCAGGAAAGTCCATGAATCTCTTATCCCCAATTAACTGCCAGAAAACCAGAACTGGTGCTGTGGCTCAAGTGGTAGAGCACTCTCCTTGAGCTGAAGAGCTGAGGGACAGCACCCAGGCCCAGAGTTCAAGCCCCATGACTGACCAAAAAAAAGTCTGGTGAAAATATGAACTTTCTTCAACTTTTAGAGTTTGATGTTTTCACAATAAGGTAGTACAGAAGTTCAATTAGACCCAAGAATATGCAGCTTGGAGACCTTCTCTAGAGGTGGGAAAACAGTTTCGAAGCCAGCTATCTTTTGTGTGTGTGTGTGTGTGTGTGTGTGTGTTGTGTGTGTGTGTGTGAGAAAACAGTTTTGAAGCCAGCTATCTTTTTATTTTGTGTGTGTGTGTGTGTGTGTGTGTGTTGCCTCTACCTCCTGAGAGCTAGAATTACAGGTCTGTGATATCACATCTGGCTAAAACTGTTTTTCTTAGGGAGGTAAATTTACTGTGAGTAAATGGTTCATTCTGCAAGCACCCCAGGTCCATGATACATTTTGTAGTAGGTGTTACCATATGATAAGGGAGAAGCCAGCTATCTTGAAGACAGGATGTGCATCCCAGAATACCCAGCTAAGCCTAAGAGATAATGTGTTATCTCTGCCCAATGAGTCCGTGATCTCTATCATCCAGGAAACTTAATGTTGATCTCTCTGCTCACATTGAAGTCTCTCTATTCACAGACCAGCATGTGCAATGAAGATCAGCTTTATGTAAGTGACTCAGGTAAGTCTGGTCACAGCATTGGAGGCGTGAGGGTTGCTCAGTGAAAATTTGCTATTGGTTTAGGAAACAGTCCCTCTGTCATCACTGTATTCCTAAGGCCCAAGGCAGACCTGAGTGAGATGTGAGCTTTATTTGGGTCACTGGGTAGGGTTTGTCCATGGAGCCTTGTGGGTTTTACAGTAGTCATCAGTAGAGGGCAAAAGCAAAGCAGTGAAGTGGTATGGAGAACGTGTACAGTTTGGTCAGATCAAAAGAAAGGTTTGGAGGGAAAACAGTGAAGCTTTCCACCTCCATCCTGCAACACTAGCTAAGACTGGGGTTCTGGAGGGACTAGATGCCTGAGGTAGTGTAAAGGACACTTCTTAGTCTACACTGGAGGTGTGGAAGCCAGGGACCCTACAGAAATACCTTAGCTATAGAGCTTTCCTGCCTACCATGCTCGATCCAAAAATGACACAGCCATTTGTTTAGTAGTTTATAGTTTTTGGATTTATGTTTCAGACCACTCATACCACGTCCATGGCCTGCACAGTTTCCTCCAGGAGCTCTAGGTCTAATGGCCTTACTTCCTGGGTCATGACGGCAGTGGTTCCAGGAGCAAAGTGGTATCCGGCATGCCTAGGAGGGAGGAGGGAGAGGTTCAGCATGCCTTGTTTTTGCAACTAACCTGTTTGTGGCCTGTGCTACTGCTCCATCATTTGTGCTTCCCCTTCTGCTCTCACCTTGTCATGGGCTTTGTGGGTGTGCTCAGTGTTCGCAGCAGTTTGGCATGGGTTGCGGTGATCACACATGCATCCACACTACCCCCAGAGCCCAGATCACCCAGGATCCCTGCAGTGATGGCTTCCACCAGCAGTTCCTGTGCAGCCTCCATCTGTGGTAATGTGTGAGTGAGGTCTGATGAGCCCTCTGTGTTACCTCAGGCTTCCCTCTGGAGAATTACGCTGAAATCCTAGATTACTTCCCCTTTATGCACACCCAGTCTCATCTTTCCCCTTCCAGATTCCCTTACCTTGGTCTCTGCTTCCCTCTTCCAAAGCTTTGGGTTCCTTCCATCCACTGTCCCTCTTTGCAAACTTCTGAGTTACCTACATTGTGGCCCCTCTTCTAGCAGTCTGCCCACCCATCTAATCTGGTCTTGGACTCTAATCCTCTGGTTCACTGTGTTTCTGGACCTCAGCCACCTCTAAAACAAGTCACCCACTTCCACCCTTCTCCAAAGTCCAGACTTCAGACCTCATAGGACCCCACTGGGATTTTCCTCTTCCCTAAGCTTTTCCTAGCCATCAAGCTTTGGTACTTAAGGGGTCCCCACTTCTTTATCATCACTCAGTCTGTACTTGGTCACCTCCAAGTCTCCCTCTACTTCTACACATGGCTTAGGGTTCCTTTACACTCCCCCCGATTCCCGGTACGCTTCCCCTTAGAGACCAAGTAGTGGGGCGCAGAGATCGTTTACCGTCATGTTTGGCTGGAACCTGTCTTCCAGCACGGCGAGGGCCGCATCTTGTCCGGAGCCTGCAGGCGGGAGAGACCTAAGAGGTCAGCTCGGGGACAAACATGAGCAAAGCAGAGTTGGTGGGGAAGGGAGGAGCTCACCCAGGGCCGTGAAGGGCAGACGGCTGTAGGAACCGTGGGGATGCACACTGTACAGCTGCGGTCCAGTCGGGTCTACCCCGCCCACGACGAGCGACGCGCCCACATGGCCTTGATACCTGACGGTGGATTGATGGGACCGCCTCCATGTCCCGCCCCCGGAGACCCGCTCCTCCCCTTGCTTTGCCGTCCCAGTGACGTCACCCCTTCCGGTAGCCTACTTCCCTTGTCCCCGCCTCTTCCCGTTCTAGGAACATGGAAGTCCCGCCCTTTCTCCAGTCCCTCCTCCCATGGGGCCTGTCCGTCCGGCAATGGACGTCCCCCTCTCTGAGGCTTCTCGTCCCCGCACCGGAAAAGTGTCTGGCGTAGCATGCGGGTCACCGTGGCCACCCGCGGCTCTCGGCCAGTGGACAGCGCGTGCAGCTCCATGTTGGACGCCGCCATCCGCGTGGTCATCTCCGCATCCGCAGCTACTCCAGCCCCACAGCAGCTGAGGGCGAAGGGAGGGTGTGTGTGTGCGGGCAGGCTGGCGTGGGGGGCCGGGAGGTTCTTTCTGGCGAGGGGGAGCTGGGTTCTTACTAGATTTTGGGAGCGATGAAGTGGATCTTCTCGCAGCTCTTGTCCGCCACGACCGAGTCGCTAGTGGCCCGCGTATCCGCGCCCAGGATGACCCCGTCCTACAGAGGAGGGGCCCTGCCTCAGCCCCCGCGCCTCTCCCCGCAGCTTCCCCGCTAGCTCCCCAGGAGCCCCGTTCCCCTTACTCGGAACACGAGTCCCGCAATGGTGGTGCCGGTCTTACGTGCACGCGGCACTCGGAGCCCCGGGAGGACGCGTTCCAAGGATGCATTTCTGGAAACGGAGGTTGTCCAGTTAGTTCCGCTCCAGTTGCATCTCCCCCACGTTTCCAGGCCTCCCTCATCTCCGCGGGTGAGCCTGAAACCCAAGTCTCCCAACTCACCCCTTCCTTCCACACCCCCACGGCCTCCCAGGAAAAGGCCAGAACAAAGCACCAGCAACTGGTGACTAAAACACATCTCCTCACCTCTGGCAGTTCTCGAAGGAGAAGCCCCCGTGGGGCGCCAGTACTGGCTTAAGCATCTCAGGAGGGCAGGTTTTGACCCGGGTTCTATGGATCCTTCAGAAGAGTGGAGCCAAGGGGAGCAGAAAACCCTGGCTTCTGGGGACTTCCAGGCTAGTTAATGTTTCCAGCTTTCACTTTTGCCTCCACCCTGAACATGGCCGCTTTGCGTTTCCTCTTTCACTTTCATCTCTGGCCTTAGATAGCTTTGGAGTGGGGCAATGTCCCTTGCCAGGCCCTCCATGCCGCTCCCTAGGTCCTCTTTTGAGATAGGACAAACCTCCCCATATGTAGACGTGGTTCAATTCTGACCACTTTTCACCCTGATAGATCAAAGCTCTGCCTCATCTGCCAACACCCTAAATTAGCTGTCAAACCCATGGCTAGCCTGCATTGTTACTGGCCTAGTTGATTTGTTTCTTGTCACATTCTTCCTATTTCTGCTCTTGTTGTCTTTGTCTCCTTTCAGAAATCTCAACTATTAAGGCTCAGTCTTCAGCCACAGTGACGCTAGTCCTTTCATCTTCTCCCTAAGAGGGGCACTGTGGGTCCAGTGCACTGTGCTTGCTTAGCATGTGCAGCGGCTTGGGTTTCTTATCCCTTCCTAGTGTGGAATTCTGGTCAGTTTTCCTAGTTGGAATCTCTTAGCATCTGCACACAACTCTTGGGCTCAAACCCAAGTTTCCCTTCTGAGCCCTCTGGCCTCAGTGTAGGTTCCACCTCTTCTAGGAAGCCTTTCTGACCCCAAGGCTTGGCATCTTGCTGCTTCCCAAAATTTGTTTCACAGGATTTAGCTTCATTAACTCAGGGGCTGTAAGAATAGGCCAGTATTGCCGAGCATGTGCAGTATACTTGGGATCAGTCCATAGCACACAAAAAGAACAAGGTGTTAGTGAGATGATGTGATTAATAGCTATCACTTCTAAGATTCTAAATCCTTTTCTGTGCTGGTCCTGGGGCTTGAATGCAGGGTCTGAGCACTGTCCCTAAGCTTTTAGACTCAAGGCTAGTGCACTACCACTTGAGCTACAGTAGCTGCACTTTTTTTGGGGGGGGGGTCCTGTCATGGGCCCGAACTCTGGGCGTGGGTGCTGTCCCCCAGCTCTTCAGCTCAAGGCTAGTGCTCTACCACTTGAGCCACAGCACCACTTCTGGCTTTTTCCCCCCCTGCTTTTGTGGTGCTGAGGAATTGAACCCAGGGCATCATGCATGCAAGGCAAACGTTCTACCACTGAGCCACCTTCCCAGCCCCACTTCTGTTTTTGTTTTTTTAGTGCTTAATCCAAGAGAAAAGTCTCTCAGATTTTCCTGCCTGGGCTGGCTTCAAACTAATCTTTAGATCTCAACCTCCTGAGTAACTTGTATTACAGGTGTAAGCCACAGACGTCCAGCAAAATAAATCATTTTTTTCTTTTAGAACTAGAGTTCGAGTCCAGGGCTTTGTACACTACCAACAAATAGCACCCCCATTTCCCAGAATCTAAACTCGTTTATATCTGTTACCCACCGAGCACTAGACAGGCCATCTCCCCTTCCCTTCTGAGACCAGGGAAAAGCAGCTCAGATCATCCCATCCTTTTGTTCTTTCAGCTCTTTGAGTCCAGCTGGCTCTAGTCCTAGTACCCAGCACAGAGCCAGACACAGGGCAAGCTCCTTGAACAGCTCAACCAGAAAAATGGGAAGTCAGCTCAGTGTATACAGTTCAGTTTCAGGCTTTAGGAGGGCCCATCTTGCCACAGGCCCCACTGAGCACTGGTTTGTGGTTGGTGATGCATGCATCTTTGCACAGGGGCCCTAGTAGTGCCTCTCTTAATCTACAGCACACAGGGCTCATGGCAGTTAAAAGTGTTTATTCAGGGAGCCTGAGTGTGACTGCGGTAAGCACCCAGAAGGATGGCATTGATGTGCTCTAGTGTCTTGTTGCTGAAGACCATGTTGAGGTGCTGTGTCCCATTCAGGGGCAGCAGGTGTACCGGCTGTGGTTGGCGGCCCTGCCAGTAGCCACAGAGCTCCATGCTGCGTGTGGCTACGGTGTCATCACCATCCTCATACAGCATAGCCACAGGGTCCGTGTAGGGAAAACCATCATCATAAATGTAGGTGCGGGGTGTGGGCAGACCCACACCATACAGACAGTAAACTTCCACACCAGGTGCTGGGAGGCCTGCCAGCAGGTCACGTGACTGAAGCCACATGTACCAGCCTTCCTCAAAGTGCAAATCAGCAAAGAAGCGTTGGAAGTCATGGCCTGTGTAGTTGAAGCTTGGTGTGGAAATGAACACGTGGTCCTCAGGCCACACCTGGTGGGCAGGAAACATCCACGGGGAAGTCGTAGTTATTCGCTGCTTCTCTCTCAGTTTGATGCTGGACATGATCGGAATGCCCTGGTTGTCACCTATGGACAGGGAGCACGGTGGGACAAGGAGCGGGCTCAGCTCACCATTTGCCCCAGTGTAAGTGGGTTGCCCAAGCTTGTTCCTAGGGACAGGGTATAGCTTGATGGTAAGGTGCTTACCTAGCATGTGCAAAACTCTTGAATTCTACTTCAAGTACTGCACATTCTTGTTCCCTCACAGAGTTGGACTCTAAGCCACAGACCAGAGCAGGACTGATATCCAAAAAAGTGCTTGTTGTGTGCTTATTTGCTCTCCCTCACTCCCTGCATGGGCCGTATGCTGCATAAAGGTTACAGGGTTGAATCTGGGGCAGGATAAAGTGAGGCTGTATCTCTGGAAACTTTGTTGTTGTTGGTGGTCGTCGTGGGGCTTGAACTCAGGGCCTAAGCACTGTCTCTGAGCTCAAGGCTTTTTTGCTCAAGGCTAGCACTCTACCACTTTGCACTATAGCACCATTTCTAGTCTACTGATTGTTAATTGGAGGTAAGAGTCTCATGGACTCTTTCTTACCCAGGCTGGCTTTGAACTGCAGTCCTCAGATCTCAGCCTTCTGAATAGTTAGGAGTATAGGTGTGAACCCCCAGTGCCTGGCCAGTGGTACAATGTTAATCAGGAGAGGGAGATTGACAACTTGTAGGGGGGAGAAGGTGCAGCATGGCTGTGCAAGGCATGTAATTATGCTGTGCTGGTGCTGGGACTCAGGAGCTATCCTTAGGGAAGGGCAGGAGCCCTGACTCACTGATCTGTCCTCAATAAAGCAGATCCCTGAGTACAGGGACCCCTGGCAGCAGCAACTAAAAGCTGGGTGGGCAACACCTGAGGCAACAAGGAACAAACTTGGGTTAGAGTCAGATTGCTGGGGTGTATAACTTCCCTTTTGTCATCATTGACATAGACTAAAAGGGACCATCTTAATAGCCCTCCAGGGTGACAGGCAAGGATGGAAATGATAGCAGGTAGGCCCCAGGGTGGTAGACAATACCTTGCATGCCATCCTGAACTAAAGTGATAGCAGCTCTGTGATCAAGCTTCCTTCTTCCCCCACCTCCCATTGGACACAAATCCTCAGAGGCCCTCTCACCTGAGGCCAAGACCAACATGGGCTTGATCGAGCCTCCCCAGGGAGCCCCAAGAGAGATGAAACCATCGATGAAGCGGTCCTTCCAGGACTGAGGCTGACGCAGCAAGAAATAGAGCAAGTGCAGGCAGCCAAGGCTGTGTCCAATGAGGAAGACGGGCTTCCCATAGGTAGCGTGCATCTCCTCCACTAGCCCCGCCAGCTTCCGGTAGTACTCCTCCTGCTGGCCTGCAGGCGGGGCAAAGGTCAAAGAAGTTGGAGTCAAGTGCCACCTGCCCTACCCCAAAACCATGACTAGCAGACACTCACCAGGCTCCAGCCGCCAGTCATAAGGGGCAGCCCGCACTGTCTCATCCCGCACATACCCATTGTTGACCAGATTCTGCACCAGTGTGTGCATGTAACCTGTAGGAAGCCAGCAGCATGAGGGTTCTGGTCATGACATCTACAGGCCAGCCCTGCTAGCCCACCTCAGCCCAGAGCCCTCGGCTGTTCTCTGTTCACGCACCTGCTAGCTTGTTTTTGTCTAAGTACTCAACCGAGTAGGTCTTGCCAAAGCCAGGGACACGGATCTGTACACCAGGGGCATTGGAAACACGTCCAGAACTGCGATTGTATACAACCCTGAGGACAGTGCGACATTCAGCCATCAGTAGCCAAGGGCTGAGGGGGGGGAGGGGGAGGTGGGCAAAGCACAAGGCACATACCTGGTGTTATCAATCCAGCAGTCCACCCCAAGGGGCAGAAACATATTGAGATCCAGCCAGATGGTAAAGAAGTCCTCCGTCTTGCGGTAGCACATCCAGTTCACTACATCCGGCTTGTCCAGCTTCGCTTCTAGCTGATTTCCCAGGCAGCCAGGCACTGTGGGCACTGGCTCTCATTCTGGACTCCTCGGCTTCCCCTCACCCCCAGACCAACCCCACCCCTCCAACTCCCATACCTTCAGCTCCCAGGTACTAACCATACTTCTTTCCTCCTGATCCCAGACCCTACACACCCCTGCCCCCCAGCAGCCCAAAGCAAGGGCTCCCTTCAGGCAGGGGAGTTACAGGAGCCAAGGCCACTGACCCCCTGCCCCCACAAAGCAAACATCCAGCCTGGCTTCCCATTACCGCCAAAGTCCAAGGTAAAAACACAGGTATGGGGTTGGGGGCTGGGCCTGAGAAGGGGGCAGGCATTCATGAGTCTCTCCTGCTTTCCTGCCTTGGGTTGGGCATCATGTCCTTGGTGGGGGCAGGGGGGGGGCAAGAAGTAGTAGGGGCTTGTTCCAGGGCCCAGTGTGGTTCCAACTGACTACAGCTAGAATGCCCTGACCAAAACCTCAGGCGCTCCTATCCTTCCCACCTTCCCCTCCTGTAGTAAACACAGAAAAAGTGTGGTAAAAGATAGGGTGATTTCTCTGTAGGACAAGCCTTTGGCCTCCCCCAATGGAAGTGGAATCAGAGTTAATGCAAGGGCAGAAGAGCCTGGGCAACATCTGCTATCAGGGGCTGGGGGGTCAGGCCTCCCAAGGTGTGGTCTGGTGCATCAGGGACCTGGCGGGGGCTTACCGAGAATGACAGGCGGTGTGTGGTTACTGAGTTCGGCCTTGGGCGTGGTATGCGGGGGGAAGAGCACATTGAAGAGCCAGAAGGGGGCGGCAGGGGGGAGCAGCAGCCCCAGCAGCAGCAGTATCCACTGCCATAGGGAGCCAGGCAGCCCCATTCCAACCCAATGCCTACTGCCAGATGAAGCAGTCCCAGGCTGGCCTTATCTGCTATCAGGGTGGGAGGTCCCCAGAGCCAGTGGGAGGGACAGGACAGCCAATGGGGGTGGCCAAGGATCGCCACTGCCAGGAAAGGGGCACAATCTCAGGGAGCCGGCTTTGGGCCTGGGTTCAGTTCTGTCTCTCCCCTTGGCGCCAGGGAAAACAGAGCTGGGCAGCAGGAGGCCCAGAAGTACACAATGTTTTATTGAAAAATAGTCAGGCTTCAGCTCGGACAGCTCCATTCCCCTAGGCTTAGTGGGGGTTCCTGCCCACAGTAGTCTGAGCCAGGTCTTCCTGCTGGCAGGCTAGGCTGAACTTCCTCCTGTGCTGCCCTTCCCCTCCTTCTCTCATGGTAACATCCAAACAATAAATATATAATAAATAGTGCTGGGCTAGGCTGGACCTTCCAACCCCACATCAGCCTCCCTAGTCTTTTTTTTTTTTTTCAGCCAGGACGAGCTTACTGGGGTTGGGGGAAGTCCCCAAACCTCCCACAGTCCACAGAACCTCAGATCCATTTCCACTGCCAGGCCCAGCCTCAGTTTCCTGGGAGAACTAGCAAAGCTGGTCCAAGGCAAGGCTGGGCAAAGCAGAACTGGCAAGTAGGTATGTGGTAGGGTGGGGGCTGTTGCCCTGGACACCTCTACTCTAGGCCACAAGACTACACTAGGCTCAAGAGTAGATGGTGATGACTTCACGGCCACCACCACGCACCAACAACACTCGCTCGAGGCCCTCGGTCAGCACTTCAAGGAACTCCATGTCTGTAGAGCATAATGTTAAGGAGGCAGCTGCCAGTCCAGGAAGGAGGTAGAGTGGGGACCTGCCCCCACTCGGGAAAAGAAACTTTTGGTATGAACTCACAGGAAACCTACTTCCTCACTGCCTGCCTCTCCACCAAAGGATACAGTTCTCATCACCCTCACTGTTCTTAGGTGGGCCAGGCATGTTCAGTAGGACCAGGCGGGCATCGTGGGAGCGGGTGACTATGACTTCGTTAAGTTTCACAGCAGTGTGCATACGCCGAACATTAGATTGATCCCTGCAGGTGATAGAGATGTTCAGAGGCCACCAGGAACCATCTAGCAAGAACAACTACGTCCTTATCCACCTGCACTGCTTGTCTGCTTCTACCCTACTCCTTGCAACATGGCTGCACTCACGGCTTCATGTGCACCAGCTCCCGGAAGTTTTCAGGTGCATGGCTGGGGTCCCAGGGTTCGGTCATGTACTTGTCCCGGGTCCATGTCATCTGGATCTTGTCAGTTGCTGCTGCAGACTCGTCCTCCTCATCTGAGTACAGACTCTCCAGCCGTAGAGCCGAGTGCCTGTCTTTGACTAGCTGGGCCTAAGGACAATCAGAAGTCACCTTGGTACCCCGGGAAGAGGGAAATTGGCTGGCCCTACATGACCATTCTGCCTCCCTGGAAAATGGGCTCTGGTTCAGCTGGAGCTCAGGAGTCTTTCTTTTTAGTGTGATACTATTTTTGTTCATATTTTGTTTTGGAAGTGCTACTACAGTGGCCATGGAGTGGGGAGTGGCTCAATCATATCTGGCCTTCCATGCCCGCTGACCACCTCACCTGAGCATGCCACTTTTGTGCATGATCTATTGCATACTAATGTGCTCATCTAGGTAATGGTCAAGGTTAGTGAGGTAGAATGCCATGTTCTTGAGCCACCACCCCCTTCCCCCCCCCCCCGAGCCTCAGCTCTTTTTGCTCTAGTTATTTATATTTTTGGTTGGTCATGGGCTTGAACTCAGGGCCTGGGCAACGTCCCTGAGCTTTTCTGCTCAAGGCTAGCACTCTGAGCCACCGTGCCACTTCTAGTTTTCTGATGGTTAATTGTAGATAAGAGTCTCACAAACTTTCTTGTCTGGTCTGGCTTTGAACCTTGATCCTCAGATCTTGGCCTCCTGAGTAGCTAGAATTAGAGGTCTGAGCCACTGGCTCCCTGCCTCTATAGTTATTTTTTGAATAAGGTCTTGTGTTTATGTCTGGACCTGTCTCAGAATGTGATGCTCCTACTTATGACATCTTGCATAGCTGAGATCACAGGTTCATGCCACCACCCTGAGCTTGTTTGCTGAGATGAGATCTTAACTTTTGCACGGGCTGGCTTCAAACAATAATTCTCCCAACTCTGCCTCCTGAGTAGCTGTGATTACAGGTGTGAGCCACCACATCTAGCCTTGAAGTGAATCATATTGATACCACCCCCCCCACTTCACAGTATCTCCAAAACCCTGACCCTGCCACCCACCCCCAGCTTGAACCAAGATGCCCACTAACTTCTCGCTCCCGCTCATTCTTGGTCAGCCTCATCTGCCGCAGCATCTGAGACCGCTGTTCCATCATCAGTGTGCGCTCATAGGTATATGCAGAGATGTCGCTGTTATGCTGGGAAGAGAGGAAGCTGTGAGGACTGGGATGCAAGGTGCCCAGAATCCTCAGGGCCAGGCTGGAACTAGCAGCTCACCATTTCCACCACCTCTACTTCTGCCTCCAGGCGGAGGTGGTACAAGAAGATGGCAAGATCCTTCTTCATCTGGATGCTGTTGTCATCCATCTGGGCCACTGTAAAGATGCGCATTCGGCACTTCCTCCAAACCTGTGGCCAGGGAGTAGGGGTGCTCCCGTTACATCTGGCCCTATGAGAGCCCAGCCATTCCCACTCCCGCCCACTGTCTGGCCCACCTTATGCTGGCGCAACAGGAAGGGCAAAAGCATGAGCATGCCACCATCATGCACGATCCACCACACATCAATGTGGCCCTCCAGGTAACGCTCATGGTTGCTGGGGTAGAAAGCGATGTTCTTGGGGACCAGCAGGGCCAGGTGGGCGGCTGTGGTACAGCGCACAGTGTCTGGGGAAGGACGACACTGCTGACTACCAGCCTGTAGCCCTTTGGCTTCTGCCACCTCTTGACTCTACCCTGGCCCCCTTGGTCGAGCCCAACAGCCAGCCCTTCACATACCAATAAAGGTCTTCCAGGCACGTGGATCCTCACTCTGTCGCCAGCCGTAGGGCCAGCCCAGTACCACAGAGTTATGCCTCATGCCACCCAGGCCGCAGGACTGGATGAGATGAGCCAGCCCTTCACGTACTTTGCTGGCCACCACTACCTGGCAGAAGCCTTTCACCTTCTCAATCTCCATCATGTTCTTGATTGTCTGGAGAACACAATGGTGTCAGAAAGTGAGATCATCAGCTTTTCCTCGGTTGGACTCCCTCCCAAGGTTCTAGGACACACATGACTACTTGGGAGGAGAGGGCCTACAGCAAGCTTGTTTACCCAGAAGCCATGATGGGACAGCTATACCCACTTGCTCCAGCTCCAAGGTAGCAGCTGTGTTGTCCACCTGGCTGGCCAGCCTGGACAGGACTAGTTCCCTTCCCCACATCCCAGCTGTAGCCCAGACCCCATTGGCCCAGTTCAGCTCCTTCTACCCCCGCAGCAAGCACCTGCTCAGCAGCTTGGGCCTCGCCATAGCTCTCCAAGAAGCTGCCCTGGATGACGGAGCCAACGATTGTCAGGCCCTTGCCAGCCTTAAGCTGGGAAGCAAAGGTGAGGAGCCGTGGGTACTTCACATGAAGGTCCTCGTCTAACTTCAACAGCACCAGCAGCTGAGGCCTATAGTGGCCAGATGAGGATTCAGCCCGAGACCGGGGCCACACCTTTCCAAGGAGCTTCTTCATCTTCCCTTCCCAAAATACTGCCTTCCCCCTGTCCCCTCCCCCCCCCCCCCAGTACACACCAGGCTTGAGTAACATAGATCTAAGGAACCAATAAGCAAGAGGGCACTCCAGATAACACCAGAAGGGGCCCTCCCACCTTCATAGTGCTAAGAACCTTAGATGTCCCCTGCCAATCTAGGCATGAACTTACCGCCAGTTCTTGGTGTGAGGTGGCCCCTCTTCCAGCCGTAACAGTGCATAGCGGGCAGCACTCAGGGACAAGCCTCGGATCCCATCACCCCACTCCTTCTCAGCCCTATAGATGCCACACATTAATGAGGCCTTGGTCCTACCAAAAATCTCTCTCTCTGTCGGAATGCTGGAGATTAAACTAACAGTCTCATGCATGCTAATCAAGTGAGCCACCCCCCAGCTCAATTCAGGATTTCTGCCTCTATAAATATGGAATGAGGGGAGCTAGGCCCTCTTAGCGCCCCAAGTCACCCCAAGGTGGATAACAAACACAATCCAGCTCCTCCCACAATCCAACGGTCATAACTCCATTTACTCAATCAGACACCACAGCACCCAAGGTGGACAGCAAATGCCATTCAACTCCTCCCACAATCCAACATTCACACCACCCCACTTACTCAATCAGCCACCATGAATGTTGTACGGGCTGCTGACAGAAGCAACAGCCCTTCACTCACCCTTGGTACTCGATGTACTTATAGATCATGCCTGCAATAAGCATAGCAACCAGAGCATAGTACCAGGAAGAGACAAACATAAGGGCCAGGCAGAGGCTCATGCCCAGGAAAGACAGCGTCCTGAGACAGAGGCAAAGGAGAGAAGAATGAGCAAAACCAGCAGGGCCCCAGGTCACAGCCCATCCCATGCCCCAAGTCACAAGCTGGGTTTGAGAAACAGGTCAAGTCCCTGACCCTCCAATGTCCATCTCCAGTGTTTCACTAAGAGCAGCTACTACTCCAACTCAAATCTCAATCCACAACACGGCTCCTGGACTCCTCAATACTCCCCCAAGTTAAAGGCCTTGGCTCTGGGGTCCATCTGGAACTCACCAGTGATAGTATTTGAATCGGGGTCGCCAATTGGGGGTCCTCAGGAGCGTCTGGACAGCACAGGCCAGGTTCACAAACAGATAACACATCAGAAAGAACCTGAAGCACAGGGAGCTGGTTGGTGCAGAACAGCCTCCTTGGTAGATCTAACAGCCTGATTTCTGGCTAGCCTGGACCAGAAACGGCCATCATTTTGGCTCTATTCTCTGTGGGCTTAGTCAGTCTTCCCAACTCCATAGTACCTATTCCCAGGGTGTGATGCAGATGTGAATATTGCCAAAGTCTCTTCAGAGCCAGGTTACAGAGGATGAGCTAAGATTCACTGTCAGGGGAGAGAGGGGGTTGCAGGCCAGGGAATAGCAAGCAAACTAGAACAGGATGGTGATGAATGGCAGGGGCGCTCAGTGTGTGCAGAGTGAGACAATCATTCAGGTCTCTAGTCAGGGCAACCAGAGGAATAAGAATCAATCATGCAAGCCAGGCACCGGTGGCTCACGCCTGTAATCCTAGCTACTCAGGAGGCTGAGATCCGAGGATCACGGTTCAAAGCCAGCCCAGGCAGGAAAGTCTGTGAGACTCTTATCTCCAATAAACCACCAGAAAACCAGAAGTGGCGCTGTGGCTCAAGTGGCAGAGCACTCGCCTTGAAATGAAGAGCTCAAACAGCTCCCAGGCCAAGAGTTTAAGCCCCATGACCGACCAAAAAAAAAAAAAAAAAAAAAGCCATCATGTGGGAGAGAGGAAGAGGTCAGGAGAAAAGAACCATGAGGATTCACTGAGTTGGACACTTCTGAGACACTGCGTTGGGTATGGGAGTAAGGACATAGACAAGGCGGGCTGTGTGAACCCTCCCAGGGAGAAGGCTAAGGTAGAGGAAGCACCAATCTCTGCCCTCAGTCAACAGAGCAGAAGGGCAGACAAGAAGGCAGGACTCTGGGACAGGAGTGCCAGGGGCAAGGAGTCCCATAAGGTCCCTGATGACAGAGACTGTCAGAAGGCCACATGAGGGGGTTGAAAGCATGGCTCAGTTGGTAGAGCTCCAGTCAATGAGCAGAAGTGTCAGGTACTAAGTTCGAGTCCTGGTCTTGGACCCCCCCCCCCCCAAAAAAAAATGAAAAAGCCACATGCTTGATTAAAGGCTCTACTATGTCTCTGACTTGGCCAATAGAGGTCACCACTCAAGATGAAGTTTGAAGTGTGTACTTCTGTTAAGGGTGGGGTGTGCTAGAGTGACAAGAGAACCCAGAGGTTGTAGGGTGGGGCGAAAGCTGCTAGGTAAGGGAGAGAGGCCCGTTGGGCCTGTAAGCTGAGTGGGCAGTGAAGGGCAGGCTCTTTATAACTAAACAAACAAGGAACAGAAAGCATGAGGACCCTAACATGAGCCGAGGTGAATACAGCAACCCAACAAACTGTCCCCAACTGTCCCAGAACCCCCCTAGGACACTGCTCTCAAAGCACCAGCACACTCACCTGCCCAGCTTCTAGACCAGGCACAAGCAAACTTGAAAGTGATTGGGTTAGAGGCTGCTTCATGAAGGCTCTAGGGCCTAGGTCTGTCCCTGTCTGGGGTGGGGGTGGGTAGGGAGTTTCCCACAGTGCTGAGTGTAAGTCGCTTTGGTCTCTGAAGCTTTGGAATAGGTGCCGGGCTGGCTTCTAATGCAGGGAAGGTTGGGTCTTGCCAGTTCAGTCCACATGGGCTGCCTACCACATAACCCAACCTGTCTCCCAGCTCCCACCCTCAACACCACACAAGCTGTGAGGCCCTAGGGTTCAGGGAGCTCTTCCCAAGACCATCCCCCTGCCCTGCCCTCAGCTTACATGGATAGAATGGGGGCCACCATGTCGAGTGAGGCGATGAGGATGCCCAGCTCTGCGATGAGTGCTGTCAGTAGAAGTGCCCACGTCGGCTCACCATTTGCCTTCCCGTGGCCAAACACCTGCAGACACCAGGGAAGAAGCTGCTCCTACCACTCTGCTCCCATCGCGGGAGCTCAAGCCCCTGCCTGGCCTCCCTCATCCCTAGGCTCCTTGGCTGAGCTGCACGACTCCCCTATATGTACTGCTGTTGGGAATGACAGGTTTCCCTGACTCCCACTTCTCTAGGCATCCTAACTTGGATGAGACTCAGATGAGAACTCAGGTTCCAAGCTAACCACAAGCAGGGCCAGGGAAGTTCTCAGAAGCTCCTTATAGATAGACAGCGGCCAGATGCTGGGGCTTCTGTGGGCAGGCTATGATGTTCCTGATTCCCTGTCTCTCTAGCTAACCAGAGGCTGTACAGAAGGGCTCACCCGGAGGAAGGGGATGATGTTATCCTTGGCAATGGCCTGCAGTAGGCGTGGTGCCCCAGTGAGGCTCTGGAGTCCAGCGCCACATGTTGAGAAAAAGGAGCCGACGACAATGACCCAGGGTGACGGCCAGGCCAAGGTGCCCACCACCAAATTCCTGCTGACGCCGTCGCCGTACCTGCAGGGGCCAGGCTCAGACCAGGTCCAGGCAAGGAGGCCCCCAAGCCCTGGATGAGGCCACCCAGAGTGAGGGTTGTCAGGAGGCAGGAATGAGGGCTGAGGGGATGGGGGGGGGGACACGTGGGGGGTAGAGTTCTGGCCCTAAGTGGAGAAGGTCAGTGGCCAATCTCTATTCTGTAACTTTGCCCCACCAAGATCTTAATGTCCAACCTAGAGCTTAATGTCACCATCTTTTCAGGATTTAAAAAATCCTGGAGAAGCCTGCTCCAAGTGGAGGCAGAGACCATCAGTGGGAGCCAGTGGCCTAAGGAGATGTGTAGGACCATGTAGGGGGGCTGGGGTGAGAGCAAGCAAGAGTTGAGTCACAGTTGCAGGGAGGGACACAGCTCACTCACTTGTCCCGGAGCACCACGCCCTCGATGCAAGCACCAAAGAGAACCACGCTGCTGAAATCTACTCTGCGTCAAGGAAGCTGGCCCTTTACCACGCTGCAGCCTGCCTCATTCCCCGCAGGAACCTAGTGGCTCTCATGGCTGTCACCTCAGCCTGCAGATTTGTGAGAGTTCCGTGGTGCACATGCGTACACCCTTGCAGCATGTGTAGATTGTGCAAGGGGTGAAGTATACACGCATGCATGGATGTTGTGTGTCTGTGGCTGCTGACAAATAGCTTATATGCAGGCAGGTGCCATCTGCCCCCTACCCCCTACCCCCATGCCCCATCCGTCCCAGGCTTGGAAAAGGATACACACAAGTGAGGTGGTCACGATGGCCAGGATGGTCCCCACCGGAATGGACTTCTGGGCATCACGGAGATCCCCAGAGCGGTTGGAGCCAGCCATGATACCTTCAAAAGCAAATGAGACCCCCTCAGGGGCTCCCCAGGACTGGAGGCAGAGCTGGGCGAATGGGTGAACAGGGGCTCACCTGTTACGGAGGGGAAGAAGATGCCAACCAACACAGTGAAGGACGTGGCGATGTCAGCCACCACATAGAGAGACAGGTTCTCCTTCAGGCCAATTGTGTCTGTGGAGGGCAGCCCACGTTTCCCCACCACCTCGCCCTTCTCCAGGTAGGCACTCCACAGGTTTTCTGTAGGGGCAGCAGCATGACCACCATAGCCCTACCAACTTCCCCAGGGACAGTTAGGGCTGCCCAGCACGAGGTTGCAGACACAAGGAAGCTCTGGGGACAGCTTCAGCCCAGCAGTTAAGGTCTGCCATAGAACTGCTCTAGCTTCAGGGAGGAAGCTGTCCAGCGAGAAATCTGACAGTCAATAGTGATTGAACAGCATTAGCCAGAACCCCACTGGAGCCTGCCTCCCACACAGAAGCTCTTTATGGCCCCTGTGGGAACCACCCCAAGCAGCATCAGGGGCTGGTGGCCAGAGAAAGAGGGATTGCCAGAACTTTCTAGGGGCTGCTGCAGGCCTGGGATGCTGGCCAAACAGGCTCTGTTCACCCAAAATTCAGCCTCTAGGAGCCAGGCTGAGAAGACACTGCTGAGCCGGGAAGGCAGCCAGACTTACCCCCCCCCACGCCCCATTCCCAAGCTGACCACACAAGGACAGTTCTGTGCTCTGCTCTTCTAACAGCCTGTGGGTTGGAGAATGGGAGCATGGGGAGGAGGACCTACCCTGGAGCACACCAGCACCCGCTCCAGGGATGCCAGGGATCTCAGTCACGTTGTTGAGTAGGAAGTAGGGGTCACAGGAATCAGTGGTAAGGTTGGGGCTATGGCAGAAGAAGCTCCACAGCCGAGTAGCTACTGTCTCATTGTCTACGATGGTTGTCTTAGCGCAGACATCAAACTGGTCCCGAGACAGTGTCCTATTGCCCAACATGCACACCCTATAGAGAAGAAGGCATGAATATCTGCTCAGCTGGAGACCCCAGCTTCTTTTCACCCAGCACTCTTAAGGATCTAGACATCAAAGGCCACCTATGTGGAAGAGACATCAATGGAATGCCTAGACAAATGGTCAAATTACTTACGGAAACACAGGAGGGTCAAAAATAGACTTGATGCCCCCAGCATAGATGGAGAGGATGGAGATGATCACACAGGCCAGGAAAAGCGAGGCAAATTTGTTCACATACTTGACACCAACAAACACCACTAGGGTCATGAAAGTCAGGAAAATGGTCCCATACACCCTCATATTGTTCAAAGTGGCACTTGATGCATCGTGAGCACCCGATGGGTGAAAAATGGCAGCTGGTGGAGCAATGTAGGTCTGAAACAAAAGGACACATGTAGAGGGTTCAATCTTCCTATTTGGAAAATGAAGTCTATCATTTTGATTTTCTTCTGAAGTGTAACTAAAGGATGCCACTCCCCAAAGACCACAGACTATACAATTCTATTTATGTGAAATATTCAGAAGAAACAAATCCAAAGATTTGTTTGGTGGTTGTAAAGGATGAGGGTAGGGAGAAGGACTATTAATGGGGTTTCTTTTGCAGTGTTGAAAATGTTCTAAAGTTGATTGTGGTGATGAATTGTACAGTTTTTCTTCTCTTTTTTGGGGGGAGGGGTGGAGTGGAGGGGGGTGGGGTGGGGACGAAAGACTGAACCCAGGCGTCATAGCTCTATTACTTGCTCTATGCCCCTTCTGCTTGTTTCATTTGTTTTGTGTGTGTTCTAGTATTGGGGCTTGCACTCAGCTATCTTTAGAGCCATATCTCCAATTCCAGCTTTTTGCCAGCTTATTATATAAGTCTCACAGATTCTTCTGCCTGAGCTGGTTTCAAATTGGCCTCCTGAGCAGCTTGGACTACAGGCATGAGCCACTGGCACCCAGAACTGGCTTTGAGACAGAGTCTTGTTGCTACCTTTACAGCTTTCAATCCTTCTGTTTCTGACCTTTGAGTAGCTAGGATTACAAGCATGTATTACTATGCGTGGCTTTGCTTTTTCTGTTTTATTTAATACTGGGGACTAAGCTCAGCTCTTCCTATTTGCTAGGAAAGTACTTCATCACTTAAGCCACAACTACTACCTTTTATTTATTTTTTTTTTACACCAGTCCTGGGGCTTGACCTTAGGGCCTGGGCGCTCAAAGCTAGCACTCTACCACTTAAGCCACAGTTCCACTTCCGGGTTTTTGGGGGGTTAATTGGAGCTAAGAGTCTCATGAACTTTCCTGTCTGGGCTGGCTTCAAACGATGCTCCTCACATCTCAGCCTCCTGAGTAGCTAGGATTACAGGCATGGGCCATTGGCACCTGGCTTAGTCTTAACAAAGTCTTGCTATGTGACCCACACTTGTTTCAAACTTATAGTCCTCCTGTTTCATCTTCCTGGGATGTATATTTTGGTTTTTTGTTTGCTGATATTGGGGCTTGAAATCAGTGCCTGGGTACTGTCCCCAAGTTCTTTTGATCCAGGCTACCACTCTACCACTTGAGCCTTGGCTCCACTTCCAGCTTTTTGTGGTTAATTGGAGATATGAATCTCATAGATTCTTCTTGCCTAGGCTGACTTCAAACCATGATCTTCAGATCTCAGCCTTTTGAGTAACTACAGTTACAGCCACGAGACACTGACACTTGGCACTGAACTGTACATTTTTAATAAGTAGTTAAATGTATGGTATAAGAATAATTTTTGCCAGGTGCTGGGGGCTCACGCCTATAATCCTACTCAGGAGGCTAAGATCTGAGGATCATGGTTCAAAGCCAAACCTGGTAGTAAATTCCATGAAACTCTTATCTCCAATTAACCACCAGAAAACTGAAAGTGACACTGTGGCTCAAAGTGGTAGAGCACTAGCCTTGAGCAAAAAGAGCTCAGGAATAGTGCTCAGGCCCTGAGTTCAATTCCAGGACCAGCACACACACATAGAAAAAATTGTATTTCAACAAATCTATTATTTAAAGTAAAGAGAAACAGAGAAGGAGAAAGAAGGGAAGGAGTAAAGGAAGGAGGGAAAGAAGGAAGAAAGAAAAAAAGGAGAAAGGAAAGGAAGAAAGAAAAGAAAAAAAAGAGAAAGGAAAGAAAAGAATTCAGACACAGGCGCTGCCAATCTAAATAGCAGCAAGGTCAAAAGAGAACAGTCTGAACAAAATAAGAATATTGAATTATAAACCAGTAACTCAGAGAATAAAATAAATATCCAGAGGTCCATATAATTACATGGTTGAATAAACTTGGGAGAAGGGACATTTTTCGTAACAGAAGAATTTCAAATAATGTAGATGAAATGTGAGAAATAGAAAACAAAATTTTAAAAATCAGAAGCTCTAGATCCCAGGTCCACATTGCAGGCAGAGGACCAAGAAATTGTAATAGACAACCATCTCTCTACATAGCTCCTAGGCTCTGGATCCCCAAGGGACATCTGTCACCCTTCCTGCTTGCTCCAAGTCCCCCCCCCCCACCTCCTCCTCTTCTTCTTTTTCTTCTTCTTTTTGTGTTGGTCCTAGGCTTGAACTCAAGGCCTAGGTGCTGTCCCTGAGCTTCTTTGGCTCAAAGATAGCGCTCTACCACTTGCTTGAGCCACTTGAACCACTTCTGGCTTTTTCTGAGTTGTTTATTGGAGATTAAGAGTCTCACAGACTTTTCTGCCCAGGCTGGCTATGAACTGCGATCCTCAGATCTCAGCCTCCTGAGTAGCTAGGATTACAGTACCTCTTCTTTCATTGACCCAGGTGGCTCGCTGGTGAATGAGAAGCCAAGTTTGAATCGGCACCCACAGAGCTCATGGAGGAGACCTGACTTCCAGCCTCCTGTGGCTGCTCGCCATAAGCTGGATCTTCAGAGCCCTGGCACAGAGCTCTGGGGGTAACAGAGCTAGCCAGAGCCCACACAACCCCAAGAATCAATCTCTGTGTCACCACCAAGATTTGTCACTCAGCTAAATGCAACAGCTGGCAGGCCTCCTGCTATAGCTGAAACCATGCCCAGGCAGTGGTAACATCAGACCAAGGGAAAGGGAGCCAGGCCCCTTCCCTGCCTAATTCAAACTAGCATCAGGGTAAAAGGAGGCAAGTCTGATAGAGAGCCCTGGTGGCCCCCCTCTGTGTAACCCTTCAAACCTTACCAGAGGTTAGGAACCACAAATAGCCAGAGCCTCCTGTGTGGAGTCCAAAGAGACTGTGTGGACACAAATGAAGTGACTGCCTGACTCACCAGCAAGATCTCGATGGCTCCCAGGATGTACATGGATGCTGCAAATGTTGTTCCCAGGTAGAAGCAGAGACCCACAGCACCTCCAAATTCCGGCCCCAGTGAGCGGGAGATCATGAAATAGGAGCCCCCAGCTATAGCAAAGAGAAGGTGTACATGGGTTAGGGCCTATTCTTCAACTTCTCCCTCACAACTACCCAGGACTCCCTTTCCCCTCGCACACCATGGCAGGATCAGAGCCTTCTCCAGTTTATCTTTTGGCCCCTTGTGGCCCAGCGCAAGCTGGCCAGGTTGAGTATTCACAGCTGATATTCCTGCCCTGGGGCTATGATTTTATCAGAGACTAACAAACCCTCACAACACAAGGCCCCAAAGACAACAGAGACCTCACACTGTTGATTACACCTGCTGCTGATAAAACCTCTCTGGAGGACTGGGAATATAGCTTAGTGGTAGAGTGCTTACCTAGCAAGCATGAAGCCCTGGGTTTGATTCCTCAGTACCACATACACAGAAAAAGCTGGAAGTGGTGCTGTGGCTCAAGTGCTACAATGCTAGCCTTGAGCAAAAAGAAGCTCAGGGACAGTGCTTAGATCCTGAGTTCAAGCCCCAGGACTGGCAAAAAAAAAGGAAAAAACACGTCGGTGTGGGGGGGGGCGGTAAAGTGCGGGGGAAAGAGAATGATTGGGATTGGGGGGAGGGGGGAGGCTGGGAAGGGATGTGAAGGGTAAACCAAAGGAGGAGGGTGCAATGCTTGGTAAGAAATGTACGCATTATCCTGCCCATGTAATTGTAACCCCTCTGTACAGTATGTTCACAAATAAAATTAAATTAAATTAAAAAAAAAAGGAAAAAACAAAAACAAAATAAAACCTCTCTGGAGAAAATCTAGGAATGGAAATAACCATCAGTAAGTGTTTTTTGTTTTTTGTTTTTTTCAGTCATGGGGCCTGAACTCTGGATCTGCGCACTGTCCCTCAGCTTTTCAGGTCAAGGTGAGTGCTCTACCATTAGAACCACTAGCACCACTTCAGGTTAATTGGAGATAACAGTCTCACGTACTTTCCTGCCCAAGCTGGCTTTGAACTGTGATGGTCAGATCTCAGTCTCCTAACTAGCTAGGATTACAGAAGTGGCTCAATAAGTGTTTTTAAAAGGGCCAACCCTAAGAAAAACCCCGCTGTGGCTCAAGTGGCAGGGCGCTAGCCTTGAGCTGAAGAGCTGAGGGACAGCGCCCAGGCCCAGAGTTCAGGCCCCATGACCGGACCCAATAAATAAATAAATAAATAAATAAATAAATAAATAAATAAATAAACAAATAAAAGGGCCAACCCTCGCCAGGGCTCTGGTGGCTCACACCTGTAATCCTAGTTACTCAGGATGCTGAGATCTGAGGATCACAGTTTGAAGCCAGCAGGGCAGGAAAGGCTATAAGACTCATATCTCTCACAAATTACTCAGAAAAAGCTGGAAGTGATGCTATGGTTCAAGTGGTAAAGCACTAGCCTTGAGCAAAAAATGCAAGCTCAGGGATAGTGTCCAAGCCCTAAGTTCAAGCCCCAGTATGGGCACTAAAAAAAAAAGTCAAGCCTTTCCATGTTGTAACCTTCTCACATTGAGGTCTTCCTAAGGGCACTGCCAGGGGGTGTGAACAGAATCAACTGGTTAAGGCTGTTCAGGACAAGAAGAACCAACATATAGGAGAAAAATCATACAAACTGGGTTGTAACTGACCATAGAAAACACTTTTAAAAATATATCTAAGGCTGGGAATGTGGCTTAGTGGTAGAGTGCTTGCCTAGCATGCATGAAGCCCTGGGTTCAATTCCTCAGTACCACATAAACAGAAGAAGCTGGAAGTGGTGCTGTGGCTCAAGTGGTACAGTGCTAGCCTTGAGTGAAAGAAGTGGGACAGTGCCCAGGCCCTGAGTTCAAGCCTCAGGACTGGCTAACAAAAAAAAATCTAACATTTGGGAAATGTGTGTGTGTGTTGTATGTATGGATGCATGTGTGTGTATGTGTGTGTGTGTATATATATATATATATATATATAAATAAACACATATGTTCCTGGGAAATAGAAATTATACCACAAATATACATACCTACACACATCTATATGTATATACATATACACACAGCAAGAGGTGAGTGAGCAAGAAGAGATGAGTAATTTATAAGACCATGTGACAAAAGACTAATGAAAATGAACTCAGCATAGTGACAATATAGATACCCTTTTAAGCCCCTTACTGTAAACATATATTGCCCTTTCTTGTGAAGGGCATATTGTAGGGTTGTGTGTGCACGCGTGTGCGTGCGTGCGTGCGTGTGTGTGTGTGTGTGTGTGTGTGTGCTGGTTCTGGGGTTTGAACTCAGGGCCTAGGGTTGTGTGTGCACGTGTGTGTGTGTGTGTGTGTGCGTGTGTGTGCGCGCGCGCGCTGGTTCTGGGGTTTGAACTCAGGGCCTGAGTGTTGCCCCTCAGCTTCTTTTGCTCAAGGCTAGCGCTCTACCATTTGAGCCACAACTCCATTTCTGGCTTTTTTGGTAGTTTATTGGAGATAAGAGTTTCACCGACTTTCCTGCCCAGGCTGCCTTCAAACTGTAATCCTCAAATATCAATCTTCTGAGTAGCTGGGATTATAGACATGAGCCACTGGGGCCCAGCTAGGTGGTTTGTTTTTATACAAACCAAACACAACAGCAATCTCTAATTTTGTCAATCAGGAAGGTTTAGTTGATGGCATGGTCCTAGAGTCAGTCAGGGACTGGGACCCTACTGGAGGGGGGAATAGCAGGGGGTCCCAGTAGGTCAAGGCGGGCTCTGAATTGCAATCCCTCCATCACACCCGGGGTGGCGCTCACCCACCTGGAACCACGCCGTTGGTGGCAATGGCACTCATGGAGATGGCTGTCAGCAGTGTCTGTAGAAAGGAGAGAGGACTTAGATGAGCAACTGGGCTGGGTAGGGTTTATGAGATGCCTACAGCCCATGTCCAGTCCTGGTCTACTCACACAGCAGCAGCAGATGAGCACTATGAGGAGGGCCTGCAGTACCCCCGCCGTGCCCACCATCCAGGTCAGCCGCAGGAATAGGATGACTCCAAAGATGTTCTGCAGGCAGGGCAGGTACACCCCCATGAGAGTGCCCATGCTGGGGGCCTATGTGGGCAAGAAAGGAGAGGCACTCATAGCATGCCGTATCATTCACATCACTCCCCTAACACACACAGCTGTGACAAGGGTCACTACAGGTCACGGTAACCCACAGTTCACTGGAATGCCTTAAAATCATTCACAAGCAGACTTGGCTCATTTACTGTCTTCTCACCAACAGGTTGTGCAGGGCCTAAAAGATGCTCAGGAACCTGGTGAGTGGCAAGTTCACTTTGCAAATTCCTGGACATCTTCTTGAGAAAATTCCAGAGATAAGTGAGATTAGGCTATGGGTAGGTGAGGAAAGAGTAAACACAGATCCAACAGGATTTCTCAACTGTGTAAGGACAGAGGAGGGACAAAACAGGAGGCCAGGCAGAGGGCACACCTACAGAGGCAGGACTAATACAACCCAGGGCAGGAGAGCCTCAGCAAAGCCTCCTTGGTGCTTAAAAACTGGGACTAGGATAGACCCACATAGCCACAGGGAATCCTGGTGGGTCCAGGCCTGAGACAGAATCTATGTGCAGCATGAAGAACCTGGGGAAGAATGAACCTCCTCACGCTGACCAGCCCAGTGCAGCCCAGGTGAAAGAGCCCCTCCCAGAGGATCCAACCCACCAAGGAACAGCAGCAAGAGTTTCCAGTCCAACCCCCATCTGAGGCTGAGTCACCATCAGAAAAGGGCAGTGAGGGAAAGGGCAGGGCCGGAAATGCTTTCTGCATCCCCAAATAACCTCTGGCAGCCTCAGAAGGTCACTGGGCCAGAGCTGGAGTGGCTGCCAGGGAAAAGCTGCCTTCTTAGGGTTTGACAGGGTTCCGTTGGAGGCCCACCCTTCCTGCTTCAAGTCTTCTTTTCTTTCTTTCTTCTTTTATTTTTTTTTTTGTATTGTTTTTAGACAGGGCCTCGTCTGTAGCTGAGGCTAGCCTAGAACTCACTATGTAGCCTACAGCTCAAGATTCTCAGCCTGTCAAGTACTGGGATTACAGGCATGCACTACCACTCTTCTCTTAATTTATGCCTTCCTTGATGATACCCCTGCTCAGTCACCCTAGGTGAGGTCCACAGCTCTCTAGCTTCCTGACTCCCTGTAGACTTGACTAGGCTCCTCCTCCTCTAGTCAAAATCCACTGGGCAGGGATTCTCAGCCACCCTCTTACATTCTCACCCTACTAGGGGTCAGGTGAGCTGGATAGCTAGGCCAAGGCTAGACCCCAACATCCTCACAGGTTCCCCACTGGGCCATAGGACCATGGCTTCTCACCAATTCAGGCTTCTTTCCCATCCCCCATCCCCCTTATAGTCCCTGAGAATTAAAAACAAAGTCTTTCCACTAAGGCTACCCCTCAGCCCTGTACTAACCTTTCTTTCAGTTTTTTTTGTTTGTTTGTTTTTGGACATGGGGCTTGAACTCTGGGCCTGGGTGCTGTCCCTCAGCTTTTCAGATCAAGGCTAGTGCTACTTGAGCCACAGCACCTCTCCTGGTTTTCTGGCAGTTTATTGGAGATAAGAGTCTTACAGACTTCCCTACCCTGGATGGTTTTGAACTGTGATCCTCAGATCTCAGCCTCCTGAGTAGCTAAAATTACAGGCAAGAGCCACTGGCACCTGGCTGTTTGTTTTTTGTGGCAGTATCAGTATTTGAACTCAGAGCCTTGCACCAGATCCATTGGGTGGCACTCTACTACTTCTACTACTTAAGCCACATCTCCAGTCCAGCTTTTTGTCGCATATTTTGGAGATGGAGTCTCTTGGACTTTCCTACCCAGGCTGGCTTTGAATCATAACTCTCCAGATCTCAGCCTCCATACCATCCTTTCTTGGAAGCCTTTCATACCCAGTCATCAGCTTGCTGACTCAGCCCAATAGGATAGGAATAAGGCTCTTACCCAAGGATTCTACCACCCATTGTGGGCAAGAGGCTTAACAATTGAGACCCCTCCTGCAGGGCTGGATAGGGACAGGCCGAAGATAGTCAGGGTTTTTGCTATACTTAGTGTAGAACGTGCCCAGTAGGAGAGTAGGGGTCAGGATATCATCTGCCATCTCTGCTTCCTAGAAGGGCACTGGCTCATCTGCTCTCCTGGGCCCACCTCTACAAGGCCCAAGTCTTACAAATGGTGCAAGGCTAGTGACCTGGTTTATCTCAACCAGGAGTTCCTTTGGCTTATGCAGAACACTATAGTCAGGACCAGATTCCAATTCCTTCCAAACACAGTTACTTCCCAAACCTCAGGTCTTCTCACCTCCAAACCAAAAACATAGAGGAAATCCTCATCCCTCAGTTAAATGGGCTCATCATAAAGAGGAGGTAACTAAAGATACAAAAGTCATCCTTGGGGGCCGGGTGCTGGCAGCTCACAACTATAATCCTAGCTACTCAGGAGGCTGAGATCTGAGAATCATGGTTTGAAGCCAGCCTGGGCAGAAAAGTTTGTGATACTCTGATCTCCAGTAAACTAGTAATAAAATCCTGAAGTGGTGCTATGGCTCAAATGGTAGTGTGCTAGAGTTGAGCAAAAAGAAGCTCAGAGACACTGTCCCTGCTTAGGCCATGAGTTCAAGCCCTATTACTGGAAAAAAAAAATTGGGCTGGGAATATAGCTTAGTGGTAGAGTGCTTGCCTAGCATGCATGAAGACCTGAGTTCAATTCCTCAGTACCACATAAACAGAAAAAGCCAGAAGTGGTGCTGTAGCTCAAGTAGTAGAGTGGTAGAGTGCTAGCCTTGAGAAAAAGAAGCTCAGGGACAGTGCATAGGCCCTGAGTTCAAGTCCCAGGACTGGCTAAATAAATAAATAAATAAAGCAGGAAGTAGAGGTGTGGCTCAAGTGGCAGATTGCCAGCCAGCCATGAGCCAAAAAATCAAAATTGAGAGAGAGTGAGAGACCTGGAATACAAACCCCAGTACCATTGCAAAAAAAGGGGAACGGGAAGGGGAAGGAGAAGGGGAAACAATAACTAGAGGAAGGGAGGAAACAATAACTAGAGTATGGGACAGGAAAAAGTCAGGAAAGCTCTGCAAGCTCCTATCATACATATACATCCCCCCACCTGATTCTCAAGGAACTCAGAGGCTTCCAGAAGGTTCTGCCAGTGGAGCCATGGCCAAGACAATGAGGGGCAGAAGTTTGTCACCTGTTCTAGTCTCATAGCCCCTAGAGACAACCAGGTTCCTGGCTACCCTGCCTGAAGGGATGTTATTTCACACCTGTCATGGGAACCCCACAAATCTTTCTCCCGGCATTATGCCTTGATCTTAGACAAGTTACCTGATGCCCTGTCAGTTTTCTCATCTGAAAAATGAAGTTGAGTGGGCGAAGCTAAACTTAGGGAGTCAGGAGGCTGGTTTAAGGACAGTAGGCAGGGTCCTTAAAAAAAAAAAAGTGACAGACAATAGTGGCTCACCCCTGTAATCTTAAGTACTCAGGAGACTGAGATCTGAGGATCGCAGTTGAAAGCCAGCCTGAGCAAGAAAGTCACGAGACTCTTATCTTCAATTAAACATCAAAAAGCTGGAAGTGGGGCTGGGAAGGTGGCTCAGTGGTAGAGTGCTTGCCTTGCATGCATGGGGCCCTGGGTTCGATTCCTCAGCACCACATAAAGCAGAAAAAGCCGGAAGTGGTGCTGTGGCTCAAGTGGTAGAGCACTAGCCTTGAGCTGAAGAGCTGAGGGACAGCGCCCAGGCCCAGAGTTCAGGCCCCACAACCAATAAAGAAAAAAAAAAAGGCTTGAAGTGGAGCTATCTATGGCTCAAGTGGTAGAGAACTAGCCTTGAGCAAAAAAGCTCAGGGAGAGCACCCAGGCCTTGAGTTCAAGCCCCCCAGTACAGACAAAAGAAAAAGAGAGAGAAAAAGAGAGAGGGGAGAGAGAGGGGAAGGAAGGAAGGAAAGAAGGAAAAGGAGGAAGGCAAAAACAATGAAATCTCCCCTATATAACTAATGTAACCTAAAAAAAAAAGGAAAATGAAGATGATAATAGCATTACCTCATAGCTTATTTTTTTCTCTTTTGAGATGGGGTTTTACTAGGCTGCCCAGGCTAGCCTCAGGAGACTCCTGGGCTCTATCAGTTCTCCAGCCTTGGCCTCCCAAGTTGCAGTGATTACAGGTGTGTGCCTCTGGGCCAGGCTTCCACCTCACAGCCCTGTGAGGATAACATTCGAGAAGCTGCGCCCACTCTAAGTGCAGTGCCTTACACAGTGACAACTGAGTACAGGCGACTGTTGTTCTCAGTTACTTCTGAGGACCTCCCTGGCCTCCTGCTCCCCTCAGGATCTCCACCTTCACCCACCCCTACAATCGTCCTTGAGCTCCAGGCATTCAGTGTCCATCCTTCATGCCCCCCACACCTGGTGAGCTCACCACTATGTGGGGAAATGACTGATTCCATGATATTCTGTCCGTCTGCCCAGATGTGGCCTGTCTGCTGACCTCAACTGGCTTACCTTGGCTGCTCTCCGGCGGGCACCTTCCCCACTCTCAGCCTCTTCATGCTCCTTGGCACCCTGGGTGAGGTTGGTGTAGCTGACAAGCTTGCCCAGAAGAGACGACACCTTTGGGCGAATGTCCAACTCCTCCTGTAAACAGAGCCACGGGGCAAGATGGCAATGGGCCAAGGCGGCGCCAGAATACCTGTGTTTAGCCAGCAGTCTGGCCTCTGGCCCCAAGCCAACGCCTAAGGCAGGTCTGGGCCTGATCCCAGCTCTTGCCTGGGGAAGCCCAGGACAGCCAACTGGGCAGGTGTGGGCACCACACCTCAGCACCTGGCACTCAAAGGCCCCAGCCCAGCGGCTGCTTCTCTCAGCCCCACCCTGACTGTAAGCAGTGCCAGCCCATTTGTGAAAATCACCCGCCTCAGGGAAAAGGAGAAGGCGGGCATGGCTGGCAGATCACAGGCTTCATCCTGACTGCTCTGCTTGGCCACTTCCCAGCTATGGCTGAACCTCTGGGCTTAACATCTAACCTCTCAAGTCTACACAGAATACCCTAGCCACCTCAGTGTGAGCGGGACAAAGGACGTCTCATCTTCCCACCCAGATGCTCACCTTCCTGGATGGTCTTCCTCTAGGCACTTGCTCCTGTGAATAACTCACCTCGACCCCCATGTCAGGAGGCTGGCCCCCCAGCCCGTCCTCTGGTAAGGACAGGTCAAAGACTACAGTGCAGAACTCTGCTGCTCCCACAGACCAGGAAGCCTCTCGGGGTTCAGGACCCCCACCCCTCACTCAGTCAAGGCTTTTCCTGCCCCTGTAGTTTTCACAGTGTCCTGCCTCTACCTGCTTCTTGCCCATATTTAGCATTTTACCTGGAAGCTCCTTTTTGACCTTCTACACAGTAAAGAGTCAAGATCAAAGCCCTTTGGGCATGTGGAAATTGGGAAACCCACATTATATAGTCATAGGGTAGATGGATGTGTGAGTCAGAGTTTAGGAGTCCAACCCATGCCCTCAATCCAGCTCTCACTGCTCAGCCTGACAAAACTCAAGTTAAGAAGCTGAAGTTCGGGACCCTTCTCAGAAAGGGGTCACTGAAGCTGTAGAGAGTGGGCACAGATACAAGGTGGGAGGACCAGACCTTGGTGAAGTAGAAGGGGACACACGTGGAAGAGCCAATTGGGAAAGCAAGGAAGAATCTGTAGGAGTGAACAGAACCATGGCCTGGAAGGAAGCCCTAAGAATGGGCATAAAAGAGGAAACTAAGAAGTAAGGGGCAGTTGGGTGCCGGTGGCTCACATCTGTAATCCTAGCTACTCAGGAGGCTGAGATCTGAGGATCACAGTTCAAAGCCAGCCCAGGCAGAAATGTCTGTGAGACTCTTATCTCCAACTAACCACCAGAAAACAGGAAGTGGTGCTGTGGTTCAAGTGGTAGAGTGCTCACCTTAAGCTGAAGAGCTGAGGGACAGCACCCAGGCCCAGAGTTCAATCCCCATAACCGACCAAAAAAAAAAAAAAAAAAGGTAAGGGGTTACAAGGGAGATGAATAGACCTGGAGATGGCAGTGGGAATGGCATTGTGAGTGGTCCCTAGGAAAGCTGCTTCAGTTGGAAATAGAACCACAGCCTAGCTCCTAAGGAGCCAGAGAGTAGAGGATACACTTTTCTAGCCCAGAGGCCCCCGCCTGCCCAACCTGTGGCCCAGAATGGTTCATTAGCTACCTCAAATAGTGCCAAGTTCCTGTCATAGTAGTCACTTCCTCTGGAGGCCTCCAAGGGGCAAAGGAAAGGGCTGCTTTCTCTGTGGTTACTCTGTCCTATGGGGAGAGAGAAAGAATCAGTTAGGTGCTGCCTCCTCCACCCTCAGCCCACAGGTCTTTCAGAAGGCCAGTCCCCAAAACATCTTCCCAGTAAATCTTTAGATGCCGCACTGTTAAAAGGCTGGACCTCAGTTTCCCTATCACATCCTAACAACCTCCTTGACGACCAGAGTTAAAGTGGGAGCAACCAGCAATAAAACCCTAGCGCATCAATCCTTGTAGTAGAGGACAAGTGCATGAAAGCCCCAAATATACTAATATACAGCACACAGGCATGAGGATCAGAACCTGCCAAAGGCCTCAGCCCTGACCTATCTGGAGCATACAGCATGCCAAGGGCTGCATGTCCTCAGGTACTGCCCAAGTGCTCTTCCAGATAGCGTGAAGACACATTCATGAAGACAGACAGCCTTTGGCTGCCATAGCTGGCAGGGGACCTACTAGCTACCCCAGTATGTACTTTGCAGGGTGCCCTAAAGGACAGTCCAGAGCATGCTGGGAAGTGAAGTTGACCTGGTATCTTACAAAGAGCTGAAGCCAGTGTAAGGAACTTTCTAGGGTTCTCTACAAAATCCAGGCCAGGTACCAGAGGCTCATGCCTGTAACCTTAGCAACTCAGGAGGCTGAGATCTGAGGACTGTAGTTTGAAGCCAGGCAGGGCAGGAAACACCATGAGATTTTTTATCTTCAACTAATCACCAAAATCCTAGAAATAGAGCTGTAGTTCAAGTGATAAAGCACTAAGCTTGAGCAAAAAAAGTTCAGGAACAGAGCTCAGGCCCTGAAGTTCAAGCACCAGGACTGGTATGTGCACGCGTGCGCGCGAGCGCACACGCACACACGTGCGCACACACACATACACAATATCCAGGCTGCAGGGTGGGTGTTGGATTGAGCAAAGAGGCCAAAATACAGAACAGACTGCACATGAGGATCATCTACTGGCCTCAGTCCCCAGATTCAAGAGGTTTTCTGTAGAATACCTGCCTGTCAAGTTAGTAAGAATGCATCTCAGCTCCTAGAAAACCTGACAGAAATGTGCCAATGGACTTTTTTTTTTTGGGGGGGGGGTCCATCGTGGGGCCTGAACTCTGGGCCTGGGCGCTGTCCCTCAGCTCTTCAGCTCAAGGCTAGCGCTCTACCACTTGAGCCACAGAGCCACTTCCGGCTTTTTTCTTTTTGCTTATGTGGTGCTGGGGAATCGAACCCAGGGCCTCAGGCATGCAAGGCAAGCGCTCCACCACTGAGCCAACTTCCCAGCCCCTGACTTTTTTTTTTTTTTGCCGGTCATGGGGCCTGAACTCTGGGCCTGGGCGCTGTCCCTCAGCTCTTCAGCTCAAGGCTAGTGCTCTACCACTGGAGCCACAGCGCCACTTCCGGCTTTTTCTGTTTATGTGGTGCTGAGGAATCGAACCCAGGGCCTCATGCTTGCAAGGCATGCACTCGACCGCTGAGCTACCTTCCCAGCCAGACTTTTTTTTTTTTTAAGCCTACCCCAACTTCCCCAGTTTGACTGCTGGAATGACAGCAGTCTGGCTGGGACATTTGTCACCCCAATGATCCCTATGTTCAATGTGTCTCATCTAACAGCTGCACAGGTGTCCCTCCCTCCCTCATGCACTGCTCCTGAAGCTGCACACTCGGTAGAAGAGGAAAAGCTTCACAGGTAGAGAGACAAGGTTATACCTGTAGCTGCAATTCGACTAGAGCCTCCACATAAGTTCTCAAGTTGCAAAGCTCAGCTGTGTTTTCTGGGTTCCTATTTATCTACACAGATTTTTCCAAAATCTGTTCCTTGTAAGCCCCAGTGGGTGATTTACCTGGCTTTCTACCAAGTGGGCAAAAGATGCCCAGCACTTTTTTTTTTGAAGGGTGTGCCAAATACCCCTATGCCCTTTAAGGCAGCTTGACAACTATAGCACTGGCTGGCAATCTCTCAGCAAATAGGAAGCAGACATAGGGTTCCAAGAAGGTAGAAAATGAGTTAATATGATGTCCAAAAATGGAAGTAACAATGGAAGTGTCATTACCAACCTAAACTAGTGGTGTGATTGGGTCAATCTTTTCTTTGTAAACAAGCCTAAAGGGGTCACAATTTAAGAGATGTTTGCGGCTCAGGATATCAACTGATGGCATCCTCTTAATGTCAGCACATGATTTAATCTGTCTTTTCCTAGCCCACAGCCAATTAGGAGGTATTTTTTAATTACTCAAGGACATCAACAGGTAAAATGTGGCCATAAGGATTTCCAGGGCAAACTCAGCTCTTCTTGCTTCTATCATGTAAAACAGCACATCCTGGGCTAGCTAAGGAGGCCAAGAATCTTAGGTCCACATTTGGTGATTACAGGTACATCAATGCCACTGGTGCCAAGTCATCTTCAAATCCAGTGAAGCCTTCTAGTCCCTTAGGTATCCTGTGACGTCTGTCATAATCTTGCTGCTTATTGAGGATCAGGATAAGGAGTCACAAGAAAACTCTGAAAACCGTTACATTGCCCTTTAATTGAACCATTCTTCACTGAGAAGCCTCTGAAAATTGTTTTTTGTTTGTTTTGTCGGTCATGGGGCTTGAACTCTGGGCCTGTGCTGTCCCTGAGCTCTTCAGCTCAAGGCTAGCACTCTACTACTTGAGCCACAGTACCACTTCTGGTTTTCTGAGTGGTTTATTGGAGATAAGGGTCTCATGGACTTTTCCTGTCTGGGCTGGCTTTGAACTGTGATCCTCAGATCTCAGCCTTCTGAGTAGCTAGATTATAGGCATGAGCCACTAGCACCTGGCTGAAAAATGTTTTAAATGCTGGGAAGGTGGCTCAGTGGTAGAGTGCTTGCCTTGCATGCCTGAGGTCCTGGGTTCAATTCCTCAGCACCACATAAGCAAAAAGAAAAAAGCCGGAAGTGGCGCTGTGGCTCAAGTGGTAGAAGGCTAGCCTTGAGCTGAAGAGCTGAGGGACAGCGCCCAGGCCCAGAGTTCAGGCCCCATGACCAGACCTAAAATAAATAAATAAATAAAAATTAAAAAATAATAATAAATAAAAAAGTCCAGAAGTGGGGAGCTGTGGCTCCAAGTGGTAGAGCACTAGCCTTGAACAAAAGAACTCAGGGGGCTGGGAAGGTGGCTCAGTGGTAGAGCGCTTGCCTTGCATGCATGAGGCCCTGGGTTCGATTCCTCAGCACCACATAAGCAGAAAAAAAAAAAGCCGGAAGTGGTGCTGTGGCTCATGTGGTAGAGCACTAGCCTTGAGCTGAAGAGCTGAGGGACAGTGCCCAGGCCCAGAGTTAAGGCCCCACGACCGGACCCCCCCCAAAAAAAAAAAAAAAGCAAAAGAACTCAGAAACAGTACCCAGGCCGAGTTCAAGTCCACAACTGACAAAAAAAAAGTCTTAGATTCTTTACTCTGTCCAAAAATGGCAGCTGTAAGAGCTGAGGGTGATACTTAAGTAGGAAAAAAAAAAAAAAAAAAAAAACCTGCCCAGCAAGTTCAAGGCCCTGAGTTAAAGTTGAAACATTCCATATCACCACAAAAGAGAAATTCACATCTGTAATCCTAGCTACTCAAGAGGCTGAGATCTGAGGATCATGGTTTGAAGCCAGCCCAGGCCAGGAAATCTGTGACTCTTAAACCACTAAAAAAGCTGGACGCCACTCAAGTGACCACCAAAAAAGCTGGAAGTGGAGATGTGGCTCAAGTAATAGAATGCTAACCTTGAGCAAACTAGCTCAGGGACAGTGTCCAGGCTCAAAGTTCAAAACCCAGGATGAGAGAAAGAGTGAGAGGAGAGGAGAGGGGAGAAAGAAGGGGGAAAAAGAGGAAGAGGGAGAAAGGGAGAGGGAACAGAAGTGGGAGAGGGAGAGGGAGGGAGAGGGAATCTCAGCCTCCTGAGTAGCTAGGGTTATAAGCAGCCTCAGCTGCATATTTATTTTCATCCTTTTGTGGAAGTAAGTTGAAATAAATTATAAATTATTCTATACTCAAGCACGATAGCCGCACTTCCACCAATTACTGCACTAGTAATTGCACTAGTATCCAGAAACTGTAACACTCAGCTGCCCTCAAAATGGATGACTTGACCTACTCCTTATCATAAAATCCCTCATTCCAAGGTGGCTCAGAGTCCCTTCAAGAGTTGCCCCTAGTACCTAAAGCAACATTTCAGTAAATCTCTTTTAGTAACAAGGACAGTAGGGCTCACTTTCAAGGTCATAGTCAACCAGTAAGGAGGGCCATACCTGGGTCCAGGGTCCACCAAAGCTGGGTGGGGGCTATTGGGTGGGGACTGTTCCTATTCTGAACCCTAGTCCTTCCAGCGTGTATCCCAGAATTCAGCACAGAAGTATGGCCAGGGTATGCACACCTCAGTCTCTGGTTGTTCAGATGGCAAGTGGCTTTGCTTGAATTCCTGGCCCTTCCCTGTGTTACCAGGGAAACCTGCTTAACCTTTCTGTGCTGCTTTGTCACCTTCTATGAAGAAGTTCGCAACCCTGTCCAGCTGCCCAGATACATTAGGAAAGGGAGACTAGCCAGTCTCCAACACAAAGCAGGCACTCCTTGCAGCTCCCCAAAGCCATATTCTGAATAAGCAGTCTATGGCACTGAGGGAATGTGAGTGAGTGTGAGCAGTGTCTCGTGTGTGTACTGCCCTTAGCTTCAAGCTGCCTGAACAGTACTGGCCTCAGCTATTCCAAAAATTCCAGGGCAGGTTTGGGCTTGCCTACTAGGCTCAAGCTGCTCAAACATTTCCTGAGACCCCCCCAGAGAACCTGATACACAGATGTATCCTACAAGCAGCTGTGAATACACCAGTGGTAGGAATGGAGCCAGGTGACTCTCTTGATTCTTGTGTATAAGACATTTGCCTGAAGTGTCCTTCTAGAACCTCACCATTCCTGGCCTACAGGCCAGCTGAACAAGCAGGCCCATGGATGCCCCTCCAAGCAGAGGGGATGGACCTCTTCGAGGATAAAGTGGGCCCCAGGAGCTAGACCTGAGGCTGAGTAATTTTGTGCCCTCTCACCCTTTGCAGTCCCCACCAAGAAGAGCCCAAATCACTCACCATGGTGTAGGATGTCCCCCATCCTGCAGACACAGCCAAGGTCTGGCTGGAAAGGAGTAAGAGGAGAAAGAAAAGGTAGGGAGAAGTGGGAGGAGCTAGCATAGAGGGATCAAGCAGGACTCAGCTAGCGTCCAACAGCACCAAATCCCTCCTGTCACTCTATAAGAGGCCAAGGCGGGGCCAGAGGCTGGCCTTAGCTCTGCTTACTCATTGGTCCAGCCTGATTCTAGGGATGCAGCCCAATCCAGCTGAGGAGAATAGACATCCTCGCAGGCCTACAAGAGGTGGGATGGTAGCTTCTACTCTGACACCTTGAACAAGGCTAGAGGCGGATAAGGGAATGGGGGTGGGGATGAGGAGGCACTCACATGCTGCCAAGCCCGAGAAACTTCCATGCCATGCCACTGTCCTGTGTCCCATCCACACATGGCAGTCCGGTGATAGAAACACACAACCACTGACCCATAGGAGGAGTGGGCAGCCTCAGTCATCTCACTATCCCAGATCAGAGGTCAAAATTGCATCACCATGGGGCTGGGAAGGTGGCTCATTGGTAGAGTGCTTGCCCTGCATGCATGAGGCTCTGGGTTCAATTCCTCAGCACCACATAATCAGAGAAAGCCAGAAGTGGTGCTGTGGCTCAAGTGGTAGAATGGTAGCCTTGGGCTGAAGAGCTGAGGGACAGCACCCAGGCCCAGAGTTCAGGCCCCACAACCGATTTAAAAAAAAAAAAAATCGCATCACCTGACACATTTCCTACATGTCTCCATTACTCTCTTCTTTCTTTCTTCCTTTCTTTCATTGTTGTTGTTGTTGGTCATGGGACCTGAACTCTGGGCCTGGGCACTGACCCTCAGCTCTTCAGCTCAAGGCGAGCACTCTACCACTTGAGCCATAGCACCACTTCTGGATTTTTCTGCTTATGTGGTACTGAGGAATTGAACCCAGGGCCTCAGGCATGCAAGGCAAACACTCTACCACTGAGCCACCTTCCCAGCCCCTTTTTTTTCTTTTTTGGTATTGAGGACTGAACGTAGGACATTGCACTTGCTAGGCAAGCGCTTTGCCAATGAGCCACATCCCTGCATGTCTCCATTACTGTCAGTCCCATATGTCACTGGCATTTGTCATCGGTCATATCACCATCTTCCTTACTGAAAAATCTCCAGGAAAGTGACTGTGAGGATGCCCTATCTGGACCTTTGATCCCCTCAGCTACATAGTTGCACTGATACACACACAGACACATGTTCCCAGCACTGTCACACTCCAAGCTGGGCACCGGTGTGTATAGCCCAGGGGAATAGGGAGCCATGTGGGATAGGCAATGGAGAAAGGGGCTTCCAGGGAGGTGCGCACCTATAAGAAGGGAGGAAGGGATCATTGCCAGGCCCGGTCCTAACAACTAGGTGAAGAACTAAGGCACTACCACAGAGCACAAGGGGCTTGTAGCTAATCTGGAGGCTGAATTCTGGAGGATCCCATTTGGAAGCCAGTAGGGGTATTGAAGTCTGTGAGACTCCATCTCTAGAATAACCAGCAAAAAGTTGGACTGGGAGTGTAGTTCAAACGATAAGTGTGCCCATCAAGCAAATGAGAGGCTCTAAATTCAAATCCTAATACCAGGATCAAGAGAAAAGAAAAGAAGAAAGAATGAATTAAGATGCCAAAAGTGGGGGGAATAAAGGAGAAGGATGGAGGGGGCTGGTGGATGAGGCGCTGTGTACATATGTGTGGAGTATCAGGGTTAAACTCTCTAGTACAACTAATGTATGCTAGTAAAAAGTGTGATGTGCGTGCGTGTGTGTACTTTTAAAGAATTAAGGCGCCGGAATATCACATCCGGGTTTGAATCCCACCAGAGGAAAGTTACATAACCACCTCCCCTTCATTCCTTCCTGAGTGCGAGTAACAGCATCTCTCCCGAGAGGGAGGTTAGAAAGGATTAAACGAGTTGATTCACGTAAAGTGCCTCGACAAGCCTGGCCCCGTGCGACTGCTCCCCAGATGTCCACTGAACCTACACATCCACAACCGGGGGGGGGGGGCTCCCGCGATGGGCGCACCCCTTTCCCTCCTGCCGGGCCAGGGGCGGGGGGCAGGGGGTGGAAAGCCTCCCCAAAGGGAAGATGAAGCCACAAGAGGATGGAGGAGAAGGCGCCGCGGCTGCGGTCTCGGGCTCCCGACTCCTGCCAGGCAGCCGGCTGGCTGGCTTCCCCGGGCGGCCACGTCTGCAGCCCCCGCCCGCAGCCCGCAGGGGAGGAGCTGGGGCGAGCAGAGCGGCCCAGCCCCGGCGCCCGGGCTCCCCGGGGCCCTGGGGAAACCCGTGCTGCACGCGCCGGGCGGGGAACAGCGGGCGGCGCAGAGCGTGGAAGAAAGTTGAGCCCGCACCGACGTGTGCGCGCCAGGTCGGGCCGTGCGTGCGGCAGTGGGTCCCGGGAGGGATGCGCCCTCCCCACCCGCCCCGCCGGGCCCAGACCCCCCCCCCCGCGCCGGGCCCGCCCTCACCGTCCGAGTCCTCCCGCTCGGCGCGCTCCCCGTAGTCCACCCAGCTGAGCCCCTCGAGGTTGTCATAGTCGCCACGCTGCGGCCCATCCACCGGCACCACGGTGAAGTGCGGCATCGCGCGCGCCCGCTCGCCGTCCCGGCCGCTCGCCGGCTGTGCCCGCAGCCCGGGGTCGGAGCGCCCCGCCCGCTCGCATTCCTCCCCGCTGCGCTCACTTCCTCCGCCCGCCCCCCGGGCCGCCCCTCGGGGGCGGGGAGCAGGAGGGGCTCCGGCCGGATCCTCCCCGAGAGGGATCTGCCGTCCAGAGGACCCCCTAAAAGCCGGAGAAGTCCCCGAAGTGAGAAGAGACCCCTTAAAGGAGGCCCTGCGACTGGGCCTGTTCCTGTGTGACGGTCGGGTGAGGGACTGCCCTCTCTGAGCTCCAGATGCATCACTTCTTGACACTGGGGCATGGGGGTGCATGGAGTGGGGGTGAATGGGCTCGGATCTCTGGACCTAGTAAGCCCTGGGATGCCTGTAGTTACTTCCTGAGAGAGAGGGTGGGCAGGACTGACCCAGGACCATCGCGGCTAACCTCCGTCTGGCCCAAAGTCACCACAAGATACACTTTCCTCACTTTCACCCGGCGTCTGAGCGACGGTAGAGCGAAGCCGGACGGTGGTGCCACGCCTGCCCAGCTCCGGGTGTCTGCAGCCTCCCTGGTTGGAGGCGGCTGCAAGCCGTAGGCTCTTCCAGGGAGGCTACTGCCTCCCCTGTCCGCGTTCTCCACGTCGGGGCAGAACACTGGGTGATAAGACAAGGTTTTTCATTTTAATTCTTTTTGTTTTCTGCCCCCAGAAGGTTCCTTTATCAGAGCCATTTACTTATTTGTTCCCAAGTTCTTTCACCAGCTTCAGATAACATCCTGTAGACTTTAGCATCTTTATCTTTCTGCACCGTCCTTTCTCTCTCAGTCCTTTATCAGAAAACCCCAGAGGCCATCTTACTTGTCTTTCTCCATTCTCCCTTTCCTGCCTTTACAACTTGGACGGAGCCTCAGGCTCCATGCTGGAACCGCCTCCACCTCCTCGCTTCCAGCTCTGGGAAGAGAGCTGTCAGCTCTGTCAGCCAGCTCACAGTTAGGTAACCCCAGCCAACTGCTACCCGACCCCTCCTCCAGCAGCCAGGGTTGCTGCCACCAGTCAGCCTGACTTCCTGCTCCTCGCACCACCTTCAGCTGCCCTCCAACCCGCCTCTCCCCTGCTCACTGTCCTCCCATGTGGGCCAGGGGAGGAGCCCCCTCCTCTGAAGAGAAAGCCTTGGTTTCCTCCTAGTGGTCTTGGCTCCATCATGGCTCTTTCGGCACCTGGTCCTTGGCTGCAGGACCCATTCTAACAAAGAGCACCACAAAGAAGAAAGGACACACGTGTGGTTCCATGCCTCAAATATTTATTCTAACCATATTCTGCAGTCTGGATACCTGTGGACTTGCCACAGTGACTTCTGGAGAGACTGACCGTCACCAGAGACAGAGGATGAGGACTGGGGAGATAACAGCAGCCACAAGGCCTGGAATGGGGCCCCGTGGGCACTTGGAGGATTTCCAGAGGTCCTGATTGAATGGCCCCTTGGTCACCTTCAGGTGCGAACCCTGGTGCTTATTGGGCAATGGAGGCTGGAGGTGGGAGTGGCAGGTGCTGCTGAGATGCCTGTCTGGAATCTGGGCCTCCACAGGGCTCTTCCCACTGCTTTCATCTCTCACCTGGAAGTGAGAGTCAGCAGTGAGACACACCACAGCTACCCCTGTCTGCTCAAACCATTGAACCAATCATCCTTTGTGCCAGCCCTGTGTACCTGCTCCACTTGTCTGAAGACCCGCAGCAGATTTCCTCGAAGGACTCCTTGAAGCTCTTCCTCACTCCAGCCCCGACGCAGCAACTCCTCTATCAGCACTGGGTATGTAGACACGTCCTCCAACCCCTGAGGGAACCTGTGTGGCCACACCAGGCAAGTGTGGGACCTTGGCCCTGATCCTCATCTAGGGCCTCCTGCCTAGCAACAATGCATTTGACTTAAATTGAAGGTCAGTGTCCACCTGGGAAGCGCTTTAAGGACTAGCAGATGGCCAGTCCACAGCAGATCTGCTGGGCTGGGAGAAGTGCATGAATTGAGCTCCCTTGGGGAGGGGAGTACTTGAGCGAGTGTGCTGACTTGGGTCCACTGTGCCACAGAAATGACAGAGAAAACCCAGGAAATAGGACCTGGGCAGGTGCGCTGCAAGATCAGAGCCTGTGGTCAAGGCCTAACTGATGGGAAAACGCTGGGATGGGTAACTAAGACTGAAAGAACCTTTGCTGATGGGGCTGGGAAGGTGGCTCAGTGGTAGAGCGCTTGCCTTGCATGCATGAGGCCCGGGGTTCGATTCCTCAGCACCACATAAGCAAAAAGCAAAAAGCTGGAAGTGGCGCTGTGGCTCAAGTGGTAGAGTGCTAGCCTTGAGCTGAAGAGCTGAGGGACAGCACCCAGGCCCAGAGTTCTAGAGCTGAGGGACAGCACCCAGGCCCAGAGTTCTGGCCCCATGACCGGACCCCCCCCGCCCCACCCCCAAAAAAAGAATCTTTGCTGAACCTCAGCCAAGATGAGTCCCTGTGGGAAACACTTACCGGCCAGATCCATCATAATTTCCACCAATCCCAATGAATTCGGATCCAATGACCGCCCTGATGTGGTCAAAATGATCTAGAAGATGGAGGTTGGTGGTAGACAGCACAAGGCTTGGAATCAGACCCTAGCTGGAGCCAGTGTCTAAGACCTAGCACTAGACCATGCCAGCTGACTCCGCAGGGACTCAAGTCCTAAAGTAGCTAAGATAGAATACTGGGGCTGAACCTGCATCTAGAGCATCTCTGCCTGTCTGGCCCAGAGATGTGGGGAATGAGAAAGGTTCAAGGAGTAGGAGGGAAAACAAAAACCCAGAGGCAGAGAAGAAAGAACACACACTTGGTTCCTTTGAGAGGAAATGAAAAGCTGGGTCTGCTGCCCCAGGATTGTAGGGAGGTTTGCAGTTGCCCATATGTGCTGAACTACTGGAACTGTCCCCGAAGGTCCCAGTGACCAAAACCCAAGACAGAGCTAGGAAAAGAGCTGAGGCGGGGCTTACCTGCCACAGTAGACAGGTTGCTAAGCAGGTCACACTGCAGAATCCCCATCGACAGTGTCACCATCACGATGCCACCATTCTTCTTCTATAGGAATAAGACCCAAGGGCACTCAGGTCAGCCTTTCTGGCCTGCCAGTGCGCCTTGCTGTGGCAACCCTAACAGGACAGGAATTTCATGCTGGCTTCATAGACTGGATGAGGCTTCCTTACTGGGTTTGTGGGTCTCTGATGAAACTGATTTGACCTTCAGTTTTAGAGACAGAAGAGCGTTCAAGCATGTGTGAGACCTGAACTAGCAACTTTCTTTGTTCGGGGTCAAGAATCTTTTTTTTTTTTTTTTTTTTTTTGGTCAATTGTGGAGCTTGAACTCAGGGCCTGGTTGCTGTCCCTGAGCTCTTTTGCTGTAAGCTAGTGCTCTACCACTTTGAGCCACAGCTCTACTTCTGGTTTTCTGGTGGTTAAGTACAGATAAAAGTCTCATAGGCTTTCCTGCCCAAATTGGCTTTAAATCACGATCCTCAGATCTCAGCCTCCTGAGTAGCTAGGATTATAGGTATGAGCCACCAGTGCCCAACCCAAGAATTTTTTTGGGGGGGGTCCGGTCGTGGGGACTGAACTCTGGGCCTGGGTGCTGTCCCTCAGCTCTTCAGTTCAAGGCTAGCACTCTACCACTTGAGCCACAGCACCACTTCCGGCTTTTTTCTTTTTGCTTATGTGGTGCTGAGGAATCGAACCCAGGGCCTCAGGCATGCAAGGCAAGCACTCTACCACTGAGCCACCTTCCCAGCCCTAACCCAAGAATTTTTTAATGAGGCATATCTAACCTTGGATTTGAGATATGCGGTAGCTACTTACCAGAAGCTGCAGGATATCATCAGGAACATTCAGTGTATTGTTGCACACAGCTCTGGCAGCTGAGTGGGAGAAGATCACAGGAGCCTGTGACACCTCCAGGGTCCGCCTCACTAAGGTGTCCGAGGCATAGGACAAATCTATCATCATTCCCAAACGGTTCATTTCCTCCACCACTTTCTGCAGGGACAATTTTATTTTTGGAGGGGTAATGGACGTCAGGGGGCTCAGGTGTATGTTCATAACTATAGTGAACAGGTGGGGTTGCGTATGGAACAGACATCCTCACCTCACCAAAGTTTGTCAACCCGCTGACATTGGTATACAAGTGGTGTCTGAATTTGGTAGAACTCTCCGCCCTGCAAGACAGCCAGGAGAGGACAATGTAGCTGGCCGCACCTTGGTCATCAGTGACTGGGCCCCCTGTCCATCCATCTCACCTCTAAAACAGGTGAGGATCCAGTGATAGCTATCAGGGTATATATAGAGAGTGTCCAGCCTCCCTCTGTGGATCCCACTTAATTCTCAGCTCACTGGTCAGGCCCAGCCCAGAGAAGGCAGTTTCCCTTCTACACTGTCTGCCATTCTATCCTAGATGGTACTGAACTCACCAGGGTGTGCTGCAGGTGAAGGTGAGCATCAGGTAGCGTACTCCCAGCAGATAGAAACTTCGAAGCACAGAGAGGCTGCTATCCAGTGAGTGACCACCCTCCACACCAATAAGGCAGGCCAGCTTTTGAGTACTGTTCAGACCTGAAGAGGGTGGACAATCAAGTGGTCAGAGAGCCCAGCAACAGAATTCATGAATGAACCCTTGACTATCTCCTCAGCCAGCATCTCACCTTCTGCGGTGGTCACAAGCTCCAGCTCAGAATAGGCAGCACACATGCGGCGAATGAGGTCAATCTGCTCCAGAGTGAGGCGCACAGCATCCCGGTCCTGGGTCTCGCATGGCACATAGGCTGACCAGAACTAGAGATAGGTCAAGAAGTTCAGAATGTAGTTTAGGTAGTGTCCAATCCTGTAGCTCTGCCACTCCTGACTTACCCCCACAGCAACCATTTGGATTAGTAGCCCCCAAATGAATATTGTATCACCCCATGATTTATTTATTTATTTTGTCGGTTGTGGGGCTTGAACTCTGGGCTTGGACACTGTCCCACAGCTCTTCAGCTCAAGGAGAGCACTCTACCGCTGGAGTCACAGGGCCACTTCCGGGTTTTCTGGTGGTTAATTGAAAATAGAGTCTCATAGACTTTCCTGCCCAGTCTGGCTTTGATCACGATCCTCAGATCTCAGCCTCTTGAGTAGTTAGGATTACAGGTGTGAGCCACAGGCACCAGCTTGAGTGATATATATATATATATATATATATATATATATATATATATATATATATATATATATATCTCAGAGCACTGACTGAAATTTTTTTAATTTTTTGCTTAAGGCTGGCATTCTACCACTTGAGTCATAGCTCTACTTCTAGCTTTTTTGTTCATTAATTGGAGATAAGAGTCTCATGGGTGTTTCTGCCTGGGATGGCTTTGAACCACAATCCTCAGATCTCAGGTTCCTGAGCAGGATTACAGGCATGAGTCCTCAGTGCAAACATGTAGGCAAACTAGACTCTAGACACATCTTGGACTACAGATTATAGTCATGCCCTTTGTGAATACCCAGGCCAACCTAACATAACCTTTGTGGTTCTAGTCACTCCTATACTCACCAGGGATTTTCTGGTCATTTTCTATGTCTCCACAGAATCCCTGACATCCATGCAGCTCAACTGTCTGGATCACCAATGACCCCCCCCACACACACACACACTTCTGAATACCTCATGATGGCACACGGAATACCCCACGGTACCTTCCCCTTCACTTGGAGGTGGGCCTAGCCAGGTTTCTATGGTTCCCTCACCCCCACATCCATCTCCCATCATGCTGTGGTATCTAGGGTGTCTCTGTGGTACCTGAGCACCCACAAGGCCATCACTAAGCCTGTCCAGGTTGGTCTGACCCAGGCTGAAATTGTACAGATTCACATTCTGCAGCTTGTTCTGGAAAAACTGTCTCAGAAGCAAAGGCAGGTCGTTGTGCCTAGGGGTGTCAAGACAAAGAGTGGGAACGCGGCCGTGAGGAAAGGTCATATCAACACGCCTGTGCCTCTCCTCCCCAACTCCACATGGTCATGCAGGCAACGTGCAGACCCCTGAGGCTGGGTTGGGGGGTGGGGAGTAGGTCCCATCAGCAATGAGGTAGTGGGGGGGGCACCCATGGGTGGTATAGGGGATTCCTTGCTCACCCCTCACGCTGTGAACCCTCCCTGGCCCAGAGGTTCCATATGGTAGCCATTCACGCCACCCCGCCCTACTTGGCATCTACGAACCCGTCCACAAGCGGGAAGTCCTGCATCAGGGCCCGAGCACGCTCTCGTAGAGTGGGCGTGGGGGAGGTGCCCGTCAGGGTCGGGGCGCTAGAGGTGACCATCGTTGCCGGGGCACTGGAGGCGCCCATTGTGGCCAGGTCGCTGGGGATGCCCATCATGGTCGGGGCGCTGGAGCTGGCCAGCGGCATGGTGTGGACACGGGTTGCCGGGGGCGACGGCAGCAGCTGCAGGAGCAGGAACAAGAACAGGCCGTACCGCGGAGGCCGCCCGCCTAGCGCGAGAGGACCCCGGCGGCCAGCGGGCCGCATGCTGCGCAAGGACAGACAGACGGACACGGGTGACCGTCGCGAAGGCCTGAGAGGTGTAGGTGAAGGGCGGAGGGTAGTGGCAGGGTCTCGCCTGTGGATACTGGTGCCCCAGGACGAAGGCTTGCTCACAGCAGCTCACAGTGGCGCTACTTCGCTACCTCCACAACCGACGCGCGGGAACCTTCCACGCCGCAGAGCGCAGCCGCCAGGGGGCGTCACGGCTTCCCGCCCTCTCGTTGGACAGCGCCTCCCAGCGCCTGGCGGGAGTCGGTGCGCAGAGCGTGTCTATAAGCGGCGTGCGCGCACGCGCGTGGGGCGGTAGGCACCTCCCCCCATGTTCACCCCGCCCCCATCAGGCTCCTCCCATCCTCCCTCCTTCCCCCTCCCCCCACCTCAGCCCGGTCCCACCCTCTTTTCCTCATTGCTTTTGGCTCCTACCTACTTTGTTGTATCGCCCAGCCGGGATCCCTGTACCAACCACCGTGGGAGGAGGATAGTGGGGAGCAGGTGGTGGCCCCTTAATCTTCCTAGTTTCACTCACCAGCTAGTGTCAATTGGGTCGACGCTTGGTTGTTTTGCTGCCCAGGTGGGCAGGCAGGTTTCTGGATCTATTATCTTTTTTATCTTTATTATCTTTTACCTTAGTATCAACTTTGGGCCTTTCTAGACTGTGTATAAACAATTCCTTCCTCCACCCTCCCCCCCCCCCCCCCCAGTACTGGGTTTTAACTCAAGTCCTCCATCAGCTCTACTGGCACGCAACAAATTGTTTGTTTGTTTGTTTGTTTGCTGTTTTTTTTACAATGCTGGGATTAAATCGAGGACTTCATTAGTGCTGAACAGTCTATCACTGAGGTACACTTTCACCTCCTTAGGTAAAAATAACTTCAATTTTATGCTGGACAGCAGTGGCTCAAGCCTATAATCCTAGTTACTCTGGAGCTGAGATCTGAGGATTGCAATTCAAAGCCAGCCCAAAGGCCCACACCTGTAATCCTAGCTACTCAGGAGGCTGAGATCTGAGGATTATAGTTCAAATCCAGACTAGGCAAGAAAGTCCTTAAGACTCTTCAATAACCACTGAAAAGCCAAAGTGGTGTTATACCGAAATTCGGGGACCCCCAGAAGACCACCAGAGACCACGATCAATGTAAGCAACAAAGAGCCGGTTTATTGCAAGCTCGAGCTTGGTCCTCCGCGCACATGGTAACTGGTGACGCTAAGAGGCCCAGAGCATAGAATCAGGGCTGTTTTTATAGTATTGAACAAACAACTTAAGGAACTTTTACATAAGAAATTACATGATTGGTTAACATTTACATTTAAAGCAAGCTAAACTGGGCAAATAATGATTGGTTGATCTTTACAGAAAAAATGTCCTTGGTCCATAGCTTGACTGAAAAAGGTTATGAGTCATACCCAGACCAACAGAATGCATGGCATGTCTCGCCCTGGGCTCTGAAGAATGGGTTGTTTAGAAACTCTTATTAGTCCTAGGTGGGTGGGGGGCAACACCACTTGGGGGCTAACACCTGCCTTAAGCAAATGCCATCTATGGCTCCAAGAATTGTGCATGGCTTTTTGTCATAAATTCCTAGCATTGGGGCTAAAATGGATCACGACTCAAGTCGCAGAACTGAGATAGAGTGTTAAACAAAAATGGAGTTGCTTAGGTTTCTTAAAACATTGTATTTCTTCCCTAGGGCCTTACTGCCTCGGCCTCCAGGAGGGGTGTTGCAACTGTGGGGATAATTCTGAGGACTTTGCCCCCTTGGTCAGGGCTGTAAACCCTTTGAAGTCTTTTACTAAGCAACTCTAGGCTCCCAGGCTGACATTCCACTACTAAGTAACTAAAACCAGTCACAGTTAAGATCATACAAAAACCATACAATCATCCAGTACAAAGCAATAAAGCAATTCATACAGAAGCAAAAATGGCTGTTAGGTGCTGTCATATATATATATATATATATATGTTTTTTTTGCGTTCTTCAGTGGAACTGTGGTTCATGTGGTAGACTACTAGCCTCGAGTTAAAAAGCTCAGGGACAAGCTGGCTCACGCCTCTAATCCTAGCTAGTCAAAAGGCTGAGATCTGAGGATCACAGGTCAAAGCCAGCCTGGGCAGGAAAATCTGTAAGACTCCAATAAACCACTCAGAAAACCAGAAGTGTCACTGTGGCCAAGAGGTAGAGCACTAGCCTTGAGCTGAAGAGCTGAGGGACAGCGCCCAGGCCCAGAGTTCAACCCCCATGACTCTCACACACACACACACACACACACACAAATACACACACAAACACACACGCACACGCACATGCACATGCACACACTCAGGGACAATGACCAGACACTGAACCAGGACCAGAACAAGAAAACTCAAACAAACAAAAACCCACTTGAGTTTAATGAAACATTTTTTTGTGGGGGGAGGAGGGGTGTGGGGCTTGAATTCAAGGCCTGGAGCTGTCTCTGAGCTCTTTTGCTCAAGGATAGCATCTACCACTTTAAGCCACAATCCACTTCAGGTTTTCTGGTGTTTATTGGAGATAGGAGTCTCACAGACTTTCCTGCCCCATCTAGCTTTAAACCATAATTCTCAGATCTCAGCCTTTTTAGTAGCTAGGATTACAGGAATAAGCTACTAGTGCCCAGCTGTGAAACTTCTTTTAAGATGTCACTGTTACTAGTAATGTTCTTGTTTTATTTTCTTTTTTTGGGGGGTCCAGTCATGGGCCTGAACTCTGGGCCTGGGCACTGTCCCTCAGCTCTTCAGCTCAAGGCTAGTGCTCTACCATTTGAGCCACAGCGCTACTTCCGGCTTTTTTCTTTTTGCTTATGTGGTGCTAAGGAATTGAACCCAGGGCCTCATGCATGCAAGGCAAGCGCTCTACCACTGAACCACCTTCCCAGCCCCTCTTGTTTTATTTTCATTGCTGTTGTTGTTGTTTACCAGTCCTGCGCGTTGAACTCAGGACCTGGGCACTGTCCCTGAGCCTTTCTGTACTCAAGGCTTACACTCTATCACTTGAGCCACAACACCACTTTCTGGCTTTTTCTGCTTATATGGTACTGAGGAATCAAACACAGGGCTTCATGCATGGTAGGCAAGCACTCTACCATTAAGCCATAGTCCCAGCCCCCACCTTGTTTTTTTGTTTTTTTTTTTTTTTTTTTTTTTTTTTGCCAGTCCTGGGTCTTGAACTCTACCATTTGAGCCACAGGGCCACTTCTGGCTTTTTCTGTTTATGTGGTACTGAGGAATCAAACCCAAGGCTTCAGGCATGCTAGGCAAGCACTCTACCACAAAGCCACATTCCTAGCCCTTTTTTTGTTTTTAAATATCACACTGGGTTTAGTGTTAAATGTATGAAGTCCCAGTTACTTGGGAGGCTGAGAGAATTACAAGTGGTATTGAGGGTTTTGAATTTAGGGCCTTGTACTTTCTAGAAGGCCCTTTATCTTTGTGTCATGTCCCCCAGACATGAATTTTTCTGGTTAATTTTTAGATAAGGTCTCACTTTCTGCACAGGATAGGCTATTTGGAACAAAAGATCCTCCTACTTATTTCCATATAGCTGAGATAACAGACATACATACCATTGTACCCAACTTCATTAGTTAAGATGCAAACTCTTTGCCCAGGCTGGCCTGGAACCATGATCCTCCTGATCTTAGTGTCTTCAGTAGCCAAGATTACAAGTTGAGTTACTATGCATGGTGCCTGACTACTGAGTAGTTAGGATTATAGCTACTGTAAGGCTAGGAATGTGGCTTAGTGGTAGAGAGTTTACCTAGCATGCACGAAGCCCTGGGTTCGATTCCTCAGTACCACTAAAACAGTAAAAGCCATGCCGAGTGCCAGTGGCTCATGCCTGTAATCCTAGTTACTCAGGAGGCTGAGATCTGAGGATCTGCTACCTGGCCAAGAAAATCCATGAGACTCTTATCTCCAATGAACTACCAGAAAACTGGAAGTGGTGCTATGACTCAAGTGGTAGAGTGCTAGCCTTGAGCAAAAGAAATTCAGGGACAGGGGCTGGGAAGGTGGCTCAGTGGTAGAGTGCTTGCCTTGCATGCATGAGGCCCTGGGTTCGATTCCCCAGCACCACATAAGCAAAAAGAAAGAAGCCGGAAGTGGTGCTGTGGCTCAAGTGTAGAGCGCTAGCCTTGAGCTGAATTGTTGAGGGATAGTGCCCAGGCCCAGAGTTCAGGCCTTACGACCAGACCCAAATAAATAAATAAAAGAAATTCAGGGACAGTGCCTAGCCCTTGAGTTCAGGCCCCAGTACTGGCAAAAAAAAAAAAAAAAAAAAAAGATAATTTGGGATCCTTCTGAATAGTGCTTGTCCAGTATATATAGCTCAACCCCCGGGTACCTCAGGCTTAGTCAATCCTTGAGCAAATAGTAGCTGAAGTCTAGATTCCCCCATCAACCACTGCATCGACTCATATCTGGTTCCATGTCCAAAAGATTTATTTGTGCCTGCACAAGTGGGGAGCTTCATAGGGATCAAAGTGCCAGAGTGACATCTGTCAGGACCAACGAGGTCACCAGAGCCACAAAATAAGGCCTGGAAATATGGCAACAACAAACATGGCAACAACAGTAGAGCTTGGGACTGTGTGGGGGGACATTGAAAATAACCACCTTGGTGACAACTTGGGTGTCCAATGTACAGGGATCTCAGTTACTTTCTGGTCTGGGACCAGATGTCTCAGAGGCTGACGCTGGAGGATGGAGCGGCACAGACTGCCCAGCTGTTCTTCTGGGAATACGTCCTCCAAAGGACTCTGCCACTGCTTTTCATCCCGTACCTAAAATGGAAATGGATTGTCAGCAGCTCCCATAGCTCCCCCTTGAGGCACCTGCTCGGACCCCTGTGCCACTCTCTTGCCCCAGCCCTGTGTACCTGCTCCACTTGTCTGAAGACCCGCAGCAGATTTCCTCGAAGGACTCCTTGAAGCTCTTCCTCACTCCAGCCCCGACGCAGCAACTCCTCTATCAGCACTGGGTATGTGGACACGTCCTCCAACCCCTGAGGGAACCTGTGTGGCCACCATTAAGAAAATCTCAGACCTGGCACCCTGATCCCAACACAGAATCCAATTCTGGGACTCTGCACCCCAACCCTGGGCAGATGTGAAAAGTGATTCACTCCTTCTTGTGCCTCATCCAGAGGAGGCCTCAAAACTTCCTTGAATATTTGCCAAAATTAATTTGTGTGTGTGTGTGTGTGTGTGTGTGTGTGTGTGTGTGTGTGTGTGTGTGTGTGTGTGTTACTGGTACTGGGACTTGAACTTAGGGCCTTGCACTCTTGCTCAGCTTTTTTGCTCATAGCTTGTGCTCTTACCATTTAAGCCATGCCTAATTAATTGGAGATAGGTCTCCTGGAATTGTCTGCCAGGTCTGGCTGTGAACCTCGATCTTTAAGAATCAGCTTCCTGCATAGCTAGATTATAACGTGATGCACTGGCACCTAGTTAAACTGTACTGTTAAGATCTGTATCTTCCACTGAAATTAAATGTTCCCTCTTTAAAAAAAACACACACATGCTGGGTATGGTGGTGTATCATGCTTATAATCTTAGCTATACAGGAGGCTGAAATTGGGAAGATCATGATTTGAAGTAAACCCAGGCAAATAGTTAATCAGACCCAATCTCAACTAATAAAAGTTGAGTATTAGCTGGATACTGGTAGCTCACACCTGTAGTCCTAGCTACTCAGGAGGCTTAGATCCAAGATCAAGGTTTGAAGTCAGTGTAGGTGAATAAGTCTGTGAGATTGTTATATCCAGTTAACCAGCAAAAAGCCATAAGGGGAGCTATGACTCAAGAGAAATGGGCTGGGCATGTAGTTCAGTGGTCAAGTGCTTGTCTAACATGCACAAAGCCCTAGGTTCAATCCCCAGTACTGCAAATGAATGAATGAATAATGATTACTGAGGTTGGCACTGATAGCACATGCCTGTAATCCTAGCTATACAGGAGGCTGATATCTGAGGACTGCAGTTAGAAGCCAGCCCAGGCAAGAAAGTTCATAGGACTCTTATCTTCAATTAACTACCAGAAACTCAGATGTGTAGCGGTGGCTCAAAGTAGTGGAGCACTAGCCTTGAACACAAAAGCTCAGGGTTGGTGTCTAGCCTCTTAGATCAAGCCTCATGATCAACCAAAAAAAAATTAAAATAAACAGCAACAACTGACTAGAATTGGGCAGAGATGATAGCCAGCCCTGCCCAACTTGGATGCCTGTTCATAGAGAGTAGGTCTGCTGGGACTGGGTTTATGTGTATGTGCAGGTAGATGAGCTCTCTGGTGGCTCAGACAAATAAGGGCCTCTCTGGCCTTTAGGACCAGAAGGCTGAAGGCTGAAGATTAACCCAGGACGCATACCTGGGGATCTAGGAAGTACAAGGTGGGCAATGCCTAAACGCAATGGGGGAACATGCTGGGGAGCATGGCGACCAGGGCCCCATTGCTCTCCAGCAGCCCCAAACCACAGAAAGTACTCACTGGCTGGTGCCATCATAATCTCCACCAATCCCGATGAATTTGGATCCAATGACTGCCTTGATGTGGTCAAAGTGATCTGGGGAGATGGGGAGTCAGCAGTGTGAGGCTTCTAGGGGTAGGGTTACCCTTCTAAATCTACACTCTGATGATCTTCCATTCTTGCAGCTGATAAGGCCATGAAGACCAGTCCTTGATTACCTGACACTTTGTGTGGCCACCTGAAGGTCCTGAGGTTTGACAGGGACAGGTCTCACCTGTCTCTATACTAGACTTTAGGTTTGCAATGAAGCCATTTAGAGAGTCACCCATTGGTGCCATTTCCCATCCAGATCCACCCGGCCTCCAGACTCCTTGAGAACCTGGTGGAGGCTTCTTTCTGGAGATGTGGAAGATAAGAAAGGAACAAAGAATAGAGCTAATAAAGACTTCACAGACCTAAGGTAGAGACAGGGCTCCCAAGGCTTTGGTAGTCCTGACCAAAGCACAGGTGTTTAGCACTCAGCTTTATGTCCGATCACCTCCCTTTTACTCACCAGCAGGGCAATGTAGACTCTGTAACTATCATTCCACCATAGCACCGATGTGCTGTTCATCCTGTGATTTTTAGCTAAACCATCACTGAAGCTGTGCTGATATGCTCCAAAGACTTCAGGTCCAAAGCAGAGCTTCTTAGGAAGCACGGGGGGGGGGGGGGGGGCTAGTAGGGGAGGGGAGGGGAGGACCGGGGCAGGCTCACCTGCCACTGTGGACACGTTGGCTAATTTGTTGCACTGCAGCACCCCTACAGATAAGGATACCATCACGATGCCACCGTTATTCTTCTGCAAGGATAGTCAGGCACATGCTCAGCTTGGCCCGCAGCACAAGCATGTTCCTTCCCACCCCTTGGGCCCCAATGAGAAAGCTGCTGATCCCTAACTTTATGAGCCACAGGAGACTGTACCTCTCTGATTTTGTGTGAGTGGAGGAATCTCAAGGAATCTGGGTTGGGTGGAGGTATCTTGGCTCAGGGTTTGAGAAATAGAAGAATATTTACCATCTAGAATCTCTAGTCCGACACATATTTAAGACTTCAGGGGATACGGAGAGAAGATGTTCAGCCTAGATTTTCAGCAGATTGAGGAAACAGGGGCCCATTTTTTTTTTTCTTTTTTTGGTCTGCTGTGGGGTCTGAACTCTGGGCCTGGGCGCTGTCCCTCAGCTTTTCAGCTCAAGGCTAGCACTCTACCCTACCACTTGAGCCATAGCGCCACTGCTGGCTTTTTCTGCTTATGTGGTGCTGAGGAATCAAACCCAAGGCCTCATGCATGCAAGGCAAGCACTCTACCACTGAGCCACCTTCCCAACCCTGTGCAAGGGCGGGGGGGGGGGTGTGGGGGAGAAGTTCAAGGTCTTGTGAAGTTTTTCCTTTAGTTCCCAAGGCTGGGTAATTTCTCACCAGACGCTGCAAGATGTCATCAGGAACATTTCGAGCATTCTCACACACACCCCGGGCAGCCGAGTGAGAGAAGATCACAGGTGCTTGTGACACTTCCAAGGCCCGTTGTGCTACAGCATCTGAGCCATGGGACAAATCTACCATCATGCCCAGGCGATTCATTTCAGCTACCACCTTCTGCAGGGACAGATTGGGAGGAGACTGTCAGGGGTGTCCATGTGCCCCCTCCCATTTATCTATAGGGAAAGGTAAGGCATGGGCTGGAGTACTAAACCACAGTCCTCACCTCACCAAAGCTGGTCAGTCCACTGACATTGCTGTAGAATGGGTGGACATTCTTTGATGAGCTCTCTGCCCTGCAGAATGGCCAGAAAACAGGTCTGACTGGTGGCTATTCTTGGCCACAAGAGCCTAAAAGCCTCTACTGAAACTTCTACCCCGATTGGGCACCTGTGGCTCACATCAGGCGGCTGAGATCTAATGGTTGTGGTTTGAAGCCAGCCCAAGTAGGAAAGTCTGTTAGACTTATCTCTAGTTGAGCACAAAAAAGGGGGAGGGGGGCTGGGAAGGTGGCTCAGTGGTAGAGTGCTTGCCTTGCATGCAGGAGGCCCTGGGTTCGATTCCTCAGCACCACATAAGCAAAAAAAGAAAAAAGCCGGAAGTGGTGCTGTGGCTCAAATGGTAGAGTGCTAGCCTTGAGCTGAAAAGCTGAGGGACAATGCCCAGGCCCAGAGTTCAGGTCCCACAACCAGACCCCCCCCCCCCTGCAAGTGGAGCCATAAGTAGTTCAAGTGGTAGAATATCAGCAAAAAAGCTAAGAGCCTGGTGCCAGTGGCTCTGGCCTGTAATCCTAGCTACTCAGGAGTATCTGAGATCTGAGGATCACGATTCAAAGCCAGCCTTGACAGGAAAGTCTGTGGAGACTCTTATGTCCAATAAACCACCAGAAAACCAGAAGTGGCACTGTGGCTCAAGTGGTAGAGTGCTTGCCTTGAGCTGAAGAGCTGAGTGATAGCTCCCAGGCTGAGTTCAAGCTCCACAACCACCACCACCAACAAAAAAAGCTAAGAGACAGTGCCCAGATCCTGAGTTCAAGTCCCAGTACCAGCAGGTGAATGTATACACACACATACACACATACTACCACCACCACCACAATCACCTCCACCAACAACAAATCTTTCTATCCCTGTAATTCCCTGGAGCAAACTCAAGAAACCAGGATAGACTGTGCCAGCCAGAGAGAGGAGTTCTGTGCTGGGATCCAGTCTTTTCCTATGAATACCAGCTCCCCTTCCATTCCAAAAGCCAGTGCCAGTCCCTAGAGGTAAAGATTGATCTGGGCCTACACTGTGATCTTGGTCAGATTCCTGCCTCAGGGGGCCCACACCATCTGGCCTGTACTCACCAAGGTGTGTTGCAGGTATGAGTGAGCGTCAGGTAGCGTACTCCCAGCATATAAAAACTGCGTAGCACAGACAGACTACTATCAAGCGAGTGGCCACCCTCTACGCCAATGAGACAGGCCAATTTCTGGGTGCTGTTCAGAGCTGGGGGGCCAATAGGACAAGTGATTACTTTCAGGAGCTAGAATAGATCTATCAAGTCCCTAATATCTAGCACCAGTTCACCCACCTTTAACTGAAGTCACAAGCTCCAGCTCAGAGTAGTTGGCACACATACGATGAATGAGATCAATCTGCTCCAGGGTGAGGCGCACAGCATCCTGGTCCTGAGTCTGGCAGGGGACATAGGCTGACCAGAACTAGGGGGAAAAGCCAGGGGTTGACTTGAGTAGGAGCTGCTGGGGTGCTCTGCAGGCCTTCACAGCCAACAAATTTATCCAGTGGGCCCAAAGGCCACAAGGAATGCTCTCATTCTTCTGTGATATCTTCACACCCACTGCTGCAGTCCCAGTATCCTTTCATGATACTTTTTTTGGGTATCAGTACTGGGGCCTAAACTCAGGGCCTGGACATTGATTGTCCTTTAGCTTTTTTTTTTTTTTTTTCTCTCTCTCAAGGCTGGTGCCTTACCACTTGAGCCACTGCTCCACTTACAGCTTTTTGGTGTTAATTGGAGATAAGAGTCTCATTGACTTTCCTATCCTGGTTGGCTTTGAACAGGGATCCTCAAGATCTCAGCATCCTGAGTAGCTAAGATTACAGGCGTGAGCCACTGCTGCCCAGGTAAGTCCCCATTTAACTAAATTACAATCCCCTCAGGCCCCTCTTCCTAACATCCAGCAACCATGCTGTGGCACCCTGTGGGGTTGCTGTGGTACCTGGGCACCCACAAGTCCATCTCTAAGGCGATCCAGGCTGGTCTGGCCATGGCTGAAGTTTCTCAGGTTAACATCCGGTAGACCTTTCTGGTAAAGCTGCCTCAGGACCAAGGGAAAGTCGTTGTGGCTGAAAGGAAGTTACAGAAGGGTCAGAACAGGGATAAAAGTATGAGTTCCTTAGATACCAGGCTAGGCAGGGCATATTCCAGGGGTCTCCCCTGCACACTGTTGTCAAGACTATAATGAGATTCCTTGAAGCCTGGGGGTTCGCAGGAAGGGGAAGGGCACTGAGGGGTGGATGATGGGAGAGTGGACCATGTAGACATGGTATGGGGGGGGGGCTCTTTGCCGTTCCCGTAAGCTCTGAACCTTCCCCTCCTCAGGGGTGCCCTCAGAGCCCACCCACACCTACGCACCCATCCACAAGCGGGAAGTCCCTCATCAGGGCCCGAGCACGCTCTCGCAGACCCAGGCCTGACATAGTTGGGGCACTGGGGGTGCCCGTTGTGAGCAGGGTGCTGGGGGTGCTGGGCAAAGTCGGGGCGCTGGAGCTGCTGGGCGTGGTCTGGGCCGCGTTGGCTGGCTGGGCAGGCCCCAGCAAGAACACGACCGTCAGCAGGTACAGAACGGGCAGCAGAGACCGCCGGACCCCCGCCTGGGGACCCTCGAGGCCCTTGGGCTGCATTTTGCTCCGGGCTCTGGGCCCAAGGAGGTGGCAGAGCCTGAGGAGGACAGAAGACGACGATGACGATTGGGTCTCCACCCTGGGATCCAGTCTCCAGGGGTTGAAGTCGCCCCACCCTGCGACGCCTGCCACGCGGGGTGTCGCAAACGTCGCGCAGCACTGCCGCCAGAGGGCGCCACGGCCCTCCCGTGCCCGGGATCCCAAAGGGCGCCCCCAGGGGCTGGGCGGGCCGCTGCCGTGCGCACCGGGCCGGGCTCTCCTGTTCTTTCAGCACCGCCTCCGCCACTCCCTGGTGGGCCTCCCGGCTACTTCTAGGGTTTCTTCCTCGCCCAGGGAAGGGGCCTGGGGGGCTTCTCCCAGAGAGTAGTAGCCTCAGCCAGGCGGCCTCAGGTCCCCAACCTCTTGCCACTTTCCAGGGCCGCAGGTGTCTGTGACCAACGGTGCTCTGGGCGTGTAGGGTGGGTGTAGGGGAGGAGATGGGCTCTGGAAATGAGTTAATCTTATGGAGTCCATGGGTTCAGGGGCGCTCTGCCCCTGGGACCTCTCTTCACTCCTGTATCTGTCTCACCTCTCTCCCTTGGGGACTGGGGACTGTTAAGAGCACCCCCAAACAGCCTCAGGAATTGGGGAGTGTGCTGTATCTGCCCTTGGAGGGTTGGTTGTCAGGAGAACGGAACCAGCATCAGGGAAGAGAGAGAGAGAGAGAGGAGAGAGAGACAGAGACAGAGGCAGAGAGAGAGAGACAGAGATTTCCACGGTAATAGAGCCCCACACCCCAGCACCTTCATTCCAGGGCTGCTGGCTGTTCTGCTTGGCCAGGTTCCCTCCTACCTCAATGTGCAAGTCAAGTCAGAAATTCAGCTCCTAAAGAAAGGCCTGACACCAGGGTCCTGGGGCTACATCCAACTTCTCACGAGACTGTTGTGGTGTGAGCTCTCAGAGACCTTCAGGGCTTAACTTAGTTCCCTTCCTTGTTTGGCAGGCCCCACCCTTACCCTAGCTATTTCCTCCAGGGATCCCCCAGAACCACGTGCTCACACCCACTTGGCTTATAGGTCATCTCCTGGAAATGCCACCCATTGAAAGGGTTTGTGAACTGTGCTCAGACTCCATTTCCAGCTGCTGTCCTTTAGCATCTTAAATTTTTGAACTCTAGCACTTGTTGGAACTCCTCTAGTTTTGGAACCTTCTTTCGGTAGCCAGATTGATCAGTGAATGAGGACTTGAGATGCAAGAAGGCCTTCTAAAAAAGGAAATGAACAAACTCTTCCAGAGTGTCTGGACAGCCTGAGCTATCCAGGAGGAAGTTTTCTCAGCCTGGATGTGTTTTTTGTTTTTGCCAGTCCTTGAACTCAGGGCTTGGGCACTGTCCTCGGGCTACTTTTGCTTAAAGCTAGCACTATGCCACTTGAGCCACAGTGCTTCTTCCAGCTTTTTCTATTTATGTGGTACTGAGGAGTCAAACACAGGGCTTCTGCATGCTAGGCAAGCATTCTACTATTAAGCCACATTCCTAGTCCCTAGCTTTTTGCTTTATGTAGAAAGCCTTCCTCCTTGGCCAGGCTTAATGGCCTGTACAAGATCGCTTACCCTGTGAAGGCCAGCATGTGAACTCTAACTTCAAATGTGGCTGAACATCAGGCCACACCAGAGAAGCTATGTGTGTATGTGTGTGTGTGTGTGTGTGTGGGAGAGAGAGAGAGAGAGAGAGAGAGAGAGAGAGAGAGAGAGAGAGAGAGAGAGAGAGAGAGAGAGAGAGTGAGTGTATACTGGGCTTGAACTCAGGGCCTGGGCGTTACCTCTTAGCTTTTTCACTCAAGGCTGGTGCTCTACCACTTGAGCCTCAGTTCTACTTCTGGCTTTTTGGTAGTTAATTGCAGATAAGAGTCTCAGGGACCTTCCTGCCCAGGCTGGCTTTAAACTGCAACCCTCAACCTTCTGTGAGTAGCTAAGATTACAGATGTGAGCTACCAGTACCCAACTCTGCTCTCCATTTTAATTTTAACGAACTGGCCTGAGTTCTGCCACAGTTCAAGGCATCACTATAGGGATTGTGTAATTAGAAGCTGCACCCAATGAATACATTTGAAGACAGAAGACCTTTCATTGTGTAGAAATGTACATCAGGGTGGGAGGTGGGTATTGAAGCTTGGCCTTGGACAAGCAAAATTTCAAGTCAAACATAGAAAATCACTTTATTGAGCAATAAGGGCCATAAGGGACTGGAAAAAAAAAGAACTATGAACCAAAGGGGGTGGCAGTGGGGTCTTGATGAACTTTCTCCTGGTAGCTGGTGTCTCTGGAGCTCTTTCTTCTGCTTCTTGAGGATACAGGCAAAGGGCTCCTGGGGCAACCACTTCTTGTTTCGTCCCACTTCAGCCCCTTCTGGTTTGTGTTGGTGGTCACTGGCAGTGACTCAGGGGCAGGAATCCATCTGGTACACTGGGGCCCTGCTAGGCCACTTTGCACCATTTCTTGGCTCCTTCTTGGTTTGCACAGGGAAGATTATTCTTTCTACTGCCCAAGAAAAGTCTTTGTCCAGGCCAGCTTCAGCCCTGGGAAATCAAAGCAGCCTCTTCTCTCAAACTTTCTTGCCTGTAGCCAGTTGTAACAGAAGTGGGGTTCCTGGCTGGGGAGGGCTCAGGCAGAATGGCTCAGGTTCTATCTCTAGGGGCAGGCAGTGGCAGTCACTGTTAAATGCTTGTCCTTTCAATAGACTAGCTCGTTTAGCAAGCTTCTGTGGGGTCAGCCTTCTGCCCCCATGGTTCAAAGGATGAATTTTGGGGCTAGGGCAACTTAGATCTTCATCCAACTCTGGAGCTCGATGTTTCTTGGGAGTCTGCCTGGGTACTGGATTCTCTGTTTTGGTCTTTGTTGGGGTGGCCAGGGGAGCATCCCCATAGAGCCGGTAACCACCCACCAGGCAGTATGTCTCCCCATGCCAGCCCATCTGGGTTTCTCCATACCCTTGGTAGAGGACATGGTAGTAAACAGGCGTAGGAGGCGGCACGGGAGGCACTGCTGGAAAGAAAACCAGAATGGATCAGTCACTTGTGCTTATACACTGTGCTTCTGGGACCTTCCTCTCACATCCCTTCCTGTTTCTGGCTAAAGCCCCTCTTATCTGCTTATCCCAACCAGTCTTGGGGCTCCCTAAAAAGGGATGCTTGCTATAAAATCACTTGGCTTGGGGCTGGGAAGGTGGCTCAGTGGTAGAGCGCTTGCCTTGCAGGCATGAGGCCCTGAGTTCAATTCCTCAGCACCACATAAGCAAAAAGAAAAAAGCCAGAAGTGGTGCTATGGCTCAAGTGGTAGAGCGCTAGCCTTGAGCTGAAGAGCTGAGGGACAGCGCCCAAGCCCAGAGTTCAGTCCCCACAACCGGACACCCCCCCCCCAAAAAAAAATCACTTGGCTTCTGTGGAGCCAATGGCAACAATGGGAGACCAGGATATGTTTCCTTATTCCCAGGGACAACCATGAACCTCAAAATAATTGTAGATGGCACCCCTTAGTTTCTCTCTTACACAAATGAGAAAATTTTCTAAAGGCCTGACATTTTAGAGCTATAATAATAATGGTTTCCAAATTTTAGAAAAATGTGATCTAGGGCTGGGAATGTAGCTTAATGATAAGACTGCTTGCTTAGCATGCATGGAGCCCTGGGTTTGATTCCTTGGTACCACATAAACAGAAAAAGTTAGAAATGGCACTGTGGCTCAAGTGGTAGAGTGCTATCCTTGAGCAAAAGAAGCTTAGGGACAGTGACCAGGCAGAAAGAAAGAAAGAAAGAAAGAAAGAAAGAAAGAAAGAAAGGAAGGAAGGAAGGAAGGAAGGAAGGAAGGAAGGAAGGAAGGGAAAGAAAGGAAGAAAGGAAGAAAGGAAGAAAGAAAGAAAGAAAGAAAGAAAGAAAGGAAGGAAGGAAAAGAAAGAAAAAAAGAAAGAAAGAAGCAAGAAAGTGACCTAATTTAAATTGTTATGAACCCTTCCCACCATGGGACCCAAAGACTACTGGTTCCTCCAATACTCAGCAGCTCAGACTGGGATGCATATGAAGGAGCTTAATCTGTATGTCTTCAAGGCAATACAGTAAAGAATCACCTAGGTCTTAAGTGGAGGTTAATTAGAGGTCAACAACTCTTCCTTAAAGGATTACACTTAAAGCTTGACAAGAAAAGTACACTTGGCCAGCCCACGCCTGCAATTCTAGCTACTCAGGAGGCTGAGATCTGAGGTTCATAGTTCAAAGCCAGCCCAGGAAGGAAAGTCTGTGAGACTCTTATTTCCAATTAACCACCAGAAAACTGGAAATGGTGCTGTGGCTCAGTGGTAAAGTACTAGCCTTGAGCAAGAGTTTAGGTACAGCATCCAGGCCACAAATTCAGGTCCCATGATCAACAACAACAAAAAAGGTCTGAAGGAAACATCTTGTAGCCCAGAGAGGTTAAATTGATAGAGATCAACACTTCTCTGAACTCTTGTCCAGAGATGATGTCACTTGCTCTTAGTGAACAGGAACACTGTGGGTTCCTGAGTGGGGAACAGGACATTCATCATACTCATAGCTGAGGAATTTCTTAGGTGTGGTTACCAAGCTCTGAAGGGACATATAGTAGCCCAAAAAGGTTGTATACCAAGTCTCATACAGATGAGTGTCTTTGACCTACCTGCTGCACTGCTCTCCCAGGGAACAGAAGACATGTTGGAGTGAATATAGAAGATTCGGTCAGACATTCTCTTTTATACTACTAACGAGATTATGTGTCTTGTAGATAAAGGATAGGGAAGTTCCCTCAGGGGGGATCACCTTTGTGTAGTTCTCTTGCCATGGAAACTGAGGCCTGTGATGTCATTACTACCCAGTGAGATCACATAAGGATCTTCTGACTTGAGGTCTAACCCTCTATGTTATGGAGAAGCACAAGGAAAAGGCTGAGACCCCTGCATGGGCTTTCTGGTTTGGCCTCTTCACTCATAAACTACTTAAGAGCCACTCCCTGAGGAGCACATTTGTGGGTGGGCACAGTTCCAGTGAACACTGGGAGGGATGGAGAAACTGAAATTTTGTGATCAGTCAGTCAAGCCTAGCCTGAGGGCTGGGAAGGTGGCTCAGTGGTAGAGCGCTTGCCTTGCATGCATGAGGTCCTGGGTTCGATTCCTCAGCACCACAAAAGAAAAAAGAAAAAAAGCTGGAAGTGGCGCTGTGGCTCAAGTGGTAGAGCGCTAGGGAGCTGAAGAGCTGAGAGACAGCGCCCAGGCCCAGAGTTCAGGTCCCACGACTGGACCCCCCCCCCCCCCCCGCCCAAAAAAAAGACTAGCCTGAGACACACAAAATGCACTATAAGCATTTGATAGTGGGAAAGGCAAAAATTCAAGTGGATTAGGGGACCAGGGAGGGCTCAAGAGTGGCCTGAAGGCAGCCGGGTGCTGGTGGCTCACGCCTATAATCCTAGCTACTCAGGAGGCTGAGATCTGAGGATCACGGCTCAAAGCCAGCCCATAATCCTAGCTACTCAGGAGGTTGAGATCTGAGGATCGTGGCTCAAAGCCCGGGCAGGAGAGACCGTGAGACTCCTATCTCCAATAAACCACCAGAAAACCGGAAGTGGCGCTATAGCTCAAGTGGTAGAGAGCTCGCCTTGAGCTTTAGAGCTGAGGGACAGCGCCCAGGCCCAGAGTTCAAGCCCCACGACCGCCAAAAAAAAAAAAAAAAGAGTGGCCTGAAGGTGAGAGCTGGACAGGTGAAAAAAGAACACATTCCAGTTGGGAAGAATCAAAGTAGAGACAGGCTCTTTTTGACTTTGTTGTGCTGAGTGTAAATTCATGGACCCTGCATCTTTATTTTTTTTGCTGGTCGTGGGGCCTGAACTCTGGGCCTGAGCGCTGTCCCTAAGCTCTTCAGCTCAAGGCTAGCACTCTACCACTTGAGCCACAGCGCCACCTCTGCCATTTTCTACTTATGTGGTGCTGAAGAATCAAACCCAGGGCCTCATGCATGCAAGACAAGCGCTCTACAACTGAGCAACCTTCCCAGTCCCCCACCCCCATCTTTATTTAAGTGACGTTCTAAGCAGTGAAAAGGAGGTAGATGCCAGTGATTTGTGCCTGTAATCCTAGCTACTACTCAGAAGACTGAGATCTGAGGATCCCATAGTTTGAAGTCAGCCTGGACAGAAAGTTTGTGAGAGACTATCTCCAATTGGCCACCAAAAAGCCAGAAGCTGAGGTGTAGTTCAAATAGTAGAGCACCAGTCTTGAGCAAAAAAGCTAATGGAGGGCTGGGAATGTGGCTTATGGGTAGAGTGCTTGCCTAGCATGCATGAAGCCCTGGGTTTGATTCCACAGTACACATAAACAGAAAAAGCTGTAAGTGGCACTTGGCTCAACTGGTAGAGTGTTATCCTTGAGGAAAAGAAGCTCAAGGACAGTGCCCTAGGCCTTGAATTCAAGCCCCAGGACTGGCAAAAAGAAAAAGCTAATAGACAGTGCTCAGGACGTGAGTTCAAGCTCCAGTACCAGTACACACACACACACATACACACACACACACAGTGAATGGTTCAAGCTCCAGTACCAACACACATACACACACAGACACACAGACACACAGACACACAGACACACAGACAGACACACACACACACACACACACACACACACACACACACACACACACACACACACACACACACAGTGAATGGGGTTATCCAGCGTGACAAGTATTCTACTCAACAGTAGGGCTTCCTATTAGGACTCTAAATTTATACATGATAGAAATGTGAGGAAAAGTTCATCACAATCCCACAATCCTAGGTGTTGGACATTAGGAAGATGGTGCTCCAAGGCAAAATGTAGGTCACTAATGATTTTAAAAGTGGGAATGACAATCTGCACACCAGAGTTCATGCCTATAATCCTAGCTACTCAGGAGGCTGACAGCAAATGGTGGTTCAAAGACAGCACAGGCAGAAAAGCCCAGAATGCAATGCCCCAGTCATGTCTGTTTCTAACAGTTTATGCTAGACTTTTGCCATCACAAGCTGCACTAAACTCTACACTAGTTAAAAAAAAAGAAGAACCAGAAAAACCAAAAACCTTTGTGTGTTCCAATCATGAGGCTTGAACTCAGGGCCTGGGCACAGTCCTTGAGCTTCTTTTTTTTTTTTTCCCTTTTCTGTCCTGTTTCCAAGCTAAGTGTATTTTTTTTTTTTTTGTCCTTGAGCTTCTTTTGCTCAAGGCCAGGGCTCTGCCACTTGAGCCACAGCTCCACTTCTGGCTCTTTTGGTGTTTAATTGAAGTCTCACAGACTTTCTGCTTGCCTGCACTGGCTTTGAACAAGTAGCTAGGATATCAGTATGAGCTACTGGCCCCCAACCCCAGCCTTTTTTACCTAGAACAGAGAGGAGTGTTTCTCTTGCTGGCCCAGAGGAAAGCCTGACTGGTACAAACACCATCCTTTGACTGGTGCAATTACTTCCATCTCACTCCTTAAGCAGGCTGTTTACTAACTTCTGTGCCATCCTCTGGTGTTGCAATATTATGTGCAATGAAAATCTTCTGTTGAAAAAAAATCCCATACAAACTATCATTTGTTAGAAATCATAAAGTCAAAATCCACTTTATTTTTTATGTGTCATATGAAAGACCACACTCCAGTGCTAGCCAGCAGCTTACCTTTCAAAGCCACAAGCAGGAAGTGGCGCTGTGGCTCAAGTGGTAGAGTACTTTCCTTGAGCTGAAGAGCTGAAGGACAGCACCCAGACTCAGAGTTCAAGGCCCATGACTGACAAAGAAAGAAAAAGTCAAAGCCACAGCAGCAAAGCAGTCCTTCAGGGAGACAAGAACGTATGTCCAATGCCTCCTTCTGACAAATGTGCTCACCCACCCAAGGATACAAAGAAATAACACATTTATGTCAGCCAAAATCAGTCTTGCTGAGGCAAAGGATCTCTCACTGATGATTCTAGTCCTGGAAGGCTTCTCCTTCGACGAGCTGCCAGTTCAATCTTCTGAACCAACCTCACATCCCAGGGATGGGTCACAAAGCTGAAAACGGTGCCTGGCACCTCGCTCCCCACTCGGCCTACCCTCCCTGCTCTGTGGATGTAATCCTGAAGGGTGAGGGGGAAATCATAATTGATGACCAGCTCCACATGGATGCTGTCCAAGCCTCGAGAAGCTATGTCTGTGCAGAGAAGTATGTTTTGAGAGCCTTTTTGAAAGCACTGGAAGATCCCTGTTCTCATTTTGGCTGGCATTTGCCCCTGCAGCCTTAGGTGTCGGATTTTGTGATCATCCAGAATATATCCCAGCCAGTTCACAGTGCTAGAGCTGTTGCAGAACACCAGAACAGTCCCTGATGGTTGAGTCTTAGCTGTTTTGTCATACTTCTTGAGGATCTGTACCAACTCTGTCACCTTCTCTGCTCCTTTCAGTTTCATAAACGTCTGCTTGACATGAGGCATGATGCAGTGAAGCTTAGCGCTGGTGATGGTGGTAAGAGAGTCTGGGTTGGCGAATTTACTCAGCAACTGGCCTACACCTTCGGGAAATGTGGCTCCCACCAGCACTAGCTGAGCTTTGGGATTAAAGGGGTCTTCTAAGTCAGCTGGGCTTTCTGCTACATGGCTCTTCTCCAGGATGTAGTCCACCAGTTCCAGGAAGCTTTCATCCAGCAGTGTGTCTGCCTCGTCCAACACCATGAGGGAGAGCTGTTTTAGGCTGATCAGTTGACTTTTCAAAGCCTTCCACAGAGCCCCTGGAGTGGCCACTAGCACATCTGCTGAAGGTTCTCTAGACAGTTGCAGCTTGATCCTACGCATGCCATGGCCTCCCTCTAGGTCCTGCACTTGCAGGCCCAAGTATTTGCCCAATGGCTGCGCTACCGCCTGCACTTGTTCGGCTAATTCTCGGGAAGGCACAAGGACTAGACTGCGGGGAGTGGCGATATGGCTGGAGTCCAGGACAAGCCCCTTCATGAGCCGATGAAACAACGGCAGTAGGTAGCTGAGAGTCTTTCCACTGCCCGTTTCCGCGGCGCAAAGAACGTGGCGGCCGCGGACCAACGGAGGGATGGTGCTTGCCTGCACGGTGGTGGGTCGAATGACTTCCGGCGCAGCCTCCCTAAGGGCACTCAGCACGCGGGGCTCCAAACCGAGCTCGGCGAAACTTCTCCCGGACGAAAGGTTGCGCAGGGCAGGTGCCTCCTGCTGTGCTCGCTCAATGGAAAAGTAGTCCCCGCGGGCCCGCCGATGCCTCCAGCCACGCGAGGCGAGCGGCGCGGACTCCCACTGGCTCAGCGTGAGGCGCGCCGGCTGGTTAAACTCCCGGCGCCGCGCCGAGACTAACAGTGGTCCAGGCCGCACTAGCACCGGCTGCGGGAGACTCCGACGCCGGCTCTGCCGCTGTTCCTGCCGCCGTTGCCAAGTTCTCGGGATGCGCACCACTGGCAAGGGCTCGTCGGCAGCATGGACCGCTAGGTCTCGTCGGGGCGCAAGAAACAACCGAACTAGGAATGACCATAGCCACGGCCGACGTGTTAGCGCCATCGCGCTCCAGCCCCTCGTTTTGGGAAGGGCGCGGGTCACTGACGTCACACGTGCGCCTCCGCCTCGGCTACGGTGGCTGGCGCGGTTCAGTGAGGAGTGTGGCACTGGGAACCGCGAGGAAGGAGGGGAGGACCTTAGAGTTCCGTGGCTTCGAGGTCTGTAGATCTCAACCAGGGGCGGCATTATCCAGATCCGGGCAAACTTTGGGGAAAGACGAGCAGTGGAGGCGAGGGCGGGGGCTGAAAAGTCGAAGGCGACAGCGGGGCCCTGGCCAAATGGACCAGGTGTGCGGGTGGCTCCCAGCAATTTGTCGTCCTCGCTGCTCCGATCGTTTGTTCGGCGTTGGTCCCTCCTGGTAAACTCTGGGTGCTGTAATACTTCCTCACACCTGGACTCCGAACAAGCAGTGGTAATACCTGTTTTAGTGAGAGTCTGCATGAATGGTAGGTAAGCCTGGAAGCTGAGACCAGAGTCTGGGGTCGTAGACACACCGCCCGGAGTGCAAAGTGAGGATGGCTTTCATCTTAGTTCTTTTCTAAAGTGGGAGGTAAATTCTTAAGGCTGTTAAGTGGAGACATCGTTTCTTCATGCTTTCTCCCTTTCAACCAAGTTTTAATTTACATTTCCTTGTCACTCCTAGCTTCTCATCCTGAATCTATTACTTGTGTTTCTCCACTTATCTGCTTATATTAGTTGTACACAGGGATTTCACTGTGATGTTTCCATATGTATCCTGATAAAACCCTCCCCTCTTCATCTCCCTCCCACCAATCCATCCATCATTCTTTTTTTTGGGGGGGGGGTCCGGTCATGGGGCCTGAACTCTGGGCCTGAGCGCTGTCCCTCAGCTCTTCAGCTCAAGGCTAGTGCTCTACCACTTGAGCCATAGTGCCACTTCCGGCTTTTTTCTTTTTGCTTATGTGGTGCTGAGGAATCGAACCCAGGGCCTTGAGCATGCAAGGCAAGCGCTCTACCACTGAGCCACCTTCCCAGCCCCCCATCCATCATTCTTGCAGCCTGCTCACCTCCACTGGCTTATTGTGGGATTCCAAACTAGTAATAGTAAATAGTATTAGTAATACTATTACCAATAGTGTTCTGCTACATCTATGAAGTGATTAGCCATGAGGCTTACCTCACATATATTTGATTTGAATTCTGAGGTTCGGGCAGAGGGGGAGAGGTGTGAATGAACAAATGACACTGTTCATACTTCCTAAACAGATCTGGGAGAGAAAAAAAAGGGGTGTTTAGTGTAGTCTGAAGTGCCTGGTGTGACAGATGAAGTAAATGGAGTTTCTTAACACTTGAAGAAAATATTTTAGTTTAATTGAATGCAGTTAGCCCTTCTGTCCACAGGTTGGGCATTTGTGAATTCAAATTGACCATGAACTGAAAACATTCACAAAAAGAATCGTATCTATACTGAACTTAAAGATTTTTTTTCTTGCCCATAATTCCTGAACAATACAATATAACAACTATTTACATTGTATTATGTATTGTAAGCTAGAGATGCTTTAAAATATATGGGAGAGCACTAGGGAAATAACTTAGAGCACTTGCAGAATTGGAGCTCACAGATGACTGGAAGGCAGATTCTGAACTTTATATAAAGAACTACAGTAAGAACTAGAATTGTTCATATCTGCTTTGAATAAACTGAGTTTTCTATCATTGATAAGTTCAGAACATAGCCAGGTGTTGGTGGCTCATGCATGTAATCCTAGCTAGTCACTAGGTTAAGATCTGAGAATCAAGGTTTAAAGCCAGTGGCAAAAGAGTTCTACACGATTCTGTCTCCAATTGAGTAGTGAAAATGCTGGACTGGAGATGTGGCTTAAGTGGTAGAGTGAAAAAGCGGAGGGAAGCACAAGGCTACTAGTGCTACTAGCCCCTGTACACTCAAGCATACACATACACACACCCCTATACACAATACATAAATGCTCAGCAAAATGAATAAAATCTCTGTTTTTGTGGAGTTAACATTTTGATTGTCTTGAGGTAAGATCTAAAAATTGGTATGAAAAAAAAAATCTCTTAGCTAGGTGCCAGTGGCTCATGCCTATCTATAGTCTCAGCTACTCAGGAGGCTGAGATCTAAGGACTGTGATTCTAAGCCATCCTAGACAGGAAAGTCCATGAGACTATATTTCCAATTAACCATAAAAAATCCAGAAGTGCAACCAGGAGAGCACTAGCCTTCAACAAAAAAATTAGCTAGGACTACACACATGAACTGCTGCTGCCTAGCTGTAGGCACTGTTTTTTGTTGTTGTTGTTGTTTTGTTTTTTTGAGTGTTAGATGATCCTCTTGTTTTTTAAATGCTAATATTGGTAAAGACTCTTTAAGACCCTTGTACATCCATTTTTATTGCTGTACTCTATTACAGCTAAGTTATGGAAACAACCCAGAATCCCTAAAAAATAACTGGATCCACCAAAAAAAAACCAACTAAACAAACAGAAAAACATGCTGCCTATACACAATGGAATTTTACATAGCAATTAGAAAGAATAAAATTATGTCATTTGCAGGGAAATGGATGGACCCAGAACAAATCATGTTAACTGAAGTAAGGCAAGCTCAGAGAGACAAACGGTACATGTTTTCTCTCATATGCGGAAGCTAGATCTAAAGTACACAGGGACGTGATAAGTGATACAGGACTGTAGGCATTCACACACAATGAGACCAAAGGAAGATACTCTTAGGGGAGGAACACAAAGGTGCAATATCTATGTGCATCTGATCATACAAAATATCAGAATGAACTCCAGGAAATGGGCCCAAAGGGTTTTTTTCTTTTCTTTTTGTCTTGTTTTTGTTGTTGTTGTTTGTTCTTTGTTTTTTGTCAGTCTTGGGGCCTGAACTCTGGGCCTGGGTACTGTCCCCCAACTCTTCAGCTCAAGGCTAGTGCTCTACCATTGAGCTACAGCAGCACTTCCGGCTTTTTCTGTTTATATGGTACTGAGGAATCGAACCCAAGGCCTCATGCATGCAAGGCAAGCTCTCTACCACTGAGCCACCTTCCCAGCCCAAGAATACATTTCTTTTTGGACAGTGTCATCCCTTCCCTTCTGTCCCCATCCACAAGTTGTATAGTTTATTTTCAATGTAGTGTCTAGTGAGTATTATTCACAGTCATACTTTTTATGATCAAAGGAAAGGAAAAAAAATGAGTAAGTTGGAAGGAGGAAGGGAAGCCTCCACTAGATTATAGAAGTGACTTTCTTCACTTAATGTTGCTACTTATGTTTTCCCTTTCTTTAGGTATAGCGCAGGAGGAATGATTGTGAATAATATTTCCCTGTGCTACCACAACAAAGTCATCTTAGCCCCTATGGTTCGGGTTGGGACCCTCCCAATGCGGCTGCTAGCCCTGGATTATGGAGCAGACATTGTTTACTGTGAGGTAAGGTGTTTTTGATTTTCAGTGTGTAGGGGTAGCTTTCCAACAAGTGCCATCTCAACCTTCGAGTGGGGAAATGGTCAGGAGTGGAGGAGACCCAGTGGGAATTTACCTCATAGATGTTCACTGACGGTAGGAGGGATGAACACATATGATCCTGATGAGTTCTATCCCCCTGCCCTCAAGGCTAGTGGCTTGGGTCACATATACTTAGTGCATTTATGAACTCTGGGGCTAAGAAGAAGAGAAAAGGACTAGTTTCATGTAAGGGAAGCTGAGTAAGATTGATAATGATAGCTAGGGGATTTTCTGGTGGTAGCTACAGTAGATACACCCACTGGGCTCGCATCCCAGGTTTAGGAAGAATTGCTAGGAAAAGTAGAATTATAGAAGTAGCTGATATTGAATAGTGAAGGATTGTCAGCTGTAGTTTTTTGTTTTTGTTTTTTTTTGGTCAGTTTTTGGGCTTGAACTCTGGGCCTGGGCTCTGTCCCTGAGCTCTTCAGCTCAAGGTGAACACTTTACCACTTGAGTCACAGGTACACTTCTGGTTTTCTAGTGGTTAATTGGAAGTAAGAGTCTCGAGGACTTTCCTGCCCAGTCTAGCTTTGAACGGAGATTCTCAGATCTCAGCCTCCTGAGTAGCTGTGATTACAGGCCTGAGCCACTGGTACCCAGCTGATATTTCCATTTTTTAAAATTCCTTCTGGGGCTGGGGATATGGCTTAGTGGTAGAGTGCTTGTCTAGTAGGCATGAAGCCCTAGGTTTGATTCCTCAGTACCACAAAACAAAAAAATAAAGCTAGGATTGATGCTGTGGCTCAAGTGGTAGAGTGCTAGCATTGAGCAAAAGTAGCTCAGGGACAGTGCCTAGGCCCTGAGTTCAACCCCTAAACTGGCTAAACAAACAATTTTTTTTAAAAAGCTGCTTGGGGTAGGGGTTGGGGTAGGATGAGATGAGGAGGTGAATGTGGCTGTAAAAAAGCAACACAAGCAATTTGTTACAGTGATAGATTCAGCTCAAGTGGTAGAGCATTAACCTTGAGTGAAAAAGGTAGGGGCCAGTGCCCAAGCCCTGAGTTCAAGCCCCAGTCCTGGCACCAACAAAAAGTAGTATCAGGAAAGGCAGAAGTCAAAACCTATGCCTTTTGATACACAGAAATCCAGTTGCAAGAAGACCAGAAGTGCTGGGGATATAGCTCAGTAGTATGTGTTTGCTTAGCATGTATGAATGGCCCTGAGTTTGGTCCCCACTACTACTAAATAAGTGGAGCGTTTCACTTTTTTTTTTTTTTTTTTTTGTGGGAGGAAGATTTTTTTTTTTTTTCCTGAATGACTACTACTTGTTTTAGGGTCATGGCATCTTGTGTATATATGCTCCCATGCCCATTTACTCTTGTTGTCATGTGAGTATGCTGTACCTAGTACCCTCATGGCATTGGAATCTTTCTGTAGCCTGCACTGTAGAGAATATGAGTGTATAAAAGAAGAAAGTTGAAAGGTACTTGCTGGAGAGTACGGTGTTTGGGAATAGCGATGGCACATTAGGGTGAATGTCTAAGGAGTTAGGGAGTTGATGTGAAAATACAAGGGATGAGGCAGCAGTAAGGCTTCTAACCACCCGGTCAGGAATTGAAGAGGTTAAGCCAGTAAAGAGTGCAGGCAGGTGGCCTGAGGTATTGAAGAAGTGGGGTACAGGAAGTTCTTTGAAGATGACTTGCATATTTGTAGAATAAGAGGAAGGAAAGACTTAGATAGTGGGGGCAGGGGAGGGAGATTAGGGTGATAAGCCAAATTTTGGGACCTTTTATTTGTACTAAGGTTGAACCTAGGGTCTTGCCTATGCTAGACAACGGACACTCTCAGCACAAGATTCCAATTGTTTGGAGGGAGGGAGTTTGAACTCAAGGCCTCTCTTTTGTTAGGCTGGTGCTTTACCATTTGAGCCAGCTCTCCATGTTTTTTTTTCTTTTTTTTAGGACAGGGTCTTGATATGTAGCTTAAACTAGTCTGGAACTTTTGGTCTTCTTGTCTCAGCTTAGCAAATGTATATTACCACACCCAAATGCCAGCCCAGTATTTTTTTCCTTAAAATTTATTTATTTATTTATGTTTGTCGGTTGTGGGGCTTGGACTCTGGACCTGGGCACTGTCCCTCAGCTCTTCAGCTCAAGGCTAGCCCTCTACCACTTGAGCCACAATGCCACTTCCGACTTTTGCTGCTTATGTGGTGCTGAGGAATCGAACCCAGGGCCTTATGTATACAAGGTAACCACCGAGCCACCTTCCAAGCCCTTATTTATTTATTTACTTGTTTAAGTAATTTTACAAAGCGGTATAAGTTCCAGAAATCATCTTGACAGCCTAATATTCTTGACAAGGTGATAGGGTCAGCTTTCCTCTGAGATGGGACAGGGAGGAGAGTAGGAGGATTGATAGAAGGGAGGGAAACTGAGGGGGTTCTATGGACAAAGACTTGTAGGAAGATGTAGAAAGTCAGTCTTGAAATGAGGTGACAGGATGGTGGGGGTAAGGACTTGAGCAAAGTGAAGTTCTGGTCCTGTCCCTGCAGGGAGGAGACTGGGCATTTTGCCTGGCAGCCAGGTGTGCCAGGTGATGCTTGATCACAGCCTAGTGGGAGGGAGAACTGGAAGCTGGCAGTCGGTATACCTGTGGCTGGGGACTGACATGCCTGTACCTGTAGGACAGGGACAGATATTTCTGGTGTGCTGACAAGGTGAAATGGGAAGGCTGGGAATGGAGAGAAAAGGGTTTTCTAGAGGCTTAAGGTAAAAGGTGGAAAGGGAGACTTCTGAGTTTAGGATCTGAGGTCCACATTCTCACTTCTAATGTTTTGTAGACACGTTTGAGGGAAGCTGTTAGTATACACATTCATCAGCCTTTCAGACTGCTAGAACATGCCCAGGGCAGGAGAAAGAAATCTGTTCTCTGAAGCCATATCCTGGGGGCACTGAGCATTACTTAGCTGCTTGCATAGGTCCTTGAGTGCTCAGGTGTGCGTTAGGTGTAACTTTTCCTGACCAGCACTCTCTTTGACCCTCTTTGCTCTCCGGAAAAGCGTTTTAAGTCCGGCACCCGTGGCTCATACCTGTAATCCTATGTGCTCTGGAGGCTGAGATCTGAGGATCGTGGTTCAAGGCCAGCCCAGGCAGGAAAAAAAATCTATGAGGCTCTTATCTCCAATAAACTACCAAAAAAGCCAGAAGTAGAGCTGTGGCCTTGAGCAAAAGAAGCTCATGGATAGAGCCCATGTCCTAAGTTCAAGCAAAAACAAAACAAAACAAAAAAAGTGTTTTGAATTTGAATGGTAAATGGAAGAGGAACTCTGAAGATTCGTTGACTAGATCTGAGGACAAAACAAAAAAGACCAAATGCCAGGAAGTCACACTGCTGGTACCTTTACTTATGGCAATCCCTAGTCAGGACCTCAGCTCTCTATCCACTTAGTCCAACTGGGTTCTGTGTGGTGGCTGACTCCTGTTGAAGCCCTCAGCATATTCCCTACTATCCTATCGTCCATCTTTGTTCAGCGGTACCCTCTTATGGTCATTCATGAGAAATTGGGCACTGGTGGCTCACACCTATGATTCTAGCTATTTAGGAGTCTGAGATCTGAGGATTATGGTTTAAAGCTGGTCTGGGCAGACGATTTGTGAGACTCTTACCTCCAATTAACCACCCAAAAGCCTGAAGTGGAACTGTGGCTCAAGTGGTAGAGTACTAGCCTTGAGCACAAAAGCTCAAGAAAAGCAAGTGCCCAGGCTTTGAGTTCAATTTCTAGTACTGACACACACACAAAAGCAGACTTGGGAAAAATTATGTCTTTTCTACTTAAGTTTTGCTTGCTGTGTCTATTAGTTGGATGCCTGCTCCAATGGCTCTGCGTGTCTCATCTCTTCCTAATCTTGTCCTTTGAGAATTGGCCCATTGAGTGCTGACAATTCACTTCTATTCTGTTCTCATCTCCCCTTGGTCTTTTTCTGAGAGCTGAGACAGTGTTTTCCTTGGGAGAGTGTGGAGTGTAACTCCAGGGTGGAAAGGGGCAATGGCTCTCGTAATGCAGTGTCTGACCTAGACAGCTACGCTGTGCTGACAGCCCTGGGCATCTGTGCTAATGTTGGAAGCTGGGCAGTGGAACCAGAGTTGTCACAGGAAATAGCTAGTCTGCTGACCTTCCCTCAGCTAATTATTTGAGGGTTGTTACCAAACCCTTTGGGACTTAAGGCACAAGATTTATGTAATGACTTCAGTATGTGGCCCTTTTACCTGGGCAAAGCTTAGTTCTTCTAGTAAATGTAACTAATCTTTTCTTCAGGGTCCAGCTCAAATTTGGAATAGAGGAAATATTAATTTTAATACTTTAGCTAGTGTGGCTTATAAACAAAGATGTTTATACTGGAAGAGACCTAGCTCCTGCAGGGATCAGACAGGCAGTCAGGTAGGCAGGCCTGTGATTGGCATGAATAGGTAGAAGGCTACACACTGAGTTCTGGGCATGGTACAGTGTGGTATCTGGTGCCCTCTGGTGGATCCAGAGTTACTTTACAGGCAAGCATTGGAGGCCAGCTGTCTGGATGCTTTTCTTTTTTTTTTTGTGGGTTGTGGGGCTTGAACTCTGGGCCTGGGCACTGCCCCTCAGCTCTTCAGCTCCAGTCTAGGGCTATACCACTTGAGCCACAGCACCACTTCCAGTTTTCTGAGTGGTTTATTGGAGATAAGAGTCTCATGGACTTTTCTGCCAGTCTGTCCTCCTGAGTAGCTAGGATTATAGGTGTGAGCCACTGGGCACCCGGCTTGCCTGGATGTTCTTTCTGGGTGAGTTCATCATAGGCCGCCCATTTGTAAGGTTAGGTAGTCAAGCCAGCCCACCTACCTAGTTCAGCACCTATGCCATACAAGGCATGTAGGCATTTTCCTTTTTTTTTTTTTGGGGGGGGGGTCCAGTCGTGGGGCCTGAACTCTGGGCCTGGGCGCTGTCCCTCAGCTCTTCAGCTCAAGGCTAGTGCTCTACCACCTGAGCCACAGCGCCACTTCCAGCTTTTTTCTTTTTGCTTATGTGGTGCTGAGGAATCGAACTCAGGGCCTCGAGCATGCAAGGCAAGCGCTCTACCACTGAGCCACCTTCCCAGCCCTCCTTTTTTTTTGGTCAGTCGTGGGGCCTGAACTCTGGGCCTGGGCGCTGTCCCTCAGCTCTTCAGCTCAAGATGAGCGCTCTACCTCTTGAGCCACAGCGACACTTCCGGTTTTTGAGTGGTTTGTTGGAGATAAGAGTCTCACGGACTTTCCTGCCCTGGCTGGGTTTGAACCACAATCCTCAGATCTCAGCCTCCTGAGTAGCTAGGATTACATGTATGAGCCACTAGCACTCAGCTGCAGGCACTTTCTTACCTGAAAGATAAGCCAATTAGCAAAAGCCAAAGGGAGGCGTAGTCTTTCCTCACGAGAGCCTATCCTATTGGCCTGTTAGACTTCTACCTTTCAGTAAGTAGGGTTAAGGGAGAAGAAAATGTGTATGTGTTTGTACCAGCCTGGGGCTTGAACTTAGGTCCTGGGCACTGTCCCTGAGTTTTTACACTAAGGCCAGCCTTAGTCTTCTACTTAAGCCCCATCTTCACTTTGGACTTCTTTTTTTTTTGGGGGGGGGGAGGTCCGGTTGTGGAACCTGAACTCTGGGCCTGGGCACTGTCCCTCAGCTCTTCAGCTCAAGGCTAGCGCTCTACCACTGAGCCACCTTCCCAACCCAAAATTGCTATTATTTTTTATTTATGTGGTACTGAGGAATTGAACCCAGGATCTCCTGCATGCTAGGCATGCACTCTACCACTAATCCACATACCCAGACCGGCCCCCCCCCTTTTCTTTGGTCAGTCGTAGGACTTGAACTCTGGGCCTGGGTACTGTCCCTGAGCTCTTCAGTTCCAGGTGAGCACTCTACCACTTGAGCCATAGCACCACTTCCCAGTTTTCTTGTGGTTAATTGGATATATAAATGTGGGCTGGGAAGGTAGCTCAGTGGTAGAGCGCTTGCCTTGCATGCATGAGGACCTGGGTTCGATTCCTCAGCACCACATAAGCAAAAAGAAAAAAGCCAGAAGTGGCGCTGTGGCTCAAGTGGTAGAGCACTGGTCTATGAGCTGAAGAGCTGAGGGACACAACCGGACCCTCCCCCCCCCAAAAAATAATAAATGTCCTGGACTTTCCTGCTCAGGCTGGCTTTGAACCGAGATTCTCAGATCTCAGCCTCCTGAGTAGCTAAGATTATAGGCCTGAGCCACCAATGCCAGGCACACTTCTGGGTTTTTGATGGTTAATTGGGTATGAGAATCTCATGGAGCTGGGTGCTGGTGATTCACACCTGTAATCCTAGCTACTCAAGAGGCTGAGATCTGAGGGTCACAGTTTGAAGCCAGTTCCAAAGTCCATGAAACACTTATCTCCAGTTAACCACCTGAAACCTGGAAGTGTGTGTATATAGGTTTATTGTGGTGAAAACTCAAGATTTACCATATTCATTGAGTTTAATTGTACAGTAATGTTAACTATGTCCACATTATTGTGAAACTGATCTGTGGAACTTTTTTTTTTTTTTTGGTCAGTTGTGGGCTTGAACTCTGGGTCTACAGAATTCAGCTCTACAATGCCACTTCATGCTTTTTCTGTTTACTGAGGAATCAAACCCAGGGCCTCATGCATGCTCACAAGCACTGAGCCACCTTCCCAGCCCTTTATCCTCTTATAAAATTGAAACTCCATACCCATTTAAAGAGCAACTCTTTGTTTCTTTGTCTTCTCTATATCTTGATAACCACAGTTCTATTTTCTGTTTCTATGACTCACACTCCTTTTTTGATATTGTAGATAAGTGGAATGGTGTATTTATAGCTTTGTCACTGGCTTATTTCACCTGGCATAATATACTAAAGACTCAAACATGTTGAAACATGTGACAGGATTTTTTCCCTATCTATCTATCTGTCTGTCTGTCTGTCTAGTGTATTTGGGACAGGGTCATGATGTATGGCACACACTAGGCTCTTATCTTGTGATGTTCCTTTCTCTACCTTCCAAGTCCTTAGATTATGGGTATGTGTCCCCCTCCCCCACCTACCCCCACTGAAAAATGAAACCTTGCCCACACTAGGGCAGGTACTGTACCACTGAGTTGTTGTTGTTGTTGTTTTTGCCAGTCATGGTACCTGAACTCTGGGCCTGGGCACTGTCCCTCAGCTCTTCAGCTCAAGGCTAGTGCTCTACCACTTGAGCCACAGCACCACTTCCAGCTTTTTCTGCTTATGTGGTGCTGAGAAATCGAACCCAGGGCCTCATGCATGCAAGGCAAGCACTCTACTACTGAGCCACCTTCCCAGCCCCTTGTTTTTTGTTTGTTTGTTTGTTTTTGGTCAGTTGTGGGGCTTGAACTCTGGGCCTGGGTGCTGTCCCTCAGCTCTTCAGCTCAAGGCGAGCACTCTACCACCTGAGCCATAGCGCTACTTCCAGTTTTCTAGTGGTTTTATTGGAGATAAGAGTCTCACAGACTTTCCTGCCGGGCTGGCTTTGAACTGTGATCCTCAGATCTCAGCCTCCTGAGTAGCTAGGATTACAGGTGTGAGCCACCAGCACCCAGCTGTACCACTGAGTTGTATCACCAACCCTTTAAAAATATTTTTTGGGGGGCTGGGAAGGTGGCTCAGTGGTAGAGTGCTTGCCTTGCATGCATAAAGCCCTGGGTTCGATTCCTCAATACCACATAAGCAGAAAAAAAAAAGCCGGAAGTGGCGCTGTGGCTCAAGTGGTAGAGTGCTAGCCTTGAGCTGAAGAGCTGAGGGAGAGTTCAGGCCCACAACTGGACCCCCCCCCCAAAAAAATATTTTTGTGTATGTGTGTGTGGAGGTACTGGGACTTGAATTTGAACTCAGGGCCTTGCCCTTTTACTAGGCTTTTAAACTCATAGTTGGCACTCTACCATTTGAGCCAAGCTTCCAGTCTGACATTTTGCTGGTTAATTGGAGATAAGAGTCTCAAAGAATCAGGCCCAGTCTGATAGAGCTAGGTCATGGTCCTCAGATCTCAGCCTATTTAATAGCTAGGATCATACTTATAACCTAGCTTTTGCTACTTAATTGAGTTAATTGGAAATTAGAATCTCTTAGATTCATCTACCAGGGATGATTTCAAACCTCAATTCTGAGATCTCAGCCTTTGCGATTTGAGGTTTATAGATTTGAGCCACTGCCACTTGGCTCCTCCCCCTTTCTTCCTTGCTTTATTGCTTGCTGTTTTTCTTTCCCTCTCTCCCTCCCTGCCTCCTTATTTCCTGAGCTTGTTTGGCTATATCCTGAGTTAGGGAGCTCACTTCATTTGTTTGCACACAGGTAGACTTTTCTTTCCTGTTGTCATTGTGAATCTTCATCCCTGTGATTCTAGTTCCTAGTTCCTAGTTTTGTTTTTGATATTCACTGGGGGCCTTTCATTACCTGCCTTTCACCTAGTGAAAGGCTCATCCTTTCCAGGCTCAGACATCTCCAAGGTCCCTGAGAAGAGCAACTAATTGAGGGAAATTCATTCAGGGCGTGTGTGTAGAAGGAGGGAAAAGGACATGTCCCAAAAGTCACGATTTGTTGATAGATAGGGTCATTTACCAAGTAATGGCCATCAGGTATGTAATGAAGTCCTTCCTGTGCCCAGGGTCTAGTGTCTAGGGCTGATGAGTGTTTTCTGATTACTCTGCAGGAGCTGATTGACCTTAAGATGCTTCAGTGCAAGAGAGTTGTCAATGGTGAGTGCATCCCCAGCTCCAGGACTGTGTGTGTGTGCCCTGCTGGCTGAAGTGGCACCACCACCAACCTTGTTCACATTCTTCCCTGTCTGCATTACATAACTATGTGTGTGAATCATTTGTTCTCTTAAGTTCAGTCACTTCTCTCTAGAGGCCTTGACAGAAAACAAGATGAGAAGGGTGGGGTGTAGCTCAGTGGTAAGAGTGCTTGCCTAGCATGTATGAGGCTTTGGGTTCCATCATCAGCACTACAAAAGAGTAAAGGAAGTATGTAAGTGAGTAGATAAATAAATTACCAAGCCACCTACAGACTTGGTGGCTAGAAATCCCCATTTCATAATGCTTTGGAGTCATTCAGCATTGGGCCTGGCATAGATACTCCATAGCTGTGTGTTAGGTAAGTCACCTGACCTTTCCCTACCTCAGTTCTTATCAGTAAAATGAAAATCATAAGCTTTGCTTTACTTAAGTCATGACTTAGAGGAAGGATCAGATGAGCTATGGTGCCAGTAAGTACTTTGTACATTGTAAGCTCTGTGCAAATGGAAGTGGTTGTGATGAATTGTGGTTTTGCTTATACTTTATTGATTAGGCCAATTCTATTTGGCTGCCATTGTAATCTTTGAGGTTTTTCCCTAGAAAATGAAAACCCTAGCCAAGTGTGTTGACACATTCCTGTAACCCCAGCACTTGAGAGGTTAAGGCAGCAGGAGGAGGAGGATCACAAGTTCAAGGTCAGCTTGTGCTACAAAGTATGTTTCAGGCTCCATAATTCCATACTTAAAGAAGTAATCACAAAGAGGAATAATGTATGTTTTCCTAAACATACAAGTTGATCTCCACAACTCCTCCACACAGAATCTTTGCCACTTTTCTTCTAGAACATTTTTACATATCAGAGTCTATAGGTGACTTGTCACAATTTGTTTTGCTAATACTGTAACGAGGGTTTTTATTTTGCTGTTATAAATAAAGGTGCATTATAAACATACCAAGTTTTTGTGGTTTTTCCTCAGCTTTTCTGCTAGTCTTGAGCTACTTCTGTCAAGATTTATTGAGGGCTGGGAATGTGGCTCAGTGGTAGAGTGCTTACCTAGCATGAATGAAGCCCTGGGTTCAATTCCTTAGTACCACATACACAGAAAAAGCCAGAAGTGGCATTGTGGCTCAAGTGGTAGAGTGCTAACCTTGAGCAAAAGAAGCTCAGGGACAGTGCCCAGGACCTGAGTTCAAGCCGCAGAACTGACCAAAAAAAAAAAAAGAAAAGATTTAGTTTGATTACTTAACTCAGTATGTCGATCCTCTACCTTACCTTTTTTTTGTTGTTGTTGTTTTGTTTTGTTTTGTTTTGGGGGGTCCGGTCGTGAGACCTGAACTCTGGGCCTGGGTGCTGTCCCTCAGGTCTTCAGCTCAAGGCTAGCGCTCTACCACTTGAGTCACAGTGCCATTTCCGGCTTTTTTCTTTTTTGCCTATGTGGTGCTGAGGAACCGAACCCAGGGCCTCAAGCATGCAAGGCAAGCGTTCTACCACTGAGCCACTTTCCCAGCCCTCTACCTTACCTTTTTAAAAAAGCTTTCTAATTTGTTCAGTGTCTGTATGATAATTGCAGCTTCCATTTGTGGAAGTGCTTTAAAATATTTATGTATTTATTATGTATGTATGTACATACATACATTATGTATGTATGCACATAATGTATTGATTTATGTTCTGATCCTGGGGCTTGAACTCAGGGTCTAGACACTGTCACTGAGCTTTTGTACTTAAGGCTAGCACTCTACAACTTCAGCCACAGTTCTACTTCTGGCTTTTTGATGTTTAATTGGAGATAAAAGTCTCACAGGCCTTCTGTCCCTGTTAGCTTCAAACTGAGATTCCCAGATATCAACCTCCTGAATTGCTAAAATGACAGATATGAGCCTCTGGTGCCCAGCTCATTATTTATTTATTTTCATTTTTTCATTTTTTCTTTTGTTCGTCATAAGCCTGAACTGTGGGCCTGGATGCTGTCCCTCAGCTCTGCAGCTCAAGGCTAGCTCTCTACCACTTGAGCCACAGTGCCACTTCTGGATTTTTCTGCTTATGTAGTGCTGAGGAATTGAACCCAGGGCCTCATGCAGGCAAGGCAAGCATTATACCACAGAGCCACCTTCCTAGCCCTTCATTATTTATTTTTTAAATAAATAGCTGTATAAAGGAGTTTCAATTCCAGCTCAAGTATAGGTATAATGCATCTTGACCAATGTAATGTTATCTTTTCTATTGTTCTCTCCCCCCACTTCCCCTGGTCATAGGGCTTTTTTTTTGGGGGGGGGTCCAGTCGTGGGGCCTGCACTCTGGGCCTGGGTGCTGTCCCTCAGCTCTTCAGCTCAAGGCTAGCACTCTACCACTTGAGCCACAGCGCCACTTCCGGCTTTTTTCTTTTTGCTTATGTGGTGGTGAGGAATCGAACCCAGGGCCTCATGCATGCAAGGCAAGCGCTTTACCACTGAGCCACCTTCTCAGCCCCCTGGACCTGGGCATTGACCCTGAGCTCTTGCTGAAGGCTAGTCCTCTACCACTTTAAGCCACATCTCCACTTCCATCTGGTGGTTAATTGGAGATAGGAGTCTCATCGACTTTACAGCCTTAATGGCTGGCTTTAAATCAATCCTCAGATCTCAGCCTTTGAGTAGCTAGGATTACAGGCATGAGCCATCAGCACCACGTTGTTCACCATTTTTTCCCCTCCCATTCCTATACTCAAGTGCTTAAGTGCTTCTAAGATCTCATTGCTTGAGCAGGAGGTATGACTCAAGTGGTAGTACACTAGTCAAGCAAGACTGCAAGACCCCGTGTTTGAGCCATGGGACTGGCATACACATACACACACACACAAAAGATCCCGTTTCTCAAAAGAACCTTTTAGGTAGGCATATTTATCCATCTGCCAAATTGGATCTTTGGAATAGTAGTCATCTTTGAAAGTTAATAATGTTAGTACCAATTAGACACCAGTGGCTCATGCCTATAATCCTATCTACTCAGGAGGCTAAGATCTGAGGATCATCATTTGAAGTCAGCCTAGGCAGAAAAGTCCCTGTGAGGCTCCTGTCTCCAATAAACTACTCAAAAAAGCTAGAACTGGTCCTGTGGCTAAAATGGTAGAGCACTAGTATTGGGCACAAAGAGGCTCAGGGACCGTGCTCAGGTCCCGAGTTCAAGCCACAGGACTGGGAAGAAAAAATAATGCTAGTACCTACTATAGAGCTTCATTAAAAGAACAAATGGTACTGGGCATAGTGGTGCATGCCTACAATCATAATACTTGGGAAACTGGGGCAGGAGGATTGGGAGTTTAAGGCCAGCCAGGGCTACCTAGTGAATTTCAGACTAGCCTGGGCTACATAGTAAGACCCTGTCTCAAAAAGTCAGGCCAAAAAGAGAACAAAAATAAAAGTGAGATAAGATTGACTTTTGTTATTATAGTAGTTTTGTTTTAGAAGGTTGCTGAGGACATTGAAAACCCAAATACAGACTGTGTGTGTGTGAGTGTGAGTGTGTGTGTGTGTGGGCACGTGTATGTGCACACGTGCGTGCTGATACTGGAGCCTAAATTCAGGGTCTTGCACTCTTTTTGCTTTTTTCAGTTATGGCTGGGGCTCTATTACTTGACCCATACTTCTGGTTCCTGCTTTTTTACTGGTTAATTGGAGATAAGAGTCTCTCAGATTTGTTTACCTGGGCTGGCTTTGAACTTTAATCCTCAGATTTCAGACTCTTGAGTAACCAGAATTATAGACATGAGCTGCTAGTACCCAGCCTATCCTTTTTTTGTTTTGTTTGATTTGATTTTGAGAGAAGGAGAGGGTCTCAATAGATAGCCCAGGCTGGTCTTGGACTTGGTATCCTCTTATTTCAACCTCCTGAGTGCTGGCATTATAGGCATCGCCAGTGTGCCCTGAAATGTTGACACTAGGGAAATGTAGAATTAGGTTCTTGCAAGCCTCTGTTCACAACTAACATCAACTAGCATATACTCTCATTCTAATGTTTTTTTTCTCTCTTCAAAAAGGCTGCGTGCACTCTCTCTCTCTCTCTATATATATATATATGTATATATAAAAATATGTGTATATACATATATATCATTGGGTCATTAACATTGAACTCACAGCCAATAGCACTATAATTTTATCCTGAATAAAGTTTAGCCAGGGCTAGGGATATAGCTCAGTAGTAGATCTCCAGAATTCTATTTTCTGGGACAGTTTGGGTCCAAATTGGAATAGACTGTACATTTTCCCCCAGCATTTAAAAAAAAACAGGGTTCCGGTGGCTTATGTCTATAACCCCAGCTACTCAGGAGGCTGAGATATAAGGATCAGGGTTCAAAGCCAGCCCTGGGCAGGGAATTATGTGACAGACTCTTATTTCCAATTAAATCACAGAAAAAGCCAGAAGTGGCACTGTGGCTCAAGTGGTAGAGCATTAGCCTTGAGCAAAAGTTTCAGGGATAGATAGCATCCAGGTCCAGAGTTGGAGTATCAGGATGGCTCACACCTGTAATACTAGCTGCTCAAGAGACTGAAATCTGAGAATTATAGTTTGAAGGCAACTTGAGCAGAAAAGTCTGTGAGACTCTTACCTTCAATTAACCAGCAAAAAAGTGAGAAGTAGAGATGTAGCTCAAGTGGTAGAACACCAACCTTGAGTGAGAAAAAGCTAAAGGAATTCAAGCTCTAATACCAATATCAGTACCAGTACCAGTACAAAAAAAAAAAAACAAAAACAAAGCAAAATCTTAACTGTTCAGAAAAAGTACATGAGAAACAAACATGCAGTTGGACAAATAATTGTAAAGTGAACAACAATCAGGAAGAGATAGATTATCACCAGCACTTCAGAAGCCTCTCACAGACATTCTTACTTTAAGATAAGTAGATATCTAGAGTTGCTTTATTTGTTTCCAGGAAACAAAAATAGTTTAGGATTACATCTTTGTTGTTATTTTTCCTTTGTTTTTGGTAGTAGTGCGAATTAAACTAGGGTCTTGTACCTGCTAGGCCAGCACTGTACCTTTAGAGCCAAGCTCCCAGCCCTTTCAATTTTTTTTTTTTTTTTGGGTCTGGTTGTGGGGCCTGAACTCTGGGCCTGGGCGCTGTCCCTCAGCTCTTCAGCTCAAGGCTAGCGCTCTACCATTAGAGCCACAGCGCCACTTCCGGCTTTTTTCTTTTTGCTTATGTGGTGCTGAGAAATCGAACCCAGGGCCTCTTGAATGCAAGGCAATCGCTCTACCACTGAGCCACCTTCCGAACCCCTCAATTTTTTTTTTTTTGGGTCCGGTTGTGGGGCCTGAACTCTGGGCCTGGGCGCTTTCCCTCAGCTCTTCAGCTCAAGGCTAGCACTCTACCACTTGAGCCACAGCACCACTTCCGGCTTTTTTTCTTTTTGCTTATGTGGTGCTGAGGAATCGAACCCAGGGCCTTGAGCATGCAAGGCAAGCACTCTACCACTGAGCCAACTTCCCAGCCCTCAATTTTTTTTTTTTTTTGTCGGTCGTGGGGCTTGAACTCTGGGCCTGGGCACTGTCCCTCAGCTCTTCAGCTCAAGGCGAGCGCTCTACCACTTGAGCTACAGCGCCACTTCCAACCTCAATTTTTTTTTAATAGTACTAGGGTTTGAACCCAGAGCCTCATGCATGATAGCTCGTTGCTTTACCACTTGAGCTATTCCTCCATCTCTGCTTTTTAATTTTTTAATTTTAATTTTAATTAATTAATTTTTTTTTTTTTGTCAGTCATGGGGCTTGAATTCTGGGTCTGGGCACCGTCCCTCAGCTCTTCTCTCTACGACTTGAGCCACAGCACCACTTCCATTTTTTTCTGCTTAGGTGGTGCCAAAGAATCGAACCCAGGGCCTTATGCATGCAAGGCAAGCACTTTACCACTGAGCCACCTTCCCAGCCCCTGTTTTGGTTATTTTTGAGGAAGGGTCTTTCACTTATGCCTGGGTAGGCATGAACTCTATAGTCATCCTATTTCTACTCCCCATATAGCTGGAATGATAGATGTGAGGCATCATACCTGATTTTATTGATATGTTGAGATGTGGAGTCTTGAAAATTTTTGCTTGGGCTGGCTTTGACCTGTGATCTTCTCAATCTACTTCTGAGTAGCTGTGATAACACATGTGAGCCACCAGTGCCCAGTTGAACTTGCATCTTAATTTTGTGGTCCCATGTGTTTGTGTTTTCTTGTAGAGGTACTCAACACAGTGGATTTTGTTGCCCCTGATGACCGAGTAGTCTTCCGTACATGTGAAAGAGAACAGAGCAAGGTGGTATTCCAGATGGTAAGAAGTAAGAGATTCCAGTGCCTCAGGTTCACCTGAGAGATCTCCTTGTGCCAGTCAGTTTTAAATGCCTCGCCTATATTACACAGTGGTGGCTTCCTGAATAATTAGCTTGTGAGATTGGAGGGGTGGGCAGTTGGTAGAATGCTAGCCATTGAGTGAAAGTGTTAGGTGCTGAGTTCTAGGCCTGGTCTCAGATGAAAACAAAAAGGAAAAGGAAAGAAAAATTGCTTGAACCTTTTTCAGATTCACTCCTGTGGTTACACTATTGGAGTTTGTGAAAATCAAGCTGGTGCAGTGGGTTCCATGCCTCTAGTCTCCAATTAATTTACTGAATTATAGCAATTGTTTTTTTCTTTTTTCTTTTTTTGCCAGTCCTGAGATTGAACTCAGGGCCTGGGCACTGTCCCTGAGTTTCTTTTGCTCAAGGCTAGCACTCTACCACTTGAGCCACAGCACTATTGCTGGCTTTTTCTGTTTGTTTGTTTGGTTTTTTTTGTTGGTCGTGGGGCTTGAACTCTGGGCCTGGGCGCTGTCCCTCAGCTCTTCAGCTCAAGGCGAGCGCTCTACCACTTGAGCTATAGCGCCACTTCCAGTTTTCGAGTGGTTTATTGGAGATAAGAGTTTCACGGTCTTTCCTGCCTGGGCTGGCTTTAAACTGTGATCCTCAGATCTCAGCCTCCTGAGTAGCTAGGATTACAGGCATGAGCCACCAGCACCCGGCTTATTGCTGGCTTTTTCTGTGTATGTGGTACTGAGGAATTGAACTCAGGGCTTCATGCATGCTGGGCAAGCACTCTACCATTAAGCCACATTCCCAGCCTAGCAATTGTTTCTTTGGCATGACTTTATGCTTATTTTGTTAATCCCTGGTATTTCTTACTGAGATCATGGTGTTTGCTTTTGTGTAGTCTATGTGTATTTTTTCAGAAGCCAAACTCTGGTGGCTCAAACCTGTAGTCTTAGCTACTCAGAAGGCTGAAATCTGAGGATTACAGTTCAAAATCAGCTTGGGCAGGGAAGTCCATGGGACCCTTAATTCCAGTTAAGTAGATGTGTTGCTTAAATGATCAATACCACCTATGAATGAAAAAGCCAAGTAAGAGCATGAGATACTGAATTCAAACTCCAGTAATAACACACACACACACACACACACACACACACACACACACACACACACACACACACACACACACACACACACACACACACACACACACACACACACACACACACACGACAAAGGGAAAAGATATATGTTGGGTGCTGGTAGCTTCTAGCTACTCAAGAGGCTGAGCGGGACTCTGGTGGTTTACTCCTGTAGTCCTAGCTACTCAGGAGGCTGAGATCTGAGGCTCGAGGTTCAAAGCCAGCCTGGGCAGGAAAGACTCCATAAGACTCTTATCTCCAATTAACCACCAGAAAACCAGAAGTGGCACTGCAGCTCAAGTGGCACTGCAGCTCAAGTGGTAGAGCGCTCACCTTGAGCTGAAGAGCTGAGGGACAGCGCCCAGGCCCAGAGTTCAAGCCCCACAACCGACCAAAAAAAAAAAAAAAAAGAGGCTGAGATCTGAGGATCTCAGCTCAAAGCTGGCCCAGGCAGGAAAGTCTGTAAGACTCTTATCTCCAATTAACCACAAAAACTGGAAGTGGAGCTGTGGCTCAAAGTGGTAGAGTGATAGCCTTGAGCAAAAGAAGCTCAGGGACAGTGCCCAGGCCCTGAGTTCAAGCCCTAGGACTGACAAAAGAAAAGAAAAGGTTTATGTTAGTGTTGTAGGGAATAGTAACTCTTCTATGGCTTTAGGCATTTCTTGGTTCTTTTCAATAATAGCTCCTAAATGACCTTTAGGTTTTTTAGAAATGGATAATACTAAGCACACATATGACAAATCACCCATAATTGTCAAATCTAAGTAGTAGTTATCTGAATGTTCACTCTTTAAGTTTTGTGTTTTTTTCTACTCTTATGTATGTTTGAAAGTTACCATGACATTGATAACATTGTGTAGCCCTTCCAAGTCTATCTTTTTCTTTTGACAGTGAGCTAGTCCAGTGGACATGTGTGTGCCCAAGCATGTGCACACACATAAACTGTGTGTGTTAGAGACCTATGGTTGTTTTTGTATTTGTGTGTGTACCTGTGTCAAGGCAGTGATTGATACAGTGTCTTGTGTTCCTAGGGGACTTCAGATGCAGAGCGAGCCCTTGCCGTAGCCAGGCTTGTGTAAGTTCCTCCCTCCTTGGGGCTGCCTTTGTCACTCCAGTGAACTCTGAGGTCTTAATGAGGGGTGACCTTAGAGGTGACTTCTTCCTTACTTCCTCCTAGCCTTTTTGTGGAGCCTGAACTCTGGGCCTGGGCACTGTCCCTCAGCTCTTCAGCTCAAGGCTAGCACTCTACCACTTGAGCCACAGCACCACATCTGGCTTTTTTTCTTTTTGCTTATGTGGTACTGAGGAATCGAACCCAGGGCCTCATGCATGCAAGGCAAGCTCTCTACCATTGAGCCACTTTCACAGCCTAGCCTTTCTGTTTCTATTTCAAGATCCCATATACCCACTGTGGTTAGATCCCAGAGACCCTCTGTTTCGGGACCTGATTTTAGTGTTTATTCATGGGACTTTCTTTCCAGGGACTCTGCTGACTGTGAATCCTCAGGCTTAACTTTCATGAAGTGTACGTGTAACTCAGTGCTTCCCAGCACAGGCAGGAGAGTGCCACGGTCAAAGAGATGGCCTTTTGAGCTATGGCAGACCTAGACTGAATTTCTGGCTATCCTCCTGCTTACTGTGTAGCCTTAGGTAAATTAATTAACCTCACTGTGAACTTAGTCACCTTATCTATAAAATGGTACCAGAAGTACTACCAGCCTCTGGCATTCTAGGGAGTGGGAAATGAAAGAGTGCATGTTATACCATGTGGCATACTATGAAAGCTTAGTGATGGAGTTGGCACTAGTACCTTGCATCAGTAATCTTAGGTACTTGGGAAGCTGAGATCTGAGGATCCCAGTTGAAGCTAGCCTGAAGAGGAAAATTTTGCAAGACTCTTTATCTCCAAGTAACCATCCAAAAGCCAGAAATAATGCTATGGCTCAAGTGGTAGTGCACTAGTCTTGAGCAGAAAAAAAAAAGCTATGGGCCAGTGCTCAGGCCTCAGTATCTGCACCAAAAAACAGAGAGCGGGGCACTGGTGGCTCATTCTATAATCCTAGCTACTCAAGAGGCTGAGATCTAAGGATCACAGTTTGAAACCAGCCCAGGCAGGAAAGTCCATGAGACTCTTATCTCCAGTTAACCACCAGAAAACCAGAAATGGTGCTGTAGCTCAAGTAGTAGAGCACTAGCGTTGAACAAAAGAGCTCAGGGACAGTGCCAAGGCTTGGAGTTCAAGCCCCACGACAGAGAGTGGGGGGAGAGGGCGCGCGGCAGGGAGGGAGTAATTGTTAACTGTTGTTATTGATGATAGATTGGGAACAATCCTAGGCAGTCATTACTACCGATCTCAAGCTGTTAACTAAGTCTAAGTCAGAGGATGAGGTTAGGGTCCTTTCCACATCTGAGAATTGTAAGGCAACAGTGCAGCTCAGAAAAATGAAGGCAGTCCAATCACTTCTGCCAGAAAGCAGTGCTCTGACAAGAGACTCAGTGCTCATGATCCTGGGATCAAGTTCTGCATCACTCTGTATTTGAATCACTTTATTTAATCCCAATATAACAAAGTCCCCTGCATCCAGCTCTTCATAGATGTGTGTATATTAGGTCTCTCCTAGGGAATATGGTTTGGATGAGGCAATCACACATTTTAGGAACAGGTTTCTTTGAGGATTTTCATTCTGTCATTGAGTGTTGGTGTGTTTTGTAGGCTCAGGGACATGGTAAGAGGTTCACAAGCAGAGACAGCCTTCATGTCTTTGACTTTATCTTTTTCCCTCAAGTTGAATGCTTATTACCTTTTCTCCATTTTCATTTTTTCAGAGAAAATGATGTTGCTGGTATTGATGTCAACATGGGTTGTCCAAAAGAATATTCTACCAAGGTAAACTTACTATTATTATTATTTTGTTGTTGTTGTTGGTCATGGGACTTGAACTTTGGTCCTGGGCACTGTCCCTGATCTCTTCAGCTTAAGGCTAGTGCTCTACCACTTTTTTTTTTTTTTGGTTGGTCGTGGGGCCTGAACTCTGGGCTTGGGTGCTGTCCCTGCGCTCTTCAGCTCAAGGCTAGTGCTCTACCACTTGAACCACAGCGCCACTTCCAGTTTTTGAGTGGTTTATTGGAGATAAGAGTTTCACAGTCTTTCCTGCCTGGGCTGGCTTTGAACTGTGATCCTCAGATCTCAGCCTCCTGAGTAGCTAGGATTACAGGCGTGAGCCACTGGCGCTTGGCTGCTCTACCACTTTGAGCCACAGTGCCACTTCCAGTTTTCTGGTGGTTAATTAGAGATAAAAGTCTCTTAGACTTTATTTGGAGGCTGAGTTTGAACTGTGATCTTCATATCTCAGCCTCTTGAGTAGCTAGGATTACGGGCAGGAACCACTGGTGCCCAGCCTAAGATAAACTTTTTATTCCTCACAAAAAATACTCGGGATTAAAGTAGATTAAAGGAGATTAACAAAATAAGACTGGGGGGAGGGGGAGGAGGGTTGGGTGGGGGTAGGGGGGGAGTATAGGAAGGGATGGGAAAGGGAAACAAAGAGGAGGCAACAATGCTTGATAAGAAATAAACTCATTGTCTTGCCCACGTAATTGTAACTCCTCTGTACGTATTCTCACAATAAAAACAAAAAACAAAAAAACAAGATAAGACAACTAAGTAGACTTACCTAACTCGATATGATCGAGTGCTGGGTGGGCAAGATGCTCAAAAGGATATTATTAAATCAGTGGACAAAGTTGGAAAAGAGGCTCTGAGAATTATGGTTCAAAAATATGGTTCAAAAATCTAGGTAAATGTATGAGTTGCTAACTCTTTTGTGGTTATATAATGGTATATTACCATTCTTAGAAAATATGTACTGAATGGCCTGAAAGTATGTCTCAAGTGATAGAGTACCTGTCTAGCAAGCACAAAAACCAGACTTCAAATCTTAGTATGGCAAAAGCAAACCTACAAAAGTAGGTGCTTGTGGCTCACACCTGTAAGCCTAACTACTTGGTAGGTTCAGATCTGAGAATCACAGTTTGAAGCCAGACTGGGCAGGAAAGCCCATTATATTCTTTTTTTTTTTTTTTTTTTGTCGGTCATGGAGCTTGAACTCTGCGTCTTGGTACTGTCCTTGAGCTTTTCAGCTGAACAAGCACTTTACCATTTTGAGCCACAGTGCCACTTCCAGTTTTCAGTGTTAATTGGAGATAAGAATCTCAGGGACTTTCTTGCCCCGGCTGGCTTTAAACCACAATCCTCAGATCTCAGCCTCCAGAGTAGCTAAGATTACAAGGTGTGAGCCACCGCATCTGACCAAGTCCATGATATTCTTACTATTTATTTATGTCCCAGTATTGACATAGAAAAAAATAAAATGAAAGAAGTCTTTAGGGGTAAAGGGCTATGATACATAAAACTCACTGTCAAATGACTTAGAAAAAAATTTACACACCTTCCCCCATTTATATTCTACATACAAGTATGTATTTTGCCAGGGGTGGTGTTGTGTACATGTAATCTCAGCATTCAGAAGGCTGGGGCAGGGGCTGGAGTAGAATGCTAGCCTGGAGCAGAAAAGCTCAGGGACATCACCGAGGCCCAGTTCAGGCCCCAGGATTGGCACCAAAAAAACAAGAGGATGTAGGCATGGGAATGTGGCTCACTGGTAGAGCACTTGTTTAGAATGTATGAGGCCCAAACTTGGATCTCTAGTACTGCAAAACAAAACAAAAATAGAAGACGCAATATAAACATCTGAATTGTCATATCAGAAGTGATCAGATTGGAGTGTGGTCCAGAGAAAGGAATAGATTTAGAGGGATTTGAGAGGAAAAAGTGGTCCATGAAGAGGAAATGTGGGGTCTTCCAAGCAAAGGGAGAGGCCATATGCAGGGGCGGGCCTGAGAGTAGCTTGATTAGACCAGAGCACTGGGGGAAAAAGAGCTGAAGAGGAGGAAGAGAAAGCACAGGAGGAAAATCATGGTTAGGGTCAAGTCAACTGGACCTGTGCATTAAATACTTTTGACCTTTTTTGAAAAGAGGAGGCATGTGATTAGACTGCTTTAGAAACATGAATCTGGATATCATCTATCTGGTGGATTAGAATAGCAGGAAACTAGAGGGAGGACAGAGACATAGGAGATGCATGCCTAGGGATCAGAGTAATGTCTTCTAGAACTCATCAAATTTTCATCTTTGATATTGTGAACATGGATGATGTCACCTTCTTACTTGGTGAGGAGAAATGCCAGTTGTAGGCAGCTTTGGTTACCAAGTTGCTACACCAAGTTGTCATTCTGTAGGGAGGGGCTGTACTCCCTCAGCTGTAAGAAGGCATTCTGTGTGCTTCTCCCTAGGGAGGAATGGGAGCTGCTCTGCTGTCCGACCCTGACAAGATTGAGAAGGTAAGTGCTGCATAGTAAAAAGTAAGGTCCTTGAACATGTCTGGGAACTAGAGCTCACAGAGTTCCCAGAATGCCTCCTCCTCGTACTCCAGATTTATTGAAGTCTATCTAGGGGCTTAGGATTTTTTTTTTCCTGGTTCTGGGGCTTGAATTTAGGGCCTGGGCACTGACTGTGAGCCTCTTTTGTCCTGAAGGATAGCGCCCTACCTTATGAACCATAGTGCCACTTCCAGCTTTTTCTGAGTAGTTCATTGGAGACAAGAGTCTCACGGACTTAGTTGCCCAGGCTGGCTTCAAACTGCAATCCTCAAATCTCAGCCTCCTGAGTATTTTAGGATTACAGGTATGAGCTACCAGTTGGCTTAGGATATTTTTTAAAGTGCTTCCCAGTGATTCTGATATGTAATTAGTTGAATTAGCCTATGGCAGCATTGAGTTTGGTAAAAGTCTGGAGCTAGAGATCTATCACCTGAAAAGCAGAGAGTCTGAGGTCTGGGCTAGAGCCTCTTCTGTATTGCTCCTCTCCCTTCCAGGATGTTCATTAATGAAGAGCAGAGGCCAGATTACCTTGGGTGAGGATGAATTCAATGATGGGTATGGGTATGGGTGTGTGTGTGTGTGTGTGTGTGTGTGTGTGTGTGTGTAAATGGGTGTCTGAGTGGAGGAGCGTAGCAGGGGGATTGAGTCTACCTTTGAGAGCAGGTCAGCCAGGGTCATATGAGGCAGGCGTCCCTTGGTAATTCTGCAGACAGGTTTAATGATGGCTCTGGGGATAGGTTGGCAGTTGCCACTCAGGGTTGTGGGCTGCCTGTGCAAACAGAGGTGATATTTCTGCCACATTGTACTGCCTTTTACTTTCCTTTCCCAGCCCACCAGCTCTTAATCTGTTGGTCCTTTTAGCTTCTCTTTTCCTTTTTATTCCTTTCCTTGTCTGAGCTTCAAGCTCTTGGTGTTTCCCATAGGCTGGAACAACTTGGGACGTAGACCCACTTGTGCTGGAAATGCTGGCTCAATTCTGTATATCTCTGTTCAGTGTCTCTGAGATGAAGGAGGAACACTTGTGTGCCTTCTTATTTTTCCTATGTGTGGCTACAGATATGTCCCTCTAATCTGCCTCTAACGTACCTTTACCATTTTAGAGTAGTTTCTTTTTCAAAGTGGCATGTAGACATTGTGTCCTATTGTTTTTCTCCTAAGAATGTCCTCTTTAGGTCTCACTATGTGTGAGTATCTAGAATCCTGTATAATATGTCATATTGCAGTGCCTTTTAGTTTTAATTTCTGCATATCAGAGAGAACATATGCCATTCGTCTCTCTGAGCTTGGCTTTCACACTCACTGATTTGTTCTAGTTCCATCCATTTCCCTGTAAATGACATAATTTTATTTTTTCTAATGGCTGTGTAAAATTCCATTGTGTATAGGTACCCCATTGTTTGAATCCACTCATAAATTGTGGGGTATCTGGGCTGTTAACATATTGCCTATTGTGAATAGTGCAGCAATGAACATGTATGTGCAAGTGCCCTTATCATATCCTGGCTCATGATATGCAGGGTAGATGCCCAGGAATGGTATATCTGGGTCGTAGGGAAGATCCATATTTAGTATTTTGAGAAACCTTCAGACTGCTGTCTAGAGTGGTTGTACAAGTTTACATTCCCATCAATAGTGTAGTAGGATTCCTTTTTCTCCATTTCATTGCCAAAATTTGTTGTTTGAACAGAAATTTTGATGAAAATACTTAGAGCTGATAAAAAGAAGTTCCATAAGGGGCTGGGAAGGTGGCTCAGTGGTAGAGTGCTTGCCTTGCACACCTGAGGCCCTGGGTTCAATTCCTCAGCACACATAAGCAGAAAAAGCTGGAAGTAGTGCTGTGGCTCAGGTGGTAGAGTGCTGGCCTTGAGCTGAAGAGCTGAGGGATGCACTTAGGCCCAGAGTTCAGGGCCCACGACTGACAAAAAAAAAAAAAAAAGTTCCATAATCAGAGCATTGGATCAGACTTACTGAGCACTTGCGAAGGAACTAGAAACATTAGTGACATTTTATGTCACAGATATAAATAAAATAAAATTAATTTAATAAATGTCTCTGGACATTTTATTTTGTTTATTGTACTGAGGGATCTGTTTTTGTTTTTGTTTTTTGTTTGTTTTTTATTGGTCCTGGGGCTAAACTCTGGGCCTGGACACTGTCCCTGAGCTTCTTTTGCTCAAGACTAGTGTTCTACCACTTGACCCACAGTGCCACTTCTGGCTTTTTCTTTTTTCTTTTTTTGGGTCCGGTTGTGGGCCTGAACTCCGGGCCTGGGCGCTGTCCCTCAGCAATTCAGCTCAAGGCTAGCACTCTACCACTTGAGCCACAGCGCCACTTCCAGCTTTTTTTTTTTCTGCTTATGTGGTGCTGAGGAATCGAACCCAGGGCCTCATGTATGCAAGGCAAGCACTCTACCACTGAGCCACCTTCCCAGCCCCTACTTCTGACGTTTTCTGAGTAGTTTATTGGAGATAAGAGGCTTTCCTGCCTAGGCTGGCTTTGAACCATGATCCTCAGATCTCAGCCTCTTGAGTAGGTAGGATCACAGGCATGAGCCACCAGTGCCCGGCTCTGACCTGTTTTTCTTAAACAGTTCACTTTCTCTCACCCTTTAAAAGGTTGTGCCCCTTTACGCCCTATCAGGATGACCTAGGACCTTAAACTCAGTCTGTTGCCTGGGGCAGCACCTGGGGACTGGTCCTTCCTGTCTGGCAGTTGTTCATGGGCTAAGAAACCTTGTCTTACTCTTTTTTTTTTTTCTTCTTCAGTCCTGGGACTTGAACTCTGGGCCTAGGTACTGTCCCTGAGCTTCTTTTGCTCAAGGCTAGCATTCTACCTACCACTTGAGCCACAGTGCCTCTTCCTGCTTTTTCTCTGTATGTGGTACTGAGGAATCAAACCCAGGGCTTCATACATATGAGGCAAGCATTCTACCACTAAGCCACATTCCCAGCCTCTTGTCTTAACTCTTGAACTGTCCATCTGTCAGCCCTGTCTCTTGGTCTGGTATGTGCTGGAGCAGTGGTCTGACACTTCCTTAGAGAAAGTCCTCTCTTGGTTCTAGCAGCCAGCAATCTGCTTCCTTTCCTATCTAAAATTAAGACTGGTAGCAGCTGCCTGGGTATGCCTTCTGCTCTGCTAGACAGAGGTCCAGTTCTTGGCAAAGAGCTCTTACCAGGTTGCCTAGTCCAATATTTTTGATTCAGGGAGAAGATAGCAATGCCATAGACATTCAGTGTTATCTGTGTCTCTTTTGGTCTTTGCTCATGTGTGATTATGTCTTAGTATCTCCCTAATGTTTTCCTGTGACTTCTTAATATCTCCCCAATCCTCCCTCTCTCCCTCTCTCTGGCAATTCTTTGTAGTTACTATGGAATAAACAGTTTTTAATGTATTTTTTTTCCTTTGCTAGTTTCATCTTAAATATCTGAAAAGAGGGATTCCTGAGGACAGAGCCATGCCCTTAGAAACCTTCCTGCTATCTCACTCTGCCAGTCCTGGGACAGCATTCAGGGAATATTTCCTTCCCTTCATTCAAGAAAACAGCTGTGAGCATGTCTTAACCAGATAGGCCTCAGAATCATACTGAGGATAGAGGGCATTTGGCAGAGTCTATGGAAACATACATTTTAAAACCCAGCCCCTAGAGACTCATTCAGGAAATAATGGAGTAGAAACTAAGAGTTTGAGTCTTTTAAGCTCTCCAGGTAATTCTGATTCTAGCCTTGAAAAGAATCAATTGTATAAAACATAAGAATGCCAGTAGATGTAAGAATGCCAGTAGATTCTCCTCCCCACCCCCTCACTTTCTACCAGGCAGGAGATTGCTGGGGCTGAGCCTCTAACATACAACAAGGGCAGTGTTCTTATATTTAGAGACTATATGTATATGCACACAGGTGATACATATATGTGCTCGCAGTTATACAAGCTGTCCATGCTACTGGAATGCTCAGATCTGTAGCAATATTAATTAGTCCAAGCAGTATGGCAGTTTATTCCAGAAGAGGTAGGTGCTCTTGATTCTTTTCTTTGCAGATCCTTAGCACACTTGTTAAAGGGACTTGTAGACCTGTGACCTGCAAGATCCGAATACTACCTTCGGTAAGAATGGTGTATGACATTTGATATTCTCATCTCTCAGGTGATGATAGATTTGGGGATGTGAATGGTTTGTGAGGCATTGAATTAAATTTCGTGGAGGGAGTAGAGCTAAGCAAACTTAAGGAACTGGCATCTGGTCCTCTGGGGCCTCAGTAACCACCCTGTGCTGTCCTCTTCCTTAGCTGGAAGATACCCTGAGCCTTGTAAAGCGAATAGAGAGGACTGGCATTGCTGCTATTGCAGTTCACGGAAGGTGAGTGGTTGCCTTTCTAGTGACTGAGTGGCAGGAAGAATTATCAGGCCATCTTCACAATCCCTCACTAGACTTCAGGTGATATCTAGCCTTTTTCCTATGTATTTAGCCTACTTCTGCCTAGCTCTTTGACATCTTGTGAGTCCAGAGGGCATACAAATTCAGCGTGCATTTTCTGCATGGACTTGTGTTTATCTGTGTTTTATCATTTAGTACTTACTAGTGGCAGCTACTACTCCAAGCTTAGAGACAGGAGAGGAAGGATATATATGTAGTAGATCTGTATTATTTTGCTCAAAATTGTATCTTGCAGCCAGGAAATGGTGGAATTAGAGCTTGGACCTATTTTCTCTTTCTCTTTTTTTGGGGTGGGTATATAGAGGGAACTAGGGATTTAGTCCAGGGCCTTATTCTTGTACACCTTCTTTTTTTCATTTTTTACTTTGCTTATTTTTTTTTAAACTGGATTTAAAAATTTTTTTTAATTGAGAAAATACCATACAGAGGGGTTACAATTACATGGGCAAGGTAATGAGTGCATTTCTTTTTTAATTTTTTTAATTTTTTTGTTGGTTGTAGGGCTTGAACTTGGCTTGAGCGCTGTCCCCCAGCTCTTCAGCTCAAGGCGAGCGCTCTACCACTTGAGCTACAGCGCCACTTCCGGTTTTCTGGTGGTTTATTGGAGATAAGAGTTTCAGGGACTTTCCTGCCTGGACTGGCTTTGAGCAGATCTCAGCCTCCTGAGTAGCTAGGATTGATTACAGGTGTGAGCCACAGGCACCCGGCTGAGCATTTCTTATCAAGCATTGTTGCCTCCTCCTTTGTTTTCCATTCCCAGCCTTTCCCATCTCCTCCCTTTCCCCCCACCTTCTTTTTTTTAGTCAGGGTCTTGCTAGTCTAGGCTGTTCTTGAACTCACAATCCTTGTGTCTTAGCCTTTAGAGTGCTGGGATTACAGGAATGTGCCAACACACCTGAATGAATTCTGTTTCCTTTGCACTTCATTGAACAGCGGTTTCTCCCTTAAATGACCCTAGGCAAATGGCTGTTTTTTATTTTTTTTATTTTTATTTTTGTCGGCCGTGGGGCTTGAACTCTGGGCCTGGGCGCTGTCCCTCAGCTCTTCAGCTCAAGGCAAGCGCTCTACCACTTGAGCTACAGTGCCACTTCCGGTTTTCTGGTGGTTTATTGGAGATAGGAGTCTCACAGTCTCTCCTGCCCGGGCTGGCTTTGAACCGAGATCCTCAGATCTCAGCCTCCTGAGTAGCTAGGATTATAGGAGAGAGCCACCAGCGCCCGGCTAAATGGCTGTTTTTTAAAGGCAGTCCTCTTTTCTCTATCCTTGGTGGACTGCCTAATTGCTTTAAACAGTCCTTATATCTGTACCTCATGTGCTTTTTGCAGAGAGCTGAAGTGTTTTGATTTCCCAGTCAAATCTGCTTCCTGTTGTTTGTCAGGATGTCCCTCTATGCACAATCCCGGTCAGTAGACTGGCTGGTGATCTTTTTAAATGATTCTTCTTTTGGACTCAACAGTCTTATAGGATAACCCAAGTTGCTTGTGTCTATTACAGCATTTTCTCTCTCTCTCTCTCTCTCTCTCTCTCTCTCTCTCTCTTTTTTTGTCAGTCATGGGACTTGAACTCTGGGCCTGAGTGCTGTCCCTCAGCTCTTCAGCTCAAGGGGAGTGCTCTACCACTTGAGCCACAGAACAACTTCCAGTTTTCTGGTGATTAATTGGAGATAAGAGTCTCATGGACTTGCCTGCCTGGGCTGGCTTTGAACCATGATCTTCAGATCTCAGCCTCCAGAGTAGCTAGGGTTACAGGTGTGAGCCACTGGCACCTGGCTATTACAGGATTTTCAGAATATACTTAAAACTCTGGCATAGAAAAGCAGAGCTGCTTGGGTGAAAGGAGGGGAAATGAGAGCTGCACACCCCGTGTGTAAGCTCCTCACTGAGACAGCGGGCTTTAGACTCTCAACAGCCTGGTTTCAAATCTCAGTTCTGCAGCTTGTTAGCTATATATCCTCGGAACAGTCACTTAACCTCTTTGAGTGACACATTGCTCACTTGGAAATTAAGACAATTTCTACTTCATAGGATTGTGATGAGCTTTTGACAATACAAAACTAAAGCCTTGCATATAGCATTCTTAGTACACAAAGCTGTTGGAGTTAGCAGAATTTCGAGGCACTAAGAGGACAGATTTGGCTGAATTTAAGAAAGACTTTCTATTATTAGAGCTGTTGAGGATGGTCTAAGGTGAGGCCCTTTATGTCCCTAGGATTTGCTTAGCCATGCTGAAAGCCTTCTTGTAGTTGACCTTAGAAAGAGGATTTACGGGTTCTGTCCTGCTGCCCCTGTGGCTTGTCGTGACAGCTATAGTCTGTGACCTGCCCTGCCACCCTGGGTGGGAGGCCTACCCTGTGTCAGGTGCTTCTCCCCAGGATCAGCTGTGCAGTTTGGCCTTGGCCCAGGCAGCTGTGTGGGAGTGGCCTATCTGAGCAGTGGCAGCTGTCCCAAGTCCCTTGGGGGGAGGGCAGGACTAGGGCAGTACAGGGAGCATTCTTACAGCACTGTCTTTCATTTCTGGCAGAGACTAGGGAAAGCTAGGGGAAAGCAGCGTGACCTTGGGAGCTGGGCCACCCACATTAGTCCCCAGCAGCGGTGTCTCATCTGCAGGCTCCTGAGAGCTGACCTTATTCTTCCTGGCATGGACTTATGCTCCCCCTGCCCCTTAAGATAGAGTTCTTCCCCCAGAGGTCAGGGAGACCACCCCCAATCTGCCTGAGATGGCCACATGGCTGCCTGATCTTTAGGTTTAGTAAGGAGGATGAGATTTGGCTAAGGTAATCTGGTGTGAGTAATGACATGGCCTTTGGTCCTTAGCCCTTATCCCCATCTCTTTATCTCCAAGGAAGCGGGAAGAGCGACCTCAGCACCCTGTGAGATGTGAAGTCATCAAAGCCATTGCTGGAACCCTCTCCATTCCTGTCATAGCCAAGTAAGCCTCCCTTCTTCCATATTTACTTTTGTTTATGCTTTACTTTGTCAGAAAGGACTTGAGTTGGCATATAAAAATGAAATTAAAGAGCATTTAAACAGGCTGGGTGCCGGTGGCTCATGCCTATAATCTTAGCTACTCAGGAGGCTGAGATCTGAGTATCGTGGTTCAAAGCCAGCCCAAGCAGGAGAGTCTGTGAGACTTTTTTTCTTTTTCTTTTTTTTTTTTTTTTGGTTGGTTGTGGGGCTTGAACTCTAGGCCTGAGCATTGTCCCTCAGCTCTTCAGCTCTACCACTTGAGCCACAGTGCCACTTCTGGTTTTCTAGTAGTTTATTGGAGATATGAGTCTCATGGACATTCTTGCCCGGTTTGGCTTTGAACCGTAATCCTCAGATCTCAGCCTCCTGAGTAGCTAGGATTACAGGTGTGAGCCACCAGCAACCTGCTAAGTCCATGAGACTCTCATCTCCAATTAACCGCCAGAAAACTGAAGTGGTTCTGTGGCTCAAATAGTAGAGCTTTCACCTTGAGCTGAAGAGCTGAAGGACAGCACCCAGGACCAGAGTTCAAGCCCCACAACTGACAGAAAAAAAAAAAAACCATTTAAACAACAACTATAGCTGTGATGAGTCCCAAGCTAGACATCATCAAAGCATTATGGCTCAGGGAACATAAGGCAGGACATGGAAATCTAGACAAACATTCTGAGCAGCTACAGGACCAGGAACCTGGACTGGCAGGTGAAAAGTCCCAATAAACAGCCCAAAGGTTTTTACTGCTAGACCATATATAGTTACCAGTGGGAAACTGGCCTTTGTAGGCTAGCTGGGAGCCTAGGCCAGCCTTGTAGCTTAGGATGGCACAGAGACTCAGGGAACTTAGAGGGTGGGACCAAGCAAGCCCTGACAACACATATGCCAGAGTATAAGGATAAGGGTGGTAGTCAGGCCCTCTATTCCCCAGGTAAGGTATTTAGAGATGGTTTGCTGAGTGAAGTCAGAGTTACTCAAGACTTTGAAGCCTGTTGCTTCTGCTACCATATGAGAGTCCTCCCTACATGGCAGTCTCTGAACTGTGGCTACCACCTGACTCCTAATGAAACGGATGAGGACAGAGTAGTTTCTGAGAAGGTCCTTGGAGCAGCATAGTGGAAAAAGGGGAATTGTGACTAAATGGGGTCTCCTTCCTTTCCCTCATGATCACCAGTGTATCCCAGTCTCCAGAGTTTTGGCCCTGTCCTTAGAGGGGGTATAGGAGGCTGCTTAGCTCTCCTGTGGCCCCAGCACTTGGGGCCACAAGTTTTAGATGAGGGAAAAGGAATGTAAAATTTCTAGACTTATCTGTTAAATGCTAGGCATAGTTCAAAGTACTTTACATATTTTGTCTCACCTACTGCTCCAAACTTCATAATTACAAGCTAACCTTTGCTGAGGCTCTGATAGCTGAAGAGGTCATACTACTCATGAGTGGCAACTGTGGGATTTGCCTTTCTTCTGAAAATGCTGGTAGGTTCCATGCCGTAGACACTCCTTGTCCTTGTTGATTTGTAGTGGTGGATCTCATGACCACATCCAGAAGCATTTGGACATAGAGGACTTTCGACGAGCCACAGCGGCCTCTTCAGTAATGGTGGCCCGATCAGCCATGTGGAACCCCTCTATCTTCCTCAAGGATGGTCCTCGGCCCCTGGAAGAGGTCATGCAGAAGTATATCAGATATGTACGTATGTGTACTTATTCAAAGCCATCATTTCTCACTATCCGCCATGGTCTTGCCAAGAGCACTTTGTGGGGATCTCCGGGTGCCAGCAGCCCCTATTGCTCCTCCTGTTGTTCTGAGTTCATATGCCTACTAGAGCATGGAGCCTTCCTAGCTGACATGCAGAGAGGATTCTGGGGTGGGAGCCCCTACTATCACCTCCTTTTAAAGCTTCTACAGGTATGGAGGTCATCTGAAAAGACTTCCTAAACCCAGAATGCTTTTGAGAGCTCAAGTACATGATACCAATTCTAGTTCTCCCTCATACCCCAAGTACATACTTTATGTAGGTGGACAATGAGGTTCTTTGTTACTGAAAACAAGCATGCATATAGGTTGCCAAAGGTGCAGCCACAGGCAGGAGGAGCCATTGTAGCTATTGTTGCTTAGGAAAGATTACAGATTATCTCCATAGAGACTTCCTATCAGATTTGACTCACGAGTTAAGATTACTATTAAAACTTTTCTATTGTTGCCAGGCTGCCAGTGGCTCACTCCTGTAGTCCTAGCTAATCCGGAGGCTGAGATCTGAGAGTCACTGGCCAAAGCCAGACAAGGCAGGAAAGTTTGTAAGACTCTTATCTTCAATTAAGGACCAAAAAAGCCAGAAGTGGAGCTGTGGCTCAAGTGGTAGAGCTCTAGTCTTGAGCAAGAAAGCTCAGGGACAGCAACCCAGGCTCTGAGTTCAAGCCCAGGACTGTCAAAAAAAAAAACAAAAAAAAACCCTACAATTTGGTCTGGGAATGTGGCTTAGTGATAGAGTGCTTGACTAGCATGAATGAAGCCCTGGGTTCGATTCCCACATAAACAGAAAAAGTTGGAAGTGGCGCTGTGGCTCAAGTGGTAGAGTGCTAGCCTTGAGCACAGAGAGGCTTAGGGACAGTGGCCAGGCCCTGAGTTCCAGCCCCAGTATTGGCAAAACAAAACAAAAAACCCACAACTTTTCCTTAGATACTTCTCAGAATGTTTTTGCTATGATAGGGAATAACTCAGCTTTAATCTTCTTACAGAATTGCTTGCTTGTTCTCTTTCTCTCTCTTCTCTTCCCTCCCTCCCGCCCTCCCTCCCTCCCCCCTTTCCTCCCCATTCCTTTCTTTCTTTCTTTCTTTCTTTCTTTCTTTCTTTCTTTCTTTCTTTCTTTCTTTCTCTCTTTCTCTCTTTCTCTCTTTCTCTCTTTCTTTTTTGGTGCTGGTCCTGGGGCTTGAACTCAAGGCCTAGGCACTCTCTCTGAGCCTCTTTGTGCTCAAGGCAAGTGCTCTGCCACTTGAGCCACAGAGCCAATTCTGGCTTTTTCTGAGTATATTGGAGATAAGAGTCTCATAGTCTTTCCTGCCCGGTCTGGCTTTGAACTGTGATCCTCAGATCTCAGCCTCCTCAGTAGCTAGGATTACAGAAGTGAGCCACCGGCACCCAACTTGACATTCTTTTTTCAAGGCTGATGTTCCACCACTTGAGCCATAGCCACTTCTGGCCTTTTCTGAGTAATTCGTTGGTAACAAGAGCCTCGTGGTTTTTCCTGCATGGGCTTGTTTCCAATCATGATCCTCAGATCTCAGCCTTCTGAGTAGCTAGAATTTCAGGTGTGAGCTACCAGTGCCCAGCCAAGATACCTTTTTCTTTTATTTTTTTTTGAGGTAGGGTCTCACTATGTAGCTCAGAATAGCCTTAAACCGATGATCTTCCTCCTTTCCCCCTTGAATGCCTGGGTTACAGGTGTGCACAACCATGCTAGTCTGGCAATAGTATTTTCTTTTCTTTTCTTTTTTTTTTTTTGGTCCAGTTATAAGGCCTGAACTCTGGGCCTGGGCGCTGTCCCTCAGCTCTTCAGCTCAAGGCTAGCACTCTACGACTTGAGCCACAGTGCCACTTTCGGCTTTTTTCTTTTTGGTTATGTGGTGCTGAGGGATAAAACCCAGGGCCTCATGCGTGCAAGGCAAGCGCTCTACCACTGAGCTACCTTCCCAGCCCCTAGGCAATAATATATATATATATTTTTTGGTAGTGGGGCCTGAACTCTGGGCCTGGGCGCTGTCCCTCAGCTCTTCAGCTCAAGGCTAGCACTCTACCACTTGAGCCACTTCTAACTTTTTCTGCTTATGAGGAATTGAACCCAGGGCCTCATGCATGCAAGGCAAGCATTCTACCACTGAGCCGCCTTCCCAGCCCAGCAATAGTATTTTCTAAAGCAGTTTCTTCTCACTAGGCGCTCGATGGTTACAAATTGGGCATTTTCTTGCAAAGGAAGTTTTTGATGATTTCACTTTCCAGTCTCTTTGTCACAATCCTGGGACTCTGGGTTTCTGTGATCAGCTGTACATGGACATGGACAGAGACAGTGAGTAGTCCTCAAATTCTTCAGTGAGTTTGGACTGAGCAGGAGGTGAACCCTTGTCTGCTTTCTTTTTTAGTCCTAGTAACCAACTACATGGAACTGTGCTCTGCTCTTTCCAAGCCATGGCCATGCCTGGATAGCTGTGACATGACTGAACTCTGGGCCTGGGCACTATCCCTCAACTCTTCAGCTCAAGGCTAGCGCTCTACCACTTGAGCCATGGCACCACTTCCGGCTTTTTTCTTTTTGCTTATGTGGTGCTGAGGAATCGAACCCAGGGCCTCATGCATGCAAGGCAAGCACTCTACCACTGAGCTACCTTCACAGCCCCTGAGTAGCTTCTGTTCTCCAGTGCGGCAGTCCTGAAGAATCTCCTTGGTTCTGAGTTTAGTGTTGGGCAGATTGGAGTCAGCCAGAAGCAAGGTGCTTTGCCTCAGCAGAGATCAGCTGTCTAGTTCTTCTGGCCAGCTGGCAAGTATGTAGCAGAGAAGACATGTTGAGCAGTGTTGAGCCTGCTCACTGGGTGAAAGGTGATGTTATCACTCCTGCTCAGCCCTCCCTTGGCAGCTCTGAAGAGGCTTTGTTGTCATGGAGAAAGGGAGTGGCCTTAAGCATCTGCAAGGCTACTTCTGATGTAGCCAGGTACCTTTTGGCTCCAAGAAGCTGAATCATGGTCTGCCTCAGGCTGGGACTTAACAATTTATTCCCTGCTTTATTCCCTAAATATTCCATGGTATTAGGCATGGGCCCAGGTAGAGATTCTAAAATAGTGTACAGTAGGGTATAGAGGAAGGGAAGGGCTTCTGGAGGGTTGTACAGGCAGCCTTTACCTACTACTGTTCTCCTGCCCTGTCCCTAGTTGGGTGGGCATCTATGATATCACTAGGGCTGTCTTCTTGCTTCCTTGAGCCTTATTTTTCAGACTGTGAAATGGAGTCCTGGCTGTAGCTTTGTATACATACACAAAATGACAGGAAATGCATGTGAATGTTCTACACATGGGGGAAGTCAAAGAGAGACTCATCAGTACTTGGGAGGAGAAGGTGCTCACCCTGGTGATAAAGAATAGAAGGGTTATACTCTTGTTATGGGACTGGGCCCACCATGCTGGAATTTGCTATGTCCCCTCCTTCCTATGCTAGAAGTCGCTTAGCAGTAGGCTCCATATGGTAACTGAAGCAGGAGGGTGTAATCTGTACTTCTGGGCCCAGGTAGACTGACTGGGAAAGTGTGCTTCTGATCTTGGGCTTTAGCTATGACCCTCAAGCTTTGTACCACAAGCTTGAGAAGTAGATGGCAGGGTAGAAATGGATCTAATATGAGGTCATATTGCCTCAGCTGCAAACACACCTCTGATGTTCCCTTGGAACCCACTCCCCTGCCAGCAGAGGCTAGCTTGGGCCCCAGTGCTTGCTGGCAGCAGATGGGCCCATGCCAGTTCTTCTCTTAGGCAGTGCAGTATGACAACCACTACACCAACACCAAGTACTGCTTGTGCCAGATGCTGCGGGAACAGTTGGAGTCGCCCCAGGGAAGGTTGCTCCATGCCGCCCAGTCTTCCCAGGAAATTTGGTAAGAAGGGCAATGGGCTATTCATCTGTCCTTGCAGACACTTCTCAGGCTTGACCTTTAGCCCTAAGGTAACCCTTTGCGGGGAATCAGGAATAAAGTTTCTGGGTGTGGATGTGTGGGAATGGGGTGGTAGTAAGGTTTGCCACACAGAATGGAGAACTTTAAAAGCTTTCAAGCATTCAATCTTTGGTCTGGTCTCAGAAGTACAGTTTTGGGAAACATCTCTAATAGGGTGGAAGAAAACGAAGGATTAGTTGGGCATTGATGGCTCATGCCTGTAATTCTAGCTATTCAGAAAGCTGAGATTTGAGGATCAAGGTTCGAAGCCATCCTGGGCAGAAAAAATCCCAAGGTTCACTTCTAATTAACTAGCAAAAAGTTGGAAGTGGAGTTGTAGAGCATTAGCACTGAGCAAAAACACTAAGCAAGGGCTAGGAATGTAGCTTAGTGGTAGAGTGCTTGCCTGGTATACATGAAGCCCTGGGTTCAATTCCTCACTACCACATAAACAGAAAAGCTGAAAGTGGTGCCTGTGGTTCAAGTGGTAGAGTGCTAGCCTTCAGCAAAAGAAGGTCAGGGAGAGTGTCCAGGCCCTGAGTTCAGTAGGGAGAGACAGTGGAGAGAAGAGAATAGGCTTGGGGAATTCCTGAGGAAGGAGGTGGCTTCTCCATTAGTGGGCCTGTCATGTATCAAGCCAACCAAATCCAATGGTCAGGAAAGGTAGAGTTGTAGAATGAAGCCCCTAGCCTGTCCTCACAGCTATCATGCTGCAGTCTGAGAGGCTGCCCATTGGTCTTTTTTTTTTGCTGGTCCTAGGGCTTGAATTCTGGGTCTAGGCTCTGTCCCTGAACTTATTTTGCTCAAGGCAAATGCTCTACCACTGGAGCCATGGCACCATTTCCCACTTTTTTGAGTAGTTTTTTTAGAGATAAGAGTCTTGCTGGGCGCCAGTGGCTCACGCCTGTAATCCTAGCTATTCAGGAGGCTGAGATCTAAGGATCGCTGGTCAAAGCCAGCCTGGGCAGGAAAGTCTGTGAGACTTATCTCCAATAAAAAAAAAACACTAGAAAACTGGAGTGGTGCTGTGGCTCAAGTGGTAGAGCGCTCACCTTGAGCTGAAGAGCAGAGGGATAGCGTCCAAGCCCAGAATTCAAGCCCCATGACCAGCAACAACAACAAAAAAGTCTTACCGAGTTTCCTGCCTAGGCTGGCTTTAAACCACAATCCTCAGATCTCCTGAGTAGTTAGGCTTATAGGCGTGAGTCACCAGTGTCCAGCTCTCCCATTGGTCTTCTTGATCTGATGTAGCTCCAACTCAGACACCAGAAGGCTCTTTATAGTTTAGCCTAGTCCTGGCTACCATAGCTTTCTGTCTTCTTCCTGTCTTCATGTCTGCTTCCACAGCTCCACAAGGCAGCTTCCTGCACCACACTTGTCAGAGGGAGTGGGGGTTCTTCCCACTTTCAAGATGCCAGGCACTGGTGGCTTGCACCTGTAATCTTAGTTACTCAGAAGAGGCTGAGATCACAGGCTCATGGTTTGAAGCCAGCCTGGGCAGGAAAATCCTCATGAGACTCATCTCCAATTAGCCACCAAAAAGGTAGAAGTAGAGCTATGACTCAAGTGGTAGAATGCCAGCCCTGTGTGAAACAGCTAAGGGACAGCACCCAAACACTGACTTCAAGCTCCAGTGCTGGTACATACACAAACACACTAAGGTGCCTCCTAGAAGAAAAAGCCCTACTAGAACCCTCCTCCTGCACCTAGCTTGTGGCATTAGTTCTGTCTCTATCATATGTAGTTTAAGCAGCTGGACCTCAATGTCTTCTCAGTTCAGGAAAGGCCTGTTGCAAATGAAAGGCCTATGGAGAGTGAGGAACCAGTCAGTTGTCAGACCTCAATATCTTCCTTTCATGGTCCCCCATCCTCCAGGTGCTTGGTCGGCATAGGTCAACTCAGTCATGGCTGGCTGCGGGTATCTACCTATGTGGTTATCCTCGAGATGTTCTCTAGAAACTTTCCTACCCACCCCAGCTTCCCTTCAGTGTCAATGCTCAGAGTTTTAAATTTATTCTCCAGCTTCCAGTCCAGGTTGATCCCAGGAAGTAACCTTCTTCTGGCCAGGCCCTGGTTTAGTTTATGTGTATGTGGTATGGGAGTTTCTCAGTTTGAGTTTTCCTGGCATCCTGCAGTGCCCTGGTTGCTATTCTACTAAGGAGTCTGTCTTGCTCTTCTTCCTCTGAAGTGAGGCCTTTGGCCTTGGTGCCTTCTATGAGGAGACCACACGGGAGCTGGATACCCGGCGGGCTGACCTCCTGGCCAGGACTCCAGAGGAGGTAGAAGAGTCAGCCGAAGCTAGCACTGGTATCATGAAGATGGCTGTCAAGTTTGATCGGTAGGTTTTCAGCTTGGCCTCAGCATGGGCCAGGGCCTGTGCTCTCAAGGTTTGAGTGAATCAGCAAGGTGGCTGGTGTATGTGGTTAATGTCAAGCTTAGGGAGCATTGCTCTCCCAATTTTCTGCATTTCAAAGAAGGTACTTTCAGGGAAAACAGTCCAGGAAGCAGTGTTGGGGATATACATGTGGTCCCCAGGATGACTGAACTCACTTTTCCCCCTACCTACCATCTTCTACAACTTACAGCAGGGGGACATATTTTCTGTTTCTAAAAGTCTGTCCTGTTCTCTCAGAGCTCCTCAATAGTTATAGGAGCCTTGTCCTCATTTGACTTCATATGCTTACCTCCATACTATCCCCCTGATCAACCAAAGAGTGCCCTCATTAGGTAGAGGTAGCCACAGATGGATTTATCCCTCAGATTGTGACTCATCTTTGAGTGGTACCCTCATCCTTGTCCTATACCATCTGGATCTGAACCTTTCTTCAGTCCCAAGGCTCAGATCAGGAGCTAATCTTGTCTGGCAAGGACTTGGGATGGGGTGGGAAGACAGCTGTTGGGCAGTCATATGCTAGAGAGAGCTCCCAATGGACGCTGGAATGTGTCCCTCCTACCTTGTCACAGACTGACTCTGAAGCTAGAGTCCATTGTGTCCCTTGCATAGCAGAACATCATGAACTTCACAGGCAGAATCAAAATGGACACTGAACCCATTGTGTGATCACCTACATTTCCTACCTTTGCCTCTTCCCCCTGATAATTGTCTTGCAAGGCAAACTGAACCTTTCTTCATGGTTGTTGAAGACTGTTTTCCAGGCTAGGGCTCAGGGAGCTAGGAGTTCTTTGCTTCTCGTTTCTCAAGCATGAAGAAGCTTATCTTCCCTTTAGTTAGAATCTAGGTTTAAACTGCTGGCTGGACAAGAAGGAGAGCTCACAGGAGCCTTAAGACAGCATCCTGGACTCCTTTCTCTAGTTCTTGCAGCTCCTCTCAGAAACTGAGTGTGCTCTTTGCTGAAGGAGAGAATAGAAATGGTGAGGGGAGCTGGGCTATAGTGGCTCATGCTTGTAATTCTAACTCCTCAGGAGGCTGAGAACTAGAAGATTGCAGTTCAAAGACAGCCTGGAGGGCTGGGAAGGTGGCTCAGTGGTAGAGCGCTTGCCTTGCATGCCTGAGGCCCTGGGTTCAATTCCTCAGCACCACATAAGCAAAAAGAAGCTGGAAGTGGCTCTGTGACTCAAGTGGTAGAGCGGTAGCCTTGAGCTGAAGAGCTGAGGGACAGCGCCCAGGCCCAGAGTTCAGGCCCCATGACCAGACCAAAAAAATAAAATAAAATCAGTAAAAAGCTGGAGGCATAGCCATGTGGTAGAGTGCCAGCCCTAAGTTCGAACCTCAGTACTGCCAAAGGAAAAAGAAATGATGAGAAGGCACTGATTGCCCTTCTTTTCGCAGGAGAGCTTACCCACCCCAAATCACTCCCAAGATGTGCCTGCTGGAGTGGTGCCGTAGAGAGAAGTTAGCACAGCCTTTGTATGAAACGGTGAGTTCCGCCTGAGGCCTGCCTTTCAGCCAACCACAATGCTCCCACCATGGGAGCCATTATTCTAGCACACCCACAATTTATATACTCAACTCTAAGCTGCTTGGCAAACATCTAGCCTCGCCCTTCATAGGTTGTGCAGAATTGCTGGTGGTAGGATCAATTACTGAATGAGCTCCCTTCAGACCTTGGCCTGTGTCCAGTTCTGGCAGACTTATCTTTGGATCTGGCCTCCACCAATAGAACACAGAACTGCATCCAAGACGGAGTTGAAATCTTAAGATAGTCTTGTTTCACTTCCTTTGGTCACCATAGCCATGCCTTGTTGAGGCTGCTTTGTCTGTTCTGGCCCCATACATATGGTCTTGTGTCCCCTTCTACCGACATGACTTTGTGTGTGTGTGTGTGTGTGTGTGAGAGAGAGAGAGAGAGAGAGAGAGACAGAGACAGAGACAGAGACAGAGACAGAGAGACAGAAAGAGAGAGAGAGAGATGGTATTGGGGCTTGAACTTAAGGCCTTGCACTCTTATTTGGCTTTTTCACTCAAGGTGCCCTACCACTTGAACTACAGCTCCACTTCCATGCAAAGTGACTTTTGGGAAGCAAATCTAACCTCTGTCTCCGCTCCCCTCCCCAGTGCCTGTGAGCTCAAACCCCAGTCCTTCAGCACAGAGCACAGAGCCTCTCACATGCCTTGCTGCTGCAGGTCTCATCCACTCAGCTCTCTGCTCCAACTACATCACCTGATCCCTCTGTCACCATCCTTGTTCCCTCTTCACTCTATTGCCATCTGGTGGACTCTTCATCTGGGGACACACGGACCATCTAGATGTCAGGAGGAGGAGGCCTCTGAGTGCACTCATGCACAACTAATTGCACTGATGTTCTCAACAGAACTCCAGATGTATTCAGTGTCACTGTCAATTTGTATATCTGCCTGGGTTTCCTGGAAGATACATCAGACACTTTTGCATGGGAGGAGCATGTGATTGGGCAGCCTTCATTTGACTTGGGTTGATAGTACTTTCCTCTGTCTGCCTATGATGTCATGAGGAAGGTGGGCAGCCTGTTTCCTTTCCTCTCTCTGGATCAGGTCCAACGACCACTAGATCGCCTGTTCTGCTCAGTTGTCACTGTTGCTGACAAAAAGTACCAGTCTACCTTGTGGTGAGTTCCTCATCAGAGAGTTTAAGGCTTGGGATAGGGGAACCTGAATGCAGCATTGGGCCTGGGAGAGTTGGGTAGATGGTTTTTGTGGGCATTGATGTCCCTGGATTATGATCTCTAACTTAATTTTGTTAACATCTCTGCCAAGGGTGCATAGAATCTGGCCTCCCATCCTCTAGTCCTTTGTTCACTTGCCTTATTACCCCGTGCTTCATCTGCCCAGGGATAAGTCCAAGAAACTGGCGGAACAAACTGCGGCCATCGTTTGTCTGCGGAGCCTGGGCCTCCCTGAGGGTCGACTGGGTGAAGAGAGTCCTTCCTTGAACAAACGCAAGCGGGAGGACCCTGACCAAGACCTCAGTGACCCCAGGGCTCAGGAGCCAGCACTGCCTGGGGATCTGTGTAAGAAGTCCTTTGTGGCCTTTGGAAATGGTGAAGACAACCCCCTGGAAGGCTGGTGACTACTGTACTTGCCCTGGTTGCCCCTTCTACGGACCAAGCCCTAATATAACTGTGAGTGCAGAGCGCAAACCAAATGCCATAGGACAATTTGCTCCTGCCTTGCAGGAGTTAGAGGTCCATGTCCAAGCACAGGCTATCAGCATGGAGCACCAGCCAAGGAGTGCTCAGGAGTGATCCTGTCTCCTCTGATGGGTCTGAGTGGCAGGATTGTTTCCAGTGACCTGAGTACTTTCTTTGAAAAATAAGCTTTTCAGGCAGCCCCTCTTCAACTTGACATTGGTACAGTGCAATAAAGACACCCTCATCCAAGACTGCTTCAGTCTTGAATACCTTTAATAATGAGAACTGTGTTCTGACATAATTATTCTACTCTTACCCTCAGTGCAAAACTAGAGATTCTCAAAGCCTGGTCCCTGCTCACCCTTATAGGAATGATGATGGCCCACTGGACTTTGGTTCAACCAGGAAAGCCCAAGAAACCGTTTCTACTGAAGGGAAACTTAAGATACTAGACCCCAGCTGACTTTCCTGATTAAAAGTTCTGTGGAATCTAGGGGAAGGATTGATAGTATGGAATGTGGTACATGTAAGGGACCAGCACAGAGGTGTTAGGGTAAGGAATTGGCCTGACTCCCAAGAGTTTCTTTTAAACCTGCCAGCTGCCTAGCAAAGCTCAGACCTGGTGAAGGGCCTGCCCTGGGCAGGGGACACTAGAGGCTGCTAAAGATTGCAGTATGCCTACTGCAATTCACAGGTTAAGCTATCCTCGTCCCCTCCCCTCTCCTGTCCCACTTTGGGCGGAAGGAAGTGGCAGAGCCTCTTTAATTTCCTCTTGGCTGCGAGAAGCAAACAAATGGGCTACCACCACATCTCATGGGGCCTCCCCCCCCCTTGCTGGGAGGGGCGTTCTGACCAAAGGTCCCTGCCATACCCCACCCCCGCTTCCTCTGCTGTAAACATGTTGTGTGTCCTTTCTTTGCCAGCCTCTGTCTGGTGGAGGATTCCCCTGTAAGCCAAACCCATCTTCTCCACATCTCTCTGGGTCAGCCTGATGGCTCTGTAGCAGCCCTGTCCAGGGGTGAGACCTCTTACCAGCCAGAAAGCCCTGACCCTGTTGGCCCTTCAGTCAAGGTTTTGGTGGGTGAGGCTTTGCTTTAGTCCTGGTGCTGCCACACCCTGTCACCCACATTGTTCTTCTCTATAGATAAGGATACTTCACTCTCTCAGCTTCCTCTGAGAGTCTCTTGCCTTTTTGATCTTGGGCAGCTCACTTCTGGCCCTCTCTGCCCAGAAGTTCTCCTGTGAAAGTGGGATCAGCTACCTAAATGAAGCTGGCTAGAAAATAACAAGCTCTCTCAGTGATGGAAGCACCACATAGCCTATGGCATTTCATGTGGAGGCAGGTCTAACTTCCCAGACCAGTGATCTTAGAGGAAGGCCCCACCCCACCCAGAAAGAAGACAATCTTGGTCTAGTCTTAGCCACCAAGGTTTAGGCACAATTTATTTTTGTTTATTACTATTACTATTATTATTTTTGCAGGGGGAGGAGGGGAGTGGTGCTGGTCCTAGGACTTGAACTCAGGGCTGGGTGCTTTCCCTAGGGTTTTTTGTTGTTAATGTTCAAGGCTAGCACCCTACCACTTGAGCCACAGCTCCACCTCTGGCTTTTTTGGTAGTTTATTGCAGATAAGAGTCTCACAGAGTTTCCTGCCCAGGATGCCTTTGAATCACAATCCTCAGATCTGAACCTCCTGTGTAGTAAGGATTACAAGTAGGAGCACTGGTGCTCAGCAATTTCTGATTATTTTATTTTTTGTTGGTCATGGGACTTGAACTCTGGGCCTGGGCACTGTCTGAGCTCTTCAGCTCAAGACAAGCGCTCTACCACTTGAGCCACAGCGCCACTTCCAGTTTTCTGGTGGCCCCCTCCAATTAACCACCAGAAAACTGGAAGTGGCGCTGTGGCTCAAGTGGTAGAACGCTTGCCTTGAGCTGAAGAGCTGAGTGACAGTGCCCAGGCCGAGTTCAACCCCCATAACAGGAAAAAAAAGAAAAAAGTCTCAAGGACTTTCCCGCCTCGGCTGGCTTTGAACCATGATCCTCAGATCTCAGCCTCCTGAGTAGCTAGGATTACAGGCGTGGACTACCGGTGCCCAGCTGTTTTGTTTTGTTTTTTGTTTTTGGTTGTTTTGTTTTGATTTGCTTTGCTTTATTTTTTGTACCAATCCTGGGGTTGAATTCAGGGCCTGAGTTCTGTGTCTGGGCATTTGTACTCAAGGCTAGCATCCTGCGACTTGAGCCACAGCTCAACTTCCATATTTTTTTGGTAGTTATTTAGTCTTACAGAATTTCCTGCAAGCTGGCTTCAAATCTCAATCCTCAGATCTTAGCCTTCTGACTAGCTAGGATTACAGGCATGAGCCACTGGTGCCCAGTTTATTTTGCTACTTTGAGACCCTCTCCTGAAGCTCATCACATTTTAGGGACAAATGGTGTTGATATGACCATGGGAGGAAGGGTTTATAAGGCTAGAGAGGATGACAGGGCTTCCAAAAATCCAGTAAGAAGACTTGGATTTATAAAGTTACAAAGGAGAATGTCTTATGTCTGTACTCCCACAAGCTAGGATTTCCCAAGTGCTGTTCCTGTTTAGGACTCTGCCCAGGCTCTTAGACTGCCCTCTGGACCAAGTCCAAACCCCTCAGCCCAGCATGAGAGGACAAAGTACTAGCCTGTCTTCTTAGTCCTGTGCTGACTTCAGCAACTAGCCTTTTGAGGTTGTAGCTGCTTGGTCTTAATCCTGTCTGCCAGATTCTGAGCTACTCAAGGGCAATCCTTGTGTCCTCTCTGGCCACTGTTGGCCCAGGCTTTGAAAATTAAAGCAAGAGCTCGAGGTGAGGAGGTTCATAGCATGGAAAGGAATAGCTTTTCTAAACTTTTTCTTCCAAGGCTCTTATTTTAGCCAGGGTGAAGCAAGTGCCTGAGCTGGACTAAGCTGTATCATGCCATGGCTCTAAGGAACTGAAGAGCCTTCAGCAGTGGGGCCTTAGCTGGTAAATAAATGGTTTTCACTGATTCTCAGGCCTTTCATTCCTGCAGAAGAGAGGGATGGTATACAGAAACCCCTGTAGTGTCTACCTTGGAGTTCAATGTACTACTGCACTGTCCCCCTAGGCATATATTTCACAGGTCTCCAGGATAAGTTAGATGACCAGCAGGAGCTTTGAAAGTACCTTGAAGGGCTGGGAATGTGGCTTAGTGAGAGAATTCTTGCCTAGCTTACATGAAGTCCTTGGTTCGATTCTTCAGTACCACATAAGCAGAAAAAGCTGGAAATGGTGCTGTAGCTTAAGTGGTAGAGTGCTAGCCTTGAGCAAAAGCAGCTCAGGGATAGTGCCCAGGCCCTGAGTTCAAGTCCCAACACTGGCAAAAAAAAAACAACCAACAACAACAACAAACAAAAAACATGGAAGAAAAGTTCATGGGACTAGGTCTTGGCCCTGTAACCTGGGGAAGGGGAAAAAAGAGTGAGTATATTGGTATGTGTGGGCAGGGTGGGATAGGGCAGCCATTGCTGCCTTTCTTACAAAGATTACTTGCTTCCTGTTAATGGTGTCTGCCTCAGCCCTCATTACTCCATATTAGAGTCTGAGTTTTACCCCAGATCAGAAACCCTGCCCATGATGTATTCTCCTGAGAACACACATGTACCACCAAGCATTTAACAAATGGGTTTTTCCATAGTATCTACAACTTCTTATGGTTCCTCCCCAATGAGGAGCTGACAATTCATTGTCTCTCTTCTACCTCACCTCCCCTTTGGCCTGACTGGCTCAGGCTCTGGTTCACAGAGGGGTGGGGTGGGGGGGCTAAAGGTCCATTTTTCTCAATCCAGATGACAACCTGGGTGACATACGGAGAGGGGTGAGGAGGAGGATGCTTTAAGTTTTGTAGGAATGGAGGTGAGTTAGCTAAGCTTTGGTCAGTCGTGGGGCTTGAACTCAGACCTGCGTGCTATCCCTGAGCTCTGGTGCTCAAGGCTAGCACTCTACCACTTTGAGCCAAAGTGCCACTTCCAGATTTCTGAGTGGTTAATTGGAGATAAGAGTCTCATGGGGACTTTTCTGCCCGTGTTTGCTTTGAACCACAATCCTTAGATGTCAGCTTCCTGAATAGCTAGGATTACAAGGCATGAGCTACCAGCATCCAGCGGCACATTTGAGACCTCTTAACTTGCACCCAAGTCCTTGAGACAGTGCCTTGAGTTTCTCCAGCAACGCTCATCAAGAGATGCTAAGCCCTGTGGGCCCAGAGCCTGGGATGTGGAGCTGCGTCTCCCAACTCCCTGTGTAATCATGCACCTTGGAGGAGTCCTAAGTAAACAAGCCAGGCTCAGAGTCCCCAGACCCCAGATGGTATCTTAGGCCATCTCAGGGGAAGAGAGGCCCCTTGGGGAGGGAGCCAAGCACAAAAAAACCGTTCTTCAGGCAGTGTCACTTCCTAGTCACTGGCAGCTGTGGGTCTGATATCTCCTGCTTTCATAGCTATACATCAGAACTCATAAGCTGCGAGGGGTGTGTTCAGAAGTGACTTCCCTAAGTCTGCCCAACCTGTAGCCAGGGACAGAACAGCTGGTCTGGCAACAAAGACCTGGCCTACATGGTAGGGGTACCGCCCACAGGGGTGGGTTTGCGAGAAACAACAACGCACAATACAGGTTTCCCTAGGCGCCACCACCAACCTTTCAGAGGCTTGGTCGAGATACCGCCACTGAGGTTAGGATGGCGGTATGTGGGTGTGGGAGGTGGTGTCCAAGTAATCCCGGGGGCCTTGATGCATTCCCTAAACTCAACCTTACGGAGTAAATAACTGCCCCGCCACGCACCACCAAACTCCACATCCCAACGCTCCCGAGCCTCGACGTGAACTCCGCCCAATAGAGAAAGGGGTCTTCTCCAATTGGCCTGTGGTGGATACCCCAATCCAATTGGAGAGCTAAACCCTCGTCTGTCCGGAGCAGTCACAGAGAGAATTACAGGCCTAACTACAGCTCCCGAGAGGAAGCGGGGCTCGACAGCGCTCGGTGCTCACGTGACTTCCTCCTCCGAGCTGCGGGGGAGTCGCGCGATAAGTCACCGAGGGGGCGGGGCCCGAAAGCGGGGCCGCCGGGCCTCCAGTGGCCTATGGGCGGCTCCACCGGATGGGAGCGCGACAGGGGGCGGGGCCAGGTGCGCGGCTCGGCGCGGGAGCGCGCCGGCGGTGGCGGCGGCCACAGTTGGGGGGCGGGGAACTTTGGCTCAGGCGACGGTGGCGGCTTAGGCACCCGCGACTAGCAGTGCTGGAGTTTCCCAGTGCGGCTCGGCGCGCGGCCAGCTTTTCAGTTCGGAACGGAGCGCGTGGTGTTGCGGGCCCCGCCCGGAAAGTTTGCCGTGGAGCGGCGACCTCTTGGCCGGCGCGGCCCGGCATGAAGCGGCGCTGAGGAGCCGCCGCCGCCGTCGCCGCCGCCACCGCCACCGCCGCCGCCGCCGCCGCCGCCTGCGCCTGAGGAGGAGCCGCACCACCCCGGGCCACGCCGATGACTACTGCAAACTGTGGCGCCCACGACGAGCTCGACTTCAAACTCGTCTTCGGCGAGGACGGGGCGCCGGCGCCGCCGCCCCCGGGCTCGCGGCCTGCAGGTGGGTGTCGCGCCGGGCGCGACTGTGGAGCGTCCCCTCTCCTTCCTCACGCGAGCCCGTCCTTTCTCCGGTCCCTGGTTGTCCGGGGACCGGTAACCCCGTGTGTGTGTGCGTGTGTGGCGAGTGAAGATGGATTGAATTCCAGGAGGAGGCGTGTGGATCGCTGCGACGTGGAAGTGGCCTCGGGCTTGGCTAGAAGTGAACTGGGGCGCGGGGGGGGGGGGGAGTTGGGGAGAACTCCTGACCGGGACGTTAAAGGCCGGAGGACGCTCGGAGTTTGGAGGTTGAGGGTCGGGGCCTCGGCCCAAGTGGTGTCTGTTAGTCGTTGCTTTGCCAGCGTGGTGTAGAGAAAATGCCCCTGTAAAGTGTAGGTTCACTTGGGTCTTCATCATCTGTTTTCGTTTGTTAAAAAAAAAAAAAAATATATATATATATATATGTGTATATATATATATATATATATACATATATATATATATAAAAGATGCACATTCTTGGTGTCTAGGGGCCCTTTTAAATTCGTATACCTATTTCTTGAAATCTGCTTTGCTGGGAGATTGTTTTCGGCTAACTTAAAATTGTACACGTTTATGGGCCATGCTGACTTCGAAGTCTAACGTTAACGGGACTTCTGGAAACAGTTTCCTTGCCTGAGCAAAAGCGTTTCAGATTTTCTTTTTAACAACACCACCACCCTTTCTTATTTTTCTAGAAAGTTATGGGAGTCAGTTGTTTTAAGGAAAAAAACTCTTCTCGGAAGATATTTTAAAGGGGATCGTAAATTGGAAAAGCTGAGCACCATTATTCTGGCAGGTCAGACCAATCAGGAAATAGAAACAGGATGACTGGGGACTTGGAGCTCTCCGGTGACCTGGTTTGGAATATTGTGGTTCATCAAGTTCAGTTTCCCTATAACAAATGCAAGCGAACTTTAAAAAAAGGAAAAGATGTTTAATTCTCATTTATTCTTTCTGGGAATTAGGTGAATTATTTAATATTATTCATATTGATGTTCAGTAGATCATTTCAGAATTGCATTGAAAACCTTAGGTGACCATGAAGTCAAAAGGATTCTCTGGGCAGTAAATTATTTGCTTTATCAGTTCACTTTTAGTCTTTGTACCTTACATGTCTTTTTCAACTTAATAAATAATTTATAATAGCTATGTGTTGGATGCAGTTATTTTCAGTTCCACTAACATTTGAGCACTTACTGTTTTGAAGGTAATATTAGATACTTTATAATGTTGCTGGTGCATAGAGAACTGAAGCTTCTCAAGGACTTGGGGAAAGAAATAGTTGGAAGGTACACATAACATAAATTACATGCTTTAGGCAGATGGAATTGTGATGCATTTTAAAATTAAGAAGCAAGAAAGCTGTTATTTTTGGAGAGAATGGCATTGTACTTAGGTTATTGAGACTGAACAAAGTAGCTTAATGAGTGTTATATATAATATAATTGGCAAACTTCTGTTGGCATAAGCTTGGTTGGAGCACATTATATATTAAACAGATCAATGAAAGTGTGAACCAAAATAAATAATAAAAGAATGTCAACATTTAAGTAGGAATTGTATGTACATTCAAGTTATTAAAGTACATTTAAGAACCATGAAAATAGCTTTTTAGATCATTTTGCTAAAGAAAAACATTTTGATACTTAAAGGGAGTCTAGAAGAGCCAGGCACCAGTGTCTCATGCCTGTTCAGAAGGCTGAGGCCTGGAGCCTGACCTCATAGGATTTGAAGTGAGCCCCAGCAGAAAAGTCTGCTAGTCCAATTTACTAGCAAAATGTTGGATTGGAGACATGATCCAAGTGATAAAGCACTAGCCTTGAGCAAGAAGGCCAAGGGAGAAAGAGTACCAAGCCTTGTGTTCAACTCCCAGTACTGGCACACAGAAAGTCTAGAAAGAATTAAAGTTTGTAAGTTGATTTGTATATAATTTCCATATGTGGACATAAACAATTTCATTTGCAACTAGAAGTTCATTTGAAATAGTCTAACATGTAATTTTAAAAGGTCCTAAAGAAAATTAACTGAAATACTTATGAATGAATAAATCATCTTAAAATGAACATTTTAGTGGCATCTAAAATTTAGTATTGCAGGGCTGGGAAGGTGGCTCAGTGGTAGAGCGCTTGCCTTGCATGCCTGAGGCCCTGGGTTCGATTCCTCAGCACCACATAAGTAGGAAAAAAAAGTCGAAGTGGCGCTGTGGCTCAAGTGGTAGAGCGCTGACCTTGAGCAGAAGAGCTGAGGGGCAGCGCCCAGGCCTATAGTTTTCAGGCCTACGATCAGACCTCTCCCCCCCCCAAAAAAAAATAAAATTTAGTATTGCATGGGTGCTGGTATTGCATGGGTGCTGGTAGCTTACATCTGTAATCCTGGCTACTCAGGATGCCGAGGAGTATCCCTGTTTGAAGCCAGCCCCGGCAGGAATTAACCACCAAAAACATGGAAGTAGAACTGTGGCTTAACTGGTATAGTGCTATCCTTTAGTGAAAAAGCTGAAGGATATAGCTTCCAGGCTCTGAGTTCAAGTCCCAGCACTGGCACTCCCTCCAAAAAAGGAAAAGGAAAAAGAAAAAAAAGGATCTCCATTTCTGCACACACAAATAAATGCACACACCACAATTTGTTCCCTTCATCCATTGATGGGTTGTTTCTACCCTTGGCATTTCCGAACATCAGAGCTAAGTTATTGGAATTTTTTATTCACAAAATTAGTGGAGGGTTTTTTGTAGTCTTTTCTTGGCTGGTCCTGGAACTTGAACTCTGGGCCTGGTACTGTCCTGACTGAGCTCCTTAGCTCAAGGCAAGCACTCTACTACTTGAGCCACAGCTCCACTTCTGGTTTTCTGGTGGTTTATTGGAGATAAGAGTCTCACGGAGGGCTGGGAAGGTGGCTCAGTGGTAGAGCGCTTGCCTTGCATGCCTGAGGCCCTGGGTTCGATTCCTCAGCACCACATAAGCAAAAAGAAAAAAGCCGGAAGTGGCGCTGTGGCTCAAGTGGTAGAGCGCTAGCCTTGAGCTGAAGAGCTGAGGGACAGCGCCCAGGCCCAGAGTTCAGGCCCCATGACCGGACCAAAAAAAAAAAAAAGAGTCTCACGGAGTTTCCTGCCCTGGCTGGCTTTTGAACCCTGATCTTCAGATCTCAGCCTCCTGAATAGCTAGGATTATAGACATGAGCCACCAGCACCCAGCTTCACAAAATTAGTTTTTATTTTAATAAGCATAATTGTGAATGCAGGATTTAGTTTGAAGTAGTCAAGTGTATTAACTGAAAGCTTTTAGGAAGTTATGTGCAGGCAAGTAGGTCATGAGAATAAAATTGCTTGATTAGAATTCAAATTGTTGTTGGGTTGTATTAGTGTGTTTGTTTTTGATTTTCTTCCTCTCTGGAATGTAATTTCCTTGAGAGAAAAAACAAGGCCTGAACATTGTTTGTAGTTGTATTATCAGTACCTTTATATATTTGACACCTAGTATTTGTTAAATTAATGAATAAATACTAAAGTTTTGAGTCAATATTCACTGTTTTTTTTTTTGTGGGAGAGGAAGTTGATGAACATTGTTTGAGATCTTTGGATTTTATTGGTTCCATAAAATAGCAGCTCTTGTTAATTTTGGCCTTCTGTTAGAAGGTTTGAAAGTACTTGGGGGTGCACCTAAATTTCAATAGAGGGAAAAGATTTTGAAAACTATTAGGTGGGAGGAGGTAGTAGAGAAATGACAAGCTAAGGAACTGGATTTAGCAAGTGCCCTAAGCAAGCTTGTTTGAGTGTACATTAAATTATTCAAGGTGCATTTGGTAACATTGAATAGATTTGTGACTTTTTTTATGTTTGTACTGGGGTTTACATTGAGGTCCTTCTGCTGGTGGAGCTTCCCACCCCTCACAGCTTGTATTCCACCATAAGTCCAGCCTTTCCCCTTGTTATTTGGAGATAAGAATCTCCTGGATTTTTCTGCCTGGTCAGGCTTCAGAATCACTGGGGGGCTATGAAGGCTATGTACTATAAGATATGTAGTGTCTTCTTCTCCTTCTCCTTCTTCCTTCTTCTTCCTCCTCCTCCACCTCCTTTTCCTCCTTATTCCCCTCTTTTTTGTGTGTTTTTTGTGGATTGTGGGGCTTGAATTAAGGGCCCCGAGCACTGTTCCAGAGCTTTTTTGCTTACGGCTACCACTTGGAGCCAAAGCTCCACTTCTGGTTTTTGAATGGTTAATTGGAGATAAGAGTCTCACACACTTTCCTGCCTGGGTTGGCTTTGAACTTGGATTGTCAGGTCTCAGCTTCCTGTGTAGCTAGGATTAAAACTGTGAGCCATTAGTGTCTGGCTGTAGTATCTTTTCTAAGAGAGCAGAAATAGATATAATAATGTAATGTATCTTAGTAAGAAATTTACTTTGTTATAAGATATATATATATATATATATATTATTTTATTTATTTATTTATTTTTGCTGCTTGTGGGACCTGAACTCTGGGCCTGGGCACTGTCCCTCAGCTTTTCAGCTCAAGGCCAGCGCCCTACCACTTGAGCTATAGCACCACTTCCAGCTTTTTCTGCTTATGGGGTGCTAAGGAATTGAACCCAGGGCCTCATGCATGCAAGGCAAGCAGTCTACCACTGAGCCACCTTCCCAGCCCCATGAGATAAATATTCTTATCAGATGTTTAAAACATGTTTCATATGTGACATTGCCTTAGAGTACAACTTATTTTAATTTGGTACTTGGAGATCTGATTCATATGTCCATTATAATTTTACTGTCTCAGGCAATTTATTTTGTAGCTTTGTAGTATTTATTTATTTGGTTTTGTGGCAGAGTCTCACTGTGTAGCCCAAGTAAGCCTCCTCTCTCCTCCTGCCTCAGTCTTCTGAGTGCTGGGATTATAGGCGTGTACCATCATACCTAGATCACTTTAAAATAAACCTTGTGTAGTATATTTAAAACTCTTAGCACTGTCTTAGTTCATTGTTCTCTTTCAGAGGTGATAATCTCTTTTGGGAGAGGGACAATAATAACAATACTAGTGTTCTACCACTTGAATCATGCCTCCTGCCTTGCTTTTTGCTGGTTTGTTGAAAATGGAATATCTTGGACTTTTCTGCCTGGTGTTAGCTTCAAACCAGGATCCTCCCAGTTCAGGTTACAGGTGTGAGCTCACACCAGTGCAAACACACACATATATATGTATATATACATATAACGGATAAGCCAATTTGTGTGTATATTGGTCCTAAGGCTTGGACTCAAAGCCTGGGTGCTGTCCTTGAACTTGTTTTGGTCAGTTGTGTGGCTTCAACTCTGGTGCTGTCCCTGAGCTCTTTTGTTCAAGTCTCATAGACTTTTTTGCATAGGCTGGCTTGAGACTGCAGTACTCAGATCTCAGCCTCCTGAGTAGCTAGGATTACAGGTGTGAGCCACTGGCACCTGGTTTGGTTTACTAACTTTTTTATTTTATTTTATTTTTTTTGTCGGTCATGGGGCCTGAACTCTAGGCCTGGGCGCCGTCCCTCAGCCCTTCAGCTCAAGGCTAGCCCTCTACTACTTTAGCCACAGTGCCACTTCTGGCTTTTTCTGCTTATGTGGTGCTGAGGAATCAAACTCAGGGCCTCATGCATGCAAGGCAAGCACTTCATGACTGAGCCACCTTCCCAGCCCCGTGGCTTTACTAACTTTTTATTGAGGATTTATGTATTCATATAGGCTTTTGGTGTATAGTTTTGTTTTGCTATCTTTGACTTAATTTAGTACCTGGGAAATCAGCTGGCCTCTTAGAACATAATAGAAAGTGTTTTTTGTTTGTTTGTTTTTGTCCTGGTGTTTAAACTTTGGGTCTGGGTGCTGTCCCTGAGCTCTACCACTTTGAGCCACAGTACCACTTCCTGTTTTCTGGTGGTTTAATTGGATGTAAGAGTCTTGTGGACTTTCCTGCCTGGGCTAGTGTGGAGCCACAATCCTCAGATCTCAGCCTCCTGAGTAGCTAGGATTACAGGCATGAGCCACTGGTGCCCAGTTTATTTTGTCACTTTAATTGAGGCCCTCTCCTGGGCTTTCCTACCACAAGCTGGCTTTGAACCGTGATCCTCAGATATCAGCCTCCTGAGTAGCTAGGATTATAGGCTTGAGCCATTGGTGCCTAGCCAGTGGCTCTCGCCTGTAATCCTAGCTACTCAGGAGGCAGGATCACAGTTCAAAGCCAGCCCGGGCAGAAAAGTCTCTGAGACTCTCATAAACCACTAGAAAACCGGAAGTGCTGCTGTGGCTCAAAAGCTGAAGAGTGGACAGTGCCCAGGCCCAGAGTTCAAGCCCCACGATGGACAAAAAAAAAATTATTCCCTTATTTGCAATAACTAGTATATGTCTAGGACAAGCAGAAAAGTCCAAAAGCTATGTACATATGACCATATAAGATGATGCTAAATGAAACAAACCCCAAGATAGGGACATAAGAGGTTTTATCTCTCTTGCTGGTGTGTGTTTGTGTAAACCCCCGTTTTCACTGTATTTGATTCCAGTCCCCTGCATCTTATATATACATTTTCCCAATTTGGGGAGGTGAAGGGAAATAGCAAAATGCTTAAATAAGGATACAGGTTGACCCATTGTAAAAATGAGATGTACAAAATACTATGTTTAAAACGGGTAGGGGGGGCGGGGGATAGGGGTAGGGGTGGGGGAGGGAAAGGATAGTAGGGAAAAACAAAGGAGGAGGTAACAATGCTCCATAGGAAATGTATTCATTACCTTACTCATGTAACTAACCCCTCTGTACTGTATCTTTACCAAAAAAAAAAAACCAAAAAACTATTCTTTCTTAAACTCTTCTCTATGTAGTTGTAAATTGAAACACTAAAAAAAGTTTGATGCTTGCCAGGGTGCCCATGGCTCACTATAATCCTAGCTATTCAGGGGACTGAGATCTGAGGATCCAGATTCAAAGCCAGCCCAGGCAGGAAAGTCTGTGAGACTCTAATCTCCAATAAATCACTCAGAAAACCAGAAGTGGTGCTGTGGCTCAAGTGGTAGAGTGCTAGCCTTGAGCTGAAGAGCTGAGGGACAGTGCCCAGGCCCATAGTTTAAGCCTCATGACTGACAAAAACAAAAGTTGGATGCTGGTGGCTACTTAGATTTTAGAATATTTGGTTTTACACTTTAAAAAAATCCTTTTGTCTGTTTTTGTTTCATATAAGGCTTGAATTCAGGGCCTAGATGCTGTCCCTAAGCTTCTGTGCTCAAGACTAGTACTCTACAGCTAGAGCTTTAACCACACTTTTGGCTTTTTGCTGGTTAATTGGAGATGAGAGGTTTAAGGTCCTGGGCTGGCTTCAAACTGCAATCCCAAAACCTGAGCCTCCTCAGGAGATTGGATTACAAGTGTAAACCACTGGAGCTAGGCTATAGAGGAGCATTTGATTTCTGATAGTCCATATTTTCACACCAGACGCCAGTTTTCCTTTAGACTTGGATGTAATATTAAGTGTAATATATATATTTGCTGACAGGTAATTTCATTGTACTACTTGGGAGAATAGTTTAAATATTTTATTTCTTCCTGATTAGGGATTGAAGAAGAGGCTGTGTTTTTTGTTTTATTTGTTTTTGTCATTTGTGTGGCTTGAACTCTGGGTACTTTCCCTGAGCTCTTCTGCTCAAGGCAAGTACTCTACCACTTGAGCCACAGTGCCACTTCCAACTTTCTGGTAGTTAATTGGAGATAAGAGTCTCATGGACTTTCCTGCCTGGGCTGACTTTGAACTGGGATCCTCAGATCTCAGCCTCCTGAGTAGTTATGATTACAGGCATGAGCCAACAGTGCCTGGCTTCAGAAGAGGTCTTTTGTTTTGTTTTGTTTTTTATTGTTACTGTAAAGATGTTGTACAGAGGGGTTACAGTTACATAAGTCTGGTAATGAATACATTTCTTTTTCAACAATGTCACCTCTTTCCTTGTTTGTTTTCTCCCAGTTTTCCCCTCCCAATGCACCTCCTCCATTCAGAAGTTTTATTATGGAGATTTGTGAGTAAATGCATTTCAGTGAACATGAGGAAAAATCCAGGGAAAAATGTCAGTGTTATTTATTTATTTATTTATTTATTTTTTGTCGGTCGTGGGGCTTGAACTCTGGGCCTGGGCGCTGTCCCTCAGCTCTTCAGCTCAAGGCTAGCTCAGTGTGAGAAGTTAAATATTCCTGTGTTTTCTAAGGTTTTCCATTTGCCAATATAGAAGAGATATTTTGTCATACTTTGTGAACATTTCCTAGAGGTTAAATTGTGGTTGTTTTATTAAACAAAATAAAAGTTAAAACTTGTTTATTATGTAAATAGCTAAGAAATTGTAAGGGATTCAGTTAAGGCTTGTGTCTAAAACATTAAAAGTATTCATTGAGTTGTAGAAGCAACTTATTATGGCTTGCCTTTCTGAAGTAACTACAATTTTTTTTCTTAAATTTATAGTGTTTTTTTTTTTTTTTGAATAAACCAAGCTGTGCCTTTTGAGGTTCTTTTTGTATGTGTGTGAAGTTTTAGTGAGAAATTGTACTGTTTTTCTAAAGTCACAAATACTGATGTGTTACACAGAAACAAGCCTTTTAAGAAATGGTTTGCATTACTGATTTCCTTTTCATTATTGCTAGTTAAAAGTGGAATGGGGAAGTGGCGCTGTGGCGCGAGCGGTAGAGCACTCGCCTTGAGCTGAAGAGTACAGGGACAGAGCCTAAGCCCAGAGTTCAAGCCCCACAACCGACAAAAAAAAAAAAAAAAAAATGGAATTTTGGGTTGGGAAGATGGCTCAGTGGTGGAGTGCTTGCCTTGCATGCCTGAGGCCCTGGGTTAGATTCCTCAGCACCACATAAGCAAAATGAAAAAAGCCGGAAGTGGCGCTGTGGCTCAAGTGGTAGAGCGCTCTAGCCTTGAGCTGAAGAGCTGAGGGACAGCGCCCAGGCCCAGAGTTCAGGCACATCGACCATACCCCCCAAAAAAAAAGTGGAATGGGTGAATGTGGTAATATTGTATTTTAAATAGAGGTGGGGTTAAGGAAGTCATAATGTTGTAAAAGCAATTACTTTACTTCTAAGTGATAGGAAACCTGAGCAGGTTGAGCCTCATTTGATAGTAAGTGGTAGTTTGCTTAAGGCAGTAACATAAATAAGGGAGGTGTTGTCTAAAGCTGTCTTGGTGGGTCAGGGGAGTAGACACAGCAGACTTGGCAGTAAGCCTGGCTTCTAAAACTAAATCCAAGTCATCAAATTTGCCCAGGCATGCCATATGAGGTTCAAGTAACAGTGGAATTTAAGAGGAGTGAGTTTATTCAGGGAGGCTGAGGATAGTCACAAGCAGGAGCAAGCTTTTTTAAATGCCATTATTTCAACTACGTATGAGTCTGCATATATTCAAGTATTTCTGATAATATTTGTGTATTTATATTGTATGGTTCTCACCAGTTTGCCTCAACTTTTGGAGGGAGGAACAATTGAAGCTGTGGCAAGTATATCCTACGAACTGGTAGCTTACCAACAACTGATACTTAATTGTTTAGACTGTTCTAGATAACATATTGGTCTTTCTGTATGAAAAGGAACTACAAATTAGTTAAAGACTGAAATTCCCAGTGCACTGGGAGAAGTAACTTGAAGGCTTCATTTTCCTACAGAATGTACAGTGTTAGTAAGTCTTATTAACAGCAACAGTGAGAGCTTTAACATCACATATATGTATTTCAGTATCTTAAAAACTTCTTAGGGGACTGGGAATGTGGCTTAATGGTAGAGTTGTTTGCCTCGCATGCATAAAGCCCTGGGTTCAGTTCCTCAGTACCACATAAACAGAAAAAGCTAGAAGTAGCACTGTGGCTCAAGTGGTAGAGTGCTAGCCTTGAGCAAAAGAAGCTCAGGGATAGTGCCCAGGCCCTGAGTTTAAGCCCTAGCACTGGCAAAAAAAAAAAAAAAAAAAAAAAAGACTTTAAAAAAAAATCAGCTTCTCTGCTTAATTAAAAATAGGAATATATGAGCTCTGAAATTGGGTTAATTTCTGATTATTTTCTTATAACCTTTTTCAGTATTGTTGACTTGTGTAACATAAAATACTTTTAATTTTTTTTGTCTTATTTTTATTTTTGGCATTTGGGATTTAAACTTGAAGCTAGGCAGGCTTTCTATCACTTGAGCTATGCTTCCCAGCACTAAATTTTTTTTGTGTATGCGTGTGCGTGTGTGCGTGTGTGTGTGTGTATGCGTGTGTGTGTGTGTGTGTAAAAACACCTGGCTGCTATCCCTGAGCTTCTTTTGCTCAAGCTAGCACTCTACCACTTGAGTCACAAGTCTGGCTTTTTGGTGTTTTTTTTTTTTTTTTTTGGTCGGTTGTGGGGTTTGAACTCTGGTCCTGGGCGCTGTCCCTCAGCTCATCAGCTCAAGGCTAGCGCTCTACCACTTGAGCTACAGCACCACTTCCGGTTTTCTGGTGGTTTATTGGAGATAGGAGTCTCACAGTCTTTCCTGCCCGGGCTGGCTTTGAACCGAGATCCTCAGATCTCAACCTCCTGAGTAGCTAGGATTACAGGCGTGAGCCATGGCTTTTTGGTGTTTAACGGACTTCCCTGTCTAGGCTGGCTCTGAACCTTGATCCTTTAGATCTCAGCATCGTAAGTAGCTAGTATTACAGGCATGAGTCACCAGTGCCCTGCTGCATGCTATTTTTTTTTTTTTTTTTTGTCAGTTGTGGGGCTTGAACTCTGGGCCTCAGCTCTTCAGCTCAAGGCCAGCTCTCTACCACTTGAGCCACAGCACCACTTCTGGTTTTCTAGTGACTTATTTATTTTCTGAAAGTTTTAGCCAGGATTTTTTTTAGTAAAATTGGGTTGAAATAGGGAGAAAATAATTTCCTGCTTCCTCTTTAGGAAGTGGGGGTTAATGATTCTTCTTTAATCTTTTTAAATAAGCATACACACTTATTTCAGGGTTGCAGTATCATCTCTTTTTTTTCTGAGAATACTGAGGACAGGTTCTGTTTTTCATTTTGTGGCGTCATCGTATTTTGCATAGTCTTTTCCTTCTGCATTTTTTTTTTTTTTTTTTTTTTTTTTGCCAGACTTGGGGCCTGAACTCTTGGCCTGGGCGCTGTCCCTCAGCTCTTTAGCTCAAGGCTAGCACTCTACCATTTGAGCCACAGTGCCACTTCCGGCTTTTTTCTGCTTATGTGGTGTTGAGGAATTGAACCCAGGGCCTCATGCATGCAAGGCAAGCACTCTACCACTGAGCTACCTTCCTAGCCCTCCTGCATTTTTTTTGTCTCTGTTTTTGATGATGAAACTTTTTTCAGATGTTTGGTGATCATTACTATCTCTTTATTGAGGTTGAAAATTGTATTGGTTACCCTATGGTCACAAGTGGCCCTTTCTAACTACAGGCATTGTAGGAGGTTTTTACTAGTTACTCCTGATGTCATTATCTGTAGGTCTTTTCTCTTAGGCTAATTAGATTCCCATGAGAGCAATCTTCTAGTTTATTGCCTATAGACTGAAGCCTGTTATTCTGTGAGCCATGGGAGTAAAAAGCACTTAGGGTTTCAATATACAAGTTTTAGAGAGACTTATTTCATCACCTTGTTTTCATTGTGTGTCATTGTCCAGGCTCTGGGTCATCCTTCTATTTCTCCTATTAAGAAAATTTTGTCTTCTGCCTAAAGGAAAAATCATCCAATAGGACAGAGTAGGGAGGTATGGGAATCTGTACCAGCTTTGGTTTCACATCCACTTTCAAAAGAACCTTTTTTTTTTCTTTTTTGTTCGTTGTGGGGCTTGAACTCTGGGCCTGGGTGCTGTCCTTCAGCTCTTCAGCTCAAGGTTAGCGCTCTACCACTTGAGCCGCAGTGCCACTTCTGGCTTTTTTCTTTTTGCTTATGTGGTGCTGAGGAATCAAACCCAGGGCCTCAGGCATGCAAGGCAAGCGCTCTACCACTGAGCCACCTTCCCAGCCCCACTTGTGGCTTTTTCTGTTGTGCTGAGGAATCGAACCCAGGGCCTCATGCGTGCAAGGCAAGCAAGCACTCTTAACACTGAGCCACCTTCCCAGCCCAGCATTCAATTTTTTTTAATTAAAATCTTTTTTTAAATTTTTTATTGTGAAAATACTGTACAGAGGGGTTACAATTACATGGGCAAGATAATGAGTACATTTCTTATCAAGCATTGTAGCCTCCTCCTTTGTTTCCCCTTCCCATCCCTTCCCAGCCTCTCCCCACCCCCCACCCCCCAGCATTCAATTTTTAATTAATTTATTTTTGCTAGTCTTGGCCTTTGAACTCACGGACTAGACACTGTTTCTGAGCTTCTTTGTGCTCAAGGCTAGCACTCTTATCACTTGAGCCACATCGCTACTTTTGGCTTTTTCTGAGTAATTTATTGTAGATAAGAGTGTTAAAGAGCTGGGGTCTTGGTAGGTCATGCCTATAATTCTAGCTACTCAGGGGGCTGAGATCTGAGGATATCATGGCTTGATGCCAGCCTGGGCAGAAAAGTCCATGAGACTCTTCTCCAATTAACCACCAAAAAACTGGAAGTGGCACTTTGGCTCAAGTAGTAGAGTGCTTGCCATGAGCTGAAGAGCTGAAGGACAGCATTCAGGTCCCGAATTCAAGCCCCATGCTTGGGCTCACTTTGAACTGCAGTCCTCAGATCTCAGCCTCCTGAGTAAATTAGGATTACAGGTATAAGCCCCTAGCACCTGGCTAAAAGTTTTATTGCTATGGTTTCATCTCCTTTTCTTTTTGTTATCTTAGAACAAGTGTTCTATTATTCAGTAAACTAGGTAAATATGTGTTTTCAGTCCTCTTGTTGACCTGGGTGTACTTTAAAATTGTGTGTGTGTATGCATGAGTGCATGAATGTGCGCCTGTTCTGGGGCTTGATGTCAGGGCCTGTTTGCAGTCCCTGAGCTTTTTTTGCTCAAGCTTACATTCTGCCACTTGAATGGTAGCTCCACTTCTGGCTTTTTGGTGATTAATTGGAGATAAGAACCTTAGGGACTTTCCTGCCTACGCTGGCTTTGAACCATGATCCTCAAATCTCAGCCTCCTAGGTAGGTAGGATTACAGCTATCCAGCACCAGGCCAGTTTTTTATTTTATTTTGTCAGTCATGGGGCTTGAACTCAGGGCCTGAGTGCTATCTCTGAGTTTTTTTGCTCAAGGCTAGGACTCTACTACTTTGAGCCACTGTGCCACTTCCAGTTTTATGGTGTTTATTTGGAGATAAGAGTATTTCGGACTGTCCTCCCTGGGCTGACTTTGAACTGGGATTATCTCAGCCTCCTGAATAGCTAGGATTACAGGCGTAAGCCACCAGTGCCTGGCTTTAATTGTATATTTTTAAATGGTTGAGTGTATGAATTCACCTGAAAAAAAAAATGGGGCTAGGTTCTGGTAGGTCACACCTGTAATCCTAGCTACTCAGGAGGATGAGATCTGAGGCTTGATAGGTTCAAAGCCAGCCTGGGCAGGAAAGTCCATGAGACACTTATCTCTAATACACCATCAGAAACTGGAAATGGTACTGTGGCTCAAAGTGGTAGTGCTAGCCTTGAGCAAAAATAGCTCAGGGATGCCCAGACCCTAGTTCAAGCCCCAAGATGGCCCCCAAAAATTAATTAATTAAAAAATACACATACACAGTTAGTTGGTACTTAATTGTATGTACTTCAATGGTATTTGCAATGCTGTACAACCACCAGCTTTATCTAGATTTATCACTCCATAAAATACCCATACTAATTAAGTATTCGCTCTTCATTTCTCCCTGTGTCTCCTGGTAAACTAATCTGCTTTTTATCTCTGAATTTTGCCTATGTAAATTACATCAAATAATAGATGACTTTTTTTTGTCTGACATCTTTCACTTAGCATACATTTTCAAGGTTTATTGAAGATGTAACATTTGTCTGCCTTCTTTTCCTCCTTTCCTTCCTTCCTCCCTCTCTCCCACCCTCCTTCCCTTCTTCCCTTCCTCCCTCTCTTTTTTTCTTTCTCCCCCCCTCCCCCTTTGGGGCTTTTAGGGCTTGAGCACTGTCCCTGAGCTACTTTTTGCTCAAGGTTAGCACACTACCACTAGAGCCACAGTGCCACTTCCTGTTTATGTGGTACTGAGGAATTGAACCTGGGGCTTCATGAATATTAGGCAAGCACTCTACCACTAAGCCACATTCCCAGCCCTGTGTCTGCTTTTGTTGTTGTTGGTGGTGGTCTTGGGGCTTGAACTCTAGGCCTGGGCGCTGTCCCTGAGCTCCTCAGCTCAAGGCAAGTGCTCTACCACTTGAGCCACAGCCTACTTCCAGTTTTCTGGTGGTTTTGGAGATAAGAGTCTCACTGACTTTCCTGCCCAGGCTGACTTTGAACAGTGATCCTCAGATCTCAGCCTCCTGAGTAGCTAGGATTACAGGTGTAAGCCACCAGCCCCCACCCCTGCTTTTTTATTTTCCTTTGTTCACACTGGTTTCTAAATTTGTAAGCTCAAGTGATCTTCCTGTCTCAGTCTCCCAGTAGTTGGGAATGCAGGCATATAGGCACATATTGTTATAAGCACCTTACTTTGTCCTTCCCTCCCACTTAGATTTTTTAATTGGCATACATTAATTGTCCAGTGGGGTTTCATTGTAACATTTCCATACAGATATATAATGTACCCCTTCAAGCTCATCAGTCCATCTCTGTCTTTCATCTTCCCTCTTCTTAAAACTCAACAAGTTTTGTTGCTCTATATTCATATATGTATAAAAAGTACCTTGACCATATTTGTCGTCATTCACCCTGTCAACTCATTGGTCATTCTCTTTGGTACCCACCCCTCAACAGTGTGTATGCTATTTTATATCATAACTTGCTTGTCTGTTAGGAATATTTTGGCTGTTTCTACCTTTGGCAATTTATTGATAATACTGTTAGAAACTTTTGTGTACAAGATTCTATATGAACAGGGGCTGGGAATGTGGCTTAGTGGTAGATTTCTTGCCTGACAGTCATGAAGCCCTGAGTTGGATTCCTCAGTACCACATAAACAGAAAAAGCCAGAAGTGGCACTGTGGCTCAAGTGATAGAGCACTAGCCACTTGACCTCTAAGCCACAATCCCAGCCCCAGTATATAATTTTGTTCTGCTGTCTTTGGGTTATTTGGCATCTGGGAAATCAGCTGGTCTCTTAGGACATAGTAAAAAATGATTTTTTGTTTGTTTGTTTGTTATGGGGCTTGAACTCTGGGCCAGGCTACTGTCCCTGAGCTATTTTGCTCAAGGCTACTGTGCTGCTACTTTGAGCCACAGCCCCTCTTCTGCTTTTCTGGTGGTTAATTGGAGATGAGTGTCTCATTCTGCTTGTCGCTGGTGGCTCACCCATGTGATCCTAACTACTCAGGAGACTGAGATTTCAGGATCACAGTTCAAAGCCAGGCCTTGAGACTCTTATCTCCAATTAACCACCAGGAAACCAGAAGTGGCACTGTGGCTCAAAGTAATAGCACACTAGCCTTGAGCTGAAGAGCTTGGGGACAAAGCCAAGGCCCAGAGTTCAAGCCCCACAACCGAAAATAAATAAATAAATAAATAAAGCAAGCAGCCGGGTGCTGGTGGCTCACACCTGTAATCCTAGCTATTGAGGCTGAGATCTGAGGATCGTGGTTCAGAGTCAGCCCAGGCAGGAAAGTCCATAAGACTCTTATCTCCAATAAACCACCAGAAAACCAGAAGTGGTACTGTGGTTCAAATGGTAGAGTACCAGCCTTGAGCTGAAGAGCTGAGGGATAGCACCCAAGCCCAGAGTTCAAGTCCCAACACCGACAAAAAAAGAAAAAGAAAAAGTAAAAAAAGAGTCTCATCTACATTCCTGCCTGGGCTGGCTTTTGAACCATGATCCTCAGATCTCAGTTTCCTAAGTAGTTAGGATTACAAGCGTGAGCCACCAGTGCCTGGCTTAGAAAGTATTCTTTCCTTTTTTATTTTTTGGAAGAGTCCTATTCATTAAACATTTGGTAGACTATACTAGTGAAGTCATCTGATAGGCTTTTTTTTGTTGGGAGATTTTGACTACTAATTTAATCCCTTTACCTTCCTATCGGTCTGTCCGTTAAGACTTTCTATTTCTTCAATTCTGAGTCACCCATCCTTTCTCCTTCATTTTTTCCTCTACGTCCCTAGGCTTTATGCTTGCTAGGCAAGTGCTTTTACCAGTCTTGGTACGTATATGTAGTCTAAGTTGACCTGAACTCACTGCCTTGTTTGTGCCTTAGCCTCCCAAGTGTTACTGCTGCAGCTGTATGTCACCATACCCAGCTTATTTTTTCTTTCCTGGTAAGAAATATTATTATGATAGAATATAGTTTTAAGTTTTCTAATTTTTCTTTCTTTTTTTTTGGTCGGTGGTAGGCTTGAGCTCTGGGCTTGGGCGCTGTCCCTCAGCTCAATCAAGGCTAGTGTTCTACCACTTCAGCCACAGGACCACTTCTGGCCTTTTCTGTGTATGTGGTATTGAGGAATTGAACCCAGGGCCTCATGCATACAAGGCAAGCACTCTACCATTGAGCCACCTTCCCAGCCCCTAATTTCTCTTTTGTTTGTCTTTTGAAGTTCTTTTTTTTTGGTCAGTCGTGAGGCTTGAACTCTGGGCTTGGGTGCTGTCCCTGCGCTCTTCAGCTCAAGGCGAGGGCTCTACTGCTTGAGCCACATCGTCACTTCCGGTTTTCTAGTGGTTTTTTTTTTTTTTTTTTTGGAGATAAGAGTCTCATGGACTTTCCTGTCTGGGCTGGTTTTGTACCGTGATCCTCAGATCTCAGCCTCCTGAGTAGGCAGGATTACAGGCATGAGCCACCAGCGTCCGGCTTTGTCTTTTGAAGTTCTTGTGATAAATGTTTACTATGGCAATGCTAACACACAATGTACTATTTTTATTTATTTTGTTGGTCTTGGGGCTTGAACTTGGCCTGGGTGCTGTTTCTAGTTCTTTTTGCTCAAGGCTAGCACTCTGTCACTTTGAGCCATAGCTTCTGAGTTATTTTTGTTTTATTTTGTCGTCATGGGGTTGAACTCTGGGCCTTTGTGCTGTCCCTGAGCTCCTAGTTCAAGGCGAGTACCACTGAGCCACAATGGCTTTCTGATGGTTAATTGGAGATAAGAGTCTTTCCTGCCGGGGCTGGCTTTGAACCTGATCCTCAGATCTCAGCCTCCTGAGGATTACAGGTGTGAATCACCAGCACCTGGCTAGTTTTTAAATAATTCATTGGAGAGAAGAGTCTTCCCTGCCCAGGCTGGCTTTGAACCTCAATCCTCAGATCTCAGCCTCTTTAGTAGCTAGGGTTATAGGTGCGCAAGCCACTGGCGCCAGGCATACAATGTATTCTTTTAGTATAGCCATAATGTCATTTATAATAAACATACTGCTTTACCATCTAATTTGATAACCAAATAACCCATTGAGTATAACACTCAGAGTTCACTCTTTTTGTATTTTCATGTGATGGCTATGTGGCTATGTACTGGTCAATTTTTTTAATTTTTAATTTTTTTTTTTTTTTTTGCCAGTCTTGGGGCTTGAACTCAGGGTCTGGGCACTGTCCCTGAGCTTCTTTTTTTGCTCAAGATTAGCACTCTACCACTTGAGCCACAGCACCATTTCTGCCTTTTTCTGTTTATGTGGTACTAAGGAATCAAACCCAGGGCTTCATGCTTGCTAGGCAAGCACTCTACGACTAAGCCACATTCCCAGCCCATAAAAAAAAAAAAAAATACAAGCCAGGTACTGCCTCATGCCTGTAATCCTAGCTGCACAGAAGGCTGAGATCTGAGGATTATGGTTCAAAGCTAATCCAGGTAGGAAAATTTGTGACATTTTTATCTCCAATTCACCCCCAAGAAGCAGGAAGTGGAGCTATGGCTCAAGTGGTAGAGCATTGACTTCAACCAAAAAAGCTGAGGGAACAGCATTCAGGCCCTAAATCAATCCCCAGGAGCAGCACCAAAAAAGGAAAGAAAAGAAAAAAGTCACAGTGTTCCTTGCACTTGAAATGTAATGAAGTTAGAACTGTCGTTAATTTGTTAGTTCATCAATTAGAAGTCTGGTATCTACTCTTGTAGCATCTTCCATAGATAACTAATCTCAACACTTATGATGGAAATGTAGCCATAGATAACTGTTAATAAAATTTTATTTATAAAAACTAGAATTTGGGCTGGGAAGGTGGCTCAGTGGTACAGCGCTTGCCTTGCATGCTTGAGGCCCTGGGTTCCATTCCTCAGCACCACATAAGCCAGAAGAAAAAAGCCGGAAGTGGCGCTGTGGCTCAAGTGGTAGAGCGCTAGCCTTGAGCTGAAGAGCTGAGGGACAGCGCACAGGCCCAGAGTTCAGGCCCCACAACCGGACCCAAAAACAAAACAAAACAAAAAACCAAAAAAACAAGAGGCTGAGATCTGAGGATTATGGTTCAAAGCCAGCTCATTCAGGAAAGTCCAGGAGACTCTTTCCCATTAACTGCCAGAAAAACTAGAAGTGGAAATGTGGCTCAAAGTCAGAACTCTAGCCTTGAGCAAAAGAGCTTAGGGACAGCACGTAAACCCCTAGTTCAAGCCCCAAGAAAGTTACAAACAAAAACATTCTTAAGACTGGAGGTATTGCTCACTGATAGCCTAGAAGCATAAGGCTCTGTGTTCAAACTTTAATACAGCCCCCCCACACCCCCAAAAATTGTAGCTTTTACATTGTAGAATAACAATGGTAGGCCTGATTGACTCGTAGATTATTTTGTCATCTTCTGGTTTATAAAAAGTAGATATAAGCAACCTGTGTTCTCCAGATCACTGTGTGCTTCACTGGGGCCCCCTCTGGTGGTTGACAGAACATAGAACAAATAAGTCTTGTTAGGTCAGACTTCTGAACTATCATGAATGTGAGAATTTTAGAGTTGAAAATGTAGACTCTGTGTGTTTATCATGGTGAGTCTGTAGTACCTGTACCTATGGTTTCAGGTCTTGGACATTGGTGACACTTGGGGAAATGGTGAAGCAGAACTTTCTCCACGTTTTGAGTTCATGACTTTGAAATACTTTCAGATATCCTTATATAAAATATTTACAATTGTTTTATCCATACTTCATAAGGTGTGGATTTCAGCATTAGTCAACTACTGAAGTGACATTAGTATAATCATTACATTAGAATAAAAGTATAAAGACTTTCATGAATGATTTTTTGTCCTTTTTGTCAGAGTTGAAATTTAATGAATTTTTAATATCAAATTCATTTTTTGGTGCCGTTGCTGGGAGCTGAACTTGTGGCTTCACATTCTCACTTGGCTTTTTTGCTCATTCTGGGATTCTATCACTTAAGCCACACCTACACTTCTTTTTGCTGATTAGTAGGAGACAAGAATCTCAGGAACTTTTCTGCTTGAACTGTCTTTGAACTGTAATTCTCATATCTCAGCCTGCTAAATAACTAAGATTATAAGCCTGAGCCTGGGGATTAATTGTATTTTTATTTTCTAGTAATGTGGAGTTGGAGCTCAGAGCCTGTAGTCACTTGGCTTGTTTGCTTGGCTGGAGGTCTATTACTTTAGCTATGACTCCAGCCTGGATTTTTGCTGATTATTTTGGAGACATCTCATGAACTTTTCTGACTGAGCTGGCTTTGAATCACCATCTTCCAGATCTCAACCCCTGAGTAGCTAGTTATATGCATAAATCACCAGCAACAAGCTCATTTTTAACTTTAACTGAGTAGTTTAGTGGCATTACATTTATTTACATTTTTTAACTACAAGGATGACTTTGTTGAATTTGCTGTTTTTGTGCCTAAGACCAAAATGTAACTTGCCTATTTTAACTTATTTGAAAAGGGTACCATTATGTTCTCTAAAATTCCATTCTTTATTTTTTTTTGGTCAGTCCTGGGGTTGAACTCAGTGTCTGGGCACTGTTTCCTCAGCTTTTTGCAGACAAAGCTAATGCTATACCACTTTGAGCCACAGCATCACTTCCAGTTTTCTGGAGGTTAATTGAAGAGTCTCAGGGACTTTCCTGCTCAAGCTGGCTTTGAACCACAGTCCTTAGATCCCAGCCTCCTGAGTAGCTAGGATTACAGGCATGAACCACCAGCACCCAGCTTGAAATTCCATTCTTTTAATAGTTCAGGAAACTTTGGTGTGTCGTACTTGACTTGCAGTTTGCTTGTTTGTTTTCCTCCAGAGCCCCATGATTTCCTTGCTAATGGCTGATATTCTACCACTTGAGCCATACGTTTAGCCCTTGACTATTTTCTCATATCCAGTGATTTCTGTCTATTCTGCCATTTGCCAGTATCTGACTTTTTATCCCTTCTACTTTGGGAGCTGTCAAACCAAAAGAAGTCAACAAAATAAGCTTTTTGAGTTGTTATTGGTGGCAGCCAGAAAAACGAAGAGATCCTGGGACAAGTTCCTGTAACTTTCAACTTAGGAATAGACAACAGTTGGGACAGTGTATATTTCAGCTAAAGCTAAGAACATTATTGTATGAAAAATTGGGAAGGAAAGCATAAGATGTTTACATTGAACCTGCATGCCTCCAGTTTCAGCTTTTTGCTGCTTAATTTGGAGATAAGTCTCACAGATTTGTCTTCTCAGGCTGGCTTCCTACCCATACCTTAGCCTCTGAGTAGCTAGGATTATAGGCATGAGCCACTGACTCCCTGCCTTATGAAATTTTATCTAAAACCCCCATTTTTAACAGCTCCCCATTTTTCATCACCACAGCCTTTGGCAACTCCATTTAACTTTCTGTCTTTATGAATTTGACTGTTTAAGTACCTCATATAATTGGAATGATATAGTATTTATCTTTTTGTGCTTGTCTTATTTTACTTAGTATGTTTTCAAAGTTTTGGCCATGTTGTAGCTTGTGTCAGAAATCTCTTCCTTTTTATAGTTGAGTAATATGTTTTTGGAAATAACATCACCTTTTGCTTATCTGATGATGGATAAGTGGATTATTTTTACCTTTTAGTATTATGAATAATACTGCTACGTACAGTTTTACTAATGTTTCTTTGATACTCTACTTTGAATTTTTGTTTTTTTGCCAGTCCTGGGACACTTCTTTTGTTCAAGGATAGCACTCTACCACTTGAGCCACAGCACTACCTCTTGCTTTTTTGGTTTTGTGGTACTGAGGAACTGAATCCAGAGCTTCATGCATGCTAGGCAAGCAGTCTACCACTAAGCCACATTCCCAGTCCTGCTTTCAATTCTTTTGAATGTATTACCCAAAAATAGAATTGCTGAGTTATATGAATTTTTTTCTTTCTTACTTTTTCTTGTTCTGGTGGTGCTGGCTTTTCTCATTAGGCAGGTGTTCTAATGCTGAACCACACTTGCAAGTTTTTTTGTACTTTTTTGCTCTAGCCCATGTTTGGACTTTGTTTTTTATTTTTTTATTTTTTATTTTTGGGTCCAGTCATTGGGCCTGAACTCTGGGCCTGGGCACTGTCCCTCAGCTCAAGGCAAGGCTCTATCACTGAGCCGCCTTCCCAGCCCCCACATTTGGACTTTAATCCTAATTTTTTTGCTTTCTACAATAGCTAAGATGACTGACACATATCGTTATGCCCAACTCGTTCCATTTAGTTGGAGTCTCATAAACTTCTTTTGTCCCAAGTGGTATGGAACCAGTCCTCTTGATCTCAATCTTCTTTATAGACGGGATGCTTTGCATGAGACACTGATTGAGAAAGGGTTGTCCAAATATTTTGCTTGAGTTGGCCTCCAATTATGACCCTCCTGATCAGCCAGAATTACGGGTGTGTGCTACTGTGTCTGGCTCAAAAATTCCTCTGTGTGTGTGTGAGAGAGAGAGAGAGAGAGAGAGAGAGAGAGAGAGAGAGAGAGAGAGAGAGACAGACAGACAGACAGACAGACAGACAGACAGACAGACAGACAGACAGACAGACAGACAGATAGACAGAGATAGGTCTTACTATGTGGCTCAAGTTGGCCTTGAACTCAATATCCTCTTTCTTCTGTTTCCCAAGGGATTACAGGGTAACTGTTTTCACAATATTACCATCAATAGCATATAAGTTTCCAGTTTCTCTAAGACTTCTCCAACATTTGTTCTTTTCTTTCTTTTTCTTTTTTTTTTTTTTTTCTCTTTTGGTCGGTTGTGTGGCTTGAACTCTGGGCTTGGGTGCTGTCTGTGTGCTCTTCAGCTCAAGGCTAGCGCTCTACCACTTGAGCCACAGCACCACTTCCAGTCTTCTGGTGGTTAATTGGAGATAAGAGTCTTACTGGGACTTTCTTGGCCTGGGCTGGCTTTGAACTGTGATCCTCAGATCTCAGCTCCTGAGTAGCTAGGGTGACAGGCATGAGCCACTGGTGCCCAGCTCTCATTTTCCTTTTTTTTTTTTTTTTTTTTAAGTTGTAGCCCTCGTAATGGATATGATGTGATTTCTCATTATGATTTTTAGTTGCATTCCTCTGATGATTAGTAAGGGCAATATCATTTACTTTTTGTCTATTACATAACTTTTTTGGGAAAATGTCTCTAACCAGCAAAGTGCTGGACTAGACCATGGCTCAAGTAGTAGAGTGTCAGCTGTGAGCAAGAAAGCTAAGGAAGAGCACAAGGTCCTAGTTCAAGCTCTGGGAACAAACTTTTTTTTTTTACATTTTTTTTATTATTATATCTGTAACTAGTTGTACAAAGAAGTTCTCATTCTACAAAACAGTATATGAGTACAAGGTGTCTGCCAACATTGTCTCTCATTGCTCCTAACCCATCCCTTTTCTTTTTTTTAAATTGAGATTAGGTGATGACATTCATTTCACATATTTCACAGTATTGTGGAATAGTAATACTTAGTTAAAGTCACAAACCCATTTTAACCTTCACAAGACAAATTGTCATTATCATGGTCTATAAAGTTTGTGAATTCTATGAGCTTTGACAATACAAATTATTTCTTCCACATCAGGTGATGATTACATTTCTTACCTTTTGCTTAGTATAAGCTGTTCCCTCTCATTCCTCCCTTCCCATTTTTTTTAACAAACTTTTTTTGTTTTGTTTTGTTTTTATTGTTGGTCATGGTGCTTGAACTCTGGTCTTGGGCGCTGTCTCTGCACTCTTCAGCTCAAGGCAACCGCCCTACTGCTTGAGCCACAGAGCCACTTCCCCATTTTTTTTTTAAAGCCCTGATGACTTGTTTCCTATTCACGTAAGAGTCTAGTGGTATCCT